>NC_091287.1:432941006-434141006 GCF_032444005.1 Ranitomeya imitator | reverse complement strand
AGGGTAACAGGAGAAATTGGACCCCAAAAGTTGTTGTCCTATTTGTCCTGAGTACGCTGATACCCCATATGTTGGGGTAAACCCCTGTTTGGGCACACAGGAGAGCTCGGAAGGGAAGAAGCACTGTTTTACTTTTTCAACGCAGAATTGGCTGGAATTGAGATCGGACGCCATGTCGCGTTTGGAGAGCCCCTGATGTGCCTAAACAGTGGAAACCCCCCAATTATAACTGAAACCCTAATCCAAACACATCCCTAACCCTAATCCCAACAGTAACCCTAACCACACCTCTAACCCTGACACACCCCTAACCCTAATCCCAACCCTATTCCCAACCGTAAATGTAATCTAAACCCTAACTGTAACTTTAGCCCCAACCCAAACTGTAGCCCTAGCCCTAGCCCTAACCCTAACCCTAGCCCTAGCCCTAGCCCTAACCCTAGCCCTAACCCTTGCCCTAACCCTAGCCCTAACCCTAACCCTAGCCCTAACCCTAACCCTAGCCCTAACCCTAACCCTAACCCTAGCCCTAACCCTAACCCTAGCCCTAAACCTAACCCTAACCCTAGCCCTAACCCTAGCCCTAGCCCTAACCCTAGCCCTAACTCTAACCCTAGCCCTAATGGGAAAATGGAAATAAATACATTTTTTAAATTTTTCCCTAACTAAGGGGGTGATGAAGGGGGGTTTGATTTACTTTTATAGCGGGTTTTTTAGCGGATTTTTATGATTGGCAGCCGTCACACACTCAAAGACGCTTTTTATTGCAAAAAATATTTTTTGCGTTACCACATTTTGAGAGCTATAATTTTTCTATATTTTGGTCCACAGAGTCATGTGAGGTCTTGTTTTTTGCGGGACGAGTTGATGTTTTTATTGGTAACATTTTCGGGCACGTGACATTTTTTGATCGCTTTTTATTCCGATTTTTGTGAGGCAGAATGACCAAAAACCAGCTATTCATGAATTTCTTTTGGGGGAGGCGTTTATACCGTTCCGCGTTTGGTAAAATTGATGAAGCAGTTTTATTCTTCGGGTCAGTACGATTACAGCGATACCTCATTTATATCATTTTTTTATGTTTTGGCGCTTTTATACGATAAAAACTATTTTATAGAAAAAATAATTATTTTTGCATCACTTTATTCTCAGGACTATAACTTTTTTATTTTTTTGCTGATGATGCTGTATGGTGGCTCGTTTTTTGCGGGACAAGATGACGCTTTCAGCAGTACCATGGTTAGTTATATCTGTCTTTTTGATCGCGTGTTATTCCACTTTTTGTTCGGCGGTATGATAATAAAGCGTTGTTTTTTGCCTCGTTTTTTTTTTTTTTTCTTACGGTGTTTACTGAAGGGGTTAAGTAGTGGGCCAGTTTTATAGGTCGGGCCGTTACGGACGCGGCGATACTAAATATGTGTACTTTTATTGTTTTTTTTTTTTTTATTTAGATAAAGAAATGTATTTATGGGAATAATATATTTTTTTTTTTTTCATTATTTTGGAATATTTTTTTTTATTTTTTTTACACATTTGAAATTTTTTTTTTTAACTTTTTTACTTTGTCCCAGGGGGGGACATCACAGATCAGTGATCTGACAGTTTGCACAGCACTCTGTCAGATCACTGATCTGATAGGAGTGCAGGCTGCTTCACAGTGCCTGCTCTGAGCAGGCTCTGCGAAGCCACCTCCCTCCCTGCAGGACCCGGATCCGCGGCCATCTTGGATCCGGGGCTGGAGGGAGCAGGGAGGGAGGTGAGACCCTCGCAGCAACGCGATCACATCGCGTTGCTGCGGGGGGCTCAGGGAAGCCCGCAGGGAGCCCCCTCCCTGCGCGGTGCTTCCCTGTACCGCCGGCACATCGCGATCATCTTTGATCGCGGTGTGCCGGGGGTTAATGTGCCGGGGGCGGTCCGTGACCGCTCCTGGCACATAGTGCCGGATGTCAGCTGCGATAAACAGCTGACACCCGGCCGCGATCGGCGGCGCTCCCCCCGTGAGCGCTGCCGATCGCATATGACGTACTATTGCGTCCTTGGGAAGTAAAGCCCACCCCACATGGACGCAATAGTACGTCTAATGGCAGAAAGGGGTTAAAGGAGTTGTCCAGTCCGCAATAAAGGTGATAATTGCTGAATGATAGGTGTCTGACCACTAGGACCCACATCAATAAGCAGAAAGGGGAACTTTTATTCCCGATGGGGCACTTTTATCCACAGGCAGAGTAGATGCCAGATTACAACTCCATCCATTCTTTATGGGGCTTTTGGAAACAGCCAAGTGCAGTACTCGGCAGCCCCAGAAGGAATGAATGTAGTGGTTGTTGAGCAGGTGCACTCCACTAAAATGTATTGACATCAAGGGGCGGTGTTGATTGTCACTCACTCTGCTTCTATCACCATGTCTTGATGACATCTCATTTCAGTGAATTAGGTGTTGGGGACAGACGTAGCAGTTGAAGATGTGGGCATTGGTGACAGAAGCTGCAGTCACTTTTCCATCTTCTCAATGAATTGATTCAGGATGTCACCAGGGGACAGCGATGAAAGCAGCTGTGGTGGGTGACATCAGCGCCGACCCTTGATGATGTCTTATTTCAGGGGGGGGGGGTGATACCAAGACTATCTTCCCAATTGAGATTTCCCTCAAATGAAGCACAGGATACATCCTGTGTAGGAAAGAAAGCCCATAAAGAGTTGAGCACGGTTTGTACAATGGTAGGAAATTGTATAATAAAGCAAATTGCAAAAGTGGTTGCTGCTTAATTACAATTATGAAGGGCATTATATGTGACAACCTCTTTAATGTAGGTTGTTGCTTCCCACTGCAGCAGCCTGTATAGACACCTACACAATCACAGCACCCGATCTAGCAAAGTTAAGGTACCGTCACATTTAGCGACGTTGCAGTGATCTAGACAACGATCCCGCAGCATCGCTGTGTGGTCGCTGGAGAGCTGTAACACAGACAGCTCTCCAGCGACCAACTATGCAAAGTCCCCTGGTAACCAGGGTAAACATCGGGTTACTAAGCGCAGGGCCGCGCTTAGTAACCCGATGTTTACCCTGGTTACCAGTGCTAATGTAAAAAAAGCAAACACTACATACTTACATTCCGGTGTCTGTTCCCCGTCGCTCTGCTTCCTGCACTGACTGTGAGCGCAGGCTGGCCGTAAAGCACAGCGGTGACATCACCGCTGTAATCTGCTTTACGGCTGGCCGGCGCTGACAGTGCAGGGAAGCAGAACGCCGGGGGACGTGACAGACACCGGAATGTAAGTATGAAGTGTTTGGGTTTTTTTACATTTACACTGGTAACCAGGGTAAACATCGGGTTACTAAGCGCGGCCCTGCGCTTAGTAACCCAATGTTTACCCTGGTTACCAGTGAAGACATTGCTGAATCGGCGTCACACACGCCGATTCAGCGATGTCTGCGGGAGATCCAGCGACGAAATAAAGTTCTGGACTTTCTGCTACGAAAAACGATGTCACAGCAGATCCAGATCGCTGCTGCCTGTCAAACTCAACGATATCGCTAGCCAGGATGCTGAAACGTCACGGATCGCTAGCGATATCGTTGTGAAGTTGGTCAGTGTGAAGGTACCTTTAGATATAATTTTTTGAGAATAGAAGCAAAACACTCTTCATTCTGATCTCTAAACATTACATTTCTGGGAAGGTAGAAAAATATTCTAAATTTAAGTGAGGAGCGGCAATGCATTCACTATCACTTATCAGGGTCATGCAAATGTGAAATAAAACTTCTTAATGGGGAAACACAGTGGTGGAATATTAAAATAATGGATAAAGTTATAGGGAAGAATCTTCTTTAATATGTATGAGGTCCAAATATTAGCAGTGGTGACCCAGTAAAATAGTGGAAAAGTAGATTTTTATGAATTCTACTGACACTCTGATGTTTATTTGTGAATATTATGCATTCACTACATTGCACACTTTTACTTCTAAAGCCTCAATTACAAGTACAATGTCTGACCTGAAACATGAACATTCACCAGTAATCTCCTTATGGCTATGAGCAGTTAGAAAATGAATGTTGGAAAAGGGCTAGCAGACATGAAAGGATTGCCGTCTTTATGCAGAGTTTTATCTTATTTATTATTAGTATTACAAAATGAATGAATTTCCAAATTTTTAATGTGTCACAGTAATTGACATTCATGTTTTGCAGGTAAATGCTAATACAAATTACATTATCCTATAAAATAGGGATAAAGAAAATGAACTGAATGCTTATATTTGGTTTCACCTAACTAAAGATTGATAAAATATAAATTGTCTTTAATAGCTCAGTACGGCTATAAATGTCAACTAAATTACAAATATTTTCCAGTCTACAAAAGCAACTGCAAATCAAATAATAATAAAATTATATACTTTATGTTCTTATTGTTTAAAGCATTTGTACTTGTCTCACTTCGGAGAAAAAAAAGCAGAAATAAGTTTGCCAAAGACCAGTAAGAATATTGTGGATTATGTACAGCTCTACTTCCACTTTCTGACTTCCCTTGTATGTAACAAATCTTCGCCTGCCTGTTACAACATCCACAAAGCCCTTCAAAAAGAAGATAATGTCTGGTCTCAATGGAGAGAGATAATACAACTCCAGACACATGGTTTATGAGTCCAGTATATTCATGAGGAGAGTACATCTGCTCCTCTCCCCACTCTTTAGGCTGGTGAATGACAGGCTGCTTTGTATGCAGCCACCTACCAGTTCCTTCAGGTAGAGGAGTAGGGGAAAGTAACTGGTGTAGTGCTAATATCAGAAGACCATATGAGCGTTATGAGGTCGTGAGTCGGGAAGGCTCAGTGTCATCCGTTAGAACTGGGTGAGGTGAGGTAAGTAGATTTTTTAGTCAGTACTTGAAGGGAGCCATGGGGAACATCATACTGTGGGAGGAGCTGTGGGGACGTGTAGGGCCTTTATGTTGTCTGGTAGGCTTTCAGAGCCATCATACCATGTGGAGACTGTGGTGGACATCATACTGTGTGTGTGTGGACTATGAGGGCCTTCAAACTGTGTGAGGGGTTGTTGAGAGATCATACTGTGGAGGGGGTCATTGCATGGACATTATACTGTGTGGGGACACTAAATGTTATGTGGGGGTCATCATACTGTCTGAGGGGCTATGGGTGCAATCATGCTATGTGAGTGACATAAGAGGCCATAATAATGTGTGGGAGTATTTGGGGGCCATCATACTGTGTAGGAGTTGTGGAGTCCATTGAATGGTCACTGTGTGAGGGGACTATGTCTGTCAATCTCTAAGCAGTCATGCACATACTCACTTATTAAGTAAATGCCAAGTATAAGCTCCCACTTTACAAGAAACAAATTCTAAAAAAATACTACCATGCAGAGAGCATATAGTGGTTTAATGGCAGTTGTGCACGGGTGCTCTGCGGAGAATCATGATAATTACATTGTAAAACATATAAGATAATATAGTACCAATCAGAGCAGTCACAGACATGATACTGTTCAATTTAAATCTATCTGTGACACACTTTCATTTGGCTCCTTTCTTCTGCACCCCATCCCACCCTCTATACCAACACAAACCATTCATCCTGCTATTCCTTGTAACTCGGTCATCCTTCTGTTTCTACCAATTCTCTGCCATAATAATAGGCCATGAGATTGTAGCTCCATTGAAAAAAGAAGCTTAATGAGAAAATACTAAACCTCCAAGAAAACTTTAAAAACATAAAAAGATGGAGCATCAGATGTCCCCACAAAGGCCGCTGTAAAAAAGGATGTTAAAGGGCTATTTTAAATATATTGTCCACTTCTAGACAACCCCTTCTTAATGCTAAAGTTCCGTATATAAGATAAAAAAAACCCACATATATTCACCTTCTGGACTGGCGCCATTCCAGTGACTGTACCAGCGGCCACGTGACGCTATGTCACATGTTTGTCACTGATTGGCTGCAACCTTCACTATTCCATCAGGGACATTTGCTCTGATAGATTACTCAAAGGTTGCAGTTGAACAGTAGCAGTTTATTGGCTGCCGTGGTCACGTGACATAACAATGATCACATGACCACCGGCAGCACAATACCATCATCGCATTAAATGGAGGTGAGTATGTGTTTTTCTTTATATGTGGCAGGTACTTATGGAATATTGACAACCTCTAAACAGCTCTGTGGCATTCGTTGGTGCGACAAAAGCAGCAAGAAATTAAATAAAAATACTTTAGACGCTGCTCTAATTAGTATCTCAGACTCCAGTCTAACTGGTTAAGAAGAAGTGTTGCTTATAGATATTTAAATGGCATGAGCTTCATCTAATGTATTCTATATATTTTACTCTCTGCTCACATATTTTTGACGGCTACTGGAACACTATTCTGTTTAGAGGATTTATCGAGTAATTCTTATCTGCACACTTTGATAAATTTCATAACACTTAAGAAATAGAGCTTTTATCTTTGAGTTTGCAGTTTCATATATTATGTTCTGCAAAACCAGGAACACTAAGGAGCTCATTTATAAAAGATCAAAAGTCCTAAAGTATTTTCTTTGATTTTTGCATGCCAGGCATCCAGCTACCTATTCAGAAGGTTTTCAAGCATAAATGATGGAAGCTGTGAGAATACTAAGAAGATATCTGCATTTATCGCTTTATTAAAGGTCCCCTAATTTTATTGAGCTCCTGCCCAGACTTAAATGGTCACTGTTATTTCAACAAAATTATGTACTGTATAACTCAGTAGTACAAGTGAATAAAAGAAACTTTGTAATACATCGTATCATAAAAACATATGCCTCTATTTCCATTTATGAGACATTTCTCTACTCACCCGCCTCATGAAGTCATCATTCACTCTGAAAACTCTTAATACCCATCTTTTTCACTGAGAGATCAAATTACAGCTACCTATTATAGTTTATAAACGGTGGATTGGAGAATCAGAGTTTGAGAGAGGGGCAGGGAGATGCTGCTGCCTTCTGGTGTTTTATCTTACCTCAAAGATAGACTCACAGTTACACTGCTCAGTACTGCGATATGATGTTCTCAATGATGCTGCCATTGCTACGTCTTTTGATGGCATTCTATGTGAGACATAATAATTAGTGATGGGGGAATAAATTAAAGTGGAATTGAATTGAATTCTACTAGAATTATACAAAACTTTTTTTTATTTGCTTCTGTGCGGATTCAGCAAAATAGCGCTATTTTTCCGAACCATAAAAGGCCATCAAAATATAATAAAAATACTTATACTCACTTCTCTGGACCCTCTGTATTATCTGTCCAGTCCTCACTACATTTTCAGATCACCTTCACTCACTGAAATCCCTTGGCCTGGACTTCCAGCTTTGATGGTACTCTAGAGGGGCAAAATTTGAATTTTGCCTGCTTGGTCATCTCCTTATAGCATGTAGTCTCCACCCACTAGCCAAACAAATTAGGCAAAAACAAGCATGTTTTTTACGGGCTCCATTTCCCAACTTTTTCCAGGGTCCAATTTAGTTATCTTCATTCAGATGAAATGACATGTCAGAATTCAAGCTTGCATTCTTTCTTAAATTATACTATAGAAATACCGTGGTTTAGGGAAAGAGGGGAAAAAAAAAGACAAGTGCGGCGCTTCCTCTGAGCGTAATACGTTTTTACCAACAAGTTAAAGGGAACCTGTCACCCCGTTTTTTCAGTAGGAGATAAAAATACCGTTAAATAGGGCCTGAGCTGTGCTTTACAATAGTGTATTTTTTGTCCCCTGATTCCCTACCTATGCTGCCGAAATACCTTACAAAAGTGGCCTTTTTCGCCTGTCAATCAGGCTGGTCAGGTCGGATCGGCGTGGTCACAGCGCTGTTTCTCCCCCACATCTTGCTTATGTTCCCGTTGGTGGCGTAGTGCTTCTCGCATGCGTAAGTGCCGAATGCACTGCGCAGCTGTAGAAAAAGAGCACGCTCGCCGCTATTCAGCGGTTTCTTGGTGGGCGCGGCCATCTTCCTGAGGCCGCGCGTGCGCAGATGGAGTATCCTGCTTCCCGGGGCTTCAGGAAAATGGCCGCAGGATGCCGCGCGTGCGCAGATGGACATCGCGGCGGCCATTTTCCTGAAGCCGGGATTCGAACTCGGCTTCAGGAAAATGGCTGCCGCGATGTCCATCTGCGCACGCGCGGCATCCCACGGCAATTTTCCTGAAGCCCCGGGAAGCAGGAGACTCCATCTGCGCACGCGCGGCCTCAGGAAGATGGTATAACGGTATTTTTATCTCCTACTGAAAAAACGGGGTGACAGGTTCCCTTTAAAAACATTTCTTTAATTAGTAGTTATGCTCACCTTCTATCGGTAAGAAATGCACGTTGAGATTCTCAAGGAATCAATTCTTTAGGCAACCCTTCTTCATATGTTGTATAATCCAATAAGGTGTGCAGCTCACTTTGGAGAACTACAGTGGGGCAAAAAAGTATTTAGTCAGTCAGCAATAGTGCAAGTTCCACCACTTAAAAAGATGAGAGGCGTCTGTAATTTACATCATAGGTAGACCTCAACTATGGGAGACAAACTGAGAAAAAAAAATCCAGAAAATCACATTGTCTGTTTTTTTAACATTTTATTTGCATATTATGGTGGAAAATAAGTATTTGGTCAGAAACAAAATTTCAACTCAATACTTTGTAATATATCCTTTGTTGGCAATGACAGAGGTCAAACGTTTTCTGTAAGTCTTCACAAGGTTGCCACACACTGTTGTTGGTATGTTGGCCCATTCCTTCATGCAGATCTCCTCTAGAGCAGTGATGTTTTTGGCTTTTCGCTTGGCAACACGGACTTTCAACTCCCTCCAAAGGTTTTCTATAGGGTTGAGATCTGGAGACTGGCTAGGCCACTCCAGGACCTTGAAATGCTTCTTACGAAGCCACTCCTTCGTTGCCCTGGCGGTGTGCTTTGGATCATTGTCATGTTGAAAGACCCAGCCACGTTTCATCTTCAATGCCCTTGCTGATGGAAGGAGGTTTGCACTCAAAATCTCACAATACATGGCCCCATTCATTCTTTCATGTACCCGGATCAGTCGTCCTGGCCCCTTTGCAGAGAAACAGCCCCAAAGCATGATGTTTCCACCACCATGCTTTACAGTAGGTATGGTGTTTGATGGATGCAACTCAGTATTCTTTTTCAATAGTAGAGAAAACATACATCCGCACTGCTCAAAGGTCCAACTCAGTGACCGTATTATAATATCGGTCTAGCACCACAGAAAGTGATACTGGCTGTATGAATCCTTTACACCTGAATCAACGGGGTGCTGCTGCCAGGAAAAATGTGTGCAGAATCCAAATGGCAAAAAAGAAAAAGTAGGCGCGCACTTACCCTGTTGCGGTGAATATCACTTTATTAGGACATATAAACAAACGGATAGCAGGGAGGGATAGGGTCAGCCACGGACAACGATCGTTTCGTGCTCTACGGCACTTCAACGGGTCTAGTATTCTTTTTCCTCCAAACACGACAAGTTGTGTTTCTACCAAACAGTTCCAGTTTGGTTTTATCAGACCATAGGACATTCTCCCAAAACTCCTCTGGATCATCCAAATGCTCTCTAGCAAACTTCAGACGGGTCCGGACATGTACTGGCTTAAGCAGTGGGACACGTCTGGCACTGCAGGATCTGAGTCCATGGTGGCGTAGTGTGTTACTTATGGTAGGCCTTGTTACATTGGTCCCAGCTCTCTGCAGTTCATTCACTAGGTCCCCCCGCGTGGTTCTGGGATTTTTGCTCACCGTTCTTGTGATCATTCTGACCCCACGGGGTGGGATTTTGCGTGGAGCCCAGATCGAGGGAGATTATAAGTGGTCTTGTATGTCTTCCATTTTCTAATTATTGCTCCCACTGTTGATTTCTTCACTCCAAGCTGGTTGGCTATTGCAGATTCAGTCTTCCCAGCCTGGTGCAGGGCTACAATTTTGTTTCTGGTGTCCTTTGACAGCTCTTTGGTCTTCACCATAGTGGAGTTTGGAGTCAGACTGTTTGAGGGTGTGCACAGGTGTCTTTTTATACTGATAACAAGTTTAAACAGGTGCCATTACTACAGGTAATGAGTGGAGGAAAGAGGAGACTCTTAAAGAAGAAGTTACAGGTCTGTGAGAGCCAGAAATCTTGATTGTTTGTTTCTGACCAAATACTTATTTTCCACCATAATATGCAAATAAATTGTTAAAAAAACAGACAATGTGATTTTCTGGATTTTTTTTTCTCAGTTTGTCTCCCATAGTTGAGGTCTACCTATGATGTAAATTACAGACGCCTCTCATCTTTTTAAGTGGTGGAACTTGCACTATTGCTGACTGACTAAATACTTTTTTGCCCCACTGTATGTGTTGATCCTGCTTCAGATCCACATAGGTGGCGATTTCAAAGGGAAAAAAAACTCCAAGTAAATGTGGCACTAAGCACCTACAGATTTTTTTAATGCATCCACTTCAAGTGAAAAATGTTAGTAAAAATTCATTTATTTTTTCAGAATAAAAATAATAAAATATATTTGTAAAATATTTTTAAAAAACAGTACAACGCGTTTCGGCTGCTATTTTTACAGTGCAGCCTTCATCAGGTAGCAAAAAAAACAAAAAAAAACAAACAATACAATAAGCACTAGAAAATGATGTTACAACCTCCAAGTTCTCTTATTTATGAGGGTTCCTAGAAGGGATTAGCAGGGCGGGACCGGGGATCAGGTTCTCCTTTCCTGATAACTAGCTACATGGTAGCCTCTAAAGAGACACATTTTTCTTATATATATATATATATATATATATATATATATATATATATATATATATATATATATATATATATATATATATATATATATATATATATATAAGAGCAGTTTAGTACTTCTATTCTATCCAAAATGAGCTTTTAAATACATGGTATTACACTGTTACGAACAAACACAACATTAAAAATATAGGTATATACACAATCATAAATATGATTCACTCCAATACCTCATCAATTCCACTGCTATCAATTCATCCCATAAAATACATTAAAAAAAAAAATATGTGAAAAAAATATATATAAAAAAAATTAAAAAAATATATAAAAAAAAAAAAAAGGAAAAATTTTTTGGGTTGTATTGACCTATGCGCAAACGACTGAGCTATTTATGACAAACCCTTACACATTCTCTACTACATCATTAAGTCCATTTGGATAAAGGCTTTGTAACCTATATATCCAATATGACTCCTTGCGGTTTAATAATTTGTTCCTGTTATTAGCCCCTTTTGGTATATGCTCCAACGGTGTGACCGTAATGCAGAAGCATTTATTGTGCTTCAGCAGGAGATGACAGGACAGACTATGTTTAATCTGCCCGTTCTTTGCATTATAGCGGTGATTATTCATCCGGGCACTCAGTTCCTGGGAAGTTCGTCCCACGTATTGGAGCCCGCATTTGCAAGTCACTACGTAGATGACAAAATCCGTTCTACATGTGAGTCTCTGCTTAATCTTAATTGTTTCCCCAGTAGTATTAGATTGAATACTCCGAGCTCCATGGTTAATGATCTTACAACATTTACATTTGTTTGAAGAGCATCTATATACTCCTGTGTTCATCTTCCCTCCAGTCCATTCACATTGGTATTGTTTCCTATCATGTTTTCTATTTTTGGAACCTCTCTTAATTTACTCTGAGCTACAATATATTTCACTGTCGCCCCTCTCCTAAAAGTTACTCCCGGTTCCCTTGGAAGCATTTTCCCAAGAATCACATCTTTTTTTAAAATGTACCAATATTTTTTTTAAATTCTCCTTAGCAATACATTCCCTTTATTATAAGTTGTTATAAAATTAAACTTCCAAAGATTTCTCTTATTCTCCTCATTGCTTACTGGCCGTTCTTTCCCTCTAGTTTCCTTTGCATTACAATCTTTTCTCTTCCTACTTGGGAGGCAATCCTCCTGTACTTTGTCCAAATTCTTTCTGTATGCTGCCTCGATTAATTTTTTTGGATACTTCTTATCCCTGAACCTTTTCTTCAGTATCGCTGATTGGGTCACATAATCTTTAGTGTTTGTACAGTTTTTTCGTATCCTTAAGAACAGGCTGAATGGTACATTAGTTTTCCATTTTTTATAATGTGCACTTCTAAAGTCCACATAGCCATTCGTATCACAGCTTTTGAAGTCTGTTTTTGTTATAATTTTCCCCGCTTCATACCCCAATTCCAGGTCCAGGAACACGATTTTGTCCTTTCTGATGCATGACGTAAAGGAGATGCCCCAGTTATTGCTATTAAGAGAATCTATTAATTTACAGGCTTCTTCCTCCGTCCCGGCCCAGAAAATGATCAAATCATCTATATCTCTACGGTATAGTAATATTTTTTCTTTGTATTCCGATGAATACAACAGCGATGAGGACTCGAAATGCCCCATGAAGAGATTTGCGAAACTTGGCGCTACCCGAGTCCCCATCGTTGTATCAAGGCGCGGTAAATAGAGTTTACCCTGGAACTCAAAAATATTGTGCGTTAATATGAATTTCAACCCTTCCAACAAAAATGTTTTTTGTTCCTCCCGCAGTCCTGATACTGATGATAAATAATGATCTACTGATCTGATGCCAAGTGTGTGATCAATGTTGGAGTACAATGAATTTACATCCAGTGTGATAAAGCTATAATTCTCCTGCCATTCTATACTCCTACATTCCTCAATCAGTTGTGCAGAGTCTTTCAAATATGAAGGAAGGGTAGTTACAATTTCTTGAAGAAATAAATCATTGTAATGCGATAATGAACTTGTTAAGGAATCAATACCAGATATACCGTATATACTCGAGTATAAGCCGACCCGAGTATAAGCCAACCCCCCCTAATTTTGCCACAAAAAACTGGGAAAACTTATTGACTCGAGTATAAGCCTAGGGTGGAAATGCAGCATTTACCGGTGAATTTCAAAAATAAAAATAGATCATTATTTCCCCATAGCTGTGCCATATAGTGCTCTGCACCGTTCATTTTGTCCCATAGCTGTGCCCCATACTATGCTCGGCACCGTTCATTATTGCCCCATATCTGTGCCCCATATACAATGCTCTGCACCGTTCATTTTGTCCCATAGCTCTGCCCCATACTGTGCTCTGCACCGTTCATATTGCCCCATAGCTGTGCCCCATACTGTGCTCGGCACCGTTCATTATTGCCCCATATCTGTGCCCCATATACAATGCTCTGCACCGTTCATTTTGTCCCATAGCTCTGCCCCATACAGTGCTCTGCACCGTTCATTATTGCCCCATATCTGTGCCCCATATATGCTCTGCACCGTTCATTTTGTCCCATAGCTCTGCCCCATACTGTGCTCTGCACCGTTTATATTGCCCCATACTGTGCTCGGCACCGTTCATTATTGTCCCATATCTGTGCCCCATATCTGCTCTGCACCGTTCATTTTGTCCCATAGATGCTCCACATAAATCTGTGCCGCCGCCGCCGCTGCTGCTGCTGCTGCAATAAAAAAAAAAAAAAACACATACTCACCTCTCTTGCTTGCAGCTCCCAGCGTCCGGTCCCAGCGCCTCCATCTTCCCGGCGTCTCTGCTCTGACTGATCAGGCAGAGGGCGCCGCGCACACTATATGCGTCATCGCGCCCTCTGACCTGAACAGTCAGAGCGCAGAGACGCCGGGAAGATGGAGGAGCCGGGAAGATGGAGCGACGCCCGGCGGCTGGAACGCGGACAGGTGAATATTACATACTTACCTAGTCCTGCCGCTCCTGACGCTCCCCGCACAGCTGGTCTTCGGTGCCGCAGCCTCTTCCTCTATCAGCGGTCACCGGCACTGCTGATTAGAGAAATGAATACGCGGCTCCACCCCTATGGGAGGTGGAGCCGCCTATTCATTTTTCTAATGAGCGGTCCCACGTGACCGCTGGAGAGGGGAAGAACTGCAGCACCGAAGACCGTGGGATGGCAGGGACAGCGCCAGGACCGCCGGGACTAGGTGAGTATGCCTCAGCGCCCTCTCCCCCTCACCCACCGACCCTGCCACCCACCTTGACTCGAGTATAAGCTGAGAGGGGCACTTTCAGCCCAAAAATTTGGGCTGAAAATCTCGGCTTTTACTCGAGTATATACGGTAATCGGGCGACCAGGGGGATTAGTGGAATTTTTATGCATCTTTGGAAGATGATAAAAATGTGCTATTGTTGGTGTATTGTTGGTCAAAAATTTATTTTCTTTTTTATTTATTATATTCTCTTTATGGGCTTTGTTTATAAAACCATGATATTCCTTATTAAAATTGGCTGAAGGATCATTTTTTAGAATTTCATAATATTTAGTATCAGATAGGATGTTATAGGCTTCTTTCAAGTAATCAGACCTATTCTGAATCACTACCCCTCCCCCCTTATCTGCCTGTCTTATCACAATCTCTGTGTTGTTTTTCAAGGAATTCAATGCATTTTTTTCTTGCTGTGTGATATTCTCTTTGTAAACATAATGGTTTTTTTTAATATTTTTTGTTTTTATCCTTTTATTCTTACCAAAAACTTTCTGTTCCTCATTAGAACTAAGACTATTTTTATTCAGATTCCTGAATTCTTCTGAAACAAGATGAAAAAATGTCTCTAGACAATGCCCCCTATGGTGGGTCGGATAAAACGAAGAGACTGGCACTACTTCTTTATGTAGGTAGTTGCTAGCACTTGTGGTCTCTGTTTCCAAAATATCTATATCCTTGTCAACTAATTTCGTATCTGTTTGTACTGTGGCATTTCTTTCTTTAATTGTGAAATGCCTCAATAGGGTTAACTTTCTTGTGGATCTATTTAAGTCCAAAAATAACTCAAAATCATTAGTGTTTTGTGATGGACAAAAATTTAACTCTTTCGTTAGGCGTTAAATTATACTATGTGACTGAAACCGAACATAACGATCATGCACTACCTAAAGTTTATCATATTTGGACACTTATTTAGAGGAACATCCAATATATCAAAAATACTTTGATTTTTCTGCTCCAAAATGAACTAACATCACAGTAATAGTTCCAGTAACTTTATTTTCTTGGTTTGAAGCAAGAACCTTCACAAAGACAAACTGCGTTTCATTTTCAATTTCTTCTCACTGTTTGTAGTAAGCTAAAGAATTGCTGATAATCAAGGGGAAGACATGATTCGTTGACTCTTTAAGAATCATTTTATCTTACTGATTTATTAATAATTGGTTTATAGAGGTTCATTAGATTTACTTGTATCAATTCTCTCAGGGAAGTTGAAAAATACTTGAAAACAAGATTTAATGTTCCATTTCCATCAAAGCAAAAGAAGGTAGAATTTTATATACCGTATATAATCATGTATAAGCTGAGATTTTCAGCACCTTTTTCGTGCTGAAAATGCCCCCTTCGGATTATACTCAAGTCGTGGTCCAGAAAGCCAGCGGGGGAGGGGGAGCGGGGAGCCAGTGGCTGTAGCACAGTGACAGCTGCAGCCACCGGCTTCCAGAAGACATCAATACTCACCCTCCGTCGCTGCATCTTCGTCCCTGCACCTTTGACCTGGCGCCGGCAGCTCTTTCCTGTTCCTGTGCTCAGCGGTCACATGGTACCACTCATTAAGGTCACGAATATGGACGCGACTCCACTCCTACGCGTGGAACGCATATTCATGACCTTAATGAGCGGTACCACGTGACCGCTCACCACAGGAAGAATTGCCGTGCCAATGACAATGGAGATGCAAGGATATTCAACGACGGAGAGAGGAGGGTGAGTATGATGGGTGAGGACAGGGGAGCCATGCATACAAGGATGTGACTGGGTGAGCCAAGCATAGAAGGATGGGACCGGGGGAGCCAAGTCTACAAGGATGGGAGCGGAAGAGCTGAGCCATGCATACAAGGATATGACCGGGGAGCTAGCCATGCATACAAGGATATGACCAGGGGAGCCGAGCCATGCATACAAGGATGGGACAGGGGAGCCATGTATACGACAGGGGGAGCCACACAGAGCAGGACAGGACGGAGGAACCATGCATACAGGGATAGGGATGAGGGGACAATGCATACCCGACTTATACTAAAGTCAATGAGCTTACCCAGTTTTCAGTGGGTGCATTAGGTGCCTCAGCCTTTACTCAGGTCGGCTTATACTTGAGTATATATGCTATATTAAAAATGGTTTTTCAAGCTCGGGAAAAATGATAATATATTTAGTAAAATCATAGTGGAGAAAATACTTACTTGTTAAATCTCCTGCTGCTCCAGCACCACCGCTCCGTTGCTCCTCTCTTGTCTCTGTTTACTTTTCTCTAGTTGTTACCTGCTCTTTATTTGACCACTGAAGCCAGACAATGGCCTAGTGACTTCATGCCACACACAAATTAAGCTAGTGATTGGCTGAAGTAGTGATCTAGGTACCTGCAGCGCCCCAGGGTCCTGGTCGTTGCAGTAATATCATTCTCCTCTTGGGGGGAGTGATGTTACGTTTGAAGGCAATAAAGGAGATCTCTTTACCAGGTATCACAAACCATGCAACACATTTCACACTCCAGTCCACCAGGGGGAGCTATGCTCCTATTTATTAGGGCACTCTTCACAATTAGGTAAAACTGGTGGTCTGGATAGGAAGTAAGTCAGTTCCTGTCAGGCAGACAGAGAGGAAGGAGGAACATCGAGTAGTTGCTGACAGAGTTGGTCCCTGACAGGGGTGGGATCCTGTCAGAGGCCTAGGCAGAAGGTCACGGAGCTGCGCCAGCCCCACGTGCGGCAGCATCCTAAGAAAGAGACACGAACAGGGTATTGTATTGTAGAGGGTGAGAAATGAAGTCATAGCAAAAGGAGAGGAAACCAGAAGGAGTTCTGCCCTACACAGGCTGCCTCCTTCTGAGGCGCAGGTTCTGGTAGAAGGAACACAGAGGGAGCAACGGTCTCTATGCCTTGCTCCAGAGAACGGCAGGACAGCTAATTCCAAGTTACTGATCCGCCCTATACTCAGGAGGCACGGTGGCAATTTGTCGGGGCCAGAGCATGCTAGAGTCCCTGTAAAAAGCCTCAGGCCACCGGTCATACGTGTTTGTTCCTATCCATCTGGGGGACAGAGAGAAACATAACATCTAGAACATCTACAACAGTTGTGAGGACCTTACCGAGAAGCTCAGCAGGAAGGTACTACAACACCCAGGCACTAGAGGAAGGCTACTGATTTCCACCTGGATAAGAGCACTCTGGATTTGCCTCCAAACCGGCCAGACTCTGCCTGCTCTGTGATCTGGTGCTCTGGACTATGGATGCTGAAGTCTTCAGTGAAAAGGTAAAGAGACTGCAACCTTGTGTCCTCGTTCTTCACTGCGCCTTACATCGTTCACCATCCACCATCTACACTCTGGGAAGCCCTGGGGACACAGTTCACCTGTGGGAAGGTATACCATCTAGCTGCCATAACATTATCCCAGTGGACCCCTAAGCAGCGTCGGTCATCCTGACCGAATACCACAGGTGGCTTCACGAACATTTCCCCTTTAAAGACCAATCCCTTTTACAATGGACCTCCCGAGGGCCACGGACCGGGTCATCCACCGTGACATCCCCCTTGATAACCGAAGAACCCGGTACCGAGTACCCCTAGCGCTCCATACCCAACATGGGACCACAGAGCCAAGCAGTGAGCAGACAAAGTGAGCAGAAGTAAAGAGGGAGCAGTAATAATGAGCGCCAAGCCAACAGTTTTGGAAGAGAGGGGTATTTATCATGCCAGTAATGTCTATTTTAGCAGAATTTTCTAACCATCTATTACGTTTAACTCAATTTTGGCCTATTCTAGGAAATGCCATTAATAAAACTTAGTCAGTTAAAGACTAGGAAATTATAGGTTTTCACCCTTTTGCTTTTTTTCCTTACCTTTTTCCCAAAATCTATAACTTTTTTTTCCATCTAGATAAACAAATGAGGGCTTATTTATTTCGTGAGATAAGCTCTATTATTGAATGATACCATTCGCTTTGCTATGCAATGTACCATTGTATTTTAGGTTTGTTTTTTATGGTGTTAGTTGTGCAGTAAAAAATTACAATTATCCAGGTCAGTGTGATTATGGTGATGCAGAACTGAAGCTTTCTGTGATGAAAAAAAAATTTCACAGTATTGTAAAAAAAAAAAAAAATGCAATTCTGGAGTTTTGATTTTTTTTTTCTTTACATTGTTTCCAGATCTGGTAAATTAACTCCATATATTAACCCCTTAAGCCCCGAGGGTGGTTTGCACGTTAATGACCGGGCCAATTTTTACAATTCTGACCACTGTCCCTTTATGAGGTTATAACTCTGGAACGCTTCAACGGATCTTGGCGATTCTGACATTGTTTTCTCGTGACATATTGTACTTCATTTTAGTAGTAACATTTATTCGATATAACTTGCGTTTATTTGTGAAAAAAACAAAAATTTGGCGAAAATTTAGAAAGTTTCGCAATTTTCCAACTTTAAATTTTTATGCCCTTAAATCACAGAGATATCTCACGCAAAATACTTAATAAGTAACATTTCCCACATGTCTACTTTACATCAGCACAATTTTGGAACCAAAATTTTTTTTTGTTAGGGAGTTATAAGGGTTAAAAGTTGACCAGCAATTTCTCATTTTTACAACACCATTTTTTTTTAGGGACCACATCTCATTTGATGTCATTTTGAGGGGTCTATATGATAGAAAATACCCAAGTGTGAGACCATTCTAAAAACTGCACCCCTCAAGGTGCTCAAAACCACATTCAAGAAGTTTATTAACCCTTCAGGGGTTTCACAGGAATTTTTGGAATGTTTAAATAAGAATGAATATTTAACTTTTTTTCACACAAAATTTATTTCAGCTCCAATTTGTTTTATTTTACCAAGGGTAACAGGATAAAATGGATGCCAAACATTGTTGTACAATCTGTACTGAGTACGCTGATAGCCCATATGTGGGAGTAAACCACTGTTTGGGCGCATGGCAGAGCTCGGAAGGGAAGGAGCGCCATTTGACTTTTAAATGCAAAATTGACAGGAATTGAGATGGGACACCATGTTGCGTTTGGAGAGCCACTGATGTGCCTAAACATTGAAACCCCCCCACAAGTGACACCATTTTGGAAAGTAGACACCCTAAGGAACTTATCTAGATGTGTGGTGACCACTTTGACCCACCAATTGCTTCACAGAAGTTTATAATGCAGAGCCGTAAAAATAAAAAATCATATTTTTTCACAAAAATGATCTTTTCGCCCCCAATTTTTTATTTTCCCAAGAGTAAGAGAAGAAATTGGACCTCAAAAATTGTTGGCCAATTTGTCCTGAGTACGCTGATACCCCATATATGGGTGTAAACCATTGTTTGGGCGTATGGCAGAGCTCGGAAGGGAAGGAGCGCCATTTGACTTTTCAATGCAAAATTGACTGGAATTGAGATGGGACGCCATGTTGCGTTTGGAGAGCCCCTGATGTGCCTAAACATTGGAACCCCTCACAAGTGACACCATTTTGAAAAGTAGACCCCTTAAGGAACTTATCTAGATGTGTGGTGAGCACTTTGACCCAACAAGTGCTTCACAGAAGTTTATAATGCAGAGCCGTAAAAATAAAAAATCTTATTTTTTCACAAAAATGATCTTTTCGCCCCCAATTTTTTATTTTCCCAAGGGTAAGAGAAGAAATTAGACCACAAAAGTTGTTGTGCAATTTGTCCTGAGTGCGACGATACCCCATATGTGGGGGTAAACCACTTTTTGGGTGCATAGCAGAGCTCGGAAGGGAAGGAGCGCCATTTGACTTTTCAATGCAAAATTGACTGGAATTAAGTTGGGACGCCATGTTGGTTTGGAGAGCCCCTGATGTGCCTAAACATTAAAACCCCCCACAAGTGACACCATTTTGGAAACTAGACCCCATAAGGAACTTATCTAGATGTGTTTTGAGAGCTTTGAACCCCCAAATGTTTCACTACAGTTTATAACGCAGAGCCGTTAAAATAATTTTTTTTTTTTTTCGCAAAAATTATTTTTTAGCCCCCAGTTTTGTATTTTCACAAGGGTAACATAATAAATTGGACCCCAAAAGTTGTTGTCCAATTTGTCCTGAGTACGCTGATACCCCATATGTGGGGGGGAACCACTGTTTGGGCGCATGGCAGAGCTCGGAAGGGAAGGAGCGCCATTTGGAATGCAGACTTAGATGGATTGGTCTGCAGGAGTCACGTTGCATTTGCAGAGCCCCTGATGTACCCAAACAGTACAAACCCCCCACAAGTGACCCCATATTAGAAACTAGACCTCCCAAGGAACTTATCTAGATGTGTTGTGAGAACTTTGAACCCCTAAGTGTTTCACTACAGTTTATAACGCAGAGCCGTGAAAATAAAAATTCTTTTTTTTTTTCACAAAAATGATTTTTTAGCCCCCAGCTTTGTATTTTTACAAGGGTAACAGAATAAATTGGACCCCAAAAGTTGTTGTTCAATTTGTCCTGAGTACGCTGATACCCCGTATGTGGGGGGGAACCACTGTTTGGGCGCATGGCAGAGCTCGGAAGGGAAGGAGCGCCATTTGGAATGCAGACTTAGATGGATTGGTCTGCAGGCGTCACGTTGCATTTGCAGAGCCCCTGATGTACCCAAACAGTAGAAACCACCCACAAGTGACCCCATATTGAAACTAGACCTCCCATGGAACTTATCTAGATGTGTTGTGAAAACTTTGAACCCCCAAGTGTTTCACTACAGTTTACAACGCAGAGCCGTGAAAATAAAAAATCCTTTTTTTTCCCACAAAAATGATTTTTAGCCCCCCAAATTTTTATTTTCCCAAGGATAACAAGAGAACTTGGACCCAAAAAGTTGTTGTCCAATTTGTCTCGAGTACGATGATACCCCATATGTTGGGGTAAACCCCTGTTTGGGCGCACGGGAGAGCTCGGAAGTGAAGGAGCACTGTTTTACTTTTTCAATGCAGAATTGGCTGGAATTGAGATCGGACGCCATGTCGCGTTTGGAGAGCCCCTGATGTGTCTAAACAGTGGAAACCCCCAATTATAACTGAAACCCTAATCCAAACGCACCCCTAACCCTAATCCCAACTGTAACCCTAACCACACACCTAACCCTGACACACCCCTAATTCTAATCCCAACCCTAATCCCAACCGTAAATGTAATACAAACCCTAACCCTAACCCTAACCCTAACCCTAATGGGAAAATGGAAATAAATACATTTTTTTTAATTTTATTATTTTTCCCTAAGGCTAGGTTCACATTGCATTAGGGAAATCCGTTTAGCACTAGCGGATTGCGCTAACGCAATGTCTTTTTAGGTGTCGTGTTTAGTGGTCGCGTTAACGTCCCCGCTCTGGAAGATCGGGGATCGGACCTCGGGCGCGCCGCGGACGCTGCAAGCAGCGTCTGAGGCGCGCCACAAAAGAACGGCACCTTGCTTAGCGCGAGCCGAAAATGGCATGCTCTAGCGATGCGCTACACCCGAAAATCACATTGCTGTCAATGGTTGTGCTAACGGACCCGTTGCACGGCGTTAATTGTGACATTTTCGCCGTGCAACGCTGTCCGTTAGCGTTAACCCATTAACGCAATGTGAACCTAGCCTAACTAAGGGGGTGATGAAGGGGGGTTTGATTTACTTTTATAGCGAGTTTTTTATATCGGATTTTTATGATTGGCAGCCGTCACACACTAAAAGACGCTTTTTATAGCAAAAAAGTTTTTGCGTCTCCACATTTTGAGACCTATAATTTTTCCATATTTTGGTCCACAGAGTCATGTGAGGTCTTGTTTTTTGCGGGACGAGTTGACGTTTTTATCGGTTACATTTTCGGACATGTGACAGTTTTTGATCGCTTTTTATTCCGATTTTTTGTGAGGCAGAATGACCAAAAACCAGCTATTCATGAATTTCTTTTGGGGGAGGCGTTTATACCGTTCCGCGTTTGGTAAAATTGATGAAGCAGTTTTATTCTTCGGGTCAGTACGATTACAGCGATACCTCATTTATATCATTTTTTTTATGTTTTGGCGCTTTTATACGATAAAAGCTATTTTATAGAAAAAATAATTATTTTGGCATCGCTTTATTCTCAGGACTATAACTTTTTTATTTTTTTGGTTATGATGCTATATGGCGGCTCGTTTTTTGCGGGACAAGATGACGTTTTCAGAGGTACCATGGTTATTTATATCCGTCTTTTTGATCGCGTGTTATTCCACTTTTTGTTCAGCGTTATGATAATAAAGCGTTGTTTTTTGGCTCGTTTTTTTTTTTTTTTTCTTACGGTGTTCACTGAAGGGGTTAACTAGTGGGCCAGTTTTATAGGTCGGGTCGTTACGGACGCGGCGATACTAAATATGTGTACTTTTATTGTTTTTTTTGTTTTTTTTTTTATGTAAAGAAATGTATTTATGGGAATAATATTTTTTTTTTTCTGCTTTATTTAGGAATTTTTTTTTTATTTTTTTTTACAAGTGTGGAAATTTTTTTTTTTACTTTTTCACTTTGTCCCAGGGGGGGACATCACAGATCACCGATCTGACAGTGTGCACAGCACTCTGTTAGATCGGTGATCTGACATACAGCCGGGCAGGATTAGAGCTGCAGCTGCAGCCTGATCCTGACCCGGAAGTGCTCCCTGCAGGACCCGGATGCAGCCCGGCGGCCATTTTGGATCCGGGGACTGCAGGGAGAAGACGCTCGGTACACGGTGAGCACATCACCGTGTACCGATCGTCTCAGGGAAGCCCGCAGGGAGCCCCCTCCCTGCGCGATGCTTCCCTGCACCGCCGGCACACCGCGATCATCTTTGATCGCGGTGTGCCGGGGGTTAATGTGCCGGGAGCGGTCCGTGACCGCTCCTGGCACATAGTGCCGGATGTCAGCTGCGATAGGCAGCTGACACCCGGCCGCGATCGGCCGCGCTCCCCCCGTGAGCGCGACCGATCGCATATGACGTACTATCCCGTCCATGGGAATTAAGTCCCAGGTCACCTGGACGGGATAGTACGTCATATGGGATTAAGGGGTTAATAGATCGTATTTATACAATTGCGGTGACAAAAGATTTTTTCCTTTCTTTATTATTACCGGAGGCTTTAAAAAGGTACCGCAATGACTCTTTAACACTTTAAGTACCAGGAAATATTTTTGTTTTTGTTTTGTTCACACCTTTTGCTGTCAACATGGATATGCAGAGGCTTGTTTTTTGATGCACATGTTTTTAACTGCAACATTCATTTTGCCACAATGGTTGAGCGACTTTTAGTTTTTTAGGGTCGAGTCGGGTTTCGCGAAACCTGACTATCTCAAAAGTCGAGTCGAGTGGAATCGGCCGATTATCGCGAAAAGTCGGGGATCGACCGAAACACGAAATCCAATGCAAGACAATGGGGGAGCAAAGTCGGCAGTGAGTGGAGGCCAGGAAAACACCTACAGTGCCCATTTTAATGGCAAAAGCATCCATTCTTGTTACTGAAGCTTGTCAATCTTAATTTACCTTATAATAATAGTAAGGCATTGGAAATTGGGGGTCATTTGGCTAAAGTTGTGGGGGGTAGGGCTGGTTCAAGTATTTAGTGGGCCCAGGAAATCTGGACCACGTCACGGCAGTGGAGCAGGGAAAGGTAAGTATTTAAACTTTGCAAGTGCTGTGATCCTGAGCAAGCAGGGGGGGCCCACTCATTGGCATTGGCACTGGCACAGGGCCCCTCAAAGTACGGCGGTGTGTTTGCACGGCGGGGGCGCCTCCCACCGGCAGCGACACTTTTGTGTACTATGAGGGGCCCTGTGCCAGTGACGTCGCCAACGAGTTTCCCCCCCCACCTGATGAAGGAGCCTGCACTTTCATCTGCACCTTCCTCTTTGTCCCCGTGTAAGGTGGTATGGTATGCGGGAAGGGGAGCCTGACTTTCAGCAGGGTCACATTCTGGCTGTGTAGCGTGCACGGGGAATGTAGCGTTCTGGGTCAATGTACCAGCAGACTGCAATGGGCAGGATGAGGAGGAAACACAGATATAGGCCCAAATAATAAAGTGGGCTAAATGCAGTTCAAAATTGGTAACAGGACTAACCAGGGGACATTGCTTTGTTCAGTGGAGTACAACTGTAATGAGAGGCTGACACAGTGAGTAGGCCCAAATCAGTAAGTAGGCTAAATGCAGTTCAAAATTGGTAACAGAAGTAAACA
This sequence comes from Ranitomeya imitator, assembly GCF_032444005.1. Classification (NCBI taxonomy): domain Eukaryota; kingdom Metazoa; phylum Chordata; class Amphibia; order Anura; family Dendrobatidae; genus Ranitomeya; species Ranitomeya imitator. The sequence goes on along the minus strand of NC_091287.1, from coordinate 434,116,777 downwards.
GGCGGCACTGGTTTGTTCAGTGTAGGAGAACATCAAGGAGCGGCAGACACCGTTAGTAGGGCCAACAAAACAAGTAGGCCAAATGCAGTGTTATATTAAAAACAATTTAACGAGAGCCTGAAGATAGAAGCTAGGGAGAGGCAACCTGGAGAACACCTTGGAGCAGAAGACACCGTTTGTAGAACCCAGCCCCCTCTTGTAGGCCTAATGCAGTGTTGTTTCAACAACTACTTAACGAGAGCTTCAAAGATAGAAGCAAGGGAGAGGCAACCTGGAGAACACCTTGGAGCGGCAGACACCGTCCCTACAACCCAGACCCAACTTGTAGGCCAAATGCAGTGTTGTTTCAACAACTACTTAACAAGAGCTTGAAGATAGAAGCTAGGGAGAGGCAACCTGGAGAACACCTTGGAGCGGCAGACACCGTCCCTACAACCCAGACCCAACTTGTAGGCCAAATGCAGTGTTGTTTCAACAACTACTTAACAAGAGCTTGAAGATAGAAGCTATGGAGAGGCACCCTGGAGAACACCTTGGAGCGGCAGACACCGTCTCTAGAACCCAGACCCAACTTGTAGGCCTAATGCAGTGTTGTTTCAACAACTACTTAACGAGAGCTTCAAGATAGAAGCTAGGGAGAGGCAACCTGGAGAACACGTTGGAGCGGCAGACACCGTCTCTACAACCCAGACCCAACTTGTAGGCCTAATGCAGTGTTGTTTCAACAACTACTTAACGAGAGCCTGAAAATGGAATTTCAGGACAGGAAACCTGGAGAACAGCACGGAGCGGCATACACCGTTAGTAGGCCCCAACCAAACTAGTAGCCCCACTGCAGTTGTTCGATTAAAAAACTATTTAACACGAGCCTGAAGATTGAAGCTCAGGAAAGGCAACCAGGAGAACACCTTGGAGCGGCAGACAATGTTAGTAGGCCCCAACCAAACTAGTAGCCCCACTGCAGTTGTTTGATTAAAAAACTATTTAACAAGAGCCTGAAGATTGAAGCTCAGGAAAGGCAACCAGGAGAACACCTTGGAGCTGCAGACACCGTCTCTACAACCCAGACTTAACTTGTAGGCCTAATGCAGTGTTGTTTCAACAACTACTTAACAAGAGCTTCAAGATAGAAGCGAGGGAGGGGCAACAGAGAGAACACCTTGGAGCGGAAGACTCAGTTTGTAGACCACAACGAAACTTGTGGCCCCAATGCAGTTTTATAATTCTGACAAGCTGAAAATCAGCCTTTTTTTTTTAGAGGAGGACAGCTGTATTAAGTGGCGCAGACAGACACTGCTAGTAGGCCTTACACCACAAAGTAGGCTCACTGCAGGATGAAAAAAGTTACATGGGTACATGGTCGGCATTGGTGTGCTCAGCGGAGGACAAATGGAAGGAGGGACCGCAGACAGACTTAGTAGGCCTAAAATTTTAAAAAATAAGCTCAAAGCAGTTTGAATTATCTTGCAGAGGTACACAGGCAGCATTGGTGTGGTCAGCGGAGGACAATTGGAAGGAGGGACCACAGACAGACTTAGTAGGCCTAAAATAAAAAGAATTAGGCTCAATGCAGTTTGAATTATCTTGCAGGAGTACACAGGCAGCATTGGTGTGGTCAGCGGAGGACGATTGGAAGGAGTGTCTGACACAGTTAGTACTCCCAAAAATAAATAGATGTTAATGTCTCGCAAAACAAAACCAAAAAAACAAAAGGGTGGCATACTTAGGTACAGGGCTGGGCTCCTCTGCTGAGTTTCAGACATAGTAATTTGGCGCTAAGTATTTACTGGTGTCAATATAGGACACTGACCCTGACTATTTTAACTAGCATCATACATGTCAACAAATTGGTATTGTCAGTGCCAGGCATTGAAGGATGTCAGCGCATAGACTAAACATTGGTGGAGCTGTGAGAGATAATTTTGCAAGTGGTAGAACAGTGTTTGAGCTGGGGGGGGAAACTCTCTTGTGGCCGGCGGTACAGGCTCAGTGTCTGATGTTGGTTGCGGCCACCACCGCCAGAGACACTTTATTGTACTATGAGGGACCCAGTGGCAGTGCCGTCGACCAAAAACGGGCACAGCCACCTCTTCAAACAAACGGCACTCTCACGGGTGCTTGCGCCAAGTGGTGAGACCACGGCCCCGTGGGGGGAGTTAGCCCATTTAGGGAGGTGTAAACATGTCGTATGCTGGACAAACAGCTGCTGCAAATTAAGAGATTGGAACAGTCAGTAAGACCAGTCCACAAGCGAGACCTTTTTATAGGAAAGCTAGGTGTCAGCCTGGAAAGGTGGGGCAAAATAATTCGAAATCCATGAGTGGTTCATTTTAATGAAGGTCAGATCATCAACATTTTGGGTAGCCAGACGAGTCCTTTTTTCGGTCAATATTGAACCAGCAGCACTGAATACTCTTTCTGATAGCACACTAGCTGCTGGGCAAGCAAGCTCCTGCAATGCATATTCTGCCAATTCAGGCCAGGTGTCTATTTTGGATGCCTAGTAATCAAATGGGAATGACGGTTGAGGGAGAACATCAATAAGGGATGAAAAATAGTTAGTAACCATACTGGACAAATGTTGTCTCTTGTCACTTTGAATTGATGCTGCAGTACCTGTCCTGTCTGCGGTCATTGCGAAATCACTCCACAACCTGGTCAGAAAACCCCTCTGTCCAACGCCACTTCTGATTTGTGCAACTCTAACACCTCTGCCCTGTTGCCCCCTGCAGCTCGTGTGAGAACCATCACCGGCGCTGTGTGCTGGGAATGCCTGAATCAAACGGTCTACAAGAGTTGCTTATTTGGTTGCTAATATTTGTTCGAGGTTCTCATGTGGCATGATATTTTGCAATTTGCCTTTATAGTGAGGATCAAGGAGGCAGGCCAACCAGTAATCGTCATCATTTTAATAATGCGTGGGTCCCTTTTGAGGATACGAAAGGCATAATCCGCCATGTGGGCCAAAGTTCCAGTTGTCAAATCTGCGGTTGTGCTGGGTTGAGGGGCAGTTTCAGGCAAATCTACGTCACTTGTCTCCCTCAAAAACCCTGAACCCGGCCTTGCAACGCCACCAGTTTCTATTGGCCCCGGAGAAGCTTCCTCATTCCAAAAATACTCATCCCCATCATCCTCCTCGTCCTCCTCCTCTTCGCCCGCTACCTCGTCCTGTAGATTGCCCTGACCAGACAATGGCTGACTGTCATCAAGGCTATCATCTTCCTCGGCTGCAGACACCTGCTCCTTTATGTGCGTCAAACTTTGCATCAGCAGACGCATTAGGGGAATACTCATGCTTATTATGGCATTGTCTGCACTAACCAGCCGTGTGCATTCCTCAAAACACTGAAGGACTTGACACAGGTCTTGTACCTTCGACCACTGCACACCTGACAACTTCATGTCTGCCATCCAACTGCCTGCCCGTGTATGTGTATCATCCCACAAATACATAACAGCACACCTCTGTTCGCACAATCTCTGAAGCATGTGCAGTGTGGAGTTCCACCTTGTTGCAACGTCGATGATTAGGCGATGCTGGGGATGGTTCAAAGACCGCTGATGGTTCTGCATATGGCTGGAGTGTACGGGCGAACGGCGGATATGTGTGCAAAGTCTGCGCACTTTGAGGAGCAGGTCGGGTAACCCCGGATAACTTTTCAGGAAGCACTGCACAAACACAATGTGTTTCAGTTGGGAAAGGGCTATGGCAGCCATAAAATTCTTTCCGTTATCACTCACTACCTTGCCTGCCTCAAGATGTACAGTGCCCAGCCATGACTGAGTTTCTTTCTGCAAGAACTCGTACAGAACTTCCGCGGTGTGTCTGTTGTCGCCCAAACACTTCATTGCCAATACAGCCTGCTGACGCTTGCCACTAGCTGTCCCATAATGGGACACCTCGTGTGCAACAGTGGCAGCTGCGGATGGAGTGGTTGTGCGACTGCGGTCTGTGGACGAGCTCTCGCTTCTGCAGGAGGACGAGGAGGAGGGGGGGCGAACGCCTACAGCCAACTGTTTCCTAGACCGTTGGCTAGGCAGAACTGTCCCAATATTGCTGTCCCCTGTGGACCCTGCATCTACCACATTAACCCAGTGTGCCGTGATGGACACGTAACGTCCCTGGCCATGCCTACTGGTCCATGCATCTGTTGTCAGGTGCACCTTTGTACTCACAGATTGCCTGAGTGCATGGATGATGCGGTCTTTTACATGCTGGTGGAGGGCTGGGATGGCTTTTCTCGAAAAGAAGTGTTGACTGGGTAGCTCGTAGCGTGGTTCAGCGTAGTCCATCAGGGCTTTGAAAGCTTAGCTTTCAACTAACCGGTAGGGCATCATCTCTAATGAGATTAGTCTAGCAATGTGGGCGTTCAAACCCTGTGTACGCGGATGCGAGGATGAGTACTTTCTTTTCCTAACGAAAGTCTCATGTAGGGTGAGCTGGACTGGAGAGCTGCAGATCGTGGAACTAGCGGGGTGCCGGTGGACATGGCAGACTGAGAGAGGGTTGGAGATGGTATTCTTGCTGGTGCCCTACATGCAGTGTTTCCTACTACGAAACTGGTGATTCCCTGACTGCTTTGGCCTGGCGATGAAACCTGCACATTTACTGCAGGTGGTGCGGGAAATGGTGGGCTTACAGTGAGGGAAGGGATGTAGCGTTGCTGACTAGCTTCATTGGCCGAGTGTGCTACAACCTTAAGGGACATTTGGTAGTTAGTCCAGGCTTGCAAATGCATGGTGGTTAAATGTCTATGCATGCAACTTGTATTTAGACTTTTAAGATTCTGACCTCTGCTTAAGGTAGTTGAACATTTTTGACAGATGACTTTGCGCTGATCATTTGGATGTTGTTTAAAAAAAATGCCAGACTGCACTCTTTCTACTATCGGATACCTTTTCAGGCATTGCAGACTGAGCTTCTTTAACCGGATGTCCACGCTGTCCTACAACTGGTTTTTTGTTTTGCCACGCGTTTTTGGCCAGATACGGGCCTGGCAGATGGAACCTGTTGCGATGTTGATGCCTGCTGCGGCTCCTCCTCCTCCGCTTCAGATCTACTGCCGCCTGCACCCTGTTCCCCCAATGGCTGCCAATCGGGGTCAACAACTGGGTCATCTATGACCTCCTCTTCTATCTCGTGTGCAACTTCGTCTGTGTCACAGTGTAAGCCGGTGGTATAGCGTTCGTGACGGGGCACCATAGTCTCATCAGGGTCTGATTTTGGATCAGTACACTGCGAGGGCAATGTTCTGGTCTGAGTCAAAAAAACAGCATAGTAATCTGGCTGTGGCTGTGCATCTGTGCACTCCATGTCCGATTCAACTTGTAATGGGCATGGCCTGTTAACTGTTTCACTTTCTAACCCAGGAACGGTATGTGTAAAGAGCTCCATGGAGTAACCCGTTGTGTCACCTGACGCATCCTTCTCTGTTGTTCTTGGTGAAGAAGACAAGGAAGCGACTTGTCCCTGACCATGAATATCCACTAACGACGCGCTGCTTTTACATTTAGCAGTTTCAGAAGAGGAGGCGAAAGAGCTAGAGGCTGAGTCAGCAAGGAAAGCCAAAACTTGTTCTTGCTGCTCTGGCTTTAAAAGCGGTTTTCCTACTCCCAGAAAAGGGAGCGTTCGAGGCCTTGTGTAGCCAGACGACGAACCTGGCTCGAGTCTCGACTCGAGACTTAGGTGCTATATTGCTTTTCCCACGACCACCTGATGCTCCACCACCACTACCATCATTACCAGCTGGCAATGACCGCCCACGGCCACGACCTCTTCCACCAGACTTCCTCATTGTTTGAAAAACGTAACCAAACTAACGGTATTTGTTACTGTAAAACCAGTTACAAGGTGAACTCAAACTTCTGTTGGATTTATATATCCCTTTAAAGGTGGGTGAGACTGCAGGGAAAATCAGGCCCAATGTATAACACTACACAGCTTCAGTGGCAGACAGATATGCCACTAACAGGACTGACGCTGATGCAGACACTACCAATAAAAATCTCCCCCTTTTTATTTTTTCTGGGAGAATATTGAAGGAATGTGGCCCACTCTTATACAGTATATGTTCTGTGGCACAAAATTAGAGACAGATGCCACACACAGCACTGGCAATGAGGCAGAATTGTCAATCTTAATCTCCCACTATTTTTTTTTCAGGGAGAATTGAAAAGAAATCTGGCCCAGTATTACACACTAGGTTTAATGTGGCACAAAATTTGAGACAGGTGGCACACACAGGAGTGGCACTGAAGCAGAAATGCCAATCTTAATCTCCCACTATTTTTTTTTCAGGGAGAATTTAAAAGAAATCTGGCCCAGTATTACACACTAGGTTTAATGTGGCACAAAATTTGAGACAGGTGGCACACATAGCACTGGCAATGAGGCAGAATTGTCAATCTTAATCTCCCACTATTTTTATTTTTTCAGGGAGAATTTAAAAGAAATCTGGCCCAGTATTACACACTATGTTTAATGTGGCACAAAATTTGAGACAGGTGGCACACACAGGAGTGGCACTGAAGCAGAAATGCCAATCTTAATCTCCCACTATTTTTTTTTTCAGGGAGAATTTAAAAGAAATCTGGCCCAGTATTACACACTAGGTTTAATGTGGCACAAAATTTGAGACAGGTGGCACACACAGCACTGGCAATGAGGCAGAATTGTCAATCTTAATCTCCCACTATTTTTATTTTTTCAGGGAGAATTTAAAAGAAATCTGGCCCAGTATTACACACTAAGTTTAATGTGGCACAAAATTTGAGACAGGTGGCACACACAGGAGTGGCACTGAAGCAGAAATGCCAATCTTAATCTCCCACTATTTTTTTTTTCAGGGAGAATTTAAAAGAAATCTGGCCCAGTATTACACACTAGGTTTAATGTGGCACAAAATTTGAGACAGGTGGCACACACAGCACTGGCAATGAGGCAGAATTGTCAATCTTAATCTCCCACTATTTTTATTTTTTCAGGGAGAATTTAAAAGAAATCTGGCCCAGTATTACACACTAAGTTTAATGTGGCACAAAATTTGAGACAGGTGGCACACACAGCACTGGCAATGAGGCAGAATTGCCAATTTTAATCTCCCATTATTTTTATTTTTTCAGGGAGAATTTAAAAGAAATCTGGCCCAGTATTACACACTAGGTTTAATGTGGCACAAAATTTGAGACAGGTGGCACACACAGGAGTGGTACTGAAGCAGAAATGCCAATCTTAATCTCCCACTATTTTTTTTTATTTATGGGAGAATTGGCAAGAAATCAGGCCCACTGTTAGACTGTATGTTTTCTGTGCCAAAAAATGAGACACAGATGCCACACACAGGACTGCCACTGATACAGATTTGCCAATTTTAATCTGCACCCTTTTTTTTTTTTTTTTCTTCAGGGAGACTAGTGAATAAATCTGGGCCACTGTATTAGAGTATATTTTCTGTGGCAGAAAGTGGCTTGAAGAGATATAACGAAACAAAAAAAAAAAAAGGGACTGTCCTACAATTACTATCTCCCCGCTGTAATCTCAGCAAAGTATGGCAGGCAGCAATGCAATAACAAGGAGTGGACTGCTGCACAAAAAAGTCAAAAGTGTGGACAAACAAACAATATAGCAGTGCAGAAAGGAAGGAGCAACAGGATTTGTGCTTTGAAAAAAGCAGTTGGTTTGCACAGCGGTGTACAAACAGCAATGCAGCTATCAGGGAGCCTTCTAGGGCAGCCCAATGAGCTACAGCGCTGAGGAAAAAAAAATGTAGCCTCCACTGTCCCTGCAAACAAAAGGTGGTGTTGGACAGTGGAAATCGCTACAGCACAAGCGGTTTGGGGGTTAATGTACCCTGCCTGATGCTATCCCTGCTTCTGACGAAGCGGCAGCAACCTCTCCCTATGGTCAGATCAGCAGCAGTAAGATGGCGGTCGGGAGGGAACGCCCCTTTATAGCCCCTGTGACGCCGCAGAAAGCAAGCCAATCACTGCAATGCCCTTCTCTAAGATGGTGGGGACTGAGACCTATGACATCACGCTGCCCACACTCTGCGTCCACCTTCATTGGCTGAGAAATGGCGCTTTTCGTGTCATTGAAACGTGACTTTGGCGCGAAAGTCGCGTACTGCATGGCCGACCCCACACAGGGATCGGGTCGGGTTTCATGAAACCCGACTTTGCCAAAAGTCGGCGACTTATGAAAATGACCGACCCGTTTTGCTCAACCCTATTTGCCACATATTATTATTTGGAAAAATTCTGGAAAAAATTCCAAGTGTGAAGAAATAGTGAAAAAATGCAATTCTACCATTGTTTTGCTGGCTATATAATATAGCCGGTATCTGTAGCTTGGGGAGAAAGCTAGTCTTCTGAATCCCCTCTATATATGAAGACCCCTGTCAGGAAATAGGATGCATTTGATTCTATATTGTCATGTATCTGTAGGCTGTCTGTGATTTTCACAGACCCATAGACATGAATGGATAATTTTAATAAAAAACGGACATGTTCCTATAACTTTTTCCCGAAGCACGTCCCATAAAAAAATTCAGACATATGGATAACACCATAGGCTGTAATGGTTATGCGTTCTTTCTGTTAAAACCCTGTATGTGATTCACGTACATCTGAATGAGGCCTTAAATGTCAAAAGTTGAGATTGTTTTCAGCTACTATAATAAAACTAATGAAAACATGACTAGCGCAGACATGGTGAGGTCACCAAATGAATTCTTAGCTAAGAACAGAAGGAACATATCTCATTTGGGATATTGAAAATGAACATATGGTTCTCCTGTAGCCAGATGGGGTCTCCAGAGTTAGAAGAAATATATAATTTCAATTTAGTGGGGGTCCTGGTAAAACATAACACACACAATACTACAATTTCTCAGGCGGATTTGCAAATATATAATTATCTCATATATTTATATTTATCATCTATTGGCTGAAGATTGTAGATAAACATGAGTTTGTTTAAGCAGTTTGTGTCACGCTGCCCATTAATTTTAGAAGCCACTTTAGATTGTGATATCTGTACTTGATTTAATTGGGGCCATTGGAGAAATTTCGGTAGTATACTAAAGCCAATTAGTCTTCGGCTACTTAACTCAGTCATGGCCAAGGAAAAGTTTAAAGCAATAGCCATATTATCAGCTAAATAATTAATGGGATATAACACTTTTGCTTCCTATTCAGTTACAGTTCTGTAAAAAGCAAATGAAAAGTGATCTGATCACACTCTTCCTTTTGCTAAGTAGAACTTAGGAAAAAAATCGATTTTATTAAATACTAGTATTTTGTATTGATGTGTTGTTCTTACATGATGCTCCATACTGTATAATGGCCACACATGATGCTCCATACTGTATAATGGCCCCACATGATGCTCAATACTGTATAATGACCCCACGTGATGCTCAATACTGTATAAGTGCCCCACATGATGCTCAATACTGTATAATGGCCCCACATGATGCTCAATACTGTATAATGACCCCACATGATGCTCAATACTGTATAATGGCCCCAAATGATGCTCAATACTGTATAATGACCCCACATGATGCTCAATACTGTATAATGGCCACACATGATGCTCCATACTGTATAGTGACTGCACATGATGCTCCATACTGTATAATGACCGCACATGATGCTCAATACTGTATAATGGCCACACATGATGCTCCATACTGTATAATGGCCACACATGATGCTCCATACTGTATAATGACCGCACATGATGCTCTATACTGTATAATGACCACACATGATGCTCCATATTGTAAAATGACCGCACATGATGCTCCATAATGGCCACACATGATGCTCCATACTGTATAATGACCGCACATGATGCTCCATACTGTATAATGACAGCACATGATGCTCCATACTGTATAATGACAGCACATGATGCTCCATACTGTATAATGGCCACACATGATGCTCCATACTGTATAATGACCGCACATGATGCTCTATACTGTATAATGGCCACACATGATGCTCCATACTTTATAATGACCGCACATGAGGCTCCATACTGTATAATGGCCACACATGATGCTCCATACTGTATAATAGCCGCACATGATGCTCCATACTGTATAATGACCGCACATGATGCTCCATACTGTATAATGGCCACACATGATGCTCCATACTGTATAATGACCGCACATGATGTTCCATACTGTATAATAGCCGCACATGATGCTCCATACTGTATAATGACCGCACATGAGGCTCCATACTTTATAATGACCGCACATGAGGCTCCATACTGTATAATGACCACACATGACGCTCCATACTGTATAATGGCCACACAGTGCTCCATACTGTATAATGGCCGCACATGATGCTCCATACTGTATAATGGCCACACAGTGCTCCATACTGTATAATGGCCGCACATGATGCTCCATACTGTATAATGGCCACACATGATGTTCCATACTGTATAATAGCCGCACATGATGCTCCATACTGTATAATGACTGCACATCATGCTCCATACTGTATAATGACCACACATGATGCTCCATAGTGTATAATGACCGCACATGATGCTCCATACTGTATAATTACCGCACATCATGCTCCATACTGTATAATGACCACACATGATGCTCCATAGTGTATAATGACCGCACATGATGCTCCATACTGTATAATGGCCGCATATGATGCTCAATAATACTGTATAATGACCGCACATGATGCTCCATACTGTATAATGGCCACACATGATGCTCCTTACTGTATAATGACCACACATGATGCTCAATAATACTGTATAATGACCGCACATGATGCTCCATACTGTATAATGGCCACACATGATGCTCCTTACTGTATATTGGCCGCACATGATAATGGCCACACATAGCTACTCCTACACACGCGGCTGCGCTCCGTAAACTTTGCATACACGGCTCCGCTCCGTACACACGGCTCCACTCCATACATCTCATACACACACGGCTCCGCTCCGTACACATTCAGCTCCGCTCCATACACCTCATACACGGCTCTGCTCCATACACCTCATACACACACTGCTCCGCTCCATACATCTCGTACACACGGCACTACTCCGTACACCTCATACACACACCGCTCCGCTCCATACACATTGCACACACTGCTCCGCATACCTTGCACACACACAGCTCCGCTGCGTACACCTCATACACATACAGCTCCTCTCCATACATCTCGTACACACACGGCACTACTCCGTACACCTCATACACACGCGGCTGTGCTCCGTACACCTCGTACACACGCGGCTGTGCTCCGTACACCTCGTACACACGCGGCAGTGCTCCGTACACCTCGTACACACGCGGCTGTGCTCCGTAAACCTCGTACACATGGCTCCGTACACCTCTTACACACGACTCCGCTCCGTACACCTTGTACACATGCGGCTGTGCTCCGTACACCTCATACACATGGCTCCGTACACCTCTTACACACGACTTCGCTCCGTACACCTTGTACACATGGCTCCGTACACCTCTTACACACGACTCCGCTCCATACACCTCGTACACACGCGGCTGCGCTCCGTACACCTCGTACACATGGCTCCGTACACCTCGTACACACGCGGCTGCGCTCCGTACACCTCGTACACACGCGGCTGCGCTCCGTACACCTCGTACACACGCGGCTGTGCTCCGTACACCTCGTACACACGCGGCTCCGCTCTGTACACCTCGTACACACGCGGCTGTGCTCTGTACACCTTGTACACATGACTCCGTACACCTCGTACACAGGCGGCTGCGCTCCGTACACCTCGTACACACGCGGCTGCGCTCCGTACACCTCGTACACACGCGGCTGCGCTCCGTACACCTCATACACACGCGGCTGTGCTCCGTACCCATCGTACACCTCGTACACACGTGGCTGCGCTCCGTACACCTCGTACACACGTGGCTGCGCTCCGTACACCTCGTACACACGCGGCTGCGCTCCGTACACACGCGGCTGTGCTCCATACACCTCGTACACACGTGGCTGTGCTCCGTACACCTCGTACACACGCGGCTCCGCTCTGTACACCTCATACACACGCGGCTGTGCTCCGTACACCTTGTACACACGACTTCGTACACCTCGTACACACGCGGCTGCGCTCCGTACACCTCGTACACACGCGGCTGCGCTCCGTACACCTTGTACACACGCGGCTGTGCTCCATACACCTCGTACACACGCGGCTGTGCTCCGTACACCTCGTACACACGCGGCTCCGCTCTGTACACATCGTACACATGCGGCTGTGCTCTGTACACCTTGTACACACGACTCCGTACACCTCGTACACACGCGGCTGCGCTCCGTACACACGCGGCTGTGCTCCGTACACATCGTACACACACGACTCCGTACACCTCGTACACACGTGGCTGCGCTCCGTACACACGCGGCTGCGCTCCGTACACCTCATACACACGTGGCTGCGCTCCGTACACACGCGGCTGCGCTCCGTACACCTCATACACACGCGGCTGTGCTCCGTACACATCGTACACACACGACTCCGTACACCTCGTACACACGTGGCTGCGCTCCGTACACCTCGTACACACGCGGCTGCGCTCCGTACACCTCGTACACACGCGGCTGCGCTCCGTACACCTCGTACACACGCGGCTGCGCTCCGTACACCTCATACACACGCGGCTGTGCTCCGTACACATCGTACACACACGACTCCGTACACCTCGTACACACGTGGCTGCGCTCCTTACACCTCGTACACACGCGGCTGCGCTCCGTACACCTCGTACACACGCGGCTGCGCTCCGTACACCTCGTACACACGCGGCTGCGCTCCATACACCTCGTACACACGCGGCTGTGCTCCATACACCTCGTACACACGCGGCTGTGCTCCATACACCTCGTACACACGCGGCTCCGCTCTGTACACCTCGTACACACGCGGCTGTGCTCTGTACACCTCGTACACACGCGGCTGTGCTCTGTACACCTTGTACACACGACTCCGTACACCTCTTACACACGACTCCGCTCCGTACACCTCGTACACACGCGACTGCGCTCCGTACACCTCGTACACACGCGGCTGCGCTCCGTACACCTCATACACACGCGGCTGTGCTCCGTACACATCGTACACACACGACTCCGTACACCTCGTACACACGTGGCTGCGCTCCGTACACCTCGTACACACGCGGCTGCGCTCCGTACACCTCGTACACACGCGGCTGCGCTCCGTACACCTCGTACACACGCGGCTGCGCTCCGTACACCTCGTACACACGCGGCTGCGCTCCGTACACCTCGTACACACACGGCTGCGCTCCATACACCTCGTACACACGCGGCTGCGCTCCATACACCTCGTACACACGCGGCTCCGCTCTGTACACCTCGTACACACGCGGCTGCGCTCTGTACACCTTGTACACATGACTCCGTACACCTCTTACACACGACTCCGCTCCGTACACCTCGTACACACGCGGCTGTGCTCCGTACACCTCGTACACACGCGGCTGCGCTCCGTACACCTCGTACACATGCGGCTGTGCTCTGTACACCTTGTACACACGACTCCGCTCCGTACACCTCGTACACACGCGGCTGTGCTCCGTACACCTCATGCACACGGCTCCGTACACATCGTACACACACGACTCGGCTCCATAGACCTTTCACACGCTGCTCTGATCCATACACCTCGTACACACACGGCTCTGCTACATCCACCCTGTAAACACCTCCTGACCTCACACATACGCTGCCTTACCCTCCTCCGGCGCCATGGCAACCAGCAAAGTCCTGTACACGGAGGTCCTCCTCCCGATCATGTGACCCCTGACTCCTCCCATCCTGTGACCTCATCACAGGTCCTGTGCACAGAGCAGCCATTATGTGGTGTGCTGCTGTGCAGGCCTGGTGCAGGGACTCGGAGCTCTCAGCTGACCGGCTGATACACGCACCTCCCAACCAATGCGGGCCCCCTCTCTCTGCCCACCGGGTCCGGGGGCACACAAATGCCGGCGGGCATTCAGACAATTAGTGGAGGGTCAATCTGTGCGGTAGCCCAGGGCCCCCCCAGACCACTGGGCCCTGGGCTACCGCCCATATTGACCCTCTGATAATCCGCCCCTGTGGGTAGTCAAGGAAGCATCCAAAACAGCCATGGGTCATTACTTGCTACAAATTTCCTGAGTAATCAGTGAAGCACATAATAAACTCTGGTGGTCCTGAGCTGAGAAGATCGAATCTTTTGAAATTCAAATTTTTCAAAAATGTTCATTATTTGTGGCAAATTTTAAGCACTCCAAATGCATAGGAATAATGTGTAGAACTTTTTGCTGTCTCCCAATCTATTTTATGTCTCTATTGTTAATATAGCCTTAGGAAAAAGAGAAAGAGAGGCAGAAGAGAGGTGATTGGAGAGAGACCAAACTCTACTTTGAAATAAGGATGAGACTATTTGTAATTTGAATACATAAACCAATTACACTGACACTGCTTCTGCCACCTGCCATCTTTATCTCTCACTTGTTGATGTAACTATGTGTTCATCAAGAATAATGCCTTTTTCTATCCTCATGTCGTATGAGCTGTACACTTAGATCTCTATCCTTATGTTGTAAAAGAATAAAAAAGCCATCCTTGCCCGGCGCCCATCTTTTCTACTGTTGGCAATAGTTCTGTATGATTGGCTGCACCACGCCGTGTGATAGATGCAGACTGGGGAAGCCCGCCTGGCTGCACCTGTTGTCTTTAGCCCACTCTGTGGCTCTTTCGCAGTGAGTGAAATAGTGCCAGGCATTTTTTGGAAGGAGGACAATTTGCACAAATGAAATCACAAACTTTTTCAATTTATTGGGAATTTCAGGAAATTTGGCTTGAATTTAATTTGCGATGGATTGATCCAATCATCTCTAGTCCTGAGACTCTGCTTGCTGTTCTTTTTTGTTTTCTATATTTGGTGTACTATCCCTTAAGGATTATAATGGATAACTTACAATCTACAGACAAATGTTAATGTACCTTTCCTGTTTATTTGCTGTTTTTGGCATAGTGAAAATAATGCAATGCAAAATTTGACATAGCATCATACCGGTTAATACTCAATAAAGCATTTCAGGCCATTCATCCTTCCAGAAATCAAGCTCAGAACTACTCTTTGGCTATTGTATAATAAAGCTGTGACACACATATTACACACATGTAACACACAGATTATAAATATAGGAGTACCAATATTACTATTAGGGTATGTGCACACGTCCGGATTTTTAGCGTTTTTTTTGCGGAATTTCGCCATAAAAACGCTATAATTCCGCATCAAAAATGCTAAAAATATGCATCCTATCATTTAGAATGCATTCCGGAATTTTTGTGCAGATGGATGCGTTTTTTTTCCGCAAAAAAAACGCAATCCGCAAAAAAAATGAACATGCTCATTCTTTTTGCGGATTTTTTGCGGATTCCCTGATAAAAGGACATTCAGGAAAAAAAAAAAAAAAACGCAAAAAATCCGCAAAACTTCCGCGCAAAATCCGCGCAAAAAACGCGCAAAAACCGCAAAAAATCCGCGCGGAAAAAAACGCAAATTTCTGCCAGAAAACTCCGGATTTTGTCAGGAAAATAACCTGACGTGTGCACATAGCAATATATCATGTGTGCATGTTTGGACTGAAAAATAGGGACAACTGTAAACAGAAATCCTAATGCTCCACAAAGAACCACAGTCCATAAATCCCATAAAATATACCTTTATTAAACATACAAAATATTTAAAAATGAACAGCGGAAAAGATACATCGGGACAAGTGGGGGCTAGTGAGAGAACTGTACGGCAGTAAAAACACAGGGCTACAGGATATTCCCCACCGTGTCAGCACATCATGTATGATAATATACACTCCAATGAGTAATTAAAGCAAGCACACATAGCGGGGCACTGGTAGCTACATTAAGGCCAGAAGCAATATACGAGCAATAAGGTGCAAGTGCACATGTAGCATAAGAGTCACTACATACCGGCCAAGTACCAGCATAGAGTACAAAAAGGCGTTTACCTGATGTTTGCTGGCCGGTGGGGGACCTGAGCCAACCCCGTCGCGCGTTTCGGAGCCTAAGGGGGCTCCTTCCTCAGGGGGTCCGAAACGCGCGTGGGGGTTGGCTCAGGTCACCCACCGGCCAGCAAACATCAGGTAAACGCCTTTTTGTACTCTATGCTGGTACTTGGCCGGTATGTAGTGACTCTTATGCTACATGTGCACTTGCACCTTATTGCTCGTATATTGCTTCTGGCCTTAATGTAGCTACCAGTGCCCCGCTATGTGTGCTTGCTTTAATTACTCATTGGAGTGTATATTATCATACATGATGTGCTGACACGGTGGGGAATATCCTGTAGCCCTGTGTTTTTACTGCCATACCGTTCTCTCACTAGCCCCCACTTGTCCCGATGTATCTTTTCCGCTGTTCATTTTTAAAAATTTTGTATGTTTAATAAAGGTATATTTTATGGGATTTATGGACTGTGGTTCTTTGGCTATTGTGCTAGCAACATGGAAGAACTGTGGAGATGTTAAAACAAACCTTTGGATGACGTTGAAGCTGCAAGAATATGAAATGTAATAAGTTATCCATTTAACGCTGCAATGCTCTGGTGTCTGCAGTAAACAGTCCACAACACCTGCCGTCTACTCTTGAAGGATGGATGCTATGTTCAGTAGTAGGGCACATACTGCAGGGAGTCAGTAGCACTAACTTTTCCAGCCTTCTGTTAACTCTGTCCAAACTTTTTTTTTTAAATGTGTTGCTGCCATCAATTGCTAAATGAGCTAGGTTTTTCAAATGAAATAAAAAAAATATCTAATTTTTAGCTTCTGATTTGTGGTCTATGTTATGCTGTGAACAAAATGTAACAATAGGATGTACTTTGATTATATTTCATTAGATAATTTTTGGCATATACAGTAAATGTTGAGAAATAACTGTTATGTCAGTGTTTGCGTCCCTGCCAGGAAGAGATTGTGTAGTTATTTCAGTGCTGATATTACAATTATTTCTCAACATTTATAAAAAATGTAAAAAAATGGTGACGCAAAGTGTCACCGTTATAAATATTCCAGCAGCACTACCAACAGACTTCCACTTCTAAGTCTGTAAAGAGTAAATGCAAAACACATAAATATGTATATATACGTGAGTAATATATACCGGTAAGCGCTAGGAAAATAACGGAGGATGGTAAAAGAGAAATAAATTAAATTTAATTTAATTTATTTCTCTTTTACCATCCTCCGTTATTTTCCTAGCGCTTACCGGTATATATTACTCACGTATATAAACATATTTATGTGTTTTGCATTTCTCAACATTTACTGTATATATATTGTAATGTCGAACCCAGCATCCCTGCTCGTTCCCTCTTCCTCTTACCGGCAGTGACGCCGGATTACTCACAGCCATGGACACGCTGTTCTGATCCCAAGGCACACAGGTCTCCCGGGGGTGCGCTAATGGTGCACATACTAACACTTCTTAAAGGCACTGCAGAAAATGTCCCCAGACAATACCTGGGAGATATCAAGTACTTAATGCGCGCTCTGCTGTAGGGAGGTGCCTGAGCAACTTTAGTGTTTAGTGTGCACACTTTTTACATAGTTGTAAGATCCTGTCCAAACATGACCTTGAACCCATCTTGTTGTTATCTAATCATGAACCTGATCTGCCCTGTTCACATCTATACGTCGTTCTGTTCAAGTCCAGTTTGAGCTAATGCCTGACACCCTGACGTCCGCCCTGTGTTCCTGAACCTGCCATACCTGTACCAGTTCTGGTATCCATCCTGTCAACCAGACGTACCATATCCATTCATTCTGTGAGCCAGTTTCTGGCCAGCCTGACTCTTTGAGTTCATCCCTGCTTCCCTGCCCCTTTGTGGTCAGTTGCCGTGGCTCCACAGTCTGCCCTGGAGTGGTACCTGTGGCTCAAGTCTAACCACACTAAAAGGGGCTCTAGCGAAGAACCAGGTGGTCGCTTAGTTATGCCCTTACAGGCACTTTCCGATCTGTGGCACAGACCCACAACCAGCAGCGTGACACCAATGCGATCCTGGTTTGCATAAGATAAACCACCTGGAATTCCTAACTATCGTGCAACAGAAACCAACTGGAGCCCCATTGGCCCCAATGACTTGTGTAATAAAGTCATGACATCTGTCATCTTTGCATACTGCACTATTCTTTCCATCAAATCTGCCAAGTTAACTGACAAAGTCTTTGACAGCAGTGGGAATGGAGTCTAAGGATCCCCAAATTTGTAGAATTAGTTCCATCTATTTTACAATAACCCAAGCATCACTGCATCCTATATTGGGACAAGCATCAATTTTTACCACTATATGTACCTAGGTTCACAGATGCAAAACATTTGTCTCATCAAATATTTGTTAATATTTTTAATGACAATAGAAAAGAACAATGGTTACCAACAAAATGTTCAAGAAGATAATATCTGTTATCACATTTCATTTGTTGTATAGTCTACTATGCTGCTTCTGCCGTATTAACAGACCTCGCCATGTTGGAGGCAAAGCTGAGTAAATATAATTCGGAGAATCAGTTGCTGTTTACCTTTTGAGTCATAAAGCAGGACGTTATCACCAGAGAACTCCAGAGGATCAGTGATGTTCTTATATTGGTATCATTTTTTCTGATGTATAAGTTATGACGTTAATAGTGGAAGCAACACGACTTGCAGCAACCATTAAGGCTCCCTGCAGATCACTCTGATCTCAGGCAGATTACATTGCACAATCCCCTAAGAACCAGTCAGAATCTTCAGCTGCTATCGCACAGATAATAAGCTTGAATTTCAGCTGAACTGTGTTGGGAACAATTTTGCTCTTTATGTTGCTCAAAATGGCTGATATTCTTTATAGTTTCCTTGGTATTTGTTGTATATATGGTAATTTAAAATTTTCCGGACCTGGGGCCTACAAAATTTTGCTTTCATCTCTAATGAAAGATGTAAATATATACATATGAATTATTAAATACGTATACAGTGTAAACGTTTCAGCACCCCTGGTCAAAATGACTGTTATTGTGAACAGTTGAGTAATTTGAAGACAGTATTATCTCTAAAAGGCTTAAAGTTAAAGATGACATATTTCCTTTAACTTTTGGCAAAAAAAAAATATTTTTATCTTTTAAAATTTTAAAAATTACAAAATTCAAAATTGACTGATGCAAAAGTTTGGGCATCCTGCATAGTTAGTACCTATTAGCACCCCCTTTTCCAAGTATCACAGCTTGTGAACGCTTTTTGTAGCCAGCAAAAAGAGTCCTTCAATCCTTGTTTGAGAGATTTTCATCCATTCTTTCTTGGAAAATTTTCCCAGGTCTGTGAAATTCCTGGTTCATCTTGCATGCACTGCTCTTTTGCCTAAAATACAAAGGAAATGTGTAATCTTTAAGTTTAGATGTTTTAGAGATCATTTTATCTTCAACTTGCTTAACTGTTCATAATAACAGTAATTTTGACCAGAGGTGCCAAAACTTTTACATGTATACAATCTATAATATAACGCTGGGAGCGTCACCCTGTCCGAAGCCTTTATAGACTGCGCAGGCGCAACGCTCCTAGCGTTACATTATAGCCAGTGTCAGGAAAAAAAAAATGGCACCGGAAAGCGCGGACTGCCGGGGGCAGGGGGACATTTATGATCCGTAACCCGGACGTGGGGACACCATGGACATGATTGCGCCCTGATGATGCTGTGGCAGTTCATGCCACAGCAATTTGTTACTTACGCCACCTGATTCCTTTCCGCCGCCATTTTCTTGGTCCTGCTGCCGGAATCGGCGCCTGCGCAGTCCGCGCTTTCCGGCGCCATATTCTTGAAGACACACTGCAGTGTGTCAAGAAAATGGCACTGGAAAGCGCGGACTGTGCAGGCGCCGATTCCGGCAGCAGGAGGATCAAGAAAATGGTGGTGGAAAGGAGTCAGGTAGCGTGTGTACAGGATCCGCACATGACAGAACGGGGGTGCAGGATGGGAGCAGCACATGACAGGATGGGGGGCAGGATGGAGCAGCACATGACAGAATAGGGACGCAGGATGGAGCAGCTCATGACAGGATGGGGACGCAGGATGGAGCAGCTCATGACAGGATGGGGACGCAGGATGGAGCAGCTCATGACAGGATGGGGACGCAGGATGGAGCAGCTCATGACAGGATGGGGACGCAGGATGGAGCAGCACATGACAGGATGGGGATGCAGGGTGGAGCAGCACATGACAGGATGGGGGCGCAGGATGGAGCAGCTCATGACAGGATGGGGATGCAGGATGGAGCAGCACATGACACGATGGGGGCGCAGGATGGAGCAGCACATACCAGGATGGAGACCATATACCAATATAAATGCTCACCACCCTGGCGTAGAACGGGTTCAATAGCTAGTATATATATGTATATTGTGGTAGTTCACTCACGTACGGCGCAGAGAGGTAGAAAAAACAGAGTACACGTCTCTTTAACCCTTTTCTGATGTCGGATGGGATAGTATGTCTGACATCAGAAGCCCCGCTTGGGCCTGGGCTCCAGCAGTGAGCCCACCTCAAAGCCGCGACATGTCAGCTGCTTTCAACAGCTGACATGTGCCCGCAATAGGCAGAATCGCAATCAACCCACGTCTATTAATTAGTTAAATGCCTTGGCAAACTCTGACAGCGACATTTAACTCGCTCTTCAGGCCATCGGGCTGGAAATATGTGCACCGCTGACCCCATCACGTGATCGGGGGTCAGCGGTGCATCGGCATGACAACCAAATGTCTCCTTGAGCCCTCTATGGTTGTTGATGCCGGATTGCTATGAGCGCCGCCCTGTGGTCGGAGCTCATAGAGCAGCGCCCCAGGTTCCTGGTCATTGCAGTAATGTCATTTTCCTCTAGGGGAGAGTGATTTTACGTTTGGAGGCAAAGCAGGACAACTGCATCCAGGTATCACAAACATGCAACACATTTCACACTCCAGACAACCAGGGGGAGCTCTGCTCCTATTTATTAGGTCACTCCCCACACTTTGGTAAAACTGGTGACCTGTAGGGAAAGTTAGTTAGTTGCTGGCTGAGCTTTGCTCAGGTAGTTGGTCCCAGACAGGGGTGGGATCCTTTATATAGGGATAATGGTGTGCACTCAGGTCAGGGACAAGTAGGTGCTGGTAAATCGGACCATGTGGTCCAGTCAATCCAAATAGAGAAAAATTACCGCACACAATACTGGTGTGATGCAAAAAAGGTATATGCCAGGTTTTATTTAAACAAAGAACTTCAAAGGTGCCACAGATTTTTGTAGACAGAAATATATACAGACAGAGACCCAACGTTTCGACCCTCCTGGGTCTTATTCATGGGGTTATACTGGGGAGACAAGGAGACAACATAAGTGGCTGTTTGTCATATAACATAATAACAATAAAAGAAAAAAACCACACTGGATAAATAACTAATACGTATTACCTAGAAAGAAAAAAGAAAACAAACCAACAAACATGCAATGGAACAATATATACAGTGATACATCAAAATTTAAAAAGCCGCCAATAATAATGGAGAGCTGGCGGTAACGAGCAGCGTCCGCTACTATGGTTACATAAGGTAAGCAATGGCAAGGAGAACATAAGTATTTTACCTCTGATCCTATGATACAAATAGATAAATGTGGCAATAGTAGAAGGTAGGCGACCAATTCCTCTAAAGCATAACCTGTCGTCATGATAAAACATAAAATGTATAGGTAACTGGACAGTATATAGTGAAGAGTAATACTACACTCGTATACGGGAGAAGGGTGTCCGGAGATCACAAACAAGTAACCTCTAACCCAAGGGATAAATATGACTAAGGTGGTGTCTATAAATCTAATGGTAGAGTCCCCATACTAATGAACCTAGTGGTAAACGGAGGGATATAAGAGAAGCCCCCAGAGCTAATTGCTAAACAAGAGGGCCCCGGACGTCCCATAGTGGCGTCTACCGAATCCATACTTGCGCCTCTATCTATCTTTCTAGAAAGGATCCTAACACCACTGGTCAAAACCACTAAATCTTTTATATTAGACACAGGTCATTTCCTCAGTATCATCAGGCAGCATGGTAACATACCCCCGGACAGTTTCCTGGTCACCATGGACGTGTCTAGCCTCTACACGTCCATTTCACACGAGAAGGGCATTGAAGCATCTAAACGGCTATTGGAAAAGTCTGGTAGATCCAGTAATTCCACACAACTTTGTCTGGACCTACTAAGACTAGTCTTATACGAAAACTTTTTTCTCTATGGGGACACCTATTATGTACAGTGCCAAGGGACCGCGATAGGCTCTAACGTCGCGCCGGCGTATGCTAACGCCTACATGGACTCATTTGAGGAGACCTTTGTCTACACGGATGATAGGTTTAAGCAGTATGTAGATTGTTATCTTCGTTACATAGATGACATTTTCTTGATTTGGACGGGGCCCACGGACATACTACAAGCATTTCACCAGACCCTCAATTCTGTCTATCCTGAGCTTCATTTCACAATGCAGTATGACCCGGCCCGGATCTCCTTTCTGGATACCCTTGTACAGAGGGACGATCAGGGTCACCTTTCGACTGACATTTTTTCCAAACCTACAGACTGCAACAGTCTTCTGCACTACTCGAGTAGTCATCCTAAAGCCACGCGCAATAGCCTCCCACGTTCCCAGTTCACCAGAGTAGCCAGGATTGTATCGGATCGGGACGTACTCCCTACACGCTTAGACAGCATGTCCGAAAAATTTAGGGAAAGAAATTATCCCCAGCGTCTTTTAGATCAGGAGAAATCACGGGTTCTTCAACCACAATCACCATCACTGAGACCTACCAATAAGGATAGAGTACCGTTCGTCCACACCTTCCACCCTCTCATGCCCAAGATAGAGACCGCCATCAGAAAACACTGGCCCCTTCTGGCTAGGGCTTATCCCAATATTCCGAGTTTTACAAAACCACCCCTTATGTGCAATAGGAGAGCCACCAACATTAAAGACAAACTGGTTCGGGCAGACATTGGCAGCACACGCCCCTCCGGTAGCCAAAGTGTATTGACTCCACGCCGTCAGGGGACATTTCCTTGTCTGAGTTGTGCCTCCTGCTCAAATATAATTAAATCGGATAGCGTGACATCCCAGAACGGGTAAAACATACCCCATCCGGGGTTATTGCACATGTAATACGAACTTCGTGGTTTACGTCATAAAGTGTCCATGCGGCCTCCTTTATGTAGGGGACACAACTCAACACATCAAGGACCGGATAGCGAGTCACAAATCTACCATCCGCTGTAATAAAACATGGCTACCAATTCCTGAACATTTTGCTAAGTGTAGACATACGGTAGCACAACTACAGTACCAGGTGATTGAGCAGGTACCCAGACCGAGACGAGGGGGTAACCATATTAAACAATTAAAATTGAGAGAAGCATTTTGGATCCACAAACTCGAGACCTTATCGCCTAAAGGCCTTAACAGAGAAATGGACTGGTTGCTATAACATCTCATTAACCTTTGTACCATTTTGCTTTCCAGACACGTTGAATCCACTATCTTTTAGGTGAGTCCCCTTCATCTTCCATATTACCTATTTTTATATTTTATTTTTTATTTTTATTTTTTTATTTCTTATTTCTTCCTTTTTTTGTTCATTATTTTGCATAATACCCTCCATTTTTACTTTTATTATTTTTTTTTATATATTTTTTCAGTTTTATATTTATTTTTATTTTTATTTTTGATTTTGGTTTTGCTTTTTTCCAGTTTTTGCCATTGTTTGCTTGTACAGGTTCCGTTGGTATATATTTTCTCTAGTACTTTTTATTTCTTTTTTTCCCCCTTCTTTTACATGTCAGTTTGCTGTTCCAACCTTTTTCCTCCTCCCATGCCATTCATTAGCCTCGCAGTATACAGATCACTATGCAGTACTGCCACCTGATGAAGACGGAGCTGGTCCGTCGAAACGCGTTGTGGATTTCAATAAACAAAGAAACTTTTAATCCTTTCATCTGTGTCCTGTGCGCTTCCATGTGACCGGAGTATTTTGCAACTTACAGTTTATTCCTCTCCTGAGGCACCCGGCAGGAGCTGCATCGGACCTTTCTCAATCAACATCTCCCCTGACCGCCAGCCTGGCGCTCCGTTAGCCTGTCCTTTCTGTATCTATTTATCCTTAAATGTGACGGCTCCTGTTACCAGCCTTCCTCCACCCGGGACACATAGGCCTTATACTGGCCCCATTACAAGGTATCCTAGAATCACTTTTTTTCATCCCCACCGTACTTAATATATTAGGGGGTTCTTTCCACTACAACCATGGCCCTCTTGTTTAGCAATTAGCTCTGGGGGCTTCTCTTATATCCCTCCGTTTACCACTAGGTTCATTAGTATGGGGACTCTACCATTAGATTTATAGACACCACCTTAGTCATATTTATCCCTTGGGTTAGAGGTTACTTGTTTGGGATCTCCAGACACCCTTCTCCCGTATACGAGTGTAGTATTACTCCTCACTATATACTGTCCAGTTACCTATACATTTTATGTTTTATCATGATGACAGGTTATGCTTTAGAGGAATTGGTCGCCTACCTTCTACTATTGCCACATTTATCTATTTGTATCATAGGATCAGAGGTAAAATACTTATGTTCTCCTTGCCATTGCTTACCTTATGTAACCATAGTAGCGGACGCTGCTCCTTACCGCCAGCCCTCCATTATTATTGGCGGCTTTTTAAATTTTGATGTATCACTGTATATATTGTTCCATTGCATGTTTGTTGGTTTGTTTTCTTTTTTCTTTCTAGGTAATACGTATTAGTTATTTATCCAGTGTGGTTTTTTTCTTTTATTGTTATTATGTTATATGACAAACAGCCACTTATGTTGTCTCCTTGTCTCCCCAGTATAACCCCATGAATAAGACCCAGGAGGGTCGAAACGTTGGGTCTCTGTCTGTATATATTTCTGTCTACAAAAATCTGTGGCACCTTTGAAGTTCTTTGTCTAAATAAAACCTGGCATATACCTTTTTTGCATCACACCAGTATTGTGTGCGGTAATTTTTCTCTATTTAGGGGTGGGATCCTGTCAGAGATCGAGGAAGAAGGACATGGAGCTGTGCATGCCCTGAGAGCTGCAGCTTCCAGAAAGAGACATTGAAGGAGAACTGTATTGCAGAGAGGGTGAAAGAAGTCGTAGCAAAGGAGTGGACACCAGGAGGGGATCAGCCATACACAGGCTGCTTCCTTCTGAGGCGCAGGATCCCGGTAGCCAGAACACCGAGGGAGCAACGATCCTTTATGCCTTGCTCCAGAGACCGGCAGGACAGCTAATTTCACGTTACCTGCCTGCCCTATACCCAGGAGGCAAGGTGGCACCCCTTAGAGGCTGGGGCATGATAGAGTCCTTGTAAAACACCTCAAGCCACCGGTCATATGGATTTGTCCTATCCTATCCGGGGGACAGAGAGACATAACATCTACAACATCTGTGAGGACCTTATGAGAAGCTTAGCAGTAAGGGACTACAACACTGCAGTGCTAAAGGAAGGCTACTGATTTCCACCTGGACAAGGGGACTCTGGACTTGCCTCCAAACTGGCCGGACTCTGTCTGCCCTGTGATCTGGTGCTCTCGACTGTGGATGCTGAAGCCTTCAGTAAAGGTAAAGAGACTGCAACCTTGTGTCCTCGTTCTTCACTGCGCCTCTCACCATCCACTATCTACACACTGGGAAGCCCTGGGGACATACTTTAAAGACCTTTCCCTTTTACACGGACGTCCCAGGGCCACGGACCGGGTCAGCCACCGTGACATCCCCCTGTGAACCGAAGGATCCGGTACCGAGTACCCCGCTGCCCTTGGGGGCGCTCCAATAGCAATGCAGTAATTCTGCTACATAGGGGCGATCTGAGTATCGCCTCTCTGTAGCAGAGCCAATCGAACTGGCTTTCTAGGTAATTTCCCACGATCTATGAACAGCCAGCAGAGGGCGCCTCACCGCAAATGAAGCTAAATATAGATCATTGATCTATTTTTAGCCTCATTCCCTGGGGTTTTGCAGCGAGGAGCAGCCTGCATTAGCACAGCTCCTTGCTGCAAAATGTTTTAACCCCTTCAGAAGGATTTACATCGTTGGACGTTACAGATCTGCGGAGGGTAAGTATATTGTTGGTTTATTATGTTTCTTTACTCACAGAACGAGGGTCTTCAGTGACTGGATTGGGCGTTGAATAAAATACTGCAACAACCATTGTTTTTATTTCATTAAAATAATTTTAAAAAATGTGTTTGTGTTTTATTTAACCCTTTACTAGTATTGGATTAATAATGGATAGGTGTCATAATTGACGCCTCTCCATTATTAATTAGGCTTAATGTCACCTTACAATAGCAAGGTGGCATTAACCCTTCATTACCCCATATCCCACCGCTACACGGGAATGGGAAGAGAGTGGCCAAGTGCCAGAATAGGCGCATCTTCCAGATGTGCCTTTTCTGGGGTGGCTGGGGGCAGATATTTTTAGCCAGGGGGGGGCCAATAACCGTGGACCCTCTCCAGGCTATTAATATCTGCCCTCAGTCACTGGCTTTACTACTCTGGCGGAGAAAATTGCGCGGGAGCCCACGCCAATTTTTTCCGCCATTTAACCCTTTATTTTAAGAGCTAGAACGGCCAAATTTTGCAGATACACACTACTGACATTAGTAGTGTGGAATCTGCAAAAAAAATGGAGAGAAGACATGGTTTACTGTATGTAAACCATGTCTCAAATCATGTCGGGTTTTAGGAAGGAGAAGGAAAAAGCCGGTAATTGAATTACCGGCTTTCAAGCTGTCTAGCGCTGGAATAAATATTAATATATATACATATATGTGTCTCACTGACATATATATACAGTGGGGCAAAAAATTATTTAGTCAGTCAGCAATAGTGCAAGTTCCACCACTTAAAAAGATGAGAGGCGTCTGTAATTTACATCATAGGTAGACCTCAACTATGGGAGACAAACTGAGAAAAAAAAATCCAGAAAATCACATTGTCTGTTTTTTTAACAATTTATTTGCATATTATGGTGGAAAATAAGTATTTGGTCAGAAACAAACAATCAAGATCTCTGGCTCTCACAGACCTGTAACTTCTTCTTTAAGAGTCTCCTCTTTCCTCCACTCATTACCTGTAGTAATGGCACCTGTTTAAACTTGTTATCAGTATAAAAAGACACCTGTGCACACCCTCAAACAGTCTGACTCCAAACTCCACTATGGTGAAGACCAAAGAGCTGTCAAAGGACACCAGAAACAAAATTGTAGCCCTGCACCAGGCTGGGAAGACTGAATCTGCAATAGCCAACCAGCTTGGAGTGAAGAAATCAACAGTGGGAGCAATAATTAGAATATGGAAGACATACAAGACCACTGATAATCTCCCTCGATCTGGGGCTCCACGCAAAATCCCACCCCGTGGGGTCAGAATGATCACAACAACGGTGAGCAAAAATCCCAGAACCACGCGGGGGGACCTAGTGAATGAACTGCAGAGATCTGGGACCAATGTAACAAGGCCTACCATAAGTAACACACTACGCCACCATGGACTCAGATCCTGCAGTGCCAGACGTGTCCCACTGCTTAAGCCAGTACATGTCCGGGCCCGTCTGAAGTTTGCTAGAGAGCATTTGGATGATCCAGAGGAGTTTTGGGAGAATGTCCTATGGTCTGATGAAACCAAACTGGAACTGTTTGGTAGAAACACAACTTGTCGTGTTTGGAGGAAAAAGAATACTGAGTTGCATCCATCAAACACCATACTTACTGTAAAGCATGGTGGTGGAAACATCATGCTTTGGGGCTGTTTCTCTGCAAAGGGGCCAGGATGACTGATCCGGGTACATGAAAGAATGAATGGGGCCATGTATCGTGAGATTTTGAGTGCAAACCTCCTTCCATCAGCAAGGGCATTGAAGATGAAACGTGGCTGGGTCTTTCAACATGACAATGATCCAAAGCACACCGCCAGGGCAACGAAGGAGTGGCTTCGTAAGAAGCATTTCAAGGTCCTGGAGTGGCCTAGCCAGTCTCCAGATCTCAACCCTATAGAAAACCTTTGGAGGGAGTTGAAAGTCCGTGTTGCCAAGCGAAAAGCCAAAAACATCACTGCTCTAGAGGAGATCTGCATGGAGGAATGGGCCAACATACCAACAACAGTGTGTGGCAACCTTGTGAAGACTTACAGAAAACGTTTGACCTCTGTCATTGCCAACAAAGGATATATTACAAAGTATTGAGATGAAATTTTGTTTCTGACCAAATACTTATTTTCCACCATAATATGCAAATACATTGTTAAAAAAACAGACAATGTGATTTTCTGGATTTTTTTTTCTCAGTTTGTCTCCCATAGTTGAGGTCTACCTATGATGTAAATTACAGACGCCTCTCATCTTTTTAAGTGGTGGAACTTGCACTATTGCTGACTGACTAAATACTTTTTTGCCCCACTGTATATACCTATTCTATGTGTACACATTTATTCTACCTATTCTACTGTAAGCTGTCAGTGTGATTTTACTGTACACCGCACTGAATTACCGGCTTTTCTCTCTAACAGCGCTGCGTATTTCTCGCAAGTCACACTGCTTGTCCGTGTGTAATCCGTATTTTTCACGCTTCCATAGACTTTCATTTGCGTATTTCTTGCGCAGTACGGTGACAAACGCAGCATGCTGCGATTTTGTACGGCCGTAGAAAGCCGTATAATACTGATCAGTAAAATACGGCAAATAGGAGCAGGGGCATAGAGAATAATTGTGCCGTATTTTTTGCTAGTTTTACGGACGTAGATTCTGCGCTCTTACGTCCGTAAAACTCGCATGTGTGACGGCGGCCTAAAGGTCTCAAGGACCTCTATGGTTACTATCCTGATGCATCGCTGACCCCCGATCATGTGACGGGTCGCCGCTGTCAGCGTCTGACAGCGGCATTTAACTAGTTAATAGCAGCGGGTGGATCACGATTCCACTCGCCGCTATTGATCGCACATGTCAGCTGTTCAAAACAGCTGACATGTCGCGGCTTTGATGTGGGCTCACCGCTGGAGCCCACATCAAAGCAGGGGATGTGACCTCGGGCGTACTATCCCATCCGAGGTCAGAAAGGGGTTAAATCACCCCCCTTTCTCCCTATTCTAAGTAAAACAATAAAAATAAAATCAAACACATATTTGGTATCACCGCATTCAGAATCCCTCAATCTATCAATAAAAAAAAGGATAAACCTGATCGCTAAATGGCGTAGCGAGAAAAAAAATTAAAACGCCAGAATTACACTTTTTTATTCACAGCGACATTGCGTTAAAATGCAATAACAGGCGATCAAAAGGTCGCATCTGCACAAATGTCATTAAAAACATCAGCTCGGCATGCAAAAAATAAGCCCTCACCCAATCCCAGATGACGAAAAATAGAGATGCTACGGGTCTCGGAAAATTGTGTAATTTTTTTTTAGCAAACTTTGGATTTTTTTCTCCACTTAGATAAAAAAGAACTAACACGTTTTTTTGTATGAACTCGTAAGGACCTGGAGAATCATAATGGCAGGTCAGTTTTAGCATATAATGAACCTAGCAAAAGAGCCAAATAAAAAACAAGTGTGGGATTGCACTTTTGTTTGCAATTTTACCGCAATTGGAATTTTTTTCTCATTTTCGAGTACACGACATGGTAAAACCAATGGTGTCGTTCAAAAGTACAACTCTTCCCACAAAAAATAATCCCTCACATGGCCATATTGATGGAAAAATATAAAAGTTATGGCTCTGGGAAAGAGAGAAGCGAAAAACGAAAACGCAAAAACGAAAAAAGCTCCGGTCATGAAGGGGTTAAGTCCTTGTTGGTTTAATATCAGGCAGCATAACCCAACTCACGGAAACAACAACAGTCTGTGCCCAACAAGCCACAAAGCCCTTTTCCCTTAATAATAAAGACCTTCATTTAAAAACTGCATTTTGTGTTTACTTCTGTTATCGTTGTCTAATATCTCCTTTTTGTTTTGTGATCTGAAACATTTAAGTGTGGCAAATATGCAAAAGAATTGGAAATTAGGAAGTTAAAACACTTTTACACTTTTTCACACAACTGTATATATCTATAATACAGTTAGGTCCATATATATTTGGACAGAGACAATATTTTTCTAATTTTGGTTATAGACATTACCACAATGAATTTTAAACAAAACAATTCAGATGCAGTTGAAGTTCAGACTTTCAGCTTTCATTTGAGGGTATCCACATTAAAATTGGATGAAGGGTTTAGGAGTTTCAGCTCCTTAACATGTGCCACCCTGTTTTTAAAGGGACCAAAAGTAATTGGACAGATTCAATAAGTTTAAATAAAATGTTAATTTTTAGTACTTGGTTGAAAATCCTTTGTTGGCAATGGCTGCCTGAAGTCTTGAACTCATGGACATCACCAGACGCTGTTTCCTCCTTTTTGATGCTCTGCCAGGCCTACACTGCGATGGTTTTCAGTTGCTGTTTATTTGTGGGCCTTTCTGTCTGAAGTTTAGTCTTTAACAAGTGAAATGCTGCTAAATTGGGTTGAGATCAGGTGACTGACTTGGCCATTCAAGAATATTCCACTTCTTTTCTTTAATAAACTCCTGGGTTGCTTTGGCTTTATGTTTTGGGTCATTGTCCATCTGTAGTATGAAACGACGACCAATCAGTTTGGCTGCATTTGGCTGGATCTGAGCACACAGTATGGCTCTGAATACCTCAGAATTCATTCGGCTGCTTCTGTCCTGTGTCACATCATCAATAAACACTAGTGACCCAGTGCCACTGGCAGCCATGCATGCCCAAGCCATCACACTGCCTCCGCCGTGTTTTACAGATGATGTGGTATGCTTTGGATCTTGAGCTGTACCACGCCTTCGCCATACTTTTCTCTTTCCATCATTCTGGTAGAGTTTGATCTTGGTTTCATCTGTCCAAAGAATGTTCTTCCAGAACTGTGCTGGATTTTTTAGATGTTTTTTAACAAAGTCCAGTCTAGCCTTTGTATTCTTGATGCTTATGAGTGGCTTGCACCGTGCAGTGAACCCTCTGTATTTACTTTCATGCAGTCTTTTCTTTATGGTAGATTTGGATATTGATACGCCGACCTCCTGGAGAGTGTTGTTCACTTGGTTGGCTGTTGTGAAGGGGTTTCTCTTCACCATGGAGATTATTCTGCGATCATCCACCACTGATGTCTTCCGTGGGCGCCCAGGTCTTTTTGCATTCATGAGTTCCCCAGTGCTTTCTTTCTTTCTCAGGATGTACCAAATTGTAGATTTTGCCACTCCTAATATTGTAACAATTGCTCGGATGTTTTTTTTTCCTGTTTTCGCAGCTTAAGGATGGCTTGTTTCACCTACATGGAGAGCTCCTTTGACCGCATGTTTACTTCACAGCAAAACCTTCCAAATGCAATCACCACACCTCAAATCAACTCCAGGCCTTTTATCTGCTTAATTGAGAATGACATAACGAAGGGATTCCCCACACCTGTCCATGAAATAGCCTTGGAGTCAATTGTCCAATTACTTTTGGTCCCTTTAAAAACAGGGTGGCAAATGTTAATGAGCTGAAACTCCTAAACCTTTCATCCAATTTTAATGTGCATACCCTCAAATGAAAGCTGAAAGTCTGACCTTCAACTGCATCTGAACTGTTTAGCTTAAAATTCATTGTGGTAATCTCTATAACCAAAATTAGAAAAATGTTGTCTCTGTCCAAATATATATGGACCTAACTGTATAAGGCTGGGAGCGTCACTCTGTCCGAAGCCTTTATAGACTGCGCTGGCGCAAGCGCCGGCGCAGTCTGGGCCTCACAGAGTGACGCTCCCGGGAGATCGCGGTATGCGTTCACACTGAACGCTCACCGCGATCTCCAACAGAGAAGCAGGGACCGCCAGGAGGGTGAGTATTGGCCATATTCACCTGTCCTGCGTTCCACCGCTGAGCGCCGCCATCTTCCCGGTCTTCGGCCTGTGACCTTCAGTACAGAGGGCGCGATGACGCGCTTAATGCGCGCCGGCGCCGCCCTCTGACTGAACAGTCACAGCCAGGAGACCGGGAAGATGCGCAGCGCTGGAACGGGACAGACAGGTGAGTATAGGAAGTGCTGGGGGCCTGAGCTGGCGGCGATACCAGCACCTGACCCCCACAGCGCGCCGGTGTCCCCGCTTGCTCAGGCCCCCGGATGGGTGCAGCACATGGCAGGATGGGGACGCAGGATGATTGCAGCACATACCAGGATGGGGACGCAGGATGATTGCAGCACATACCAGGATGGGGACGCAGGATTGGTGCAGCACATACCAGGATGGGGACGCAGGATGGGTGCAGCACATGACAGGATGGGGACGCAGGATGGGGACGCAGGATGGGTGCAGCACATACCAGGATAGGGACGCAGGATGGGGACACAGGATGATTGCAGCACATACCAGGATGGGGACGCAGGATGATTGCAGCACATACCAGGATGGGGACGCAGGATTGGTGCAGCACATACCAGGATGGGGACGCAGGATGGGTGCAGCACATGACAGGATGGGGACGCAGGATGGGGACGCAGGATGGGGACGCAGGATGGTTGCAGCACATACCAGGATGGGGACGCAGGATGGGGACGCAGGATGGGTGCAGCACATACCAGGATGGGGACGCAGGATGGGTGCAGCACATGACAGGATGGGGACGCAGGATGGGTGCAGCACATGACAGGATGGGGACGCAGGATGGTTGCAGCACATACCAGGATGGGGACGTAGGATGATTGCAGCACATACCAGGATGGGGACGCATGATGATTGCAGCACATACCAGGATGGGGACGCAGGATGATTGCAGCACATACCAGGATGGGGACGCAGGATGATTGCAGCACATACCAGGATGGGGACGCAGGATGATTGCAGCACATACCAGGATGGGGACGCAGGATGGGGACGCAGGATGGGTGCAGCACATACCAGGATGGGGACGCAGGATGGGGACGCAGGATGGGTGCAGCACATACCAGGATGGGGACGCAGGAGGATTGCAGCACATACCAGGATGGGGACGCAGGATGGTTGCAGCACATACCAGGATGGGGACGCAGGATGGTTGCAGCACATACCAGGATGGGGACGCAGGATGGGGACGCAGGATGGGTGCAGCACATACCAGGATGGGGACGCAGGATGGGTGCAGCACATGACAGAATGGGGACGCAGGATGGGGACGCAGGATGGGGACGCAGGATGGGTGCAGCACATACCAGGATGGGGACGCAGGATGGGTGCAGCACATGACAGGATGGGGACGCAGGATGGGGACGCAGGATGGGTGCAGCACATACCAGGATGGGGACGCAGGATGGGTGCAGCACATGACAGGATGGGGACGCAGGATGGTTGCAGCACATACCAGGATGGGGATGCAGGATGGGGACGCAGGATGATTGCAGCACATACCAGGATGGGGACGCAGGATGATTGCAGCACATACCAGGATGGGGACGCAGGATGGGGACGCAGGATGGGTGCAGCACATACCAGGATGGGGACGCAGGATGGGGATGCAGGATGGTTGCAGCACATACCAGGATGGGGACGCAGGATGGTTGCAGCACATACCAGGATGGGGACGCAGGATGGTTGCAGCACATACCAGGATGGGGACGCAGGATGGTTGCAGCACATACCAGGATGGGGACGCAGGATGGGTGCAGCACATACCAGGATGGGGACGCAGGATGGGTGCAGCACATGACAGGATGGGGACGCAGGATGATTGCAGCACATACCAGGATGGGGACGCAGGATGATTGCAGCACATACCAGGATGGGGACGCAGGATGATTGCAGCACATACCAGGATGGGGAAGCAGGATGGTTGCAGCACATACCAGGATGGGGACGCAGGATGGTTGCAGCACATACCAGGATGGGGACGCAGGATGGGTGCAGCACATACCAGGATGGGGACGCAGGATGGGTGCAGCACATGACATGATGGGGACGCAGGTTGGGTGCAGCACATACCAGGATAGGGGTGCAGGATGGGTGCAGCACATGACAGGATGGGGACGCAGGATGGGTGCAGCACATGACAGGATGGGGACGCAGGATGGGTGCAGCACATGACAGGATGGGGACGCATGATGGGGACGCAGGATGATTGCAGCACATACCAGGATGGGGACACAGGATGGGTGCAGCGCATACCAGGATGGGAACGCAGGATGGGTGCAGCACATGACAGGATGGGAACGCAGGATGGGTGCAGCACATACCAGGATGGGGACGCAGGATGGGGACGCAGGATGGGTGCAGCACATACCAGGATGGGGACGCAGGATGGGTGCAGCACATGACAGGATGGGGACGCAGGATGGGTGCAGCACATGACAGTATGGGGACGCAGGATGGGTGCAGCACATACCAGGATGGGGACGCAGGATGGGTGCAGCACATGACAGGATGGGGACGCAGGATTGATGCAGCACATACCAGGATGGGGATGCAGGATGGGGACACAGGATGGGTGCAGCACATGACAGGATGAGGGCGCAGGATGGGTGCAGCACATGACAGGATGGGGACGCAGGATGGGTGCAGCACATACCAGGATGGGGACGCAGGATGGGTGCAGCACATACCAGGATGGGGACGCAGGATGGGTGCAGCACATGACAGGATGGGGACGCAGGATGGGTGCAGCACATGACAGGATGGGGACGCAGGATGGAGCAGCACATACCAGGATGGAGACCATATACCAATATAAATGCTCGCCACCCGGGCATAGTACGGGTTCAATAGCCAGTATGTATATATATATATATATATATATATATATATATATATATATATATATATATATAGTGGTAGTTCAGCTCACTCAGTTGTACACAGAGGTAAAATACAGGAACACTGTTTCTTTAAAGGGAAAAATAAACACAGCCCTTCATTCAAAACAGAAAGAAAAAAAGCAAAATGCTGTAAGACAGTCCATACATTTGGGGGGAGCTGCCTGCTCTGGTTCAACCCAGGGATAGTAAAGGTTCAGTCTTTCCTCCTCAGGACACAAACAGTTGGGAATCCTCTCTCCATCCCTACGGAACCCAGACTCCCTCTGGAAGCCAGCTGTTTAAGCCCCAGACCACACCCTGGGGTGGAGATAAGGTGGACAACCTCCCACCCACTCTATGATTGTCCACAACAACCCAGCCTATTATGTAAATTAGCTGTTAACCCCTCGCAGCACTTAATGTTATGGATGAAAATCTTTGGGTTTTACATCACTTATGCCATTTGGCGCAACGAAACATATCTCCCCTCCAGCACTATACCATTGACTTTGTTGTAATATATATATACTATATATATATATATATATATATATATATATATATATATATATATATATATATATATATATATATATATATATATATACACACACACAGTATATATATTCGCAGTGTATATAATGTACATGTGATGTCATTCAATACGCTATAATTCGATGTGTTTGAAAGGTTTTTCCATTTTTCCAGGTATACATTTTTTATATATATTCTTTTAAACTGTGTTAACTTGAATGGACATTCCTAGAAACTCTTGTTTCATGATAATTGTGCAATCTTAACAAGCTGCCCATCACATGACTAAGAAGCAAAATTCTCATTCGTCAGGTAAGAAGGATCTTTTGGTCTGCACAAAAGCAAAAGCTCATTTTCATGGCATCGTCCTTTAACAATGTCTTTCTTTTTGTAGTAATGTCCCCCGTTCTGGCACTTTTTTCAAACACATAAAAAAAAATTGAGTCTCAGCCATCGGATAGCCAATGATCAGCAAGTGACTATGATTAAGGGATGATTATCAGTTGTGAGATTACCCCTTTATTGTGCAACGTTGCATTATGTCTGATTGGATAATATATAATTTTTAAAACCCAGAAGATAATAAATGGTTTTGTGCTGATACACAGTCTTTCTTGCTGAGAGATATGTCAAAATTCAGCACTGTTATTGTTGGTTTTTATACAATAACCCTTTATATAATACAAATGGAGAAGTGATTAGCTTGTGAAGTAAAGGATATCCAACTAAATTCTGTCAGTTGCTTTAGAGATTAGGGGTTGAGGATAATCGTGCTTACCCCAGCACAGGTCAGGCTTATTAAATGTGAAATAGGATTACTCATAGTCCTGCATGACAGGACACATATATGACCTATCGATGTAAGAGTAGAATATGTAGTACAGTGGACGGGGGACCTCAGTGTTCTATAAAATGTTTACGTGCCATGAATTCACATTACTGCTCAGTTGACATATGAATGATTTGTGCTTATTGTTTTACTATAGCCTTGAGTTAGACATTTGTGGGAAGTCGTGACATAAAAACACTAAAAACACCTTTTTCTCCAAGGTTTGCAAGACTCTCACTACATTTTATTCTGTGCAAATTACCTAATTACCGTAAGCCGATTGGATAGATGGTGAAAAACATTTTAGATTAAAAAAAAGATTTCAGAAAGAAAGTTCAATCATGGGCCTTTTAATCACCTTTGAATTTAAAGTGCAATTTCTAAGTGTAAAACAGCTCTTTTGTGCAAGTGTAGTTTGGTGCAAATTAGGGGCACAAAAATGTCTAAAAACTGTCTTGTATTTAAAGAGTACCTATAGTTTCTGTTGAATTTTCATAATAATCTGTCCGGTGTATACGAGCAATAACACTATTTCTGGCCATTATATGCGTTTTATCTATCTGTAGAATGTAAGCCCAGAAGGGCAGGGTCCTCTCCCCTTTGTATCAGTCTGTCATAGTTTACTGTAAGTGGTATCTGTAACTTGTATGTAACCCCTTCTCATGTATAGCACCATGGAATCAATGGTGCTATATAAATAAATAATAATAATATCTATTCATCTGTCACAGAGCGAGTGGGTGGACAATAAGCACTACATCTTCCATACATAGCAAACATACACGAGAGAATTTTGATTTCCTGACTCTATGTACCACATGTTCACAAGCAGCAGCATGTAAGACATTATACTGCAGTACTGAGCAATGTAGCTGTGAATCCAGCACTGAGGAGAAATAAAACGCTTATTAAAAGCCAATAACACCATTTGTTTGTTTGTCTGTGCCTCTTTCTCATCGTCACCTTCCCGATCTATGCCCTTAAATAGGCACCTACAATCTAATCTCTCACTGAGCTGTCAATCTGTTTTATTTTGTAGAAGACACATTTTAGCTGTATTTTTAAGTAAATTATTAATTCAACAAAAACAAACGAGAATATTTGTTGTTAAACCTTAGTTTCCTCAAAGTCCTCCTTTTACTCTAATGACAGCTTCACAGCCCTTTGTCATTCCCTCAAGCTGCTACATCAGGGAGTCGCCGAGTATAGTTTTCGATCAGTCTTGAAGGAGTTTCCAGAGGAGCTGAGCACCTGCTGGCTGCTTTGTCTTCACTATGCCGTCCAAGTCATATCAAACCATCTCAACTGGGTTGAGATAGGGTGTTTGTGGAGGCCATATCATCTGTTGCATCACTAAATCCCTCTCTTTCTTGAGCATAAAGCCCTGATATAGCCTGGAGGTGAGTTTTTGAGTTTTTGATCATTGTCCTGTTGCAACTCAAAGTACGTTTTTGTTAATTGCAAATTAGATAGGATGACATGGCATTGAAGAATGTTGTAGAAACTATGCTGGGTAAGTGTGCATGGAATTTGGAATAAATTACCAATTGTGTCATCAGCAACAAAGTACTCCCCACATCATTTGCACCTCCCCCTCCATGCTTCACTTTGAGAACCACACATAGAAATCTGCTCAATTTTTTCTGAATGCTATAACTATGGCACAGAAAATCTCAAACTACAACTCATTAGACTACAGTCTAGATTTTCACTAATTTAACCCCTTAACGATCGCCGATATGTATTAAAACGTCAATTGCTTTTAAAATGGTGATCGGTAATATGGGTATAGCACTCCCAGAGTCAGAAAATCTCCAGGTTCTCGGCTACCAGGGGTAGCCGAGACCCTGAGGAACATGATCAGGGGCCGGATTTTTCAGTCCTGGATCACATGATTGCAACTATTCAGTGTATAACGGTGATCACGAAAAAATCATTTCTCTCTCTTCTGACATGAAAGCCACGTCAGAGGAGAGAGAAATTAGATCCCCCGAGCTCCCCCATTACCTAGGCCATTCCCTGGTCTCTCCTGCTTTGTCCCCCGGACAATAGCATTATCTTCCTGGAAGTGCAATGCACTCCTCGAGATCTGCCAGCCAGAACATGGCTACAACAGGGAATTTTTACTATTAGCTACTATTGATCTCTTTTAATGCACCCCATGATCCTGTTTGCCGTGTTCCAGCAGTACAGGGAAGCATCGTGCAGGGAGGGGGCTCCCTGCGTGCTTCCCTGAGACCCTCAGAGCAACGCGATGTAGTGAAACACTTGGAAGTTCAAAGCTCTCACAACACATCTAGTTCTTTAGGGGGTCTACTTTCCAAAATGGTGTCACTTGTGGGGGTTTTCAATGTTTAGGCACATCAGGGGCTCTCCAAACACGATATGGTGTCCCATCTCAATTCCAGTAAATTTTGCATGGAAAAGTCAAATGGCGCTCCTTTCCTTCCGAGCTCTGCCATGCACCCAAACAGTGGTTTACCCCCACATATGGGGTATCACCACATATGGGGTATACACTGTCAGAGAAAACTTACCATTGGGTTACCATTGGCCATCGCCA
Organism: Ranitomeya imitator; assembly: GCF_032444005.1. Taxonomy (NCBI): domain Eukaryota; kingdom Metazoa; phylum Chordata; class Amphibia; order Anura; family Dendrobatidae; genus Ranitomeya; species Ranitomeya imitator. Next base: position 434,077,843 of record NC_091287.1, on the reverse strand, counting down.
CATTGGTTATTACTTTATTATTTACTATCTTACACCACATGGGGTATCAGCGTATTCAGGACAAATCGCACAACAACTTTTGGGGTCCAATATCTTCTCTTACCTTTGGGAAAATAAAAAATGTGGGGCAAAAATATAGTTTTTGTGAAAAAATATGATTTTTTATTTTTACGGCTCTGCATTATAAACTTCTGTGAAGCACTTGGTGGGTCACAGTGCTCAGCACACATCTAGATAAGTTCCTTAGGGGGTCTACTTTCCAAAATGGTGTCATGTGTGGGGGGTTTCAATGTTTAGGCACATTAGGGGCTCTCCAAACGCAACATGGCATCCCATCTCAATTCCAGTCAATTTTGCATTGAAAAGTCAAACGGCGCTCCTTCTCTTCCGAGCTCTGCCATGCGCCCAAACAGTGGTTTACCCCCATATATAGGATATCGGCGCACTCAGGACAAATTGTACAGCAACATTTTGGGGCAGTGGCGTAGGAAGGGGGGTGCGGGGGGGGCGGTCCGCCCCGGGCGGCACAATGCGGGGGGCGGCCGGCGCTGCAGGAGAAGAAGATGAAAAAAAAAAAAAAAAAGACGCCCCTTTAAATCTTCGGGCGGCGCCGTCCGCCGCCACGACCAGGGCCAGCTCCCCCCACCACCGGGCCCCGCCCCCCGCTCTATACTCACCTCTCCTGGTTCCTGCGGCGCCGGCAGCTGCAGCGTCCTCTGACTCTGCGACGTCTCAGAGCAGAGGGCGCGATGACGTCACTACTGTGCGCGCCGCTCTGCCTCTCTGTCCTGAGCGTCGCAGAGCCGGAGAGACGCTGACTGCACCGGACCTGCGCTGGGAACGGGAGAGGTGAGGATTTTACTTTTTTTTTTTTTTTCTTTATGTCTGACTGTCTGGGGCTGGGGCAATGCTGGACACACTGGGGCAATACTGGAGACCATGGGGCAGATTGCTGGACACACTGGGGCAGTACTGGAAACCATGGGGCAGAATGCTGGACACACTGGGGCAATACAGGAGACCATGGGGCAGATTGCTGGACACACTAGGGCAATACAGGAGACTATGGGGCAGATTGCTGGACACACTGGGGCAATACAGGAGACCATGGGGCAGATTGCTGGACACACTGGGGCAATACAGGAGACCATGGGGCAGATTGCTGGACACACTGGGGCAATACAGGAGACTATGGGGCAGATTGCTGGTCACACTGGGGCAATACTGGAGACCATGGGGCAGAATGCTGGACACACTGGGGCAATACTGGAGACCATGGGGCAGATTGCTGGACACACTGGGGCAATACTGGAGACCCTGGGGCAGAATGCTGGACACACTGGGGCAATACTGGAGACCATGGGGCAGAATGCTGGACACACTGGGGCAGTACAGGAGACTATGAGGCAGAATGCTGGACACACTGAATACTGGAGACCATGGGGCAGATTTCAGGACACATTGAGGCAATGCTGGAGACCCTGGGGCAGACTTCTGGACATACTGGGGCAATACTGGAGACCATGGGGCAGATTGCTTGACACACCGGGGCAATACTGGAGACCATGGGGCAGAATGCTGGACACACTGGGGCAATACAGGAGACCATGGGGCAGATTGCTGGACACACTGGGGCAATGCTGGACACTGGGGCAGATTGCTGGACACACTGGGGGTAATATACTGGACACACTGGGGCAATGCTGGACACTGGGGGTAATATGCTGGACACACTGGGGCAGACTGCTGGACACACTGGGGAAAGGCTGGACACTGGGGCAGATTGCTGGACACACTGAGGGCAGATTGCTGGACACACTGGGGGTAATATGCTGGACATACTGGGGCAGATTGCTGGACACACTGGGGGTAATATGCTGGACACACTGGGGCAGATTGCTGGACAACATGGGGGTAATATGCTGGACACACTGGGGCAGATTGCTGGACAACATGGGGGTAATATGCTGGACACACTGGGGGCAGGACTTGAGGCATGGGCAGAATGTAGATACGGGGCATGATTGGAGACACGGGGCAGGATTGGATCATGGGGCAGGACGGATACGATGGAGGCTGGTGGGGCAGGATGGGGAGATCATATGGGGTAGAATGGATACTCATGAGGGCAGGATACGACAACATATGGCTGGAGCCAGGAATGAGATAAACGGGGCCAGGGTGGGGAATATTATTACCATAGGGGATAATTAAGGGATATTATTACTGCAGTGATGTATTTATTTTATTTTTTGAGTATACTGTTTTAAATGGGGGGGCGGTCCTGTTACTGTGCAGAGTGACACTATATCACCTTTTTTTCTTCATGTGGTGTAATGTAGAAGTTGTGAAAAATTAAGTAATGTGTTCTGCAAGCGGAGCTCGAGATAACTGTGTTATTTCCTGCAGAAACGAGTCCTGGCTGGAAGGAATGATGGCGGTCTGTGCTGGATGAAAGATGAAGGACTTCACCTAGAGACGTCACTGGTGAGTCAGTGTTACCTATACACTGACACTATACACTGTATACTATATAGAGGTCCTGTGTATAATGTCACCAGTGATCTCTGTATTACCTCTACACAGACACTGCATACTAAGTACAGATCTCCTGTGAATACTGGCACTTATGGTGATAGTATTGTGGTTTTTTTTTTATTACTGATCAGTATTGTAGTATTCAGTCACTATGTGGTGGTAATATGTGGTCTGGAAATGGTGCGGTGGTATTTGTCCCTTGTATGTAGTATTATTCGGTCACTATGTGGCCTGGTCATGGTGTGGTGGTATTAAGTCACAGGTGTGGCATGTGGGGGTGACACCATTAGGCCCAGTTTAAGTTCTACAAAACAGGAAAACCATTTTTGGTAACCTTTGTGTGTATTGACCCGGGGGGGGGGGATGGGGGGGATGGGGGATGGGGGGGGGGGGGGCGCCAAACTCGGGATCAGCCCCGGGCGGCAAAAGCTCTAGCTACGCCTCTGTTTTGGGGTCCATTTTCTCCTGTTACCCTTGGTAAAATAAAACAAATTGGAGCTGAAGTAAATGTTTTGTGAAATAAAGGTAAATGTTCATTTTTTTTAAACATTCCAAAAATTCCTGTGAAACACTTGAAGGGTTAATAAACTTCTTGAGTTTTTAGAATGGTGTCACACTTGGTTATTTTCTATCATATAGACCCCTTCAAATGTGATGTGGTCCCTAAAAAAATGGTGCTGTAAAAATGAGAAATTGCTGGCCAACTTTTAACCCTTATAACTCCCTAACAAAAAAATTTTGGTTCCAAAATTGTGCTGATGTAAAAGTAAACATGTGGGAAATGTTACTCATTAAGTATTTTGTGTGACATTTGTCTGTGATTTAAGGGCATAAAAATTCAAAGTTGGAAAATTGTGAAATTTTCTTAATTTTCACCAAATTTCCATTTTTTTCATAAATAAATGCAGGTAATATCAAATAAATTTTACCACTATCATGAAGTACAATATGTCACGAGAAAACAATGTCATAATCATCAGGATCCGTTGAAGTGTTCCAGAGTTATAACCTCATAAAGGGACAGTGGTCAGAGTTGTAAAAATTGACCTCGTCATTAACGTGCAAACCACCCTTGGCGCTTAAGGGGTTAATGAAGTACAGTATGTCATAAAAAGCAATCTCAGAATCAATGGTATCCACTGACGTGCTCCAGATTTATAACCTCAAAAAGTGACAGTGGTTAGAATTGTAAAATTTAGCTTGGTCATTAAGGTCAAAATTGGTTCCGGCACTAAGGGGTTAATGTCAAATCCTAGTTTTGTTTGGCCTAAGCAAGCCTCTTCATCTTGTATGCCTTCCTCAGTAGTTCTTTGCAGCTATTCAACCATAAAAGCCTGCTTCTTATAGTTTTCTCTGGTCTGCTGATTTGATCAACTATCATGAGCCTCTTACAGCCGCAGGTGGAAGCACGATTCACGAGCGTCTGTTAACACTTTAAATGCTGCTGTCAATCACTGACAGTGGCCTTTAACTCAAGCATGTCAGAAGTGCGTGAAAAAACATGCTCATCGGTGCCCCTGTCAAGTGATCGCAGGGTGCCGTTGGGTTGTCATGACAGCTAGGGGTCTGTAATAGCCCGTGCTTGTCAATTTACATCTTCTTCGAACACCAGTCCGTGGCCGGAGTTTATAGGACATCAGCATTTATGCTACACATAGCAGGGCTGTAGCAGAAGCGATCAAATGATCGCAGCTTCAAGTCTTCTATATATATTACTTATGCATTCTAATTGGTCCAGAAACTTAGCAGGTTTTTGTATCATGTTTTATGACTATGAGTGACAAAACACACTTATTGGGAAAAAAATGACTGAATATTTGTTGCAGCTAATCTAATAACATTAATTTAAAGACTGAAAGGAAATTTGCAATTTTCAATTTAAGCATATTTTCAGATGGTGTTATGTTTGCATCAAGAATTTGTTGAAATTTCAAAGAATCCATTCTTCCTTCTACTTGTGAAATGTTCCCCGTGCTATTGGCAGCAACACAACCCCAAAGAATGATTGATCCACCCCCATGCTTAAAGGTTGGTGAGCAGAAAATGATGAGTGAACCTTCCAAGGTTCGGTTTGGATCGCATAACATGCTTGAGGAATGTACCCAAATCCCATTAAATTAAATGGGAGGCAAAACCAGACATAGGCACAACACCTTAAGAGGTGACAAAAAGCTTTCCAAACAGCTACAGTTAAAGGGACAGGCACCATGAAAAATGGCATCAATTGACCCACAGTAGAAATTTCTAATGATAATGGCACAGCATCAGGCCAGCATTTAGAGCTTTGAATTGAAGTTTCAATTAAGATCTTGTGATAAAGGGAGCAGTGTAAGCCTTCTTTGATGGGAGCCCTGATGCCTCATGCAAAAGCTCAAATTTTTTTTATATGAAAATATTAGCCCAAATGATTTTGAATGGGAAATGTGGCCTCCTGCTGACAACAATTTTAGCCCAAATAAATTGATTAGTAAATGGGGCCTGGTGCCTGCACCACAATTTTAGCTCAAGCAACTTTAATTAGGCAATGTGGACTGGTGCCTGCACTCCAATATTAGCCCAAACAATTTTGATTAGGAAATGTGGCCTGGTGCCTGCAAAACATTATTAGCCCAAACTATTTTGATTAGGAAACATGGCCTGGTGCCTACACACCCATATTAGCCCAAACTATTTTAATTAGGAAATGTGGCCTGGTGACTGCATGACAATATTAGCACAAATGATTTTTTTTTTTAAATTTTTTATTTTGAAATTTTCAAAATACATGAAGAAACAAAATGGCACACATGAATCAGAGACATAACGTTACAAACTTCTGAGTGTAATGAGTTATTCCATACAGATGCATATTGTTCATCGAAGGTGACCATAGCTTAGGTAATTTGTATAAAATGCTATTGGCAAGTTTAGGTCACAATTTGGGTTGTGCGACCCGAAGCGCTCAAAAGAAAATGAAGAACACCGAAACATGTGAGCCGAGATTAACGAAAAAACTGTAAAAACTGTAATAGAAGGGGGGGGGGGGGGTTGAGGGGAAGGCACCGGAGGGGAAAGGTGGTCGAAGTAGAAACTTCTGACTAGAAGACCTTCGTCTGAGGAGGACAGTTATAATTAGACTTTAAAACAGTAGGGATTAGACAGGTAATTTCGACCAACTGTAAAAGAGTACTATGGAAAATATTACTTATCACTAATATAGTCAGGTGAGTGAGTAGTGTCCGGGTCCAACACAGTGCATTTTCAATAATTTTAATAAGTTCACGGGGGGAGCAAAGTTGTTTTAGTTAAGATGAAAGGCTAGTGGAAGGCAGTGAGGAAGGGTTATTTAACATTTGCCATGGCATCCATGTCCGAAAGAATTTTATCGTGTGTGTGAGAATCCCAGCTAGACAATTCTTCCATCCTACAGATGTCTTGGACTTTTTTGGTCCATTCATCGATATGAGGTGGTTTCTTTTGTCTCCAGTGCAAGGAGATTAGATGTTTTGCTGCGGCTATTTGGAGAGGAAGAAGGTCATGTTTTTTCAGCTTGTATGACTTCGTGGGAAGTGACAATAGAGCTTCTTGGGGTGTTAGATTGTGAGTTATTAATCCCAGCTTGCGAAGTCGGTCAAAGACGTCTTCCCAGAAATTTGTGATAGCTGGGCATGACCAGAATATGTGTGATAGTGAGCCCTTTGACTCCATACACCTCCAGCAGAGAGGGGAGTCTGAGAGGCCTAGGTGATAGAGTGACTCGGGGGTTCTATACCATCTGGAAAGGACTTTAAAAGCATTCTCCTGTAACATGACACACCTTGAGAACCCATGTGAGTGTCCTAATACTTGATCAGATTCCCTATTGGTGAGAGATATGTTTAACTCAGACTCCCAAGAGGATAGGTATAAGGGTTTAAAATTAGTGTTTGGGGAAATTAGGTTATGGTATAGTTTGGATATTAACTTAGGGGGTGTGGGATTGAGTTTTAGTATAAGCTCAAGCCAGAGCCAATCTGGTTTATTTTGGATGTTTGACCTCAGTTTGGATATGATGTGTTGTACATGGTGTAACTGCATGAAGTCTCGGGGACGCTTCCTGGCCTCACATGGCCAACTATTTATACAGTTTATTTGATTAGAAAGCAAATGAGAAACTGGGAGGTTCGGTAAAGATTCCCAGAGGTCAAATGAGTCTATGTATTTTGGTTCGATAAGCCAAGGTATTACGCCCAGAGGCATGTTATCCAAGGAGAGACAATATGGCCAGTTGCCAGTTGTTTGGGATCAGTTTCCTCCTAATGGACAGTGTGTTGTTAGTTATTTCTTCAAGGGAATTTTGCGGGGGAACGGCTGAGGTCCAGAGGTATTTCTCGGCCCCTCCTCCCAGTAGCAAGAGCTCAAGATTAGATGTTTTTTGATGAAGTCCAGGTTTGGTCAGAGATATCCACCTGGCCAAATGGATTGCCCGGCAGTAAGTCTCAAAGTTCGGAAGTCCAAGACCCCCTTTCTTTCTCGGGAGTGAGGTGATTTTGAACGGTAGTCTAGGTCTTTTGCCCTTCCAAACATACCCTTTGACTATGTTATTGATTGCTGTGAAGAAAGTTTTGGGAAGGGGTATAGGAATCATGTTCATGTGATAGAATATCCTTGGAAGGATGTACGATTTGATTATGTTTATCCTCCCGATCCATGAAATGTATGGTAAGTCGTAGGTTTTAATGAGTGTTTGGAGATTGTCCAGGAGGGGTTCAAAATTGTGTTTGTAAAAAGTAGAGGGGTTCGCAGTAAGAAAGACACCTAGATATTTCAATTTATCTGTAAGCCAATTGAAGGGGTAGACTTTTTGAGATATAAAGCAACCTCTTTTGGTATTGAGACGTTCATGACTTCTGATTTGTGCATATTTACTTTGAAGTTTGAGACGACCCCGAACTCCTCAAGAAGTTTCGAAATAGAGGGGAATGCAGATTTAGGATTTGAGATCAGGACCATAAGGTCATCTGCGAAAGCAGCCGTTTTAAATTCTGTGTGGCCTACTGTTAGACCCCTTATTGACTCTTACTGTCTTATTTTCTGTATTAGTGTCTCCATAACTATCACAAAGAGTGTTGGGGAGAGAGGGCAGCCCTGCCTGGTCCCATTTCCTATCTCAAATGGGTCCGAGAGCAGACCGTTGACTCTAACTCTAGCGGTTGGAGTTGAATACAGAGTCATGATGGCATCAATAAGAGGCTGTGGGAAGTTAAACTTCTTTAGAGTGCATACCATGTAGTGCCAACTGACTCTGTCAAAAGCCTTCTCGGCGTCAGTTGATAATAGAGCCAACGGGGTTCCGGAGCGTCTGGCGTGTGAAATGGCTAAGAGGATTTTTAGTGTGTTGTCCTTCCCTTCACGACCTCTAGCACAAATGATTTTGATTAGGAAATGTGCCCTGGTACATGCACCCCTATATTAGCCCAAATGATTTTGATTAGAAAATGTAGCCTTGTGCCTGCACAACAATATTAGCTAAACAATTTGGATTAGGAAATGTGGACTCCTGCCTACACCTCAATATTAGCCTAAACAATTTTGATTAGGAAATGAGGCCCGGTGTCTGCACAACAATATTAGCACAAACGTTTTTGATTAGGAAATGTGGACTGCTGCCTACACCCCAATATTAGCACAAATGATTTTCATTAGGGAATTTGGACTTCTGCCTGCCCAACACTATTAGCACAAACTAGTTAGATGCTGGGAGGTCGGTTTTACACAGGATCCTATCTAACTACATGACAATTTGCAACAGCAGCAGTAGGAGCAGCCTCTCTGAGCTGTTACACTGGCAAAATGGTACTAAAAAACAACATGTCTGCTGTCAACATGTCAGAAGCCCTTGTGTCTGGATGTTGTGGATGGTTTCTGTGCTCTGATTGGCTGTTGAAATCTACACACATAAAAAAATAAAAATAATTTTCTGACTCTCCTCTGACCTATACCCACCTCCTCCCCTCATAAAACATGTTAACTTCCCCCCGCTCATCATACAGCACCAATATCCTAGCCAAAGTCTTAACAAAAGTGCAGCACCCCAGAGACCTGGTCGTTAGGGTTGAGCGAAACGGGTCGTTCATTTTCAAAAGTCGCCGACTTTTGGCAAAGTCGGGTTTCATGAAACCCGATCCGACCCCTGTGCGGGGTCGGCCATGCGGTACGCGACTTTCGCGCCAAAGTCGCGTTTCAATGACGCGAAAAGCGCCATTTCTCAGCCAATGAAGGTAAACGCAGAGTGTGGGCAGCGTGATGACATAGGTTCTGGTCCCCACCATCTTAGAGAAGGGCATTGCAGTGATTGGCTTGCTGTCTGCGGCATCACAGGGGCTATAAAGGGGAGTTCCCAACGACCGCCATGTTACTGCTGCTGATCTGAGCTTAGGGAGAGGTTGCTGCCGCTTCGTCAGAAGCAGGGATAGCGTTAGGCAGGGTCCATTAACCACCAAACCGCTTGTGCTGTAGCGATTTCCACTGCCCAACACCACCTTCGGTGTGCAGGGACAGTGTTAGCTACATTTTTTTTTTTCCCCCTCAGCGCTGTAGCTCATTGGGCTGCCCTAGAAGGCTCCCTGAGAGCTGCATTGCTGTGTGTACGCCGCTGTGCAAACCAACTGCTTTTTTCAAAGCACAAATCCTCTTGTTCCTTCCTTTCTGCACAGCTATCTTTTTGGTTTGTACACACTTTTTATTTAATTTGTGCATCAGTCCACTCCTTATTGCTGCCTGCCATACCTGGCTGAGATTACTGCAGGGAGATAGTAATTGAAGGACACTCCCTGTTTTTTTTTTTTTTTTTTGTGGGAGATTAAGATTGACATTTCTGCTAGAGTGCCATCCCTGTCTGTGTCATCTCTCACTCAGTGGGCCATAGAAAGCCTATTTATTTTTTTGCTTGATTTGGGTTCTAAAATCTACCTGAAAAAATCACTACATCAATCAGTGGGAGAAAAATATTGGCCTCAGGGCTTGTGTGCCACTCCTGACTCCTGTGTGCATCATCACTCACTCAGTGGGCCATAGAAAGCCCTTTTTTTTTTTTTTTTTTGCTTTATTTGGGTTCTAAATTCTACCTGAAAAAATCAATAAATCAATCAGTGGGAGATTAATATTGGTCTTTGGGCTTGTGTGCCAGTCCTAAGCGTGCCATCTCTCTCTGTCTCTCAGATAGTGGGCCATAGAAAGCCTATTTATTATTTTTTTTATTGGGTTTATAAATTTTCCCTGGAACAAAAAAAAAAAAGTGGGAGATAAATATTGGCCTCTGGGCTTGTGTGCCACTCCTGACCCCTGTGTGCGTCATCTCTCACTCAGTGGGCCATAGAAAGCCTTTTTTTGTTTTATTTGTTTTCTAAATTCTCCCTGAAAAAATCATTTTATTTTCTTTGGTTTCTAAATTCTTCCTGAAAAAATCATTTTATTCTATTTTTTTTTTTTTCCTAAAGTCTCCCTGAAAAAAAACAAAAAAAAAAAACAAATCAGTGGGAGATTAATATTGCCCTTTCTGCTTGTGTGCCAGTCTTGACTCCTGGGTGTGCCATCTCTCTCTCTCTCTCCAATTGTGGGCCATAGAAAGCCTATTATTTTTTTAGCTTGATTTGGGTTCCAAAATCTACCTGAAAAAATCACTACATCAATCAGTGGGAGATAAATATTGGCCTCTGGGCTTGTGTGCCACTCCTGACTCCTGTGTGCGTCATCTCTCACTCAGTGGGCCATAGAAAGCCTTTTTTTGTTTTATTTGTTTTCTAAATTCTCCCTGAAAAAATCATTTTATTTTATTTGGTTTCTAAATTCTTCCTGAAAAAATCATTTTATTCTATTATTTTTTTTTCCTAAAGTCTCCCTTAAAAAAAAAAAAAAAAAAAAATCAAATCAGTGGGAGATTAATATTTACATTTGTGCTTCAGTGACAGTCCTGCGTGTGTGGCATCTCTCTCATTTGTTGCCACCAACAACAGAGTGTGTAACATTGTGCCTGATTTTCGTTGTGGTCTCACTCACCTGTAAAGGGGTAGCTAAATCATACTGAAGTTATAGCTCACCGTGTAATTTGTGTGACAGCAACAAATACCGTTAGTTTGTTTACGTTTTTAAAACAATGAGGAAGTATGGTGCAAGAGGTCGTGGCCGGGGGCGTTCATTGTCAGCTGGTAATGAGGGTAGTGGTAGTGGTGGAGCATCAGCTGGTCGTGGGAAAAAAAATATTGCACCTAAGTATGGAGCTGTGGAGCCAGGTTCGTCGTCTGGCTACACAAGGCCTCGAACGCTCCCTTTTCTGGGAGTAGGAAAACCGCTTTTAAAGCCGGAGCAGCAAGAGCAAGTTTTGGCTTATCTTGCTGACTCAGCCTCTAGCTCTTTTGCCTCCTCTCGTGAAACTGGTAAATGTCAAATCAGCGCGTCGTTAGTGGATGTTCACGGTCAGGGACAAGTCGCTTCCTTGTCCTCTTCAGCAAAAACAACAACAGAGAAGAATGCAGCAGCCGACACAACGGGTTACTCCATGGAGCTCTTTACACATACCGTCCCTGGCTTAGAAAGTGAAGCAGTTAACAGTCCATGCCCATTACAAGTTGAATCTGACATGGAGTGCACTGATGCACAGCCACAGCCAGACTACTATGCTGGTCCTTTGACTCAGACCACAACATTGCCCTCGCAGGGTGCTGATCAAGAATCAGACCCTGATGAGACTATGTTGCCCCATCACGAACGCTATACCACCGACCGACATGGTGACACAGACGAAGTTGCACACGAGCTACAAGAAGAGGTAATAGATGACCCAGTTCTTGACCCCGATTGGCAGCCATTGGGGGAACAGGGTGCAGGCGGCAGCAGTTCTGAAGCGGAGGAGGAGGGGCCGCAGCAGGCATCAACATCGCAACAGGTTCCATCTGCCGGGCCCGTATCTTGCCCAAAACGCGTGGCAAAGCCAAAACCTGTTGGAGGACAGCGTGGCCATCCGGTTAAAGCTCAGTCTGCAATGCCTGAAAAGGTATCCGATGCTAGAAAGAGTGCAGTCTGGCATTTTTTTAAACAACATCCAATTGATCAGCGCAAAGTCATCTGTCAAAAATGTTCGACTACCTTAAGCAGAGGACAGAATCTGAAAAGTCTCAATTCAAGTTGCATGCATAGACATTTAACCACCATGCATTTGCAAGCCTGGACTAACTACCAAACGTCCCTTAAGGTTGTAGCACCCTCGGCCAATGAAGCTAGTCAGCAACGCAACATCCCTTCCGGCAGTGTAGGGCCACCATTTTGTGCCATGTCCACCGGCACCCCCGCTAGTTCCACGATCTCCAGCTCTCCAGTCCAGCTCACCCTACATGAGACTATGGTTAGAAAAAGGAAGTACTTAGCCTCGCATCCGCGTACACAGGGTTTGAACGCACACATAGCTAGACTAATCTCGTTAGAGATGATGCCCTACCGGTTAGTTGAAAGCGAAGCTTTCAAAGCCCTGATGGACTACGCTGTACCACGCTACGAGCTACCCAGTCGACACTTTTTTTCCAGAAAAGCCATCCCAGCCCTCCACCAGCATGTTAAAGAGCGCATCGTCCATGCACTCAGGCAATCTGTGAGCACAAAGGTGCACCTGACAACAGATGCATGGACCAGTAGGCATGGCCAGGGACGTTACGTGTCCATCACGGCACACTGGGTAAATGTGGTGGATGCAGGGTCCACAGGGGACAGCAAGTTTGGGACAGTTCTGCCTAGCCCACGGTCTAGGAAACAATTGGCTGTAGCCGTTCGCACCCCCTCCTCCTCCTCTTCGTCCTCCTGCAGAAGCGAGAGCTCGTCCACAGACCGCAGTCGCACAACCACTCCATCCGCAGCTGCCACTGTTGCACACCAGGTCTCCCATTATGGGGCAGCTACTGGCAAACGTCAGCAGGCTGTATTGGCTATGAAGTGTTTGGGCGACAACAGACACACCGCGGAAGTTCTGTCCGAGTTCTTGCAGAAAGAAACGCAGTCGTGGCTGGGCACTGTAGATCTTGAGGCAGGCAAGGTAGTGAGTGATAACGGAAGGAATTTCATGGCTGCCATCTCCCTTTCCCAACTGAAACACATTCCTTGCCTGGCTCACACCTTAAACCTGGTGGTGCAGTGCTTCCTGAAAAGTTATCCGGGGTTATCCGACCTGCTCCTCAAAGTGCGTGGACTTTGCTCACATATCCGCCGTTCGCCCGTACACTCCAGCCGTATGCAGACCTATCAGCGTTCTTTGAACCTTCCCCAGCATCGCCTAATCATAGACGTTGCAACAAGGTGGAACTCAACACTGCACATGCTTCAGAGACTGTGTGAACAGAGGCGGGCTGTTATGTTTTTGTGGGAGGATACACATACACGGGCAGGCAGTAGGATGGCAGACATGGAGTTGTCAGGTGTGCAGTGGTCGAAAATTCAAGACATGTGTCAAGTCCTTCAGTGTTTTGAGGAATGCACACGGCTGGTTAGTGCAGACAACGCCATAATAAGCATGAGCATCCCCCTAATGCGTCTGCTGATGCAAAGTTTGACGCACATAAAGGATCAGGCGTCTGCAGCTGAGGAAGAGGAAAGCCTTGATGACAGTCAGCCATTGTCTGGCCAGGGCAGTGTACAGGACGAGGTAGCGGGCGAAGAGGAGGAGGAGGACGAGGAGGATGATGGGGATGATTATATTTTTAATGAGGAAGCTTTTCCGGGGCCACTGGAAATTGGTGGCGCGGCAAGGCCGGGTTCTGGTTTTTTGAGGGACACAAGTGACGTGGATTTGCCTGAAACTGCCCCTCAACCAATCACAACCGCAGATTTGAGAACTGGAACTTTGGCCCACATGGCGGATTATGCCTTACGTATCCTCAAAAGGGACACACGCATAACTAAAATGATGAATGATGACGATTACTGGTTGGCCTGCCTCCTTGATCCTCGCTATAAAGGCAAATTGCAAAATATAATGCCACATGAGAACTTGGAACTAATATTAGCAACCAAACAATCAACTCTTGTTGACCGTTTGCTTCTGGCATTCCCTGCACACAGCGCCCATGATCGTTCTCACACAAGCTGCAGGGGCCAGCAGACCAGAGGAGTTAGAGGGGCAGAAATCAGAAGTGGCGTTGGCCAGAGGGGTTTTCTGACCAGGTTGTGGAGTGATTTTGCTATGACCGCAGACAGGACAGGTACTGCAGCATCAATTCAAAGTGACAGGAGACAACATTTGTCCAGTATGGTTACAAACTATTTTTCATCCCTTATCGATGTTCTCCCTCAACCGTCATTCCCATTTGATTACTGGGCATCAAAATTAGACACCTGGCCAGAATTGGCAGAATATGCATTGCAGGAGCTTGCTTGCCCGGCAGCTAGTGTCCTATCAGAAAGAGTATTCAGTACTGCAGGTTCAATACTAACAGAAAAAAGGACTGGTCTGGCTACCCAAAATGTAGATGATCTAACCTTCATTAAAATGAACCACAACTGGATTTCGAAATCTTTTGCCCCACCTTGCCCGGCTGACACCTTGCTTTCCTATGAAAAGGTCTTGCCTGTGGACTATTCTGAATGCCTTTTCCAATCTCGTAATTTTCTGCACCTGATTGTCCAGCATACGACATGTTTACACCTCACTAAATGGCCAAACTCCCCACACGGGGCCGTGGTATCGACACTTGGCGACAGCACCCGTGAGAGTGCAGTTTGTCTGAAGAGGTGGGTGAGCCCGCTTTTGGTCGACGGCACTGCCACTGGGTCCCTCCTAGTACAATAAAGTGTCTCTGGCGGTGGTGGTGCGCACCCAACGTCAGACACACCGTTGTAATATGAGGGGCCCTGGGCCTGTACCGCCGGCCACAAGACAGTTTCCCCCCACCCCAGCTCAAACAGTGCTCTACCACTTGAAAAATTATCTCACAGCTCCACCAATGTTTAGTCTATGCGCTGACATCCTTCAATGCCTGCCACTGACAATACCATTGTATTGACATTTTTGTTATGTTAGGCCTTCGATGCCTGTCTGTGGTCACTCCTTCCACTAGGCCTCCACTGACCACACCACTGCTGCCCGTGTACCCCTGTAACCAATTTAAAATTGCCTACAGCCATGTGTTATTATTTTAGGCCTTCGATGCCTGTCTGCGGTGACTCCTTCCACTAGGCCTCCACTGACCACACCACTGCTGCCCGTGTACCCCTGTAACCAATTTAAAATTGCCTACAGCCATGTGTTATTATTTTAGGCCTTCGATGCCTGTCTGCGGTGACTCCTTCCACTAGGCCTCCACTGACCACACCACTGCTGCCCGTGTACCCCTGTAACCAATTTAAAATTGCCTACAGCCATGTGTTATTATTTTAGGCCTTCGATGCCTGTCTGCGGTCACTCCTTCCACTAGGCCTCCACTGACCACACCACTGCTGCCCGTGTACCCCTGGAACCAATTTAAAATTGCCTACAGCCATGTGTTATTATTTTAGGCCTTCGATGCCTGTCTGCGGTCACTCCTTCCACTAGGCCTCCACTGACCACACCACTGCTGCCCGTGTACCCCTGGAACCAATTTAAAATTGCCTACAGCCATGTGTTATTATTTTAGGCCTTCGATGCCTGTCTACGGTCACTCCTTCCACTAGGCCTCCACTGACCACACCACTGCTGCCCGTGTACCCCTGGAACCAATTTAAAATTGCCTACAGCCAGCCCAATTTTTTTATTTTAGGCCTTCGATGCCTGTCTGCGGTCCATTCTTTCTACTACTACTACACTGACCAGGGCACTGCTGCCCGTGTACCCCTGGAACCAATTTAAAATTGCCTACAGCCATGTGTTATTATTTTAGGCCTTCGATGCCTGTCTGTGGTCACTCCTTCCACTAGGCCTCCACTGACCACACCACTGCTGCCCGTGTACCCCTGGAACCAATTTAAAATTGCCTACAGCCATGTGTTATTATTTTAGGCCTTCGATGCCTGTCTGCGGTCACTCCTTCCACTAGGCCTCCACTGACCACACCACTGCTGCCCGTGTACCCCTGTAACCAATTTAAAATTGCCTACAGCCATGTGTTATTATTTTAGGCCTTCGATGCCTGTCTGCGGTGACTCCTTCCACTAGGCCTCCACTGACCACACCACTGCTGCCCGTGTACCCCTGTAACCAATTTAAAATTGCCTACAGCCATGTGTTATTATTTTAGGCCTTCGATGCCTGTCTGCGGTCACTCCTTCCACTAGGCCTCCACTGACCACACCACTGCTGCCCTTGTACCCCTGTAACCAATTTAAAATTGCCTACAGCCATGTGTTATTATTTTAGGCCTTCGATGAATGTCTGCGGTCACTCCTTCCACTAGGCCTCCACTGACCACACCACTGCTGCCCGTGTACCCCTGGAACCAATTTAAAATTGCCTACAGCCATGTGTTATTATTTTAGGCCTTCGATGCCTGTCTGCGGTCACTCCTTCCACTAGGCCTCCACTGACCACACCACTGCTGCCCGTGTACCCCTGGAACCAATTTAAAATTGCCTACAGCCATGTGTTATTATTTTGGGCCTTCGATGCCTGTCTGCGGTCACTCCTTCCACTAGGCCTCCACTGACCACACCACTGCTGCCCGTGTACCCCTGGAACCAATTTAAAATTGCCTACAGCCATGTGTTATTATTTTAGGCCTTCGATGCCTGTCTGCGGTCACTCCTTCCACTAGGCCTCCACTGACCACACCACTGCTGCCCGTGTACCCCTGTAACCAATTTAAAATTGCCAACAGCCATGTGTTATTATTTTAGGCCTTCGATGCCTGTCTGCGGTCACTCCTTCCACTAGGCCTCCACTGACCACACCACTGCTGCCCGTGTACCCCTGGAACCAATTTAAAATTGCCAACAGCCATGTGTTATTATTTTAGGCCTTCGATGCCTGTCTGCGGTCACTCCTTCCACTAGGCCTCCACTGACCACACCACTGCTGCCCGTGTACCCCTGGAACCAACATCAGAAAATATAAAAATAAGTATTTTGCTTATAAAAAAGAAAATACTGGAGAGATATCAAATGCAGACATTTTAACATTAAAAACAAACACATACAACAAAAATCTGGTACAGTACTAAAAATGGCCACCAGCTACAATAACTTTCTCCTGCAAGTAGTTAACTGAAAGGTTTTTTCAATTTTAAACACAGATATGGCATCCACCGAGTGTTGTCCTGTCGCGTCTTCTTTATATTATTGCCAAGAAGATGCAAAACATTGAAAATAATAAAATCATTATTTACCAAAAAAATAGAGTAAGTCAAAACCACATTGCAAATAAACATTCATTACAAATAAAGAAGCAGGGCGCGTCCGAGGGTGAGTATATACCTAATAAGAATATAATCACCCTCGGACGCGCCCTGCTTCTTTCCGACAGCCTTCCTTCCTAAGAATCAGCCCTTCCGTGGTGTAGAGAGAGGGTTTGTTACACTCCAAGGTGTTCCCCAGGTTGCCTTTCCTGAGCTTCGATCTTCCGGCTCTCGTTTAGTAGTTGTTGGAAACTACGCTGCATTGGGCCTACAAATTGGGTATGGGGTGTAGAGAGATGGTGTGTTCCACTCCAAGGTGTTCCCCAGGTTGCCTTTCCTGAGCTTCGATCTTCCGGCTCTCGTTTAGTAGTTGTTGGAAACTACGCTGCATTAGGCCTACAAATTGGGTATGGGGTGTAGAGAGATGGTGTGTTCCACTGTAGAGAGATGGTGTGTTCCACTCCAAGGTGTTCCCCAGGTTTCCTCGCCAATGCTTCGATCATCATGCTCTCGTTTAGTAGTTGTTGGAAACTACGCTGCATTAGGCCTACAAATTGGGTATGGGGTGTAGAGAGATGGTGTGTTCCACTCCAAGGTGTTCCCCAGGTTTCCTCTCCATTGCTTCGATCTTCATGCTCTCGTTTAGTAGTTGTTGGAAACTACGCTGCATTAGGCCTACAAATTGGGTATGGGGTGTAGAGAGATGGTGTGTTACACGCCAAGGTGTTCCCCAGGTTTCCTCTCCATTGCTTCGATCTTCCGGCTCTCGTTTAGTAGTTGTTGGAAACTACGCTGCATTAGGCCTACAAATTGGGTATGGGGTGTAGAGAGATGGTGTGTTACACTCCAAGGTGTTCCCCAGGTTTCCTCTCCATTGCTTCAATCTTCCGGCTCTCGTTTAGTAGTTGTTGGAAACTACGCTGCATTAGGCCTACAAATTGGGTATGGGGTGTAGAGAGATGGTGTGTTACACTCCAAGGTGTTCCCCAGGTTTCCTCTCCATTGCTTCGATCTTCCGGCTCTCGTTTAGTAGTTGTTGGAAACTACGCTGCATTAGGCCTACAAATTGGGTATGGGGTGTAGAGAGATGGTGTGTTACACTCCAAGGTGTTCCCCAGGTTTCCTCTCCATTGCTTCGATCTTCCGGCTCTCGTTTAGTAGTTGTTGGAAAATACGCTGCATTAGGCCTACAAATTGGGTATGGGGTGTAGAGAGATGGTGTGTTCCACTCCAAGGTGTTCCCCAGGTTGCCTTTCCTGAGCTTCGATCTTCCGGCTCTCGTTTAGTAGTTGTTGGAAACTACGCTGCATTAGGCCTACAAATTGGGTATGGGGTGTAGAGAGATGGTGTGTTCCACTGTAGAGAGATGGTGTGTTCCACTCCAAGGTGTTCCCCATGTTTCCTCGCCAATGCTTCGATCATCATGCTCTCGTTTAGTAGTTGTTGGAAACTACGCTGCATTAGGCCTACAAATTGGGTATGGGGTGTAGAGAGATGGTGTGTTCCACTCCAAGGTGTTCCCCAGGTTTCCTCTCCATTGCTTCGATCTTCATGCTCTCGTTTAGTAGTTGTTGGAAACTACGCTGCATTAGGCCTACAAATTGGGTATGGGGTGTAGAGAGATGGTGTGTTACACTCCAAGGTGTTCCCCAGGTTTCCTCTCCATTGCTTCGATCTTCCGGCTCTCGTTTAGTAGTTGTTGGAAACTACGCTGCATTAGGCCTACAAATTGGGTATGGGGTGTAGAGAGATGGTGTGTTACACTCCAAGGTGTTCCCCAGGTTTCCTCTCCATTGCTTTGATCTTCCGGCTCTCGTTTAGTAGTTGTTGGAAACTACGCTGCATTAGACCTACAAATTGGGTATGGGGTGTAGAGAGATGGTGTGTTCCACTCCAAGGTGTTCTCCAGGTTGCCTTTCCTGAACTTCTATCTTCAGGCTCTCATTAAATTGTGGTTAAACGGAACAACTGCATTTGGCGTACTAGTTGGTTTGGGGCCTACTATCGGTGTCTGCCGCTCCTTGCTGTTCTCCTGGTTTCCTGTCCTGAAATTCCGTTTTCAGGCGCTCGTTAAGTAGTTGTTAATGTTAGACTGCATTTGGCCTACTAGTTGGGTTGGGGCCTACTATCGGTGTCTGCCACTCCTTGCTGTTCTCCTCCACTGAACAAAGCTGTGCCGCCTGTTTACTACTGTTGCCAATTTTGAACTGCATTTCGACTACTTACTGATTTGGGCCTACTCTCTGTGTCAGCCTCTCATTCCAGTTGTCCTCCACTGCAATGCCCCCTGATTAGTCCTGTGTTACCAATTTTGAACTGCATTTAGCCCACTTTATTCTTTGGGCCTATATCTGTGTTTCCTCCTCATCCTGCCCATTGCCCAGCCAGTGATAGATGAGTCTGCTGGTACATTGACCCATAACGCAACATTTCCCGTGCACGCTACACTGCAAGATTGTGACCCTGCTGAAAGTCAGGTCCCCCTTCCCGCATACCATACCACCTTACACGGGGACAAACAGGAAGGTGCAGATGAAAGTGCAGGTTCCTTCATCAGGTGGGGGGAGGAATACTAGTTGGCGACGTCACTGGCACAGGGCCTCTCATGGTACGCAAAAGTGTTGGTGCCGGTGGGAGGCGCCCCCGCCGTGCAAACACACCGCTGTACTTTGAGGGGCCCTGTGCCAGTGCCAATGCCAACGAGTGGGCCCCCCCTGCTTGCTCAGGTTCACAGCACTTGCAAAGTTGAAATACTTACCTCTCCCTGCTCCACTGCCGTGACGTGGTCCAGATTTCCTGGGCCCACTAATTACTTGAACCAGCCCTACCCACCACAACTTTAGCCAAATGACCCCCAATTTCAAATGCCTTCCAATTATTATAAGGTAAATTACGCTTGACAAGCTTCATTAAGAAGAATGGATGGTTTTGACATTAAAATGGGCACTCTAGGTGTTTTCCTGGCCCCCACTCACTGCCGACTATGCTGCCCCATTGACTTGCATTGGGTTTCGTGTTTCGGTCGATCCCGACTTTACGTCATAATCGGCCGATTTCACTCGACCCGACTTTTGAGATAGTCGGGTTTCGCGAAACCCGGCTCGACTCTAAAAAGGTCAAGGTCGCTCAACTCTACTGGTCGTTGCAGTATGGCGCTCTGCCGCTAAGGGGAGCAGCGGTACGTCTGATGGCACTAAGGAGTTCTCCTGACCAGGTATCACCAGAACACATTACACTTCACACTCTGGCCACTAGGGGGAGAAAAAGGATTTATTTATTGGGCCACTCCTCACACTGGTAAAACTAGGGGCTGGGGAGGAAGTTAGTCAGAAGCTGACTGGGTTGGAACCAGGCAACATCCCGTGGCAGGGGGTGTTGCAGGGAGAAGGCACAGGGGGGTCCCTGTCAGGCGTGTGAACCTGGCAGGTGCCTAGCAAACAGAACAGAACATAAAGGAACCGCACCTGCACATCCTGCGGCGGTATCCAGGAGAGAGACACGAAGGGAAGGATATTGGGGAACAGTGTAAACGAGATCAGCACAAAGGAGAGCCAGTAAGAGTCGTGCCGAGAAAGAGAGGCAACATCTTACTGAGGTGTGTAGTCGGTGGCCGGATCACCGTAGGAGTAACTGACTTCAGGCCTTACTTCAAATTCCGCTGGATAGTTAATCATAGGTTGGCTGTCTACCTTCTACACCTACGAAGACATAGGGGGCAACATTGGGAGAGGGGCGTCTCTAGGGTCCCGGAAGACCTCCAAGCCTTTCCGTCAAACGGGTGGCGTCCTAGCCATAACATATCTGGGGGACGTTAGAAACTAGCAACATCTGGAACCAAAGAACGAGAGAGAGAAAGAAAGCTGTAGAGAACGAATGAACGAGAGCAGCAGTTGTGAGGACTATTCCGAATGCTCAGCAGGGTAGGACTACAACACACAGGCGCTATTGGTAGGCAACGATTTCCATCTGCGAGGGAAACTCTGGATGTGCCCATTGGACCGGCCGGTCTCTGATAGCCCGGTTGAACGTGCTCTGGACTGAGGATATTGAAGCCTTCAGTAAAGAGGTAAAGAGACTGCAACCTTGTGTCCTCGTTATTGCCTTCACCTCACACCATCACCATCCACCTTACTGGGAAGCCCTGGGGACATACTTCACCTGTGGGAAGGTATACCATCCAGCTGCCATTCCATCACCCCAGCGGACCCCACAGCAGCATCGGTCACCCTGACCGAACACCACAGGTGGCGTCACGAACTCCTGACAGACTGTTCCACTATTTTCATTGGACGCCCCTTAGCAGGGTTGCGGACCGGGTCTAGCCACCGTGACAGCCTCAGAACCGAACAAGAGAGGCCCGGTACCAAAACGCGTGGCCCTGTGTCTGGGGGCGCTCCAAAAGCATTAGTGGAAATGCGAGGAATTAATGAACCGTGCCCAAATTTTGCCGTATCTGAGGAAAAATGCTTGAGAATCCAAACACGACTTCGATTGAAGTACATTTGTGCCAAATTTGAGATTGGCAAACGTTTTCTGAAAAAGTTCACTCATCTCTAGTGAACAGTAAGGTGAGCATAAATGCATATTTTTTTTCATCTTCCATTTGTTATACTCTGGGGTCTGGAGAGACCACACAGCACAGCATAATAAGGGACAATTAAATTAGCTGAGATTTTCTGCAAATCTAATTTCCTGGGAAAATCAGAGTGAATCGAATTTTGCCTGATCCTCTCATTCCTATTTCATACCTAATATTCTTGGTAGTATAACTACTTCTAGACCATAGTATACTATAAACGAGTGGGCAGTCCTCACTTTGCAGAGTAAGCAGCTTGCAAGAGTTAGAACAGCTGCAAGTGACAAGAGTCATCTGTCGGACACAGCCATATTCTCCACAGAGAAGACAGACATAATTTTTTATCATGTTTTCTTACTGATTATTGTGTACATAATGCTGAACAAGCATTGACAGGGCTTCCTCCACTGGACCCAGTAATCATGTGATTGCTAGGTGTAGGGAGGGAGCAGAAGCTGCTGGGTCCTTGGAGTCTGTCAGCTCTACTATGCAGCCAGGAGGCTCAATTTCTCCTGTAACTGGGTCTCACAGCCACAGTTACAGAGGTGATAAGCAATAAAAATAATATATTAATATGTTCAAATGTTCCTCAAAATTAATTTCAGATTTTATGTATGGAGGTCACAGCATGTAAAATAAATAAGGCAATTAAAAAAATAAATTAAAAAAGCAAGAAAAAATAAGTAAAAATAGAAAAGAGGCACCACCACCAGTCTGTATTGTTTTTGTATAGTCCTGCCCCATCAAAAAATATATATGTCCAATATATAAAAATAGTCTCTGCTGAAAGGGTAACACAATTTAAAATGTTTTTAGTAGTCCATTGTGATCAAATAAAAAAAAAAAAATTCCTAAATTCGTTACATTTTCCCTCAATATCAGAAAAAAAATATACAGTACAAGTGGAATAAAAATAAGCCCAATCTATCACAACGAAGAGGCAAGAATCATTTGACTTTCCAAAGGAGAAAAATCCTTAGAGCTGTTAAAGGCGTATATACGATAAAACACCAAAAATATGCCTGGTCAGGAACAGGAAAAAATGGCAAGGACCTGAGATGGTGAAAATGGTACAGAGGTTAATGAAGCTGTTTAGGATAAGGTAATATACATACAGTTCAATTAAATTCTAATTAAGTCAAACATTTTTTATAGAGCGCAAATTATTCTGTGCAAAGCTCTAAGTCACCTGGACTGCAGTGTTAATGTTAATGCTATGTGCACACGTTGCGGAATTGCCACGGAAATTTCCACAGCAATTCCGCAACTCCCTGCCGCGGGAAATACGCATGCGGAATTGGCATGCGTATTCCCACTAAACTCTAGCGTTTTGCCAGCGTAATTAGCTTGCAGAATGCTAGCGTTTTCCAAGCGATCTGTACCATCGCTTGGAAAAATGATTGACAGGTTGGTCACACTTGTCAAACATAGTGTTTGACAAGTGTGACCAACTTTTTACTATTGATGCTGCCTATGCAGCATGTAAGAATAGGTGCATTCATTATAAATGACGGTATAGCAAACATTTAGCCTAACCATCTGTACCACAAATTAGTGTTTATTTCTATTTGCAATGTGATACCATTCTAATGATCATGTCATTTCCATTAGAGAGATAAAATGTGTTTGTAGATATTACAGAGATTATATCAAAGGATTAAACCTTTGCGCTAATCCCTGACCCCTTTATGAATAGTACTTTTTTTTATATTTCCTGATATCTTTCATACTGACAGTTCACAGTGTAAACTTCCATCATCTATCTAAAGGGGGTATTTTGTTGCCTGCATTGTAAATTGCTGACCTCATTTCAAATGCATTGGCAGCAGTCCAAATAAATCATGTTTTCAGCACCGTAATAACTGTATTTATATGTATTCCTTACATCTCTGATTATGGGATGCTCTTTTATTGGAATTGCTATGCACACTTGTCTTCTTAATAACCAATTCTATAGGAGACAGCATATGTGTACATTGCAGATTCCTTCACAGCATTCTCTAACACCGAGAAAATGTATGCATTAATGCTGCTCACATCCGTAAAAACACAAGTCTAAAAGCCTCTCTGTGATGTAAATCTAGGTAGGTATTTCATGAAATGTAAACAATCTACTATATAATTGTCTAAGGGTCACTTCCGTCTTTCTGTCCTTCTGTCTGTCTGTCTTTCTTTCTGTCACGGATATTCATTGGTCGCGGCCTCTGTCTGTCATGGAATCCAAGTCACTGATTGGTCGTGGCAAAACGCCCACGACCATTGCCACGACCAATCAGCGACGGGCGCAGTCCGGTGGCAACATGGCCTCTTCTTCCTCCCCGCAGTCAGTGCCCACTCCGTACTCCCCTCCAGTCACCGCTCGCACAGGGTTAATGGCAGCGCTAATGGACCGCGTTATGCCGTGGTGTAACGCACTCCATTAACGCTGCTATTAACCCTGTGTGACAAACTTTTTTACTATTGATGCTGCCTATGCAGCCTCAATAGTAAAAAGATCTAATGTTAAAAATAATTTAAAAAATAAAAAATGATCATATACTCACATTCCGGCGCCTTTCCCGCTCCTTGCGACGCTCCGGTAACCGCTCCATGCAAGCGGCAGGTTCCAGTGGCAAGGATGGTATGCGACAAGGACCTGCCATGACGTCACGGTCATGTGACCGCGATGTCATCACAGGTCCTGCGCCCATACCAACCCTGGGACCGGAAGCTGCCGCGTGCACCGCACACAGGGCCAGGACTTCAACGGAGGGTGAGTATATGTTTATTTTTTATTTTAAGTCTGTATACTACATGGCTCTGTGCTGTATACTCCGTCGCTGTGCAATATACTATGTGGCTGAGCAATACACTGTGTTCCAAACTATTATGCAAATTGGATTTAAGTGTCATAAAGATTTTATTGTTTTGTTTTTCAAATAAAATTGTGGATGTATTGTGTCTCAGGGCTCAATAGATAACTGAAATCAATCTTAAATACGTGATAATTAGTTTTCCAGGTGATTACAATTAAAGGAAAACTAATTAAAAATGATGTTCCACATTATTAAGCAGGTCAAAGGTTTCAAGCAATATGAGAAATAAAAAGGATCTCTCTGCTGCTGAAAAGCGTTAAATTGTCCAAGGCATTCCACTAGGTATGAAAAAATTAGATATTTCACAAAAACTTTGTGATCATCATACTGTGAAGAGATTTGTGACTGAAACAGAGCACAGACAGAGTTCATGCAGATAAAGGCATAATGAGGAAGGTTACTGCCAGACAAATTCATTGGATTAAGAGAGCAGCTGCCAAAATACCATTACAAAGCAGCAAACAGTTATTTGAAGCTGCTGGTGCCTCTGGAGTCCATCGAACCTCAAGGTGTAGGATCCTTCAAGCTTGCTGTGGTGCATAAACCTACTATTCGGCCACCCCTAAACAGTGTTCATGAGCAGAAATGGTTGCAGTGGGCCCAGACATACATGAAGACTAATTTTCAAACATTCTTGTTTACTGATGAGTGTCAAGCAACAATGGATGGTCCAGATGGATGGAGTAGTGGATAGTTGGTGGATGGACACCATGTCGCAACAAGACTGCGACGTCAGTACGGAGGTGGAGAAATCATGTTTGGGGCCGGAATCATGGGGAAACAGGTGGTGGGGCCCTTTAAGGTTCCTGAAGGTGTGAATATGACCTCTGCAAAGTAAATAGCGTTTCTGACTGACAACTTTCTTCCATGGTCTAAAAGCAGAAATGTGCCTTCAGGAGAAAAATCATCTTCATGCATGACAATGCCCCATCTCATGCTGCAAATAATACCTCTGAGTCATTGGCTGCTATGGGCATAAAAGGAGATAAACTCATGGTGTGGCCACCATCTTCCCCTGACCTCAACCCTATAGAGAACCTTTGGAGTATCATCCAGTGCAAGATCTTTGAGAGTGCGAGGCACTTCACATCAAACAGCAGCTCTGGGAGGCTATTCTGACTTCATGCAAAGACGTACAAGCAGAAACTCTCCAAAAACTCACAAGTTCAATGGAAGCAAGAATTGTGAAGGTGATATCAAAGAAGGGTTCCTACGTTAACATGTAACTTGGCCTGTTAAGATGTTTTGGAGTTAAATAGCTTTTTTTGTTTAGTGAGTGTGACCTCCTAATGCTGCAAATTCCAAAAAAGAGCATTTTCAGTTCTTTAAAACATAGCAAATGTTTCGAAATTCTACTGTGCCTAATAATTTGGAACCGTGCATTTTGAGTTTTTATTCATTTTGGAGATTATACTGTTATCATTGGGAGGTTTCTTCAATAAAATTCGATGTATAATCTAATGGGTGATGACTTTTATTAGACTGACTGTCATTTGCACCGACCATTTAGGAAAATCCGAGAAAAATGACATCTGCATAATAATTTGGAACATAGTGTATACTACATGACTGGGCAATATACTACATGGCTGGGCAATATACTATGTGGCTGGGCAATATATTACGTGGCTAGGCAATATACTATGTGACTGGGCAATATACTACGTGGCTGGGCAATATACTACGTGGCTGGGCAACATACTATGTGGCTGGGCAATATACTACATGGACATGCATATTCTAGAATACCCGATACGTTAGAATCGGGCCACCATCTAGTCTAATATATATACCGTACATAGAAATGATAACGAAGGAAAAAACTTTATATTCTATTATGACATAGTGTTTTAGTATGTTATTTATATATGAGCCCGAAGACACCTTAGACCTCAGAAATTATTTTAATTCATTCATTTTATCACTGGCATCATTGAGGCATCATCATTAGATTTCTCATCAGAGAAGTGGATCCATAAACTACAATCACTTTGACTCTGGCTAAACAGATGTGCCGAGTCTAAGATATGTTTCTTTTTTTATTTTTGATCCCTGCGAGGAGGAATGAATATTTCTGACCAGATTACCAGGTTGAGGTCTATAAAGTAGTCGTAGCTGTTGTGCTGCAGGATAAGGATTGTCATCACCAAGGGAGTTGGCAGAATATGACGAATCTAGGGGAAAAAAAGGTGCATTAGAACCAGACGATAGGTACAGATAAAAAAATCCATGGAACAAAGTGAGTAGAATCCAAAAACAAGTCTAAAGATAAAAAAAAAAACTCAGGCCTGAGCTAAATCAAATGAAAAAAGACAGAGCCCTATTTCTATAAGACTGATGTTGTGCACGCCAATCTTAATGAAAGGAAAGGAGGAAAAAGATTCACCAAATTCAAAATAACTCCATCATGTAATTCAATCTGCAGCTTGTCCTAGTGAAGTCTAAACCTCTTCTTAGGCTCACTGTGTGAAGTGGACTGAGGATGGAGCTAAAACCTTTGTGCTCAGTCAACCAATTGGAAGATTTATTTCTACTCCTGTCACAACCCGTCTCCAGCAGCTCCTAAACGTGTGCTGACGATACAGCCCTTATGTCAGTTGCGATACAGGTCTCATGAGTTGTGTTTCTTTAGACTGCAGCCTGTCCTGGCACATGACTGGATTCCTCTATGAAGGACATCTTATTACATTCCTAGAGAACCATCATAAAAATATGTTAAACATAATACCCAAATACACAGGCAATTGACACCATACTGGATTTTACTTAAAATAGCCCACTATTGCGATTTTAATTTGCTTCTGAAATAATGTGACACAGACACTGTAAGAGGACATTACACAGGCCAGAAGCATTGAGTAAAGTTGCTTTAATGGTAAGTCAGTCTAAATTGATTGACTGGAACCTGGGGAGGCACATCTGCCAGGAGAAATGGACAATAAAAGTATGGCGCCCCAGGGTCCTGGTCGTCACAGTAACATTGCTTTCCTCATGGGGAGAGTGATGTTACTCTTGGAGGCAAGGAAGAATAACTGTTACCAGGTAAACACAAGCATACAACATGTTCACACTTCAGGCCACCAGGGGGAGCTTTTGATCCTATTTACTAGGTGACTCCCCATATATATGGTAGTTTTGGAGGGAACGTTAGTTAGTCAGTGCCAGACAGCAGACTGGAGCAGTCTGAGGCAGGAAGAACACATGAGGAGCCATGCAGCTACAACAGAGTGCTGCAGCTCCTGGATAGAGACAACTTCGAAAGCCGAATATATTGCAGTGAGCGTGTAGGAGAGAGAAGCGCAGGCGAAGACACCAGGGGGAGGACAGCGGTAAGCAGACTGTCTCCCTGGCAAAGCGCAGATACCGGTAGCGGACCACCGAGGTTCTAACAGACTCTAAGACTTACATCAAAGACCAACAGGACAGCTGAACTGCAAGTTACTTGTCCGCCCCACACACCTGAGACACAGTAACGTATAGAGCCCGGGACGTGCTAGAGTCCCTGTAAAAAGGCTTGAGTTACCTGTCATGCAGGTATTGTCCTATCCTTTAAGGGGGACAGACAGAAGATCTGTGAGGACCTTATCTGAAACCATAGGCAGTAAGGGACTACAACACCACCGCGCTAGAGGGAAGGCTCTTAATCTCCATCTGGAAAAGGACTCTCCCAACTTGCCTCCAAGCCGGCTGGACTATGCCTATCCTGTGATCTGGTACCCTGGACTGTGGCTGCCTGAAGAATTCAGTATCCAGAAGAAGATATAATGGGCACACTGTAAAGTTCAATAAGGGAGGTGCTGGCTGGACATCCAACGTCAAATATATAAGAAAAACAGCCGCACTCAAGTCTTGATTTCAATGTAGAGAATTTTTGTTTTTAGGGTGGTTTCACACTTGCGTTTTTGTCTGCAGCGTTTTTTACAAAAAAAGCGCATGCGTTTTTTTCCCCTATATGTAACATTGAAAACGCATGCGTTTTTAGGTGTACGCGTTTGCACGCGTTTGTGAACGCATGCGTTTTTTTACTGCATGCGTTCATTTTCTAAAATGCAACTTGTAGTATTTTGAGGGGTGTTTTTTTAACCAAAAAAACGCATGCGTTTACATGCGTTTTTTTTTTGACAAAAAAATGCATTGGAGTCAATGGGGACGCATGCGTTTTTTTGGACATGCGTTTGCATGCGTTTTTTGACGCATGCGTTTTTTTTGGCACCATTGAATTAACTGTAGATAAGGATGTCTAGACACTGATAAGCCTCCCCCATAGCAGCAGGGTTATAAAAGGAAGGTTGGGGGAAGTTTCTGGTCACTTCTCATCAGACTCCAAAGAAGACAGCACCCTGCCCGGACGCATTGTTGGACAAGACACAGAGCAATGTGAGTATATCCTAGCCAATGCATTCATTTTCAATTTTTTGGATCTACATGTCCTAATTTCTTCTATTTTTTTCTTTCAACACGCATCAGAATGTCTTCTCCGGTTTCCTCGTCTGATGAGGAGTTCCAGCCACGTCAATCAGAAGTGGATCACGTGAGCGAGGTAAGTTTTTTGTCCGTCAGCTTGGTAAGTATTGACTGTCACATCGACACATGAGGCAATTTTTTTTTTTTTAATTTTATAGAGCACTTCAACTGAGGGACAGAGAGGTACTGAGCAGCGGAGTCAAGGTCCAGGTGGAAGACGGCAGCGGGTATGTATACCAGGCAGACTGTCCTTATTGTAATATTCTTTTAACTTCCTTTCTGTACCCTTGTTTTTCTTTACATTTTTCTTGTATCATCCTTTTCTGAAAGTTGTCTTTCATATTCCTGCCCTTTCTCATCTTCGTGTCTTATTTTTTCCAAATGTGGTTGACAAACTTAAATGATTTTCTTTTAATTTTAGGTTTCACAACGGGCCGACGACCGGATTGATAATGACCTGCTGATCAGTCTGGTCCAGGAGCGAGTCCCGTTGTGGGACAGCCGGGATCAACAGCACGCCGTCAATAGTGTTCTCCGTCGTTTGTGGAGTGAGGTGGCCCAAGCGTTGTGGGATGGCTGGGAGAATTCCCCGCCACGGGTCCGTAATGCATTTGGTAAGTATTGCACGGTAGTGTGAAGCAACAGACCTTGGCCATGCTCTCTTGACTGTGTGTGATGAAAGAAACTTTTCGTAGTTTCTGTCATCACACACAGTCACGAGAGCACGGGCAAAAGTCCTTATTCTGACCATTATATTTTATTGTTATTTCACAGTGAACAAAGTAAGGACACGTTGGCGTTCCATGAAGGACCGCTTCAACAAGGACCTGCGTGCAGAGAAGAGTGCAGCTAGTGGTTCCGGAGCAAGGCACCGGCTCTACAAATACCACCGTGTGTTGGCCTTCCTGAGACCGGTCCTTCTCATGAGAACGTAAGTATTTCTCACATGCCTCCGGTTGTACTGCATTGACATAATCTGTCATTTTTAATTCCACAGGATGTACCGTCTTGTTATAGTTTGGTATTAATTTTCTGTTTTCTTTTTTCACAGCACACACTGCACGACTGTCGCCACAGGTTCTGGAGCGGTCCTTCAGCCGGCAGCCACGGACCCGTCCCAGCCATCCAGCAGCGCAGCACCAGGTGGGTCTTCCACACTCACTGGAGACCAGTGGACTGGCCCATCAGGTCTTCCCCTTTCGCAGTCCTCTTTCGCTGCACCCATTTTTGCGGGCTCATCCCGGCAGCGACAGAGGGCTTCGGATAGGTCCCTCATGCCCGAGTTTTTGCACTTGAGCTCGGTTTTACACGAAGCTATCAAGGCTTTAGGTGACAGAATGGATGTGTCCCATAACCTGTTAGAGTGCCGCATCCAGGATGTCGCCAAAAGCGTTGATCAAGTGAAAGCCGACCTCCAGAAGCCAGCTCATCATTTTTTTAATCAAATCGAACAGGGCATGTCGGAACACCTTAGCCCTGATCTCCAGCTGAGTGTGATGCAGGCCTGCAATGTTGCTTTTGTGCAGGCTATGCAGCAGAGTTAGAGTCATAATGTGGCGGCATATCCAACTGTGCCGTCACTGTCACAAGTAAACACTATTCCTACCTCTGCTGCATACCACTGCACGGCCACCTCTATTCCCTCTACAGGTGTACTCCACTACAGCGCCAACATGATGACGAGTGCTGTTGGACATCCCACCGCCACCACCGTGACGACCGCTGCTCCGGCTTGGACCTCCTCCGCTGACACCACGATGACGCAGGACCCTGGCGTGGCTTATCGTCCCGGCACCCTCCCGATGCAGCAGGAACCATCCATGTAATATCGGACCGGCCCACCCCCGATGCAGCAGGACCGAGGCCTGGCATATCGGACCGGACCCACCCCGATGCAGCAGGACCGAGGCCTGGCATATCGGACCGGACCCACCCCGATGCAGCAGGACCGAGGCGTTGCTTTCCGGGCAGGACACCCCCCGATGCAGCAGGACCCATCCATGGCGTATCGCACCGGGCCCCCCATGATGCAGCACGACCAAGCCATACCTTTCCGGACAGGACCCACCCCGATGCAGCAGGACCCATCCATGGCTTTATGTTCCCCCCCCAACGATGCACCAGGACCCTGGGAGGGTGTTATGTTCCCCCCCCCCAACGAGGCACCAGGATCCTGGGAGGGTTTTTGTTTCCCCCCCCCCCCCCAACGAGGCACCAGGACCCAGGCGGGACTTTATCTTTCCCCCCATTGGACTCAGACATTGCCGAGCGCTCCACAATGGAGACTGACTGTGTAATTGTGGAGCCGGGTCCTGACGTGTCTCCCGCCCACACTTTACAACCTAGCCCAAGAAGACTTCCCCCAACCCATAAAACCCAACGTAAAACTGGCAAAACGCATAAAAAACAAAAAACTTTGATTATTCCTCCCCCATCACCTACCGATGTGTCTCAACCTTCCAGTGTGTCTCAAGCCCCTCATGTTTTAAGCCCCATCCCCGAACTTCCAGACCCTTCAAGTTTTCTTGCCCATTCTCCTGCCACCTCTGCCTCCTCCACGGTGAGCCAGGCTTCAGTTCTGAATACCCCCCAGTTACGTCACTCAACCCCAAGCCGGCGTGGTTTAACCCGGCGCGGTACCAAAAAATAAATTTGTTTTGTTTTTCCTCAATAAAAAAAAAGTTTATTTGCAACAATTATGTTTGGTTTATTGTGTCTTTCACCGCTCTCAATACACACCAATAAACTTCGTCACACACTTATTCTTTTGGCCTACACATATCTCCAGTAGTATAAAATACCAGACAACATCTATATGTGTTTCTTTAGTATACAGATATGAGTTGGCCAAAAAAATAGTAGTTATTTCCATACTCTTATTTTTAATTTTAAACTAGTGTAGTGTCACTGTACAAAGAGAAAATGGTGGCAATCAAGTTCAGAACTCAACTGAACCGGTCAGATGTCAAAATAGACACCTGACCTGTTTAGTTGATTACGGACTTGTATATTCACCATATTCTATATAGCACATTATGTGAAAATGTTTGTCAAACTGATGGGACAAGGGTTGGCACACGCTAACTATCTATCCTCACCTGGGCAGGTGTAGAATTTTGAATTCATGATCATGTATATGTTCATCATGAATTCATTATTTCTTACACTTGACTTGACGGGTATAGAGAGCATGCCAGTCTTGACGCAATGACGTCAAGAAGATTACCAATAAATAAATTTAAATCTGGTTACATTATTATAAGTATGCGTGTTTATATCATTCTTTGTAAATCAAAATAGGGAGTGCAACAGAGGTCAATTATGATGAAAAAAATCTAATTATTACCTCACCAACTATCACCCACTCCTGGTTTTGGATTACAAATTATGATATACATATCTACTGCCCATTTTTGTTCAACCTTTTGTTTAGAGAGGAAAAAGACAGGAGACCTGGTGAACACAAAAAAGTTTATTAAGTAGAAAAATTTGTATCAGTATTTAATAATTGGTAAACATTAACATACAACAGGACATTTAAACAACATTGTCCTGCCATGAAACCCGTCCAATATTGGACACAAAATAGGCCGCAAATTGGTCCCGCATAAGACCAACGGCTGCAGTTGACCGCATCGGGTGATGCTGAAAATCTGGCAATGGGTGTGAAACTGGTTCATCAAGTTTAATGTGGGGTCGCTCCTTAGCCATTATATAATTGTGTAGAACCACACAGGCTTTGACCACCTCGTCCACTGTTTCCACTTTTAGATTGATGGCTGTTGCAAGAATGCGCCATTTAGCAACCAGAATGCCAAAGCTGCACTCTACGGTTCTTCTGGCCCTGGTCAGTCTGTAGTTGAATATTCTGCGTGTGTGGTCCAAGTCCCTACTAGAATAGGGCTTCAGGAGATTTTCACACATCTGGAAGGCCTCATCCCCAACCATAACAAATGGCAGCGGTGGGCCTTGAGTGTTGGGGAGAGGCTGTGGAGGGGGAAAATTAAAATTGTTGCCATATACCCGACGGCCCATATCCGAGCTCTTGAAGGTCTGGGAATCATTGCCACGGCCAAAAGCTCCAATGTCCACGGCGATGAAGCGACACTCCGCATCCGCTATTGCCATGAGCACTACCGAAAAATATTTTTTATAATTAAAAACTCAGATCCGGTTCTGGCAGGTTTAACAATGCGGATGTGCTTCCCGTCCACCGCCCCTAAACAGTTTGGAAAATCACACACGTTCAAAAATGTTTTTGATATTTCCCGCCACATGTCCACGGTGGGTACGGGTATAAACTCCTCACGGAGTACATTCCATAACGCACGACAGGTGTCCACAACAATTCCGGACAGAGTTGAGATTCCAAGGCGGTATTGGAAGTGCAGGGAAGATAAACTCTCTCCTGTGGCCAGAAATCTAGAAGAAAAGGAAACGAAAAAAAACATTTAAAATCGGCTCTTAATGGTGTTTTTAAATAAGAAAAAGGTAAAAAAAACAACCAAAAATACATGTCATAACCAAAAAATTTGGACTGTCATTGGTTTAGTTTTGGAACGTACCGTAAGGTCACTAACAGATGTTCCTCGGGTGGAATTGCTCTACGGAGCCGTGTGTCCTGTCGCCGTATGGAACCTTCTACACGAGACAGTAAATCCCGGAAAGAATCTTGAGACATTCTGGTGTAATCCTGGAATTTCTCCGGGTTGGCATTCAGCTCCGCATAGAGCGTGTGATATGCTCCACGGGTCTCACGCACTTCAAAGATGGGGTGCCTCCAAAAACGCCGACGCTGTCTCCTTCTCCATCTTTGGCGGTTTCGGTCTTGCTCCCAAGCAAAAACACAGGCAAGGAAAATCTTGAAGCTGAACTCCAGTTTGAAATAAAAGTTCGCCATTGAAAGATCCATCATGACACCGGAAACCGTAGCAAGCTCTGAAATTTTCTGTACCCCTAGGGTCTATATATTGATTGCCAATCATGTACGCCCTCACTATTCCCATTGGTTGTGTCTGGTAACCTTTTTTTTAAATTTTTTTTTTTTTTTGAAAATCCCCAAAAAAACGCAAACGCATGCAAAAACGCATGTAAACGCTGCGTTTAACGCACGCGTTTAACGCGTGCGTTAAAAAACGCAGCGTTTACACGCGTTTACGTGCGTTTTTGTACCATGCGTTTTTTTTAAAAAACGCATGCGTTCAAAAAGGCAAGTGTGAAACCAGCCTTATTCAAGTGCACAGGCACCACCAAATAATTTTAAAGAAAAATGGCAAGTGATAGCGGACAACGAGGTAATTTTTCGACCAGGCACGGTCTTTCTCAAAACCTCTGCACTGCACCACCAATGAGACGGACACCTTACTCCTGATTTCTACTTTGAGCTGTCTTTGGGGACGCTCCTTCTGTATATCCTCTCTCCCTTACTACTCCTCCTACCCAAGTGAGGTTTTGAGAAAGACCGTGCCTGGTCGAAACGTTACCTCATTGTCCGCTATCACTTGCCATTTTTCTTTAAAATTATTTGGTGGTGCCTGTGCACTTGAATAAAAACAAAAATTCTCTACATTAAAATCAAGACTTGAGTGCGGCTGTTTTTCTTATATATTTGAAGAATTCAGTAAACAAGATAAAGAGACTGCAAACCTGTGTCCTCGTTCTTTACTGCGCCATTCACCATCTTCCATCTACACACTGGGAGCCCTGGGGACACACTTCACCTGTGGGAAGTTATACCATCTAGCTGCCATAACATCACCCCAGAGGACCCCTTAAAGCAGCGTCAGTCCCCACTGACCGAATGCCACAGGTGGCATCACGAACATAAACTCTTTTCACCAAATCCCTTTAAAGACTTTCCCCTTTTACATGGGTGCCCAGGGCCACGGACCGGGTCACCACCATGATATCCCCCTGTGAACACCATACCCTGTGCTGGGTACCCCACGGCCCTGGCGGGTGACTCATCTTGGCATCATGAACAGGATGGACCAACCCTGAGAATCGGGTCATGTGCGCCTAAAAGACTGTGCCTAACTGTGATTTGATTGTGAGACTGTGAACTGTAAATTGCAGCCAAAACCACGGCCATTGCAGCGCCACGAAGAGTGTCGGAGAAGAAGGGCGTGCCATCATGGGCGGAGACTACCAGAGCTGCGGAAACAGTGATGAAAGCCCCCTCTACATGTTATTATACGACAAGGATGTGCCCATCTGCCAAAGTGGTTGAGTATTGATTGCACAATTGATTGCACTACCTCTGTACTGAAAGACTTGAAAGTTGTTTGCACCCTTAAAAGGAATGTTGACTTGTTGCACTTTATTAGAGTGATAATGTTTTATATGTTGGATAGTGATACTGATTGAAGTTGTTAGAAGAAGTGAGTTAGTATCACAAGAGATGGTGTTACATGCAGATAGTTTTGAGATTTAGCCTTATGTTCAGTTTCGCAAATCGAATAAAGAAGTACACCCGAAGGGGTAGTCATCATTTATAAGACAAGGTCTGCATTTTGAAGCCTTAAAGTAGTATACCCATAAGGGTAATTGCATTTCATAGTTAGTTGTAATAGGTATGCATACCATGTATATATGTTCTTGTAACATTCAAGAATTAATTCCTCCCATAAAGGGAAGCTCCAGTTTACCATTATTAACTTGTTTTACATTTTTAAAGCATGAAAAAAATTTGTGTGTCTTTTTGCTAATACATTATTGTTCTTCTTTTCCCAGTCCAGGAGTGATGGATTTAACGGGGGGAGTGTGGTGCCCCAGGGTCCTGGTCATCACAGTAACATTTCTTTCCTCACGGGTAGAGTGATGTTACGCTTGGAGGCAAGGATGGATAATTGTCACCAGGTAAACACAAGCATACAACATGTTCACACTCCAGGCCACCAGGGGGAGCTTTTCATCCTATTTACTAGGTGACTCCCCAAATATATGGTAGTTTTGGAGGGAAAGTTAGTTAGTCAGTGCCAGACAGCAGACTGGAGCAGTCTGAGGCAGGAAGAACACATGAGGAGCCGTGCAGCTACAACAGAGCGCTGCAGCTCCTGGATAGAGACAACATCAGAAGCCGAATATATTGCAGTGAGCGGGTAGGAGAGAGGAGCGCAGGCGAAGACACCAGGGGGAGGACATCGGCGAGCAGACTGTCTCCCTGGCAAAGCGCAGATACCGGTAGCTGGACCACCGAGATTGTAAGGGACTCTAAGACTTACATCAGAGACAGGCAGGACAGCTGAACTGCAAGTTACCTGTAGGGTAGGCAGGAGCATGGAGGTGGAAACAATATGTTTTGGGGTGTTTCTCTGCTAAGGGCATTGGACTACTTCACCGCATAAATGGGAGACTAGATGGAGTCATGTACCATAAAATCCTAAGTTACAACCTCCTTCCTGCTGCCAGAATATTAAAAATGATTTGTGGCTTAGTCTTCCAGCAAGACAATGACAAAAAACATACAGCCAAGGCAACAAAGGAGTGGCTCAAAAAGAAGCACATTAAGGTCATGGAGTGGCCTAGCCAGTCTCCAGACCTTAATCCCATAGAAAACGTACAGTCGGAGTTGAAGCTCTGAGTTGCCAAGCGACAGCCTCAATATCTTAATGATTTCGAGATGATCTGCAAAGAGGAGTGGACCAAAATTCCTCCTGACATGTGGGTAAACCTCATCATCAACTACCAAAAAACGTCTGACTGCTGTGCTTGCCAACAAGGGTATTGCCACCAAGTATTAAGTCTTGTTTGTCAGAGGGATCAAATACTTACTGTATTTCTCACTGCAAAATGCAAATAAATTTCTATAATTTATGCAATGTGATTTTCTGGATTTTATTTTTGATATTCTATCTCTCAGTGTTAAAATTACCCTATCCTTAAAATAGACTGTTCATGTATTTGTCAGTGGGCAAACTTACAAAATCAGCAAGGGATCAAATAATTATTTCCTCCACTGTAACTGGTACTGGTTTAACCCCTTTCTGTCAGCTGATGGAATAGTACGTCAGCTGGCAGTATCCCCCGCTTTGAGGTGGGCTCCGGCGGTGAGCCCAATTCAAAGCCGCGACATGTCAGCTGTCAAAATCTGTCACGTGATCGGGGGTCATCAGTCCATTGCCATCACAACCAGAGGTCTCCTCGAGACTTCTATGGTTGTTGATGGCAGATTGCTATGAGTGCCACCCTGTGGTCGGTGCTCATAGCAAGCCTGTAATTCTGCTGCATAAAGGTGATCTGAATATCACCTCTTTGTAGCAGAGGCGATCGAGTAGTGCATGCTTCTAGCCTACTATGAAGGCTATTGAAGTACGCCAAAATGTAAAAAAAAAATGTATTTAAAAATATTTAAAAAATTTAAAAAAATATAAAAGCTCAAATCACCCCCTTTTCACCCCCATCAAAATAAAGCAATAAAAAAAAAATCAAACCTACACATATTTGGTATTGCCGAGTTCAGAATCGCCCGATCTATCAATAACAAAAAAAGGATTAACCTAATTGCTAAACGGCATAGTGAGAAAAAAAATCAAAACGTCAAAATTACATTTTTTGTTCGCTGAGACATTGCATTAAAATGCAATAGCGGGCGATCAAAAGAACGTATCTGCACAAAAATAGTATAATTAAAAAGTCACACAAAAAATAAAGCTCTTAACCCGACCCAGATCACGAAAAATGGAGACGGGTGTCCGAAAATTACGCAATTTTTTTTTTTTTAGCAAATTTTGGAATTTTTGAAATCACTTAAATAAAAGAGAAGCTAGACATATTTGGTGTCTATGAACTCGTAATGACCTGGAGAATCATATTGGCAGGTCAGTTTTAGCATTTTATGAACCTAGCAAATAAGCCAAGCAAAAAATAAGTGTGGGATTGCTCATTTTTTGCAATTTCATCGCACTTGGAATTTTTTTCCGGTTTTCTGTTGCATGACATTGTAAAGACAAAGGTGTTGTTCAAAAGTACAACTCGTCCCTCAAAAAATAAGCCCTCACATGGCCATACTGACGGAAAAATAAAAAAGTTATGGCTCTGTAAATAAGGGGAGCAAAAAACTAAAACGAAAAAAGCTTCAGGGGTTAATGTTACACATGACATGAAATGTTGACACACTATTATGCGATACAGTGGATCATTTTCTCTCAGCAAGTAAGTAAATATAGAATCTTATTAAAGCATTTATATTTTTCTTGGCCAAGACAGGGAACCACGTAGGAGGAAGAGAATATTGTACTGCCAGCCAGAAGATGTGTAAACCTTCCTTTTAGTTGGCAGACTCTGTGATGATCTTACGTACCATATGACAAAACATTCAAATATCTACACTGCACTAAAATGCAACACCATCTGGAGACGTGAAACAGAGAATGATGTATATGATCATAGAGCATGAGCATTTCTTCATATTTGTAATCTTTTTTCTGAGGACATTTTCGATATAAAAACTATAATAATTTATTATTTATGAGATTTGCTTATATAGCGCTATCACATTACACTACACTTTAATTCTAATAATATTATTAGAATATTATCAAGTGTTTATTCTGGACATGTAAAAGGCTTTCACACTATTACAATTAAAGGGGTCTTTCCAGGACGACACAGTTGACATCTCTTATTGTGGCACCCAGAGGCTGGTTGGCCCCGGTGACATCGCCTCCCTCTAAGGGGTGATGTCATGCCTGAAGGCAAGAAGGAAGGTCCCCATGCCAGGTAACACAGAGTACATGTCAATTCCTGCTCCAGGCCAGAAATGGGAGCTTCCTTATAAATTCTGGCCAGCAGGTGGGGTTAGTAAGTTAGAAAGAAGTCAGCTGAGAGAGTATACAGGGGAGTTGTCATGGAAACGGGAGCCAGCTGGAGCTCTTGACAGGACAGTGAGAGAGGAGAGTTGGCAATTGGTCTGTGGAGAGGGAAGGGACAGGAGCAGAGACAAGAGCTCAGGGGAATAAAAACTGTGCATAGCGGACCCCAGAGCGGAGCGCTGATAAAAAGGGACACCAGAGTCCTTGGCTGGGTGGGTGCTGTACGCCCTGACAGCTGAATCTGGAGGGCAGGGGACTGCAAGCTCCCTGGCCACACCGAACACCTGAAGGCACGGTAGCAGACCAAGAGCCCAGGGCTGACAGTGAAAAGGACAGTGCCCGGGAAATAGGCTCACGCTGTCTGCCATACAGGTTAGAAATCATCACGCAGGAGAGGGCCGCAGCTTAGCTACAAGCAGCAGGGATCCCAAAAGAGAGTGCAGAAGGAAAGTTCCCAACCCCACCTGGCAGGGTGGATCCCCTGAAAGCCTCCAGGCAAGTCGGACTCAATCCGTCATCTGTAATTAGTACCCCAGATTGCATCTACTTTCAAGTAAAAGGTAAAGAAAATTGCACCTCTCTGTGTCCTTCACTTATTCTCTGCACCCCAACGTTCACCACCATCTGAAAAATCAAATATATTTGCCCTGAGGCCCCGCTCTACCCGTGGGGAGCTGAACCATCTTTGCTGCGTCACCATCAGCCCCAGTGGAATTAAACCGCAGCGACAGCCACCCATTGCCGAACACCACGGGTGGCGTCACGACCAAACACCACATAATTATCCTCCATTTTATGACACGGCCATGGCCACAGAAATGGAACACGGCACTGTGACCTCCCACATAGAACTGTCCGGTCCAATTCCGGACACCCCATGGCCTTGGCAGGTGCGTCATTTTCACATCTGGAGGCAGCAGGATCGAAACAATAAATTTATCAAAGGTCCCAAAATAGTACTTAGCGCACCTCAAAATCATAATTTTAAACCAACAATCCCCAAAACATAATCAGGGAAAAAGAGTCATAGACTATAAATTAAATTCTTTTAAAACCATTTTTAATAGATAAACTAAAATACAGAAAATGTCAAAAAACAGGGTAAAGCTCAAAGTACATACGGCTGTGAATAGTAGCCACACCAGGTAATATAATAAATAGTAACATAGTAACATAGTAACATAGTTAGTAAGGCCGAAAAAAGACATTTGTCCATCCAGTTCAGCCTATATTCCATTATAATAAATACCCAGATCTACGTCCTTCTACAGAACCTAATAATTGTATGATACAATATTGTTCTGCTCCAGGAAGACATCCAGGCCTCTCTTGAACCCCTCGACTGAG
The DNA here is from genome assembly GCF_032444005.1 of Ranitomeya imitator. Classification (NCBI taxonomy): domain Eukaryota; kingdom Metazoa; phylum Chordata; class Amphibia; order Anura; family Dendrobatidae; genus Ranitomeya; species Ranitomeya imitator. The sequence goes on along the minus strand of NC_091287.1, from coordinate 434,037,945 downwards.
TTCGCCATCACCACCTCCTCAGGCAAGCAATTCCAGATTCTCACTGCCCTAACAGTAAAGAATCCTCTTCTATGTTGGTGGAAAAACCTTCTCTCCTCCAGACGCAAAGAATGCCCCCTTGTGCCCGTCACCTTCCTTGGTATAAACAGATCCTCAGCGAGATATTTGTATTGTCCCCTTATATACTTATACATGGTTATTAGATCGCCCCTCAGTCGTCTTTTTTCTAGACTAAATAATCCTAATTTCGCTAATCTATCTGGGTATTGTAGTTCTCCCATCCCCTTTATTAATTTTGTTGCCCTCCTTTGTACTCTCTCTAGTTCCATTATATCCTTCCTGAGCACCGGTGCCCAAAACTGGACACAGTACTCCATGTGCGGTCTAACTAGGGATTTGTACAGAGGCAGTATAATGCTCTCATCATGTGTATCCAGACCTCTTTTAATGCACCCCATGATCCTGTTTGCCTTGGCAGCTGCTGCCTGGCACTGGCTGCTCCAGGTAAGTTTATCATTAACTAGGATCCCCAAGTCCTTCTCCCTGTCAGATTTACCCAGTGGTTTCCCGTTCAGTGTAATCCTATATATCAGCAGCAAGCAAGCAACAGTGAAGGTATATTTCACAATTTTCAGTTATCATGGAAACTAAGTTCCTAAGGTGCTAAATCTATGGAGCCTCTATTATCCTCTATAGCTTGCTAAACATAAAGTGTAAAGTGCCTAAAGCAAGGTGCATATCTATAAGCTGACATATAACGTATCAATGCAAGATGTGAACTTACATAATTAGCTTTCCTGGTGGGAAACGTCCCACAGTGACCCCGACACTGCCGTTTCGCCTGACTGGCTTCCTCAAATAGGGGGCATATGCTTCTCAGGGGGCAATACAAACTGGTGACGTTGCAAGGTCAGGTACAGGGTTTTTGCGGGACACAAGTGATGTTGATTTGCAAGAAAGTACTCCTCAACCCAGCACAAGCAGTGAATTGACACCTGGAACTTTGGCCCACATGGCTGAGTATGCCTTGTGTATCCTAAAAAGGGACCCCCACATTAGCAAAATGATGACCGATAACTAGAGTTGAGCGACTTTTACTTTTTTCGGATCAAGTCGAGTTTCGCGAAACCCGACTTTGTCAAAAGTCGGGTCGGGTGAAATCGGCCGATTATTGCGAAAAGTCGGGGGCCGACTGAAACACAAAACCCAATGCAAGTCAATGGGGAATCAAAGTCGGCAGTGAGTGGAGGACAGGAAAACACCTACAGTGCCCATTTTAATGCCAAAAACATACATTCTTATTACTTAAGCTTGTCAATCTTAACTTACTTTATAATAATAGTTAGGTATTGAAAACTGGGGGTCATTTGGCTAAAGTTGTGGGGGGTAGGGCTGGCTCAAGATATTCGTGTGCCCAGGAAACACGGAATATGTCACGGCGGTGGAGCAGGGAGAGGTAAGTATTTCAACTTTGCAAGTGCTGTGATCCTGAGCAAGCAGGGGGGTCCACTCGTTGGCATTGGCACAGGGCCCCTCATAGTACGGCGGTCTGTTTGACGGCGGGTGGTGCCTCCCACCGGCAGACACACTTTTGCGTACTATGAGAGGCCCTGTGCCAGTGACATTGCCAACGAGTATACCCCCTTCTGATGAAGGAGCCTTCACTTTCATCTGCACTTTCCTCTTTGTCCCCGTGTAAGGTGGTATAGTATGCAGGAAGGGGAACCTGACTTTCAGCAGGGTCAGATTCTGGCTGTGTAGAGTGCAAGGGGAATGTAGTGGTCTGGGTCAATGTACCAGCAGACTCATCTAGCAGTGGCTGGGCAATGGACAGGATGAGGAGGAAACACAGATATTAGCCCAAATAATAAAGTTGGTAACAGGACTAAACAGGCGGCATTGCTTTGTTCAGTGGAGGACAACTGTAATGAGTGGCAGATACAGTTAGTAGGCCCAAATAATAAAGTAGGCTAAATGCAGTTCAAAATTGGTAACAGGACTAAACAGGCGGCATTGCTTTGTTCAGTGGAGGACAACTGTAATGAGTGGCAGACACAGTTAGTAGGCCCAAATAATAATGTAGGCTAAATGCAGTTCAAAATTGGTAACAGGACTAAACAGGCGGCATTGCTTTGTTCAGTGGAGGACAACTGTAATGAGTGGCAGACACAGTTAGTAGGCCCAAATAATAATGTAGGCTAAATGCAGTTCAAAATTGGTAACAGGACTAAACAGGCGGCATTGCTTTGTTCAGTGGAGGACAACTATAATAAGTGGCAGACACAGTTAGTAGGCCCAAATAATAACGTAGGCTAAATGCAGTTCAAAATTGGTAACAGGACTAAACAGGCGGCATTGCTTTGTTCAGTGGAGGACAACTGTAATGAGTGGCAGACACAGTTAGTAGGCCCAAATAATAAAGTAGGCTAAATGCAGTTCAAAATTGGTAACAGGACTAAACAAGCGGCATTGCTTTGTTCAGTGGAGGACAACTAATGAGTGGCAGACACAGTTAGTAGGCACAAATAATAAAGTAGGCTGAATGCAGTTAAAAATTGTAAACAGGACTAAACAGGCGGCATTGCTTTTTTCAGTGGGGGACAACTGAATTGAGTGGCAGACACAGTTAGTAGGCCCAAATAATAAAGTAGGCTAGATGCAGTTCAAAATTGGTAACAGGACTAAACAGGTGGCATAGCTAGGTACAGGGGTGGGCTCCTCTGCTGAGTATCAGACAGTGGTAGTAGGCGCAAAGTATTAACTGGTCTAAATGGAGGCCAGGGCCCCGTATATTTTAACTATCATCTATCATTTCAACAAATTTGTATTGGCAGTGCCATTGAAGGATTTAACAGCACACACTACACAGTGGTGGAGCAGGGAGAGGTAAGTATTGCAAGTGGTAGAGCAATGTTCGAGCTGGGGGGGAACACACTCTCATGGGCGGCGGTACTGGCACAGGGCCCCTCATATTACGACGGTGTGTCTGACGTTGGTTGTGCACCACCACCGTCAGAGACACTTCATTGTACTATGAGGGACCCTGTGCCAGTGCCGTCGCCCAAGAGTGGGCCCACCCTCCTGTCCAGGCAAATGGCACTCGCACGGGTGCTTGCACCAGGTGGTGACCACGGCCATGTGGGGGGAGTCAGCCCATTTAGGGAGGTATAAAAATGGCCTATGGTGGACATTCAGCAGCTGCAAATGGAGGAATTGGAGAAGTCAGTAAGAGGAGGCCAAAAGCAAGACATTTTTCCGGCAAGCTACGTGTGAGCAGGGGAAGGTGGGGCAAAATAATTTGAAATCCATGATTGGTTCATTTTAAAGAAGGTTAGATCATCAACATTCTGGGTAGCCAGACGTGTCCTTTTTTCGGTCAGTATTGAACCAGCAGCACTGAAGACTCTTTCTGATAGCACACTAGCAGCAGGGCAAGCGTGCTCCTGTTATGCATATTCTGCCAATTCAGGCCAGGTGTCTATTTTAGATGCCCTGTAATCAAAGGGAAATGACCTGTGAGGGAGAACATCGACAAGGGAGGAAAAGTAGTTTGTAACTATACTGGACAAATGCTGTCTCCTGTCACTTTGAATCGATGCACCAGTACCTGTCGTGTTAGCGGTCATTGCGAAATCACTCCACAGACTGGTCATAAAACCCCTCTGTCCAACGCCACTTTGGATTTGTGCACCTCTAACACCTCTGCCATGTTGCCCCCTACAGCTCGTGTGAGAACCATCAACGCCGCTGTGTGATGGGAATGCCTGAACCAAACAGTCTACAAGAGTTGCTTGTTTGGTAGCCAATATTTGGTCAAGGTTCTCATGTGGCATGATCTTTTGTAATTTTCCTTTACATCGTGGATACTGGAGGCAGGCCAACCAGTAATCGTCATCAGTAGGGTTGAGCGAAACGGATCGGACAAATTAAAAAATCGCCGACTTTCAGCAAAGTCGGGATTCATGAAACCCGACCCGATCCTAGTGTGGGATCGGCCATGAGGTCGGTGATCTGCGCACAAAAGTTGCGTTTCTTATGACGCTTTCTGTTATGCTTTCAGTGGTTTAGGAGCAACATGGAACGAGCTCTGAAGGAAGTGGTAACTATACTGACCGAAGTCCCTAAGCTCAACACAACACTAGAAGTAGCCGTGGAATGCTCCTAACTCTCCCTAGGCATCTCGTCACAGCCTAAGAGCTAACTACCCCTAAAGATAGAAGCAGGAAAGCTATCTTGCCTCAGAGAAAATCCCCAAAGGATAGATTAGCCCCCCACAAATAATGACTGTGAGTGGAGAGGGAAAAGACATACACAGAATGAAACCAGGATGAGCACAGGAGGCCAGTCTAGCTTGACAGATAGGACAGGATGGAATATTGTGCGGTCAGTATAATACACTACAAAAATCCACGCAGAGTTTACTAAAAATCTCCACACCTGACTAAAGGTGTGGAGGGTAAATCTGCTTCCCAGAGCTTCCAGCAAGACAGAATTAATTCATACTGATAACGCTGGACAAAAATAGAAGCACAGAACGGAAAAGTCCACAAACTGTGAACAGAAAAGAGCAAGCAAAAACTTAGCTTTGCAGAACTGGTCAGGATAACAGGGAACTCCAAAGAGATGTGAATCCAACCAGGAACATTTACAAGTGGCACTGGCTGAAGGACAGAACCAGGCATAAATAGCCGAGCAGAAAAGACGATCAGTGGAAGCAGCTGAAGACAGCTAACTCCAAGGAGCAGCCATACCACTTGAAACCACAAGAGGGAGCCCAAGAGCAGAACTCACAAAAGTGCCACTTACAACCACCGGAGGGAGCCCAAGAGCGGAATTCACAACAGTACCCCCCCCCTTGAGGAGGGGTCACCGAACCCTCACCAGAGCCCTCAGGCCGAACAGGACGAGCCAAGTGAAAAGCACGAACCAAATTGGTGGCATGGACATCGGAGGCAACAACCCAAGAATTATCCTCCTGACCATAACCCTTCCACTTGACAAGATACTGAAGCCTCCGCCTCTAAAAAAACGAGAATCCAAAATCTTCTCAACCTCATATTCCAGCTCTCCCTCAACCAACACCGGGGCAGGAGGGTCAACCGAGGGAACAACGGGCACCACATATCTCTGCAACAAAGATCTATGGAAAACATTATGAATGGCAAAAGAGGCTGGAAGAGCCAAACGAAAAGACACCGGATTAATAATTTCAGAAATTTTATAAGGACCAATAAACCGAGGCTTAAACTTAGGGGACGAAACCTTCATAGGAACATGACGAGAAGACAACCAAACCAAATCCCCCACACGAAGCCGGGGACCAACACACCGACGGCGGTTAGCAAAACGTTGAGCCCTTTCCTGAGACTACGTCAAATTGTCCACCACATGAGTCCAAATCTGCTGCAGCCTGTCCACCACAGAATCAACACCAGGACAATCAGAAGGCTCAACCTGCCCAGAAGAAAAGCGAGGATGAAAACCAAAATTACAAAAGAAAGGTGAAACCAAAGTAGCCGAACTAGCCCGATTATTAAGGGCAAACTCAGCCAACGGCAAGAAAGACACCCAATCATCCTGATCAGCAGACACAAAGCATCTCAAATAGGTCTCCAAGGTCTGATTAGTTCGCTCAGTTTGGCCATTAGTCTGAGGATGAAACGCCGAAGAAAAAGACAAATCAATGCCCATCCTAGCACAAAAGGCCCGCCAAAATCTGGAGACAAACTGAGAACGTCTGTCAGACACAATATTCTCCAGAATGCCATGCAAATGAACCACATGCTGAAAAAACAATGGAACCAGATCTGAGGAGGAAGGCAACGGTACCAAATGGACCATTTTAGAGAACCGGTCACAAACAACCCAGATAACAGACATCTTCTGGGAAACAGGAAGATCCGAAATAAAATCCATGGAAATATGCGTCCAGGGCCTCTCAGGGACCGGCAGAGGCAAAAGCAACCCACTAGCGCGGGAACAACAAGGCTTGGCTCGGGCGCAAGTCCCACAGGACTGCACAAAAGCACGGACATCGCGCGACAAGGAAGGCCACCAAAAGGACCTAGCAACCAAATCTCTGGTACCAAAAATCCCAGGATGACCAGCCAACACAGAACAATGAACCTCAGAAACCACCTTACTCGTCCATCTATCAGGAAAAAACAACTTCCCCACAGGACAGCGGTCAGGCCTATCAGCCTGAAATTCCTGAAGCACCCGCCGCAAATCAGGGGAGATGGCAGAAAGAATCACCCCTTCCTTAACCCCTTCCCGACCTGTGACACAGCGTATGCGTCATGAAAGTCGGTGCCAATCCGACCTGTGACGCATATGCTGTGTCACAGAAAGATCGCGTCCCTGCAGATCGGGTGAAAGGGTTAACTCCCATTTCACCCAATCTGCAGGGACAGGGGGAGTGGTAGTTTAGCCCAGGGGGGGTGGCTTCACCCCCTCGTGGCTACGATCGCTCTGATTGGCTGTTGAAAGTGAAACTGCCAATCAGAGCGATTTGTAATATTTCACCTAAAAAAATGGTGAAATATTACAATCCAGCCATGGCCGATGCTGCAATATCATCGGCCATGGCTGGAAATACTAATGTGCCCCCACCCCACCCCACCGATCGCCCCCCCAGCCCCCCGATCTGTGGCCCGCTCCCCTCCGTCCTGTGCTCCGCTCCCCCGTCCTCCTGTCCGCTCCCCCCGTGCTCCAATCACACCCCCCGTGCTCCAATCAAACCCCCCCGCACTCCGATCCCCCCCCGTGCTCCGAACCACCCCCCCTGCACACCGATCCACCCCCCCTGCACACCGATCCACCCGCCCGCACACCGATCACTCTCCCCCATGCTCCGATCCCTCCCCCCCCCGTGCTCCGACGCCCCCCCGTGCCCTGATCTCCCCCCCCTGTGCCCTGATCTCCCCCCCTTATACTTACCGATCCTGGCGGGGTCCGTCCGTCTTCTTCCCCGAGCGCCGCCATGTTCCAAAATGGCGGGCGCATGCGCAGTGCGCCCGCCGAATCTGCCGGCCGGCAGATTCGTTCCAATGTGAATTTTGATCACTGTGATATAATCTATCACAGTGGTCAAAATAAAAAAACAGTAAATGACCCCCCCCATTTGTCCCCCATAGATAGGGACAATAATAAAATAAAGAATTTTTTTTTTTTTCACTAAGGTTGGAGTTAGAACTAGGGTTAGGGTTAGGGGTAGGGTTAGGGGTAGGGTTAGGGGTAGGGTTAGGGGTAGGGCTAGGGGTAGGGTTAGGGTTTCGGTATGTGCACACGTATTCTGGTCCTCTGCGGATTTTTCCGCAGCGGATTTGATAAATTCGCAGTGCTAAACCGCTGCGGATTTATGGCAGATTTACTGCGGTTTTTCTGCGCATTTCACTGCGGTTTTACAACTGCGATTTTCTATTGGAGCAGTTGTAAAACCGCTGTGGAATCCGCAGAAAGAAGTGACATGCTGCGGAATGTAAACCGCTGCGTTTCCGTGCAGTTTTTCCGCAGCATGTGTACAGCGATTTTTGTTTCCCATAGGTTTACATTGAACTGTAAGCTCATGGGAAACTGCTGCGGATCCGCAGCGTTTTCCGAAGCGTGTGCACATACCTTTAGAATTAGGCTATGTGCACACGGTGCGGATTTGGCTGCGGATCCGCAGCGGATTGGCCGCTGCGGATCCGCAGCAGTGTTCCATCAGGTTTACAGTACCATGTAAACCTATGGAAAACCAAATCCGCTGTGCCCATGGTGCGGAAAATACCGCACGGAAACGCTGCGTTGTATTTTCCGCAGCATGTCAATTCTTTGTGCGGATTCCGCAGCGTTTTACACCTATTCCTCAATAGGAATCCGCAGGTGAAATCCGCAGTAAATCCGCAGGTAAAACGCAGTGCCTTTTACCCGCGGATTTTTCAAAAATGGTGCGGAAAAATCTCACACGAATCCGCAACGTGGGTACATAGCCTTAGGGTTAGGGTTGGGTTGGAATTAGGGTTGTGGTTAGGGTTAGGGGTGTGTTGGGGTTAGGGTTGTGGTTAGGGGTGTGTTGCGGTTAGGGTTGTGGTTAGGGTTACGGCTACAGTTGGGATAAGGGTTAGGGGTGTGTTGGCGTTAGAATTGAGGGGTTTCCACTGTTTAGGCACATCAGGGGGTCTCCAAACGCAACATGGCGCCACCATTGATTCCAGCCAATCTTATATTCAAAAAGTCAAATGGTGCTCCTTCCCTTCCGAGCCCCGACGTGTGCCCAAACAGTGGTTTACCCCCACATATGGGGTATCAGCGTACTCAGGACAAACTGGGCAACAATTACTGGGGTCCAATTTCTCCTGTTACCCTTGAGAAAATAAAAAATTGCTTGCTAAAACATCATTTTTGAGGAAAGAAAAATGATTTTTTATTTTCACGGCTCTGCGTTGTAAACGTCTGTGAAGCACTTGGGGGTTCAAAGTGCTCACCACATATCTAGATAAGTTCCTTGGGGGTCTAGTTTCCAAAATGGGGTCACTTGTGGGGGGTTTCTACTGTTTAGGCACACCAGGGGCTCTGCAAACGCAACGTGACTCCCGCAGACCATTCCATCAAAGTCTGCATTTCAAAACGTCACTACTTGACTTCCGAGCCCCGACATGTGCCCAAACAGTGGTTTACCCCCACATATGGGGTATCAGCGTACTCAGGACAAACTGGGCAACAATTACTGGGGTCCAATTTCTCCTGTTACCCTTGAGAAAATAAAAAATTGCTTGCTAAAACATCATTTTTGAGGAAAGAAAAATGATTTTTTATTTTCACGGCTCTGCGTTGTAAACGTCTGTGAAGCACTTGGGGGTTCAAAGTGCTCACCACATATCTAGATAAGTTCCTTGGGGGGTCTAGTTTCCAAAATGGGGTCACTTGTGGGGGGTTTCTACTGTTTAGGCACACCAGGGGCTCTGCAAACGCAACGTGACGCCCGCAGACCATTCCATCAAAGTCTGCATTTCAAAAGTCACTACTTCCCTTCTGAGCCCCGACGTGTGCCCAAACAGTGGTTTACCCCACATATGGGGTATCAGCGTACTCAGGAGAAACTGGACAACAACTTTTGGGGTCCAATTTCTCCTGTAACCCTTGGGAAAATAAAAAATTCTGGGCTAAAAAATTATTTTTGAGGAAAGAAAACGTATTTACTATTTTCACTGCTCTGTGTTATAAACTTCTGTGAAGCACTTGGGGGTTCAAAGTGCTCACCTCACATCTAGATAAGTTCCTTGGGGGGTCTAGTTTCCAAAATGGGGTCACTTGTGGGGGGTTTCTACTGTTTAGGCACACCAGGGGCTCTGCAAACGCAACGTGACGCCCGCAGAGCATTCCATCAAAGTCTGCATTTCAAAATGTCACTACTTGACTTCCGAGCCCCGACATGTGCCCAAACTGTGGTTTACCCCCACATATGGGGTATCAGCGTACTCAGGAGAAACTGTACAACAACTTTTGGGGTCAAATTTCTCCTTTTACCCTTGGGAAAATAATAAATTGCAGGCTAAAAAATCATTTTAGAGAAAATAAAATTTTTATTTTATTTTCATGGCTCTGCGTTATAAACTTCTGTGAAGCACTTGGAAGTTCAAAGTCCTCACCACACATCTAGATTAGTTCCTTTGGGGGTCTAGTTTCCAAAATGGGGTCATATGTGGGGGATCTCCAATGTTTAGGCACACAGGGGCTCTCCAAACGTGACATGGTGTCCGCTAATGATTGGAGCTAATTTTCCATTTAAAAAGCCAATTGGCGTGCCTTCCCTTCCGAGCCCTGCCGTGCGCCCAAACAGTGGTTTACCCCCACATATGGGGTATCAGCATACTCAGGACAAACTGGACAACAACATTTGCGGTCCAATTTCTCCTATTACCCTTGGCAAAATAGGAAATTCCAGGCTAAAAATCATTTTTGAGGAAAGAAAAATTATTTTTTATTTTCATGGCTCTGCATTATAAACTTCTGTGAAGCACCTGGGGGTTTAAAGTGCTCAATATGCATCTAGATAAGTTCCTTGGGGGGTCTAGTTTCCAAAATGGGGTCACTTGTGGGGGAGCTCCAATGCATAGGCACACAGGGGCTCTCCAAACGCGACATGGTGTCCGCTAACAATTGGAGCTAATTTTCCATTCAAAAAGTCAAATGGCGCGCCTTCCCTTCCGAGCCCTGCCGTGTGCCCAAACAGTGGTTTACCCCCACATATGAGGTATCGGCGTACTCGGGAGAAATTGCCCAACAAATTTTAGGATTCATTTTATCCTATTGCCCATGTGAAAATGAAAAACTGAGGCGAAAATAATTTTTTTGTGAAAAAAAAAGTACTTTTTCATTTTTACAGATCAATTTGTGAAGCACCTGAGGGTTTAAAGTGCTCAATATGCATCTAGATAAGTTCCTTGGGGGGTCTAGTTTCCAAAATGGGGTCATTTGTGGGGGAGCTCCAATGTTTAGGCACACGGGGGCTCTCCAAACGTGACATGGTGTCCGCTAAAGAGTGGAGCCAATTTTTCATTCAAAAAGTCAAATGGCGCTCCTTCCCTTCCAAGCCCTGCCGTGCGCCCAAACAGTGGTTTACCCCCACATATGAGGTATCAGCGTACTCAGGACAAATTGGACAACAACTTTCGTGGTTCAGTTTCTCCTTGTACCATTGGGAAAATAAAAAAAATGTTGCTAAAAGATAATTTTTGTGACTAAAAAGTTAAATGTTCATTTTTTCCTTCCATGTTGCTTCTGCTGCTGTGAAGCACCTGAAGGGTTAAAAAACTTCTTGAATGTGGTTTTGAGCACCTTGAGGGGTGCATTTTTTAGAATGGTGTCACTTTTGGGTATTTTCAGCCATATAGACCCCTCAAACTGACTTCAAATGTGAGGTGGTCCCTAAAAAAAATGGTTTTGTAAATTTCGTTGTAAAAATGAGAAATCGCTGGTCAAATTTTAACCCTTATAACTTCCTAGCAAAAAAAAATTTTGTTTCCAAAATTGTGCTGGTGTAAAGTAGACATGTGGGAAATGTTATTTATTAACTATTTTGTGTCACATAACTCTCTGGTTTAACAGAATAAAAATTCAAAATGTGAAAATTGCGAAATTTTCAAAATTTTCGCCAAATTTCCGTTTTTATCACAAATAAACGCAGAATTTATTGACCTAAATTTACCACTAACATGAAGCCCAATATGTCACGAAAAAACAATCTCAGAACCGCTAGGATCCGTTGAAGCGTTCCTGAGTTATTACCTCATAAAGGGACACTGGTCAGAATTGCAAAAAACGGCCAGGTCATTAAGGTCAAAATAGGCTGGGTCATGAAGGGGTTAAAGGGACACTGTCACCTGAATTTGGAGGGAACAATCTTCAGCCATGGAGGCGGGGTTTTTGTGTTTTTGATTCACCCTTTCCTTACCCGCTGGCTGCATGCTGGCTGCAACATTGGATTGAAGTACATTCTCTGTCCTCCATAGTACACGCCTGCGCAAGGCAAGATTGCTTTGTGCAGGCATGTACTACGGAGGACAGAGAATGAACTTCAATCCAATATTGCAGCCAGCTGGTAAGGAAAGGGTGAATCAAAAACACAAAAACCCCGCCTCCATGGCTGAAGATTGTTCCCTCCAAATTCAGGTGACAGTGTCCCTTTAAGAATGCTAACCGGCTCAAGGACTCCAGGAGAATCAGGCGAAAAACTCCTAGAGAGGGCATCAGCCTTAACATTCTTAGATCCCGGAAGGTACGAGACCACAAAATCAAAACGGGAGAAAAACAGAGACCATCAAGCCGGTCTAGGATTCAGCCGCATGGCCGACTCGAGGTTAACCAGATTCTTATGATCAGTCAAGACCACAACACGGTGCCTAGCTCCCTCAAGCCAATGACGCCACTCCTCAAACACCCACTTCATAGCCAACAACTCCCGATTGCCGACATCATAATTGCGTTCCGCAGGTGAAAACTTTCTGGAAAAAAAAGGCACACGGTTTCATCAAAGAACCATCAGACTCCCTCTGAGACAAAACGGCCCCTGCCCCAATCTCAGAAGAGTCGACCTCAACCTGAAAAGGAAGAGAAACATCCGGCTGACGCAACACAGGGGCAGAAGTAAATCGGCGCTTAAGCTCCTGAAAGGCCTCAACAGCCGCAGAGGACCAATTCGTCACATCAGCGCCTTTCTTCGTCAAATCAGTAAGGGGCTTAACCACACTGGAAAAGTTTGCAATGAAACGGCGATAGAAATTAGCAAAGCCCAAAAATTTTTGAAGGCCCTTCACAGATGTGGGTTGAATCCAGTCATGAATAGCTTGGACCTTAACAGGATCCATTTCTATAGACGAGGGAGAAAAAATAAAACCCAAAAAAGAGACCTTCTGAACTCCGAATAGGCACTTAGACCCCTTCACAAACAAAGCATTATCACGAAGGATCTGGAACACCATCCTGACCTGCTTCACATGAGACTCCCAATCATCGGAAAAAATCAAAATATCATCCAAATATACGACCATGAATTTATCAAGATAATTGCGGAAAATATCATGCATGAAAGACTGGAACACAGATGGAGCATTAGAGAGCCCAAATGGCATCACAAGGTATTCAAAATGGCCTTCGGGCGTATTAAATGCAGTTTTCCATTCGTCACCCTGTTTAATACGAACAAGATTATATGCCCCTCGGAGGTCAATCTTAGTAAACCAACTAGCTCCCTTAATCTGAGCAAACAAATCAGTAAGCAGAGGCAAGGGGTATTGGAATTTAACCGTGATCTTATTAAGAAGACGATAATCAATACAGGGTCTCAAGGAGCCATCCTTCTTAGCAACAAAAAAGAAACCCGCTCCCAATGGTGACGAAGAGGGCCGAATATGCCCCTTCTCCAAAGACTCCTTAACATAACTCCGCATGGCGGCATGCTCTGGCACAGACAGATTGAAAAGTCGGCCCTTAGGGAACTTGCAACCAGGAATCAAGTTAATAGCACAATCACAGTCCCTATGAGGAGGAAGGGAACTGGACTTGGGCTCATCAAATACATCCTGGAAATCCGTCAAAAACTTAGGGACCTCAGAAGAGGGGGAAGAGGCAATTGACATCAAAGGAACGTCACTATGTACCCCTTGACAACCCCAACTAGTCACAGTCATAGTTTTCCAATCCAGCACCGGATTATGTTCCTGTAACCATGGAAAACCCAGTACAACAACATCATGCAGGTTATGCAACACCAGAAAACGGCAATTTTCCTGATGTGCTGGGGCCATGTACATAGTCATCTGCGTCCAGTACTGAGGTTTATCCTTGGCCAAGGGTGTAGCATCAATACCCCTCAAAGGAATAGGGCTCTGCAAAGGCTGCAAGGAAAAACCACAGCGCCTGGCGAGTTCCAAGTCCATTAAGTTCAGGGCAGCGCCTGAATCCACAAATGCCATGACAAAAGGACGACAATGAGCAAATCAGGGTCACAGATAAGAGAAATTTAGGCTGTATAGTACTAATGGTAACAGACCTAGCGACTCTCTTAGTACGCTTAGGGCAATCAGAGATAACATGAGTAGAATCACCACAGTAAAAACACAGCCTATTCTGACGTCTGAATTCCTGCCGTTCTGTTCTAGTCAAAATCCTATCACATTGCACAGGTTCAGGACTATGCTCAGAGGACACTGCCATATGGTGCACAGCTTTGCGCTCGTGCAGACGCCGATCAATCTGAATAGCTAGAGACATAGATTCGCTCAAACCAGCAGGCGTAGGAAAGCCCACCATAACATCTTTAAGGGCTTCAGAAAGACCTTTTCTGAAAATAGCAGCCAGAGCCTCCTCATTCCATTTAGTGAGCACAGACCATTTTCTAAATTTCTGGCAGTATAATTCTGCCGCTTCCTGACCTTGACACAAGGCCAACAGGGTTTTCTCTGCATGTTCCACAGAATTAGGTTCGTCATACAATAATCCGAGCGCTTGAAAAAATGCATCTACATTCAATAATGCCGGATCCCCTGTTTCAAGAGAAAAGGCCCAGTCTTGAGGGTCACCACGTAGCAAGGATATGATGATTTTTACCTGCTGAATGGGATCACCTGAAGAACGGGGTTTCAAAGCAAAAAACAATTTGCAGTTATTTTTAAAGTTCAAAAACTTGGATCTGTCCCCAAAAAACAACTCAGGAGTAGGAATTCTAGGCTCTAAAGCCGGAGTCTGGACAACATAGTCCTGGATACTCTGTACTCTTGCAGCAAGTTGATCCACATGAGAAAACAAACCCTGAACATCCATGCCAGAGCATATATCCTGAACCACCCAGATATCAAGAGGAAAAAAAGACAAACCAGAGTACAGAAAAAAAAAATGGTTCAGAACTTTCTTTTCCTACTTTTGAGATGCATTTAATTCATTTTTGGCCACTTGTACTGTTATGATACGGTGGTTTAGGAGCAACATGGAACAAGCTCTGAAGGAAGTGGTAACTGTACTGACCGCTGTCCCTAAGCTCAACACAACACTAGAAGTAGCCGTGGAATGCTCCTAACTCTCCCTAGGCATCTCGTCACAGCCTAAGAGCTAACTACCCCTAAAGATAGAAGCAGGAAAGCTATCTTGCCTCAGAGAAAATCCCCAAAGGATAGATTAGCCCCCCACAAATAATGACTGTGAGTGGAGAGGGAAAAGACATATGAAACCAGGATGAGCACAGGAGGCCAGTCTAGCTTGATAGATAGGACAGGATGGAATATTGTGCGGTCAGTATAATACACTACAAAAATCCACGCAGAGTTTACTAAAAATCTCCACACCTGACTAAAGGTGTGGAGGGTAAATCTGCTTCCCAGAGCTTCCAGCAAGACAGAATAAATTCATACTGATAACGCTGGACAAACATAGAAGCACAGAACGGAAAAGTCCACAAACTGTGAACAGAAAAGAGCAAGCAAAAACTTAGCTTTGCAGAACTGGTCAGGATAACAGGGAACTCCAAATAGATGGGAATCCAACCAGGAACATTTACAAGTGGCACTGGCTGAAGGACAGAACCAGGCACAAATAGCCAAGCAGAAAAGACGATCAGTGGAAGCAGCTGATGACAGCTAACTCCAAGGAGCAGCCATACCACTTGAAACCCCAAGAGGGAGCCCAAGAGCAGAACTCACAAAAGTGCCACTTACAACCACCGGAGGGAGCCCAAGAGCGGAATTCACAACAGCTTTCAGCACCATTTTTCAGCCAATGAAGGAGGACGCAGAGTGTGGGCAGCGTGATGACATAGGTCTTGATCCCCACCATTTTAGAGAAGGGCATGACAGTGATTGGCATGCTTTCTGCGGCGTCACAGGAGCTATAAAGGGGCGTGCACGCCGGCCGCCATCTTAATTCTGCCAATCTTTGCATAGGGAGAGGTTGCTGCTAGGGTTGAGCGAAACGGGTCAGCCAGATTCAGAAGTCGCCGACTTTTGGCAAAGTCGGGTTTCATGAAACCCGAACCGACCCCTGTGTGGGGTCGGCCATGAGGTCGGTGATCTTCTGATCTGGAATCGGAATTCTGATACCGAGTTCCGATATGTTTAAGATATCGGGAATCGGTATCGGAATTCATATTTAAGTGTAAAATAAAGAATAAAAATAAAAAAATATTGATATACTCACCCTCGGACGCGCCCTGGTTCTCACCGGCAGCCTTCCTTCCTAAGAATGAGCGCCTGAAGGGCCTTCGATGACATCGCGGCTTGTGATTGGTCGCGTGAGTGGTCACATGGGCGTCACGCAACCAATCACAAGCCGTGACGTCATCTAAGGTCCTTCAGGTGCTACTTCTTAGGAAGGAAGCATCCGAGGGCACGTCCGCGGATGAGTATATTCCTAATAGGTATATACTCACCGTCGGACGCGCCCTGGTTCTAACCCGCAGCCTTCCTTCCTAAGAATCAGCGCCTGAAGGACCTTAGATGACATCCCGGCTTGTGATTGGTCGCGTGACGCCCATGTGACCGCTCACGCGACCAATCACAAGCCGCGACGTCATCGAAGGTCCTTCAGGCGCTCATTCTTAGGAAGGCAGGCTGCCGGTGAGAACCAGGGTGCGTCCGAGGGTAAGTATATCAATATTTTTTATTTTGATTCTTTATTTTACACTTAAATATGGATCCCAGGGCCTGATGGAGAGTTTCCTCTCCTTCAGACCCTGGGAACCATTAGAAACCCAATGCACTGCATTGGGTTTCGTGTTTCGGCCGACCCCGACTTTTCTATAGGATCGGCCGATTTCACTCGACCCGACTTTTGAAAAAGTCGGGTTTCGTGAAACCCGACCTGATCCTATAAAAAGAAAAGTCGCTCAACCCTAGTTGCTGCAGCTTCATCAGAAGAAGGGATATAGTTAGGGAGGGAAGATTAGCCCCCAAACTGCTTGTGCTGTAGCGATTTCCTCTGTCCAACACCACCATTTTTTTTGCAAGAACAGTGGAGGCTATATTTTTGTGCATCAGCTCTGTAGCTTACTAGGCTGCCTTATAAGGCTCCCTGATAGCTGCATTGCTGTTTGCACGCTGCTGTGCAAACCAACTGCTTTTTTAAAAGCAAAAATCCTGTTGCTCCTTTCTGCACAGTTATCTTGTTTATTTGTCCACACTTTTGTGTGCAGCAGTCCTTTTTATTGCTGTCATACATTTCATTGTAGGGAGATTGATATTGTACTACAGTCCTTGTATTTTTTCATATATCTTCCAGCCAATTTCTGCCACTTACATTGTGTTATTTTATGCACAGGGCCTGAGTTTTGGTTCAGTCTACCCCCCAAAAAAAGTGAGATTCAAATTCTCACAAAGTGGATATACTTCAGTCCTGTTAGTTTGTCGTATGTCAGCCAGCCACTTTCTGCCACTTAGATTGCGTTGTTATATACACTGGGCCTGAGTTTTGGTTCAGTCTCCCCCCCAAAAAAGGGAGATTCTAATTCTCACAAGTGGATATACTTCAGTCCTGTTAGTTTGTCGTATATCAGCCAGCCATTTTCTGCCACTTACATTGTGTGGTTTTATGCACAGGGCCTGAGTTTTGGTTCAGTCTCCAAAAAAAAAGGGAGATTAAAATTCTCAACAAGTTTATATACACCTTCTACCTTGTTTTACAGTACCGTATAATGGTTGTTATTTTGGTTAGCTTTTCCAAAAAATGAGGAAGTCTGGTGGAAGAGCCCGTGGGCAGTGGTTGCCAGGTGGTACTGATGGTGGTGGTGGTGGTGCATCTGGTGGTAGTGGCAAAAGCACAGTAGCACCTAAGGCTGGAGGTGTTGAGCCAGCGTCATCGTCTGGCTACACAAGGCCTCGAAGGCTCCCTTATCTGGGAGTAGGAAAACAGCTTTTAAAGCCGGAGCAGCAGGAAAAAGTTTTGGCTTTCCTTGCTGACTCAGATTCTAGCTTTTTCGCCTCCTCTTCAGAATGTTGATGATTTAACCTTCATTAAAATGAACCAATCATGGATTTCAAATTATTTTGCCACACCTTCCCCTGCTGACACGTAGCTTGCCTGAAAAATGTCTTGCTTTTTGCCTCCTCTTACTGACTTCTCCAATTCCTCCATTTGCAGCTGCTGAATGTCCACCTAAATGTGCTGACTCCCCCAACAGGGCCATGGTCACCACCTGGCGCAAGCACCCCTGCGAGTGCCATTTGCCTGGACAGGTGGGTGGGCCCACTCTTGGGTGACGGCACTGGCACAGGGTCACTCATAGTACAATGGAGTGTCTCTGACGGTGGTGGTGCACAACCAACGTCAGACACACCGTCGTAATATGAGGGACCCTGTGCCAGTACCGCCGCCCATGAGAGTGTGTTCCCCCCCAGCTCGAACAGTGCTCTACCACTTGCAATACTTACCTCTCCCTGCTCCACCACTGTGTAGTCTGTGCTGTTAAATCCTTCAATGGCACTGCCAATACAAATTTGTTGAAATGATAGATGATAGTTAAAATATACGGGGCCCTGGCCTCCATTTAGACCAGTTAATACTTTGCGCCTGCTACCACTGTCTGCTACTCAGCAGAGGAGCCCACCCCTGTACCTAGCTATGCCACCTGTTTAGTCCTGTTACCAATTTTGAACTGCATTTAGCCTACTTTATTATTTGGGCCTATGTCTGTGTTTCCTCCTCATCCTGCCCATTGCCCAGTCACTGCTAGATGAGTCTGCTGGTACATTGACCCAGACCACTACATTCCCCTTGCACTCTACACAGCCAGAATCTGACCCTGCTGAAAGTCAGGTTCCCCTTCCCGCATACTATACCACCTTACATGGGGGCAAAGAGGAAGGTGCAGATGAAAGTGCAGGTTCCTTCATCAGGTGGGAGGGCATAGTCGTTGGCAACATCACTGGCACAGGGCCCCTCATAGTACGCAAAAGTGTCTTTGCCAGTGGGAGGCGCCACCCGCCATCAAACACAACGCCGTACTATGTCGGGCCCTGTGCCAGTGCCAACGAGTGGGACCCCCTGCTTGCTCAAGATCACAGCACTTGCAAAGTTGAAATACTTATCTCTCCCTGCACCACTGCCATGACAAATTCCGCATTTCCTGGGCCCATGAAAATCTTGAGCCGGCCCTACCCCCCCACAACTTTAGCCATGTGACACCCAGTTTTTAATGCCTAACTATTATTATAAAGTAAATTAAGATTGACAAGCTTAAGCAATAAGAATTGATGTTTTGGCAGTAAAATGGGCACTGTAGGTGTTTTCCTGTCCTCCACTCACTGCCGACTTTGATTCCCCATTGACTTGCATTGGGGTTCGTGTTTCAGTCGGCCCCCGACTTTTCACAATAATCGGCCCATTTCACCCGACTTTTTGACAAAGTCAGGTTTCGTGAAACTCGACTCGATTCGAAAAAAGTAAAAGTCGCTCAACCCTAGTCATCAGTCATCATTTTGCTAATGTGGGGGTCCCTTTTTAGGATACGCAAGGCATACTCAGCCATGTGGGCCAATGTTCCAGGTGTCAAATTCACTGCTTCTGCTGGGTTGAGGAGCACTTTCTTGCAAATCAACATCCCTTGTGTCCCGCAAAAACCCTGTACCTGACCTTGCAACGCCACCAGTTTGTATTGCCCCCTGAGAAGCATCCTCCTCCCATAAATATTCATCCCCATCATCCTCCTCCTCTTCATCCGCCACCTCCAGGAGAGTTCCCTGAGCAGACAATGGCTGACTGTCATCAAGGCTTCCCTCCTCATCGGCTGCAGAGCAGTCCTTAATGTGCGTCAAACTTTGCATCAGCAGACGCATTAGTGGGATGCTCATGCTTATGATGGCGTTGTCTGCACTTACCAGCCGTGTGCATTCCTCAAAACACTGAAGGACTTGACAGAGGTCTTGTAACTTCTACCACTGCACACCAGACAACTCCATGTTTGCCATGCAAGTGCCTGCCTGTGTATGTGTATCCTCCCACAAATTAATTACAGCACGCCTCTGTTTGCACAGCCTCTGAACCATGTGCAGTGTGGAGTTCCACCTTGTTGCAACGTCGATTATTAGGCGGTGCTGGGGAAGATTCAGCGATCGCGGTTCAGCATACGGCTGGATTGTACGGGCGACCGGTGGATGTGCGAGCAAAGTCTTCGCACCTTCAGGAGCAGGGCTGGTAACTCCGGATAATTTTTGAGGAAGCACTGCACCACCAGGTTCAAGGTGTGAGCCAGGCAAGGTATGTGTTTAAGTTCTGAAAGGGCTATGGCAGCCATAAAATTCCTTCCGTTATCACTGACTATCTTGCCTACCTCAAGATGTACACTGCCCAGCCATGACTGAGTTTGTTGCTGCAAGTACTCGGCCAGTACTTCCTCGGTGTGTCTGTTGTCGCCCAAACACTTCATTTGTAACACAGCCTGCTGACGCTTACCACTAGCTGTTCGATAATGGGACACCTCGTGTGCAACACTGGCAGCTGCGGATGGAGTGGTCGTGCGACTGCACTCTGTGGATGAGCTTTCGCTTCTGGAGGAGGAGGGGTGGCGAACGCCTACAGCCAAATGTTTCCTAGACCATGGGCTAGTCAGAACTGTCCCACTATGACTGTCCCCTGTGGACCCTGCATCCACCACAGCCCAGTGCGCCGTGATGGACGCGTAACGTCCCTGGCCATGCATCTGTTGTGAGGTGCACCTTTCCACTGACTGATTGCCTCAGTGCATGGACAATGAGGTCTTTGACATGCTGGTGGAGGGCTGGGATGGCTTTTCTCGCAAAGAAGTGCCGACTGGGTAGGTCATAGCGTGGTACTGCGTAGGCCATCAGGTCTTTGAAAGCTTAGCTTTCAACCAACCGGTAGGGCATCATCTCTAACAAGATTAGTATAGCAATGTAGGCGTTCAAACCCTGTGTATGCGGATGAGAGGATGAGTACTTTCTTTTCCTAACGAGAGTCACTTGTAGGGTGAGCTGGACTGGAGAGCTGCATATGGTGGAACTAGCGGTGGTGGTGGTGGACATGGCAGTTTGAGAGAGGGTTGGTGATGGTATTCTTGATGTTGGCCTACATACAGTGTTTCCTACCAATAACCTTGTGATTCCCTGACTGCTTTGGCCTTGCGACGATACCTCCACATTTTCTGCTGGTGGTGTCCTAACCGGTGGGCTTATAGTGAGGGAAGCAATGTAGCGTTGCTGACTACCTTCATTGTGAGCAGGTGCACCAACGGTACGGGACGTTTGGTAGTTAGTCCAGGCTTGCAAGTGCATGCTGGTTAAATGTCTAAGCATGCACATTGTATTTAAATTTTGAAGATTCTTTCCTCTGCTAAAGGTCTTTGAGCATTTCTTACAGATTTTTACTGATCATTCAGATCTTGGTTAAAAAATTGCCACATTATACTCTTCCTACTATGGAATACCTTTTCAGGCATTGCACGCTGTGCTACTTTCACTGGATGGCCACGCTGTCCTAAAGCTGTTTTTGTTTTGGACAAACGTTTTTGGCCTGATACGGGCCTGCCAGATGACAGCTGTTGCAATTTAGATGGCTGCTTCGGATCATCCTCCTCCGCTTCTGAGCTACTGGCAGCGGCACCCTCTTCCCCCAATGGCTGCCAATCTGGGTCAACAACTGGGTCATCTATCACCTCCTCTTCAATGTCATGTGCACCTTCCTCTGTGTCACCGTGTAAGGTGCTATAGCGTTCGGGACGGGGCACCATAGTCTCAGCAGGGTCAGATTCTGGCTCAGTACACTGCGAGGGCAATGTAGTGATCTGACTCAATGGAACAGCATAATATTCTAGCTGTGGCTGTGCATCAGTGCACTCCATGTCTGATTCATCTTGTAATGGGCAGTTAACAATTTCCCTTTCCAACCCAGGCATGGTATGTGTAAAGAGCTCCATGGAGTAACCTGTAGTGTCACCTGAAGCATCCTTCACTTTTGGTTTGGGTGAAGGACACAAGGAAACGTCTTTTTCCTGACCGGGAGCATCCACTGACGACTCGCTGCTTTTATATTTGGAACTTTCTGAAGAGGAGGCGAAAAAACTAGAGGATGAATCAGCAAGAAAAGCCAAAACTTTTTCCTGCTGCTCCAGCTTTAAAAGCTGTTTTCCTACTCCCAGATAAGGGAGCCTTCAAGGCCTTGTGTAGCCAGACGATGACGCTGGCTCAACACCTCCAGCCTTAGGTGCTATTGTGCTTTTGCCACTACCACCAGATGCACCACCACCATCAGTACCAGCTGGCAACCACCGTCCACGGGCTCTTCCACCAGACTTCCTCATTTTTTGGAAAATCTAACCAAAATAACAAACGTTATATGGTACTGTGAAACAAGGTAGAAGGTGTACAATGTAAGTGGCAGAACGTGGCTAGAAGATCAAAAAATACAAGGGCTGTAGTACAATTTCAGTCTCCCTACAATGATCTCAGGACAAGTATGGCAGCAATAAAAAGGACTGCTGCACTCAAAAGTGTGGACAAATAAACAAGATAGCTGTGCAGAAAGGAGCAACAGGATTTTTGCTTTTAAAATAGCAGTTGGTTTGCACAGCAGCGTACAAACAGCAATGCAGCTATCAGGGAGCCTTATAAGGCAGCCTAATAAGCTACAGCGCTGATGCACAAAAATATAAACTCCACTGTCCCTGCAAAGAAAAGGTGGTGTTGGACATTGGAAATCGCTACAGCACAAGCAGTTTCGGGGCTTAAAGGGAGCCTGTCACCTGAATTTGGTGGGACAGGTTTTCGGTCATATGGGCGGAGTTTTCAGATGGTTGATTCACCCATTTCTTACCCGCTGGCTGCATGCTGGCAACAATATTGGATTGAAGTTCATTCTCTGTCCTCCGTAGTACAGGAGGGTACTACGGAGGACAGAGAATGAACTTCAATCCAATATTGCGGCCAGCATGCAGCCAGCGGGTAAGGAAAGGGTGAATCAAACACCTGAAAACTCTGCCCATATGACCGAAAACCGATCTCGCCAAATTCAGGTGACAGGTTCCCTTTAATCTTCCCTCCCTAACTATATCCCTTCTTCTGATGCAGCTGGAGCAACCTCTCCCTATGCTAAGATCGGCAGAAATAAGATGGCGGTTGGCATGCATGCCCCTTTATAGCCCCTGTGACACCGCAGAAAGCAAGCCAATCACTGTCATGCCCTTCTCTAAGATGGTGGGGACCAAGACCTATGTCATCACGCTGCCCACACTCTGCGTCCTCCTTCATTGGATGAAAAATGGCGCTGAAAACGTCATACGAAACGTGACTTTGGTGCGCTGATCGCCGACCTCATGGCCAATCCCACACTAGGATCGGGTCGGGTTTCACGAAACCCGACTTTGCCGAAAGTCAGCGATTTTTCAATTTGTCCGATCCATTTCACTCAACCCTAGTAGTAACTTGTTTTCTGCTTGACATACTGCATATAATCTTCCTCTATGCTGATCTACATGGGATATCGAGAAGTACTCCGACACTGTTATTTTAATCTTAGAATTATAATTCATCTTCCTATCTAGCAGAATGCTTACAAATAATAGTGAAGCATTGCAGATAAAAATAAAGATCTGGTGGAAGCCAAATGCAGATGTTTGAATTAATTAGCTACATAAAGCAGAGGTCTGTAGAGGCATCCAAAACGATCCTATAATTTGCAACAATTACAGCTAAACTGGCAGAAAGATGGGTCATACCCCTTGTTCTGACCATTATGATCTCACCTTGCAATTAATTTAGGGGTAATTACTGGTTTGCTAATAACGTATTTAAGATTCAGAACACAAATGCAATTCATTTTTTGAATACTAAGAAATTCAGAACAAGCATATTTTAATAATTCAAGGTGTAAGTAACACTGCAACAACTTTTTTTGTAGAATTTTCAAGATTTTATGCCAATTATCATTTAGCAATCTTAAGATTGTTGCAAACCATGCTCATAGTGAAAACATATTTTACAGTACATGTGTGCAACACTGTCCACATAAAATACAGCAACTATCTATCTTGTTTTTGAAATATATCATATAGTTCTATCCGTTTTTTTTTTTCAGGTAAGGTTTGTGCTGGGAAAAACTAAACTAAAAAATAACACAAAACAACAAAAACACAGAAGCCACCAGCACCATTTTTCTAGAGGAAAAAAATTGTTTCCACCAAGATGGTGCCGTTGCAGCCTGCGCAATAGCGTCTATCGGATCATGATAGATACTACTGCACAGGCGCGGCTGGAGCCATTTTGAGAGATTTTTTTTTCGGAATAAATTTATATCACCAAATAAAATAATGAAATTTAAAATTATAAATGCGATCATGCTACAGCCCCGGCGCCGCCGCCTGCCTGCTCATCCAAGGGTCCGCCCATCCCTACTGGCAAGTACTAATGGTGCTCTGTGTAGACATCTCTGGATGCCTCATAAATCAGGAGGTCTTTTAACCTGTTTGGCCTATATGAGTTAGACAGGTGGACTTCCATGTCTGTGGTCCGCTGTAGTTTATGGGATTTCTGAAACATTAGGAAGTAAGCACAAGACCCATGTTCTATTGATGAAATCCATGCATGCATGACTTCTTCCATTTTAGGGCTTATTGCCATTGCTTTTTTGAAAAATTGTTTGAAATGTTCTTTGAATATGCCATTAGTTTTACTTGGAAATGTTCAATAAGAGGAAAAAAAACAGTAGTTTGTGAACTAAAGGAGCTTTTCCCATTAAAATCAGTCAGAAACATATTCAATGAGTATTTGACAGAGTTTTTGATCTGGTTTTTGGACCAGAATCTATTTTTTAATTCTCATCAAAAATCTCATTCCAAGCTACATTCACTCTACGAGTATTTCAATGTAGCTGATTTTCTATAGTATTTTTGCAATATTAGATAAGTAAGTATTTGTTTTTGTGTGTGTTTTTTTTCCAAACATTTTCATCGTGTTTTTGACACTGTGATTTTTGTCACTTTTTTTAACGTGGCATGCTTTAAATAAAGCTCCTTTGTTTTTGATACTTCCTGCTATTTGGCTTTCACAAAACCTGATTGATACAGTCATGTGCAGATTATATTTTTTTACCTGTGGAATCTTTGTATCGTCTGCAATTCTATGGGATAAATCCACATATAAAACTCAGTGCACCCGAAAGAGAAATTGATATGTTGCGGTTTACACTGCATCCTGTTGTTGATATGGCCACAGGTATCCTATTTATTTTTTACATGGTGCATGACTATATACCTAGCCGTCAGTATAGAAAAAAAACGAAAGAAAACGGAGACTGGAGCTGGGTAAAAAATACTCTTAGTTCTATTACAAAATTATTAAAAACAAGGTAGACAAATATTACTAAAGACAAGAACAATTAAAAGGTGAGATACGACATCCAAGTGCCATGTTCAGGCGGGAGGTATTGCAGGAATAAATAAATAGGCCACTTAGTCAAAAATCTACACAATGTCTAGAGGATTGATGTATAAAGCAAAAAAGCTGAATACAGGCAGTCAGATTGGTATATACGCAAAGTATTATAAATAGTGGGGGTTAATATGCAATAAACTAAGTAATAAGTACCTATCCATAGTCTCAATATTAATAGCACACTGAACCTCTTCTTCAATAGTAAGATATAAGTATATAAGTAGATATGACCAAGGCTAAAAGAATATATTACATCATATCACCAGAGATAATCAAATAAAGTGCAGGGTGCCATAGTACAGTATATAGCATAGCATAATATATCCACAATACTATAAGTGAATCCCTTGCTGGGAAAAATAGAAGAAATATATAATGAATTGGCAATGCCAAGCATATAAAGAAAGTCCTGCAACACTGTGAAAGACCCCGCATTGGTGATGTGAAGTGAAGTACAAAAGAGGATATCTGGTATAGTGAATCAACCTGCACCTGGACGTGGAAGGAGAGACCCCAACGCGCATTTCGCACACTGCTTCTTTGGGGGGGGTGTAGATAGCTTTCACATAGCTTCTTGGATGGTAAATAGTAAGTACATGTTTCATGGTCTGTGGATGTTAGGGCTAGTGGAACGCACCAAATAATTAGGAAGATGGAATAAGGTGCGTTCGCAGCCCGGGGTCCATCGTGCAGATATGGAACCTGCTGCTGAGTAATGACGGACTATATGGCGGTATAATGTGGATACATACATGGGTTAGCTTCACCCTGTATGAAGGAAGCGAATCCTGTTGCGTCACAGGGCCGTGGTACCGCACAAAGAGCGCAAGCAAGGGAAAGAGTTCCTCTAGACCTCTTGCGCTCGACACCGCTACTGGTGTGTCAGAGTTTAACAGAAATAATAATTTAATGCACAAGAGTCCGTGCAGTGCCGCTCTGGCGGACGCCACTTACCACCCAGACTTGGGTCAGGAAAGCGCTCTAATAGTGCACGGCGCTGCACTGGCGGTCACAGCAATAAGATGCTGTATCGTATGTTAAGTGCAGATAGCTCTGTCGGGCGCTAGATAGCAGACATCCACCTTACGCGAGCAGTCATACACAAGGGAGGGGATGTGTTATGATTTGGTAATTCAGTACCACAATGGACATAGAAGTCAGAGCACATACAGTGACCTGACAATAACCCAAAAACATAGAACGAGGATAGGAAAGGTAACTTTGCGGTCAACACAAAACCCTACAAACAACCACGCAAAGGGGGCAAAAAGACCCTCCGTACCGACTAACGGCACGGAGGTACACCCTCTGCGTCCCAGAGCTTCCAGCAAGCAAGAAAAACCAAATAAACAAGCTGGACAGAAAAAACAGCAAACAAAAATAACACAAGAGCAACTTAGCTATGCAGAGCAGCAGGCCACAGGAACGATCCAGGAGGAAGCTAGTCCAATACTAGAACATTGACTGGAGGCGGGAACTTGACACCTAACAGCAGGCCTATTAACTCTCTATATATGGACATGTGTGCTGGCATCTAAATGATCTGCTTGTTATTATTATTCACTTGTTATTATCATTTACTTATCAGCATGGATGCACATATGACTATTTTAGCATGCATTATTATTAGGATGTATAGGTCATAGATCTCTATAATTTACTGTCTACTGTTGTGATTGTCTATGATTGTCAAGGAGTGCAAATCCCTGCTATGTGCTATTTATAAGATGTGACATTGTTGTGAGATTATTATTTCTCAAGACCTTTGTATTATTTTTGTATTATTTATAATAAAGTGTTCTTTATATTTTTATAATTTTTGATCGTGTTGCTACTTCATTTCTCTATTGGTTATTATCTGTTCACACCATGACTGTTCATGCAATAAATTTAGTTAGAGCCAGTAGGGAAAACATACACATTGAATATTGATCAATGTAAAAGCATGCATGTATGTATGTATGTGGCGAGTATAGATTACGTGAGATTAGTTTTATTCTCAGTATCGCTGTCAGTCAAACAGCAATTGGTCAATTGCCTTTATTATAATGTTTGTATATTACCTGCTATTTGTTGATTTTACATTCCAGTCACAATCAATCATTAATGGAAAAGGCTCTTTCAGCTGCATAATTACCTTGAGCATCTATCACATTAATGAGAGGAAATCATAGGAGCGAGTTCCTGGATGACAATATATTCATCAGCTAAGAAAAGTTTTGTGTTATACATGTTATTAATGTGATTGTTCAATAGTGTTAGTGTTCAGTATTTTTTATAATTGTAAACACTCATAGTAAACATAGATAGCTCACGTACAGCTCTGCCTTGAAAGTTTAATTATTTTTCATTTACACTTAACTTTGGAGGGCTGAGCCAAATGTCCCCTTTTGCCATTCACTTCATCTAATTAGGCCTCTTTCACACTTCCGTCTTTCAGCTCCCGTCACATTCCGTCTTTTTTTGAGAATGCAGGATCCTGCATTTTCCCATAGACTTGTATTAGCCACGGATTGTGACAGATAGTCATCCGTTTCATCCGTCTTTCACTGGACCCTTCATAAAAAAATGGTCCGTCGGGCAGAGAAAACGTTCAGAGGAACGTTTTTTCTGCATGTCAGAAAATCGGTCAGCGACGCATCCTGTGAAAAGCAGGAATCCAGCGACGGGCCCCGTCTTTTCAAAGAGGGCATGCATGGAAGAATTTCCCGTCCAGGGCTGACAGTTTCTACAGCATGGGGATGCTGCTGCATCTCCATGCTGTAGAAGAGATCAGCCTGCAAAAAATGATTGTCCCAAAGTGGGACAAAGTAAAAAAAAAGTAAAATAATTGTAAAAACATTTTTTAAAAATCAAAAATAATAAAAACATCAAAATATATTGTATCTATAAATAAATATTTTCATGAAAAAATATATATAAACAATAAAAGTACACATATTTGGTATAGCCACGTCCGCAATGACCTGACTTTTTTAAATCAGTCATATGTTTGAATTTTTGATACCACTACCGCTTTGATGTGGATTTTTGGTCAATAATTAACTTGATAATAATCAGACCTGCTGACATTCGTCATTGCTCCACAACTTAATGTATCTTTACATATATGTTTGAATTAGTTGAAAGGTAAAAAACTGAATCCAGACTAAGGCTGCCGTCACACTGGCAGTATTTGGTCAGTATTTTACATCAGTATTTGTAAGCCAAAACCAGGAGTGGAACAATTAGAGGAAAAGTATAATAGAAACATATGCACCACTTCTGCATTTATCACCCACTCCTGGTTTTGGCTTACAGATACTGATGTAAATTACTGACCAAATACTACTAGTGTGATTGCAGCCTAATAGTTAGTTAAAGAGAATCTGTCACCAGGTATTTCTCACCCCATCTGTAGCAGTGATATACCAGTTTGTTTACTGGGTGCAACATTTTTGACAAAATTATTGTTTCTCTTCTGCAGATTTAGCCGAGCTCAAAAGCTGATCTTTGCATAACTCTGTCCATACCACTGACTGGCAGCTTACTTTGTACACTGTGGTTGGTGCAGGGTTATACAGAGCAGCAGGTCTTGGAGGCACGCAACAGCTAGTCCAATAGTGATCATCTCTTGCTGATAAAACACTGATTGTATTTAACCTACAGAAAGCAGCCTAGTAAGTGGCACATCCCTGGAATTAGGGTCTCTGTGTCTACCTAATGCTGCTTTAATTTCACATAGCAAAAACCTGCTGAGACAGATTGCCTTTAAATTAACCCATGACTAAAATCTGCAAGGGAATACCTAAAACCACAAATATTAAGTCAGGGATGAGGATGAAGCCACAATGATGCCGCCAATCACAAATATGAAACTTTGTGATGAATATTGAATGAAAAAAAATAAAAATAAAAATATATATATTTTGTAGCGTTTCACCCACTACGTGTCTTGGGGGACACTCGCTTGGCAGCAGAATAATCATAGACAGGCACCTTTTTTTCAGATAAACAGTCCATGTGGTTTATTAAATTCTCAGCATAAACCACTGTAGGCCATGTTACATATCACAGACCTCACATAGTCCTTTAGTTCATCATATATGGCTTTACAAATCATTCATTATTCAAGCCTGTATCTCTCCAGTCACCGGGTGACTGCACAGTTCAGCAACTGTCCTATGTTAGCGCACACAGTTCTTTTCCCCATACCAGGGGTTACCTCTTAGGAGCTCCTGCTCCACAGGTTGACCCCATGTCTGTCCAAGGTCCACAACAGGACCGTCCAGGTCGACGGTCTCACAGTGCTTCCAGGACGACTCCACTCCCAGGAGCCTCCAACACTGACCGTCCAGGTCGATGGCCTCACAGTGCTTCCAGGACGACTCCACTCCCAGGAGCCTCCAACACTGACCGTCCAGGTCGACGGCCTCACAGTGCTTCCAGGACGACTCTACTCCCAGGAGCCTCCAACACTGACCGTCCAGGTCGACGGCCTCACACTGCTTCCAGGACGACTCTACTCCCAGGAGCCTCCAACACTGACCGTCCAGGTCGACGGCCTCACACTGCTTCCAGGACGACTCCACTCCCAGGAGCCTCCAACACTGACCGTCCAGGTCGACGGCCTCACAGTGCTTCCAGGACGACTCTACTCCCAGGAGCCTCCAACACTGACCGTCCAGGTCGACGGTCTCACAGTGCTTCCAGGACGACTCCACTCCCAGGAGCCTCCAACACTGACCGTCCAGGACCTACAGCACACAGGCTACTCAGGGCCAAAGCCCAACCATGTGCTATTCAGGAATTCCCAGGATTTCCAACACAGGCTTCCAGCGCCTTGCACTTGGCCCATTCAGATCCAAACACAGGAACATGTGACCCACACCCTGGTCACATTATATACCTTTTAACCACTCCCCTGGGTGGGAGTGTGGATGTGTGGCTAGTTTGTCCCGCCGATCTCACATAACTAGCCTAGTAAGTCTCCCTTCATAACTATACAAACTCTTGAGGGACTACAGGTCCCAGAACAACAACATTGCATCAGACTTACCACGCAGACTCCCTCTGCGACACATATCGGCCATTCACAACTCTGCCAGACACTGTTCCATCACATTTATACCTCCAAGCGCATCTTGAAGCGCACACACAGCGCCCCCTGGCTGTAACACGTGTCACTGCACCACAATATATATATATATATATATATATATATTGGCTAAGAAATATGTTCACACCCCTGTTAATATGTCAGGCTTTTATCATGTAATAAAATCCTATCAAGAAGAATCATTTCAGAGTTTTTCCACCTTTAATGTCACCTATAATCTGAACACTTCAATTGAAAAATAAACTGAAATCTTTTCAAATGGAAAAAAGATCTAGAATTAAAATGATGTGGATGGATAAATATACACTCTCTTAAACTAGTACTTTTCTGAAGTAAACTAGCAGCACAAAAAACATAAAAAATAACTTTTATTAAATACCATATATACTTGTGTATAAGCTGAATTTTTCAGCACTTTTTTGTGAGGGAGGGGGAGCAGCAGAGCAGCAGGTCACATGAGGCAGAAGCCGGCTGCTGAGGCTGTAACTGTGCCCGCTGCTAAAGAGAAATTAATATTAATTTCTCTTATAGCAGTGCAGAGCGACAGCCGCCGGCTTCCAGAAGACATCCTACTTACCCACCAGCATGCCCTCGCAGCATCTCAGTGGTCCCAGCACCTTCACAGCATCTTGATGGTTCCAGCATCCAGCAGGTCTTGCTGCGCAATCATGTGGCGCAGCTCATTAAGGTAATGAATATGCACGCGTCTCCACTTCCATAAATGTGGAGCACACACTCATTACCTTAATGAGCGGTGCCACGTGATCACTCAGCACAGGAAGAACTGCAGGAAGCCGGGACCACCGAGGAGATGCTGCGAGGGCACGGAGGAGGGTGAGTAGGATAGGGGATAAGGAGCCATGCATACTAGGACGGGATGGGGAGCCATGCATAGCAGGACAGTGATGGGGAGCCATGCATACCAGAACAGGGATAAGGGGACAACGCATACCCAGCTTATACTTTAGCCAATAAGCTTACCCAGTTTTCTGTGGGAAAATTAGGTGCCTCGGCTTATACTCGGGTCGGCTTATACTGGAGTATATACGGTATGTTTAAAACATCTTCTTTAAGTGCAATTCATAAATAGTGAAATCATACTTTCTTGGGAATTGAGTGAGGGAAAAAAAATAAGTCAAAAAGATATAATCCTTCCCTTTAAGCATCTGAATAGATGCTCAAATAACCCAGTATGACAAATATGGGTTGACCACACATAACTCCCAGGAAAAAGGAAAGGAAAAGAGTTCTGTAAATACCTTACTTAGCTTAATGAAGTATGACTTAGGTTCCAGAATTTATAATACGATGTCCTGATGCCTTTTTCCCCCTTGTAATCGTGCTGGTTCATCAGGGACTACCTTTGTCATGCAGCCAGACAAAGAGGAAGTACTGATAATGCGGCATCCAACTCCTCCGGCTGCAATGAGGGAAATAATGCATGAGTTGGATGCCATATTGTCAGTACCTCTCATGGTGTTTGCAGAGCAATTCTCCTTTCCTTTTTCCTGTGCATTAATAATATTACATATTTGCTTACTAGGTCATTTGAGCATCAATTTAGACGCTTAAACAAAAGCATTATATCTTTTTGATTCTTTTTTTTTTACTTTACCTAATTCCCAGGAAGGTGTGTTCACTATTTATTTGTTGCCCTTGGTGGTTTAGAGAGTGTGTTTTTAAGGCCATATAGGGTCATGTGAGGGTGGAGCCATGTAGGATGCCAACCTCTGAGGCTCGGCAGGGACAACTTAGGGTTTGATAGGGAAAATTGTTCCCATTTATCACCATTGATTTTATTTTTGTCCCTATTGCCAAGCATCTCTGAGACTTTCCTTGTTATTTATGCATACTTAATAAAAGTTATTTCTTAAGGTTATTTTGTGCTGGTAGTTATTGTCAATTGAACCCCATTACTATATACATTTCTCTTGGTCTGATGAATTGCTGTTATGCTGAAATTCCTCTCCATCTTCGGCTTTTAAACATTAGGCTGAAGGTTTTTTATACTCAATTGAATGATATTTGAAACATTTCATAATTTCCTGCGCTTTGACTATAATCACAGTTAGAGCTGCTTGAAAACCGCCCCAATTATAATTCTCCCTCTACCATGCTTCACTGTGGGTATCTTGTCTTTTGTTAATGTGCAGTGTTGGCTTTGTGCCAAACGTGCTTTTTGAAATTAAGGCCAGAAAGTCAGCCTTCGTCTCATCAGCCACTTATATAGTCCTCATCTTCAGATACTTTCTCCAGTTGGATATCCACTTCAGAATCTGAGTCATTGGCAAGGTTTTACAATTCAGCTGCAGTCAATGGAAGTCTTTGTCACATTTTATCTAACTTTAGAAATAATGGACACTCATGACTTTCACTGGGTAAAATCAGCGTTGTGGAATAAGATAGCACTATATAAATAATAAAATTACAGCAAACACTAACCAGTATAGCAACAATGCAATCTTATATGCTACAGCGAAGCAGACCTGCAAAGACCTGTACTCAAAGCCCATCCATCCGTAGTAACTTGCAAATGTATCAAGCTCACGGACCAGCAGGAGCTGGAGAAATCAATAAACAATAGTAGATGCAATAGATAATCCGCAATGATACTATAAATCATTTATGTGACTGGAAATATGGCGGGAGATCAGTATAAAGCAGTATGTAACACTATGTTCATATGTAACAATCATTTTTTCATACGAAAAAGTTAAAATAAAAGGAACAACACTCATAATAACACCTATACTTAACTAAATTCACCTATCCACGGTTTGCAGATCCTCATAATAAATAATCTGTTGATCAACAAATTATTCTTTAGGTCAAATAGACCCGGACAGTTCAGCAGAGTTAATATAAGGTTTGACCATGGCCTTTGTTCAGTTGACTTTCATCTCACTCCATCAGTCAACAACTACTGTACTCTGAAGATGCAATCTGGGAGTCTCTGCAAAGTCAAGATTCTTCCATAGGGATCAAATGTGAAAACTTGGCTGCCCATTAGATGCCGTTAAACACAGAGGCTTGTACCAAGATTGTCTGTGGAACTAATGAGAAATGTAAGGCTAGGGTCACATTGCGTTAGTGCAATCCGTTTAGCGCTAGCGGGTTGCGCTAACGCAATGTTTTTAATGGGGCCGCATCCCGGGGTCGCGGTAACGTCCCCGCTCTCGCACATCCCAAGCAGCGTCAAGCAGCGTCCGCGGCGCGCCAGGAAACACCGGCGTGTCGCTAGTGCTGCGCGTTCCCATTGCCGTGAATGGGCGCGCTAACGGACGCGTTGCACGGCGTTAATTTCGCCGTGCAACGCTGTCCGTTAGCGCTTTCCCATTAACGCAATGGGAACCAAGCCTTACATATCCTCTCCATAAGTAACTATACCATTCTTGCACCCTGCAGTTTCTTAGTCGTTCTTTGCGTTCTTTGCAGACATGTAGTATTATTTACTTTTACCTTCTTTAGGATTCAGTTTGGTTACTGTTTGATTCAAATGATTAAACTTTGCAATTAAATAGTTAAGCACAAAATTCTAAACTTTTTTTTACAATGCAACAAAACATTACTTGTATTTTACTGTTTAGACCTTTCTAAATATAACTGCTGATACCGTCATTCATGAGTCCAACAGTAAGCAGGCTTTGACAGAGCACAGCTTGACCTGTTCCCAAAGGGCAATAGAAAAGCGTTTACAAATCCACAACAGCAAATCCATTCTAATAGTTCTTGTAGAGAGAGCACACAAAATGTTTACACCAGATACCTGCAAAATCTCCATAGTTTGTGTCCGTACCAGTTAACAGCTGAAGCTATCGCATGTTAAGGTTAAGTTCCCACAATGAGTTTTTGTGAATTTTTGACGCTGTGCAAAAACACGCAGCAAAGTGGATGGGACTTATAGAAATCTCATGCCCACTTTGTTTTTTTGTTTTGTTTTGTTTTTTCCACACAGCATAAACTGCCCTGTGGTTCATGTCTGAAATCCGCAGCATGTCAATTCCACTTACAGATACACTGAGTAAAATTTTCAAAATATCCCCATAGAATTGCATTAGATGCAAAAAATTCACAAAAAAGTATGTGTTTTTAACCCCTTAACCCCCTGAGCTTTTTTCGGTTTTCGTTTTTTTTCTCCCCTCCTTCCCAGAGCCATAACTTTTTTATTTTTCAGTCAATATGGCCAGGTGAGGGCTTATTGTTTCCGGGACGAGTTGTACTTTTGAACGACAGCATTGGTTTTACCATGTCATGTACTAGAAAAAAAATCCAAGTGCGGTGAAATTGCAAAAAAAGTACAATCCCACACTGGTTTTTTGCTTGGCTTATTTGCTAGGTTCACTAAATGCTAAAACTGACCTGTCATTATGATTATCCAGGTCATTACGAGTTCATAGACACCAGACATATCTAGGTTATTTTTTATCTAAGTGGTAAAAAGAAATTCCAAACTTTGCTAAAAAAAAAATATTGTGCAATTTTCCAACACCAGTAGCGTCTCCATTTTTCGTGATCTCGGGTTGAGTGAGTGCTTATTTTTTGTGTGCCGAGCTGACGTTTTTAACGATACCATTTTGGTGCAGACACATTCTTTTGATCGCCCGTTATTGCATTTTAATACAATGTTGCGGTCAACACCTAATTCTGGTGTTTTGAATTTTTTACTCGCTACGCCGTTTAACAATCAGGAAAATTCATTTGTTAACTGATAGATCAGGCGATTCTGAACGCGGTGATACCAAATATGTGTAGGTTTGATTTTTTTTTTATTGTTTTATTTTGAATGGGGCGAAAAGGGGTGATTTGAACTTTTATATTTTTTATATTTTTTTAATATTTTTAAAAACATTTTTTTACTTTTGCCATGCTTCAATAGCCTCCATGGGAGGCTAGAAGCTGGCATATCATGATCGTCTCTGCTACATAGGGGCGATGCTCAGACCACAGGGTGGCGCTCACAGCAATCTTGCATCAACTACCATAGAGGTCTGCAGGAGACCTCTGGTTGTTATGCCGACGCACCGATGACCTACCATCATGTGACGGGGTCACTAGTGCGCGTTTCCATCTGAATGGCCGGAAGCTCTTGTTAAATGCCGCTGTCAGAGGTTGACAGCAGCATTTCACTAGTTAGGTGCGGGCGGATCGTAATTCTGCCTGCGCCTATTGCGGTCACATATCAGCTGTTCAAAACAGCTGACATGTCCCGGCTTTGATGCGTGTTCACCGCTGGGGCCCGCATCAAAGCGGGGGTTCTGCCATCGGATGTATTATTCCGTCTGATGTCAGAAATGGGTTAACGCATTACCGCTGCAGAATTAACTAAAAATGCATGTTATCCGCACATGACTATATCAATAATGTTTGTTCAATTCCAAATACTAAGAAGTATTAAAAACAGCTTCATTTAAAACACAACGTACCAAAAAGAGGCAAAACTGCAGCGTCAAAAATGCGATAAAGCACATTTTGAAAAATGTAATAATTAAAAAGTTAGTAACATAATTTACATAATGGATGCAGAAATGCTGCATAAAATCTGCAACTTCAGAAACTCCCTAAAAACTCAGCCTAAAAAAAATAAAATAAAATAAATGAAAATTCCATTACGGAGACAAAGTATGCCACTTCAGATATTTCTGCTCCTTTGAAGAAGAATTTACCTTAAATCTGGGACTCAGAAAGGCACTTTGGATTAATTATCATTACTCCGTAAACAGTTTTCTTAATCGTGATGCTAAACTCTTGTACAGTCATAATATTTAGTTTCCTATTATTCAGTGAAAGCAACAGACAGTTGTTAGGACTGGCGGAACGCACCAAGACAGATGGTATAGATGCGTTCGCAGTCCGGGGTCCACCGTGCAGGTGAAAACCTGCTGCTAGCAATTAGCAGACTATATGGCGGTACACTAGAGTATACACGCGTGGGTTAACCTCACCCAGCGTGAAAGAAGCAATCCTGTTAAGGCACAGGACCGCGGTACCGCACCTAAAGCGCGAGCAAGTAGTCAGCGAACTTAACCCCAACTGGGATTGAAGTCCGATTAGACCCTTGCTGGCGCAACACCGCAACTGGGTGTGAAAAGAAACAGAAGAGCATGCAGTGCCGCACTGACGAACGCCACTAACCACCCAGGCTTGGGTAAGGAAAGCACAGAGGAAGTGCACGGCGCCGTACTGGCGGTCACAGCAACTGGACGCTATAATGTGTGACTAGTGCTGTAGGATAAGTCGGGCGCTAGGTAGCAGCCATACACCTTCCGCGAACAGTCATACTATAGGGTAGGTGTATCCAAGGACGACTTGCACTCACAACATACACACATTAGCAATTGTTTGACAATACTAGCGCATGGCCGTGCGGTCATGCGCAGTTTATATAGCAGCAGCACAGGAAGTGGCCACAGCACTTTTGCCCTTCTAGGACCTGCCAAGAGGACCAATGGAATGTGCTGCAGAGCCTGAGCACATGACCCTCGATCTCCAACGGGAGACCTTACGCTGGGCATGCTCAGTACATGCAGACAAGGACTTAGTCCCAGAGAAGTCCGCTCGCTGCTGACCAGCACTGACTTTAATGGCAGAGACTGGAGAAGCAGCAGTAACTCTCAGAACAGAGTGAGAATGAGCAAGACGCTGGGACCGACGTCCTTGCTGAGCAGGCTCCACTGCGGCTGGACAAGAATGGGAGACCGCAGCGGAAGTGGCTCGAGATTCCCCCCGTGCAGAAGCGGGAACTCGACCCCTAACATTACTCCCCCTCCTAGGGCCCCCCCCCCCCTTGGGCCTCGCTATGTTCGAAGGCAGCAATGAGCTGCGGAGCCCGAATGTGCTCAACAGGCTCCCAGGACCTGTCCTCAGGGCCATAACCCTTCCAGTCCACCAAATAAATTTTTTTACCACGCACCACCTTGCACCCCAAAATAGCGTTCACCTCATAATCGTCCGTAGACGAACCCGATGTCCCAGCAGATGACTCGGAAAACCGGGACATATACACGGGTTTCAAGAGGGACACATGAAAGGTGTCGGTGATACCCAGGCGTGGCGGAAGGGCCAAACGATAGACCACAGGATTAACCTGCTCGAGGACCTTGAATGGACCCAAGTAGCGAGGAGCAAATTTAGTGGATTCAACTCGCAGCCTGATGTTACGGGCGGAGAGCCACACCAAGTCGCCAGGAGCAAAGGTCGGAGCGGGGCGCCGATGAGCATCAGTGGAGGACCTCATTCTCTCCTTAGAGGCCCGAATGGCATCCTGAGTGCGGTCCCAAATATCCCGTGCCTCCACAGCCCAGTCTGCCACCCTGGAGTTGGCGGAAGACACGGGCATAGGCACAGGTACCCGTGGATGCTGACCATAGTTGAGGAGGAATGGGGTTTGTCCAGTGGAGTCGGCTACGGCGTTGTTCAGTGCAAACTCTGCCCATGATAGCAAGGATGCCCAGTCATCCTGCCTGGCTGAAACAAAATGTCGCAGGTATGTGACCAAGGTCTGGTTGGCCCTCTCTACCAACCCATTCGTCTCGGGATGATAAGCGGAAGAGAGATTCAACTCAATACTGAGAAGACGACAGAGCTCTCTCCAGAACCGAGACGCAAACTGGGGACCCCGGTCACTGACAATTTTGTCTGGCATACCATGTAGGCGGAAGATATGTCTAATGAACAATGCTGCCAAGGCCCG
The DNA here is from genome assembly GCF_032444005.1 of Ranitomeya imitator. NCBI lineage: Eukaryota > Metazoa > Chordata > Amphibia > Anura > Dendrobatidae > Ranitomeya > Ranitomeya imitator. The sequence continues at coordinate 434,000,249 of NC_091287.1, read as the reverse complement.
TGCAGAAGGTAACCGCGGCAGCGGCACCAAATGCACCATTTTTGAGAAATGATCGGTGATGACCCAAATGATGGTACAGCCGCGAGACTTGGGCAAACCCACAACAAAGTCCATCCCGACCATCTCCCAGGGCCTATCTGCCACCGGCAAGGGATAGAGCAAACCAGCTGGCCTTTGACGCGGAGATTTATTTTTGGCGCAGGAGACACACGCCAGAAGATAATCCCTGACATCCCGGACCATATGCGGCCACCAGTACGTCCTCGCCAGTAGCTCAGATGTCCTCTTTGTCCCAAAGTGTCCACCCACCCTGGACGAATGAGCCCAAGAGAGAACCTCCGGTCGCAAATTAATGGGCACAAAAGTCTTGCCCGGAGGCACAGACTCTAGCGAAACCGGCGCCACGGTTCTCAGGCTCTCGGAAGGGACAATAAGCCGAGGCTCCTCTTCCTCCTCCTCAGTTGACATAAGGGAGCGAGAGAGAGCGTCAGCACGGATATTCTTCTCCCCGGCGAGATAATGAAGGGAAAAGTGGAACCGGGAGAAGAACAGGGACCATCTGGCCTGGCGAGAATTTAGCCGCTGGGCTGTCTGCAAATAGACCAAATTTTTGTGGTCCGTGTAAACTTGGAAGGGAAACCGCGCACCTTCCAGAAGGTGTCTCCACTCCGAAAAGGCCAACTTCATTGCTAGCAACTCCCTGTCCCCGATGGAGTAGTTCCTCTCCGCTGGTGTGAAGGTCTTGGAGAAGAAGAAGCATGGATGCTTCCGACCTTGAGCATCCTTTTGGTAGAGGACTGCTCCAGCACCAACGGACGAGGCATCCACCTCCAGTAGGAATGGCTTATCCACATCGGGACGATGTAAGATGGGAGCGCTAGCAAAGTGGGACTTAATAGAAGTGAAGGCCTTGGAGACCTCTTCCGACCACAATTTGGGATTCGCTCCCTTCTTGGTGAGGGCTACCAAGGGAGCTACCAGAGTTGAGAAGTGGGGAATGAACTGGCGGTAATAGTTTATGAACCCCATAAAGCGCTGCACCGCTTTAAGAGAATGGGGCTCTTGCCAGTCCATCACAGCCTGTAGTTTGGCAGGATCCATAGCCAATCCCTGGGCGGAGATGATATAGCCCAGGAAAGGTAAGGACTCCTGCTCAAACACACACTTCTCCAACTTTGCGTAAAGAGAGTTTGCCCGTAGGAGGTCGAAGACTCTGCCAACATCTCTCCGGTGGGAGTCAATATCTGGAGAAAAGATGAGAATATCATCCAGATAGACTACAACCGAGGTGGAAAGCATATCCCGGAAGATGTCGTTGACAAAGTCTTGAAAAACGGCAGGTGCATTACAGAGCCCGAAGGGCATCACCAGATACTCATAGTGCCCATCTCTGGTGTTAAATGCCGTTTTCCACTCGTCCCCCTCACGGATGCGAATCAGGTTGTAAGCACCCCGCAGATCTAGTTTCGTAAACACTCTAGCTCCCCGAAGCCTATCGAAAAGCTCAGATATCAACGGCAAAGGGTACTTGTTCTTAACTGTGATAGCATTAAGACCCCTCTAGTCTATGCATGGACGTAGTTCTCCATTCTTCTTCTGCACGAAGAAGAACCCTGCCCCAGCAGGTGACACTGACTTCCTGATGAACCCTCTTGCCAGATTCTCTTGTATGTACTGAGACATTGCCTCCGTTTCCGGGAGAGATAATGGATAGACTCGACCCCGGGGAGGCTCAGCACCAGGCAAGAGATCGATAGGACAGTCATAGGGGCGATGGGGCGGAAGGGTCTCCGCCGCCTTCTTGGAGAACACGTCTGCATAAGACCAATATTGCTTGGGGAGAGAGGATAGATCTGCGGGTACCTCAGTAGTAGCAACCTGAACGCACTCTCGGTGACACCTACCCCCACATGATTCACCCCATCCCAGAATTCTGCCTGAGGACCACTCGATGTGAGGAGAGTGGTACCGTAGCCAAGGTATCCCCAACAGGACCTCATCAATACCCTCAGGAATGACGAGCAGAGAAATAATCTCCTGATGGGATGGCGACAGGGACAGAGTAACAGGGATGGTCTGATGTGTTATCTGTGCGGGGAGTGTCGACCCATTCACCACTCGTACCGTTACTGGTTGGGATAGCATAACCAGGGGTATTGCGTGACGTTGGGCGAAGGCAGAAGACATAAAATTGCCCTCCGCCCCAGAATCCACGCAGAGGTCTACCGAGTGGGAGGATGAGCCAAAGGTAATTGTCCCCTTAAAGGACAATTTGGAGGCAAACGTCGCAGTGTCTAGTACACCTCCACCTACTACCACTAGACGCTGACGTTTCCTCGACCGCTGATGACATCTGGTGGCAAGATGTCCTGACTGTTGGCAAACATGGCAACCCTGGAGTGCACGAGCAGTCTGGGACTTAGATCCCGCTCGTGACACCACCTTAGGTTCCTGGAACTCAGGAGCCTGAACTGGAGATTCCAAAGGTTTGGCGAAGGTGGGAGCCAGCCGAAACCTCTGCCTACACTGGGCTCGCTCTAACCTCCGCTCGTGAAAACGGAGGTCAATGCGAGTAGATACTGCTATTAACTCCTCCAGTGTGGCGGGAATCTCCCTAGTGGCCAGAGCATCCTTAACGTGGTCAGCCAGCCCCCTCCAAAATATAGGGATAAGGGCTTTATCCGACCACTCCAGCTCAGATGCCAGAGTGCGGAAATGGACGGCAAAAAGGCTGACCAAGGACGAGCCCTGAGTCAGTGCCAACAGTTGGAGCGCCGTGTCATGGGTGACACGAGGTCCTAGAAAGACCTGTTTCAGAGTGCTCAGGAATAACGGAGCACTCTGCACCACATGATCGCCACGCTCCCACAGCGGCGTAGCCCACTGCAACGCCCTGTCCGACAATAAGGAAATTATAAAGCCCACCTTAGCCCGCTCTGTAGGGAAACGAGAGGCCAGAAGCTCGAGATGTATTGAGCACTGACTCACGAAACCCCTACAGGACTTACTGTCACCAGAAAATTTCTCTGGTAGCGGGAGGCGAGATAGCGTCGGTACAGGAGCGGCAGTGGACAAGGTAGCTGCAGCCACACTTGCAGCCTGAACAGTGACAGCAGTAACATCCACAGCTGAGGTTGAACGCTCAAGAGCCGCCAACCTTCCCTCCAGCTGCTGGATGTACCGCTGTAAACGCTGATCGTCCGCCATTTTACTAGCCAGACCCTGGCGCTAGTATTCTGTTAGGACTGGCGGAACGCACCAAGACAGATGGTATAGATGCGTTCGCAGTCCGGGGTCCACCGTGCAGGTGAAAACCTGCTGCTAGCAATTAGCAGACTATATGGCGGTACACTAGAGTATACACGCGTGGGTTAACCTCACCCAGCGTGAAAGAAGCAATCCTGTTAAGGCACAGGACCGCGGTACCGCACCTAAAGCGCGAGCAAGTAGTCAGCGAACTTAACCCCAACTGGGATTGAAGTCCGATTAGACCCTTGCTGGCGCAACACCGCAACTGGGTGTGAAAAGAAACAGAAGAGCATGCAGTGCCGCACTGACGAACGCCACTAACCACCCAGGCTTGGGTAAGGAAAGCACAGAGGAAGTGCACGGCGCCGTACTGGCGGTCACAGCAACTGGACGCTATAATGTGTGACTAGTGCTGTAGGATAAGTCGGGCGCTAGGTAGCAGCCATACACCTTCCGCGAACAGTCATACTATAGGGTAGGGGTATCCAAGGACGACTTGCACTCACAACATACACACATTAGCAATTGTTTGACAATACTAGCGCATGGCCGTGCGGTCATGCGCAGTTTATACAGTGGGGCAAAAAAGTATTTAGTCAGTCAGCAATAGTGCAAGTTCCACCACTTAAAAAGATGAGAGGCGTCTGTAATTTACATCATAGGTAGACCTCAACTATGGGAGACAAACTGAGAAAAAAAAATCCAGAAAATCACATTGTCTGTTTTTTTAACATTTTATTTGCATATTATGGTGGAAAATAAGTATTTGGTCAGAAACAAAATTTCATCTCAATACTTTGTAATATATCCTTTGTTGGCAATGACAGAGGTCAAACGTTTTCTGTAAGTCTTCACAAGGTTGCCACACACTGTTGTTGGTATGTTGGCCCATTCCTCCATGCAGATCTCCTCTAGAGCAGTGATGTTTTTGGCTTTTCGCTTGGCAACACAGACATTCAACTCCCTCCAAAGGTTTTCTATAGGGTTGAGATCTGGAGACTGGCTAGGCTACTCCAGGACCTTGAAATGCTTCTTACAAAGCCACTCCTTCGTTGCCCTGGCGGTGTGCTTTGGATCATTGTCATGTTGAAAGACCCAGCCACGTTTCATCTTCAATGCCCTTGCTGATGGAAGGAGGTTTGCACTCAAAATCTCACGATACATGGCCCCATTCATTCTTTCATGTACCCGGATCAGTCGTCCTGGCCCCTTTGCAGAGAAACAGCCCCAAAGCATGATGTTTCCACCACCATGCTTTACAGTAGGTATGGTGTTTGATGGATGCAACTCAGTATTCTTTTTCCTCCAAACACGACAAGTTGTGTTTCTACCAAACAGTTCCAGTTTGGTTTCATCAGACCATAGGACATTCTCCCAAAACTCCTCTGGATCATCCAAATGCTCTCTAGCAAACTTCAGACGGGCCCGGTCATGTACTGGCTTAAGCAGTGGGACACGTCTGGCACTGCAGGATCTGAGTCCATGGTGGCGTAGTGTGTTACTTATGGTAGGCCTTGTTACATTGGTCCCAGCTCTCTGCAGTTCATTCACTAGGTCCCCCCGCGTGGTTCTGGGATTTTTGCTCACCGTTCTTGTGATCATTTTGACCCCACGGGGTGGGATTTTGCGTGGAGCCCCAGATCGAGGGAGATTATCAGTGGTCTTGTATGTCTTCCATTTTCTAATTATTGCTCCCACTGTTGATTTCTTCACTCCAAGCTGGTTGGCTATTGCAGAATCAGTCTTCCCAGCCTGGTGCAGGGCTACAATTTTGTTTCTGGTGTCCTTTGACAGCTCTTTGGTCTTCACCATAGTGGAGTTTGGAGTCAGACTGTTTGAGGGTGTGCACAGGTGTCTTTTTATACTGATAACAAGTTTAAACAGGTGCCATTACTACAGGTAATGAGTGGAGGAAAGAGGAGACGCTTAAAGAAGAAGTTACAGGTCTGTGAGAGCCAGAAATCTTGATTGTTTGTTTCTGACCAAATACTTATTTTCCACCATAATATGCAAATAAAATGTTAAATAAACAGACAATGTGATTTTCTGGATTTTTTTTTCTCAGTTTGTCTCCCATAGTTGAGGTCTACCTATGATGTAAATTACAGACGCCTCTCATCTTTTTAAGTGGTGGAACTTGCACTATTGCTGACTGACTAAATACTTTTTTGCCCCACTGTATAGCAGCAGCACAGGAAGTGGCCACAGCACTTTTGCCCTTCTAGGACCTGCCAAGAGGACCAATGGAATGTGCTGCAGAGCCTGAGCACATGACCCTCGATCTCCAACGGGAGACCTTACGCTGGGCATGCTCAGTACATGCAGACAAGGACTTAGTCCCAGAGAAGTCCGCTCGCTGCTGACCAGCACTGACTTTAATGGCAGAGACTGGAGAAGCAGCAGTAACTCTCAGAACAGAGTGAGAATGAGCAAGACGCTGGGACCGACGTCCTTGCTGAGCAGGCTCCACTGCGGCTGGACAAGAATGGGAGACCGCAGCGGAAGTGGCTCGAGATTCCCCCTGTGCAGAAGCGGGAACTCGACCCCTAACACAGTAATGATATTTTACCATACTATGTGTACTCATATAGTTGGAAAAATTATTTTATTTATGACTCCTTTTTGAAGAACAAATAGACTATGAGAACAGTTGTTGAGAATGCTCACTTTTTTATGTCTATGGCCATCTATAACCATGCCTCGTCACTGACTGGCAGATGGCTTTGTATTGACGCACTGCTAAGTCAGCTGTCAGTCAGTGTTAGGGTGTGGTTAGCGATGACTGAAGCCACTTTGCCACGCCTCTATGACTGAAAGCCCAGGGCTGCCAGTAATATACTTGAATGTTAATATTAGACTTGACATGAGGCTAAGGATAGTGATTCCAATATTTACTCTAAATTAGAATTTTCTTTTTAGGTAATTTTGATGTGTAAAATAGTGTGCTACAACATACAGGCATACAAGCAGCACATGACCTGTGGACTTTGTATTAAAACTCAATAGGAACAGGTATCTAGCATTGATTATTTTGTAACTGCGAGAGACTGTGATATTAATCAAGGGCGACATATAGGTAACTTTTTCTTTTTGGTTGTTATCCTGAAGTGCACTATCCTATTTAATAGACAATGCGAGTACGAATATTTTAGTTTTTGTTCATACACCAACACCACCAATGTGTATATTGCCACATACCTAAAGATACTATTTTAACATCTACTTAAATATCCTTACTTTTCTCTTTTAGTCAACATATTCGCACTGTCTTTCAATTCGACCTGCGCCACCATCAAAATCACTCACCCCATTCAACTAAGCAGGTAATTTTTACGACAGTAGTGTTATTACTTAGAAGCAACGTAGGACGGAGCGCGGGTGTGTATACACCTAGTGTGTATATATTCTTATTTTTCTAATCTTTTACCCTAATGGTGATATAGGGTTTTCGCCTGCTGCAGTCCATTTTTTCTATACATAACAGCGCCGCTATCTTTTATCATTTTTTTATAATTTTGATGTGTGTCATCACTTTCTGAATGTTCCTACTAGACGGAATTAAATGTACGTTTATATTGGCTAAAATAAAATAAGAACAAACGCACACATGCTCCTTAATCTTAATGGCTGGGTCACTGTAATTGCCCAGTTTTATCTAATTAACTATCTACTTCCAGCTGTCATATCAAAAGCACAACTCCAAAACAAAGAGAACACAAGGGAACAAGTAAAAGATGACTACAATACTAGGTTTTTCCCTCTTGGTATTGTTTCGTTTTAGTCATTTGCTGCTTGGGAACTGAGTGTTTCCAAATCAGTGTGTTTTCTTTGCTGTAGGTGTTTCAGTTATTACAGAGGAGAATGTCACAATGCCAGGTCACTCTGTACGAGTATATTTAAGTGAAGGACTTGGGGAGAAAACAACTCAACACAAAAAGCAATGTTAAATTCTGCAAACTTAAATCACTAAATTCCCAAAACTGGCAAGGACATATTCACAATAAAGCTTCTTTTTTACAAAATAATTGTATTCCAATCCATTTTATAAAAACAAACATCACATAGTACAGCAAATGAAGTGGTTTAAAAATGTGTTGACCTGTGTTTCAATGAGGCATCCAGACGACTGTAAAAGGCTCTGTTGAGATAAAACTAGTGTGAAGTCATGTGATGTTTCTGGAACGTGGACGTTTCTCAAGCAAATCAGCAAACGTTCATTTCATACAAATGCAGCTGATAGAATTGAATGAGGTTAATGTTCTAAGAAAATATTGTTGAAAGGGCTAAAATATTGTTCAAGAACATCCTAATTGTAGGATTAATGACTTAAGGTTTGTGTATCCTCTGGCCCTGGCTCTATAACCAGCCAGAAAAAGCTTTAAAGAAATACAAAAAAGATTGAGCATAAGCACTGCCATGTAATCAGTCTTTTGGGCTTCTTGTAACCTCTTCAGGTTTCCAAAGCCGCAAAGCGGAAAAAAAAGATCTGATCATTGGGCGCCGCGCTCACTATTTTACAAAGCCAAATAATTAAAAAAACGCCAGTCTCAACGCTGCAACAAAAAATTACTGAGAAGGCACCAAAAAAGACTCAGTAAAACCACTCCTGGTACGTAGCTGAAGCATCTTTTGCTGAAAAAACTCGTTTCCCAAGTTTAAAAGGCATCATGTGAAGATACACTTGTGGAGCATTTTCATGTGAAATAAAAAGAAAATCACACATTGTAGTAACTTCAGTTCATTCTATAGTCATAGAATGACTACTGCCAGTCCACCACAGTAACTGGCTCACCTGAGTCATGTTCTTACATGTGCTCATATGGTTTGCAGAGGAGAGGTACTGTGATGTGGACGCTAGTAAATCTTGATGCAGCTATCCCTGCAGAACACAATGTACTTTAAGAGGTTCTTCATTCACTGAAGCACGTGAAGCATAAAAACTGCAGCATTCAGGAGCAAAAGAATGCAATGGACGAGATTGGGTGCATACTGTATTTTTTCGGATTATATTCATTATTCGTATTCTGCATCAGTACATCTCAGTTTATTAGTGCATATTTTAGCATATGTTTAATAGTCTCATTTATATTTGTAGCAGATGTTTGCATGTTTTTAATACATCAAGACACATAGGGGTCAAAACGGAACATCCTCTAAATCCTGAGGTTGTATCTTAAAAGTGCCATATGGCAGCTGTATAACAGGACTTGTACCCTTGTACCCACTAATAAATAATCGAGTCTCTTACCGCCTGTAGTTTCTGTTCTTTAACAAGTCCTGGCACAAAATTACATAGGCATGTGAATGTGGGTATTAAATGCATTATGTTCGCTGAGCCATATATTTCATGATTTAATCAGAAAATCAGTATGCGTGAACACAATGTAAGCTTTACCAAAGAACAAGATGTATGATAGAAAAAAAGTAAAACAACAATAGAGTATGTCTAAGCCTTTCTTCACACATCAGTGTGTCCGGTACATGTGGTGACACTTTTCACATGTACCAGAGAACTTAAACACGTAGACCCATTCAAGTGAATGGGTCTGTACACATGCCAGTGTGTTTCCACGCACCATGTGTTCATGGGCAAAATATGCTGACATGTCTGTTTTTTAAGAGCAACACAGGCCGCAAAACATCTCGCACACGGATGTCATCCTTGTGATACGTACCAGCACCTGCGAAGCAACGGTACAGCTAGCACTGTTCCCCAGTGCTGACGACAGCTCGCATCATTCTCCCCTGCTCTGCCAGCTATAAGCATGAGCAGGGGAGAATGATGAAAGTTATATTCAACTGATAACAGTGTCAACAGGCGGCAGCTGATGGGATTATTACCCCCATCAGCCTGTACTTGCTGCCGCCAATAACAGTGAGAGCAGGCCCTGGCTGATGGGAGAATTCATCTAATGCCGCCTGCTCTATAAAGTAAAAAAACGCAAACACCTGGGGGCCGGTATTCTCAGGCTGATAAGGGGCCATGGATATTGACCCCTCTCAGCCTAAAAATAGCAGACTGCAGCCGCCCAGAAAAGGCACATGTATTAGATGTGCCAATTCCAGCACTTTGCCTGGCTCTTCCCACTTGCCCTGTGGCAAATGGGGTTCATATTTTTGGGGATGATGTCAGCTTTGCATTGTCTGATGACATCAAACCCACATGTCATGATCCGTTCCAGGGTTTATTAGTGTCTGCACTTTTTCGGACGGATCATGTCAAGGGTTAACTTTGCTCTACCTCATTCTGGGTTCATGTTTGCTATTTAGCTCCCATGAATCTTGCTGGCAGTGTCAGTTATAGTTCTGTCTTCTACTTGTGAACCTGACTCTGGAAACCCTTGGTTTGTCCTGCTGTGAACCCTGACTTGCCCTGTGTCTGTTATCCCTCTCTGTCTGCCCTTTCCCTGTGTTTGTCTGTTCTGCTTGATTCTCTGATTCTGACCTCCTGGCTTGGCTATTGACTCTGTCTTGATTTGTCCCTATTGTACCGAATTTTGCTTGCCCTGGTTTACTGATCTCTTTCTACGTCCTGACTATCCTTTCTGTTTTAATCCTTTTTGTACTGACGTGTTATCTTGTACCCTGACTCGGCTTTTCTGACTGCTCTCTTGCCGCTAGGTGGCATCTGTTCAGCTGCTCAGTGTGTGCAGTCTCGCGTCCCTATAAAACTCTGTTGTGAATTCCATTCTTGGGCTCCCTCCAGTGGTTGTAAATGGCACTTTTGTGAATTCTGCCCTTGGGCTCCCTCTGGTGGTTTTGAGTGGAACTGCCGCTCCTTGGGTTTAGCTTTAGCAGCTGCTTTCACTAATCGTCTCTCCTGGCTCTGCTATTTAACCTGGCTCTAGTCTTCAGCCTATGCCACTTGACAATGTTTTCAGGCTGGATTCACATCTCTGCTTGGATTCTCCTGGTTTCCTGACCAGTTCTGCAAAGATAAGTTCTGGCTTTGCTCATTTCAGTCTGCTGATCAGGATGATTGGGTGTCTTTCTTGCCGTTGGCCGAGTTTGCCCTTAATAATCGGGCTAGTTCGGCTACTTTGGTTTCACCTTTCTTTTGTAATTTTGGTTTTCATCCTCGTTTTTCTTCTGGGCAGGTTGAGCCTTCTGATTGTCCTGGTGTTGATTATGTGGTGGACAGGCTGCAGCAGATTTGGACTCATGTGGTGGACAATTTGACTTTGTCTCAGGAAAGGGCTCAACGTTTTGCTAACCGCCGTCGGCGTGTTGGTCCCCGGCTTCGTGTGGGGGATTTGGTTTGGTTGTCTTCTCGTCATGCTCCTATGAAGGTTTCTTCTCCTAAGTGTAAGCCTCGGTTTATTGGTCCTTATAAAATTTCTGAAATTATTAATCCGGTGTCTTTTCGTTTGGCTCTTCCAGCCTCTTTTGCCATTCATAATGTTTTCCATAGATCTTTGTTGCATAGAAATGTGGTGCCCGTTGTTCCCTCGGTTGACCCTCCTGCCCCGATGTTGGTTGAGGGAGAGTTGGAATATGAGGTTGAGAAGATTTTGGATTCTCGTTTTTCGAGGCTGAGGCTCCAGTATCTTGTCAAGTGGAAGGGTTATGGCCAGGAGGATAATTCTTGGGTTGTTGCCTCCGATGTCCATGCTACCGATTTGGTTCGTGCTTTTCACTTGGCTCGTCCTGATCGGCCTGGGGGCTCTGGTGAGGGTTCGGTGACCCCTCCTCAAGGGGGGGGGGGGTACTGTTGTGAATTCCGTTCTTGGGCTCCCTCCGGTGGTTGTAAATGGCACTTTTGTGAATTCTGCCCTTGGGCTCCCTCTGGTGGTTTTGAGTAGAACTGCCGCTCCTTGGGTTTAGCTTTAGCAGCTGCTTTCACTAATCGTCTCTCCTGGCTCTGCTATTTAACCTGGCTCTAGTCTTCAGCCTATGCCACTTGTCAATGTTTTCAGGCTGGATTCACATCTCTGCTTGGATTCTCCTGGTTTCCTGACCAGTTCTGCAAAGATAAGTTCTGGCTTTGCTCATTTCAGTCCACATGTTGTAGACTTATTGTTCTGTGCATTCTATTTTTGTCCAGCTTGTCATTATGGATTTTTTCTGTTAGCTGGAAGCTCTGGGAAGCAGATTTACCCTCCACACCTTTAGTCAGGTGTGGAGATTTTGTAAACTCTGTGTGGATTGTTTTGTAGTTTTTATACTGACCGCACAGTATCCTTTCCTGTCCTATCTATCAAGCTAGACTGGCCTCCTATGCTAAAATCTGATTTCATCTCTGCGTATGTTATTTTCCCCTCCTCTCACCGTCAATATTTGTGGGGGGCTATCATTCCTTTGGGGATTTTCTCTGAGGCAAGATAGGTTTCCTGTTTCCATCTTTAGGGGAAGTTAGATCTTAGGCTGTGCCGAGGGGTCTAGGGAGCGTCAGGTACCCCCCACGGCTATTTCTAGTTGCGCTGCTAGGTTCAGGGTCTGCGGTCAGTACAGATACCACCTCCTTCAGAGCTTGTCTCATGTTGTTCCTAAACCACCAGATCATAACAAAACTCCCCCTGGTGAAGGTTGCGCTGTACTGCATTGCAGCTGCATGAAATTATAACTGACCATACATTTAAACGGGATTTTGCATTTTTTTTTCCTCTGGTCATGGATCCGCTGCATAACTTGGCGGATCAAGTGTCCAGTCTGACACAGATGGTGCTGGATTTTTCTATGAAACATCAGTCCCTTGTTACGTCTCATTTACAGAAAAAAACTGACTGAGACTGTTATGACCATGCAGGGAGACCTCTCTCATGTTGTTAGTCTACCTGGTGACTCAGTGGATGTCTCCTGAACCTACTGTCAAACTCCCAGATACCTTCTCTGGGGAGAGGGAGAGATTTCATACTTTTAAGGAGAGTTGCAAGTTTTTATTTTCTCTTAGAGCTCGATCTTCTGGAGATGAGAGTCAGTTAGTGGGGATAATTATTTCCTTACTGCGGGAGGGACCTCAATCATGGGCTTTTGCTTTACCTGCTTCTGCCCCTGAACGTGTGTCTGTGGATAGATTCTTTGAGGCTTTGGGACTTATTTATGATGAACCGGACCGGGTCAGGTTTGCAGAGGACATGATCATGAGTCTCTCCCAGAATGAACTCACTGCTGAACAGTATTGTTCTGAGTTTAGGCGGTGGTCCGTTGAGGTGTCCTGGGGTGACTCTGCTCTGATATGCCTGTTTGAGAGAGGACTTTCTGATCATCTCAAGGACGCGCTGGCCCTTCATACGCCACCCAGTTCCCTGGTGGAGGCCATGACTCAGGCCATTTGTATGGACCGGAGATTACGGGAGAGAAGAATTATCGAGAGTGAAATTCCTATTTTGCCTGTCAAGTCTGAGGAGACTATGGAAGTTGGTGCCATCAATTTCAAAGAGAAGGAGAGGAAACGGCGATGTGATGGGAAATTATGTTTTTATTGTGGACATTGGAAGAAAGACTGCCCCTCTTGTCCATCAAGTAACAAGCTGCCGAGTCTCCGTGATGGTCTAGGAGGTCATCCAGACTCTCAGGTACCATTTTTGTCATTTCAAAAAGTTTTGCTAGAGGTGGAACTGTGTTATGGAGGTGTTTTTGCATCCACTTCAGCATTTGTGGACTGTGGATCTTCCATGAACTTCATTGATTATAGTCTGGTGTTCAAGTTAAAGTTAGGGACAGTTAGGCTAGAGACTCCCATCCATATTGTTGCCATTGATAAGACACCGTTGGCTCAAAATGTCCTTAAATTTGTCTCTGAGGAGTTCATCCTCAAGGTGGGTTCCTTGCACCAGGAACAAATTTCATAGTACAGTATGTTATGAATAATCTTCCTGCGGGACTGGTGTTGGGGTTCCCCTGGTTGCAGAGGCATAATCCTGTTATAGACTGGGGATCTCGTGATATTGTTAAATGGGGTCCTAATTGTTCCAATGGTTGTCTTTCTCCTGTGTGTGTGTCCACCATTAGTCCGGAAGGTATTCCGGAGTACCTAAAGGACTTTGGTGATGTGTTCTCCGAAAAAGAGGCTGAGGTCTTACCACCCCATCATCCTTATGATTGTACCATCAATCATATTCCGGGTTCTAAATTGCCCAAAGCCCGTTTGTACAATCTTTCTGGCCCAGAACGTACTGCTATGAAAAACTATATCTCTGATAGCCTACGCAAAGGTCACATCCGTCCCTGTGTCTCACCTGTGGCTGCAGGATTTTTTATTGTCAAGAAAAAAGATGGTGGTTTACGTCCATGCCTTGATTTCCGGGAACTAAATAAAATTGCGGTGAGAAATACCTACCCTCTTCCACTCATTCCTGATCTCTATAACCAATTGTCTGGGGCTAAGTGGTTTTCCAAACTCGATCTTAGAGGAGCATATAATCTTATCCACATTCAGGAAGGGGATGAGTGGAAAACAGCATTTCTCACCTCCGAGGGCCTGTTTGAAAATTTGGTCATGCCCTTTGGTCTCACGAACACACCCGCGGTGTTTCAGAACTTCATAAATGATGTTTTTTCTGATTTTATCAGGCGCTTTATGGTTGTATACCTGGATGATATCCTTGTTTTCTCGCCTGACAAGGAATCTCACATTGGTCATTTACGTGCTGTTCTTCACAGGTTACGGGGAAATTCTTTGTTCGCTAAACCAGATAAATGTTTGTTTTGTGTCCAGGAGCTTTCTTTTCTGGGGATCATCCTTTTTGCGAATGGATTTCGGATGGATCCCGGAAAGGTACAGGCCATTGTTGATTGTGTGCAACCCAGAGACCTCAAGGGGTTGCAGCGTTTTTTTTGTTTTGCCAATTATTACCGGAAATTCATCAAGGGGTTTTCTCAGGTAGTCAAGCCACTCACCGATCTCACTCGCAAGGGGGCTGATCTCAAAGTTTGGTCATCCTTGGCAGTTGAAGCATTTACATTAAAAAAGTATTTTATGTCTGCTCCTGTATTAGTTCAGCGCGATCCATCTAAACCATTCATTGTAGAGGTGGACGCATCAGAGGTGGGAGTAGGGGTGGTGTTATCTCAGGGACTCATTACTTTGACCAACTTATGACCATGTGCCTTTTTCTCCCGGAAGTTTTCTTCTGCTGAGCGGAACTATGATGTTGGGAACCGGGAGTTATTGGCTATAAAATTGGCTTTTGAAGAATGGAGGCATTTTTTGGAGGGGGTGGTTCATCGGATCACTGTGATTACTGATCACAAGAACTTGTCTTATATTGAAACTGCCAAACGGTTAACTCCTAGACAGGCTAGGTGGTCGCATTTTTTCTCTCATTTTCATTTTTCAATCACTTTTTGGCCTGGTTCCAAGAATGTCAAGGCTGATGCCTTATCTCGCAGTTTTGATCCGATATCACCCCTCGAACCTCCTTCCTCCATTCTTCAGCACGGGGTGGTTGTTGCGGGGGTATCCTCTGAATTGGAGCAGGAGATTCGAGAGGCTCAGTCTCTTGCTCCTCCCTCTTTGCCTGACAATAAGCTTTTTGTCCCAGCTCAGTACAGGTTGAGGATTCTCTGGGAGTTTCATGATTCTGCTCTTAGTGGTCACCTGGGTTTCTCTGCCACCCGGAAAGCTATTGTTAGGCTGTTTTGGTGGCCCTCCATGAACTCTGATATCATTGTGTTCGTGTCTGCTTGTGATACCTGTGCCCATGCTAAGAGCTCCCATAACCGGCCGGCCGGGGAATTGGTGCCATTGCCAATTCCGGATAGACCTTGGACTCATTTGTCCATGGATTTTATCACTGATCTCCCTCCCTCCAATGGCAAAACTGTAATCTGGGTAGTGGTTGACAGATTCAGTAAGAAAGCGCATTTTGTACATCTGGCAGGATTGCCTAATGCTGAGACACTATCTAGATTGTTTGTTGAGCATGTGGTATGGCTGCATGGCGTGCCTTTGTTATGACCTGGTGGTTAGGAGCACCCGACCTGATAGTTAAACTCATACAGGACGAGCTCTGGGATGTGGGAGCTCTGCTGACCGCAAGCCCTAATCCTATCGCACACAATAGAAATAGCCGTGGAGCGCTCCTGACGCTCACTAGGCGCCTCGTCACAGCCTAAGAGCTAGCTAGCCCTAGAGAAGAAAATAAAGCCTACCTTGCCTCAGAGAAATTCCCCAAAGGAATAGGCAGCCCCCCACATGTAATGACTGTGAGTAAAGATGAAAGTCACAAACGCAGAAATGAGATAGGTTTCAGCAAAGGGAGGCACGACTTACTAAATAGACAGAGGATAGGAAAGGAATCTTTGCGGTCAGCACAAAAACCTACAAAAGATCACGCAGAGTGTGCAAAAGGGTCCTCCGCACCGACTCACGGTGTGGGGGTGCCTCCCTGCATCCCAGAGCTTTCAGCTAGCAAGACAAAATCAAGATAACCAGCTGGACAAAGAAACAAGAACAATAATAACAATCAGGAACTTAGCTTCTGCAGGAGAAGACAGGACACCAGACAGATCCAGGAGCGAACTGAACCAATGCTAAAACATTGACAGCTGGCATGGAGAAACGATCTGAGTGGAGTTAAATAGAGAAGCCAACCAAAGGATAAACCACGTCACCTGTGTAAGGAAGCTCAGAAGCAGCAGCTCCACTCACAGCCACCAGAGGGAGCCCACGGACCGAACTGTTAAGACCTGGTGGTCAGGACAATAATGGA
Organism: Ranitomeya imitator; assembly: GCF_032444005.1. Classification (NCBI taxonomy): domain Eukaryota; kingdom Metazoa; phylum Chordata; class Amphibia; order Anura; family Dendrobatidae; genus Ranitomeya; species Ranitomeya imitator. The sequence goes on along the minus strand of NC_091287.1, from coordinate 433,984,347 downwards.
CCTGGTGGTTAAGAGCACACGGAATGACCTGATAGTTACTGATAATTAAGGACAAGCTCTGGGACGTGGGAACTCTGCTAACCGCAATCCCTAATCCTATCAAACACACTAGAAATAGCCGTGGATTGCGCCTAACGCTCCCTATGCAACTCGGCACAGCCTAAGGAACTAGCTAGCCCTGAAGATAGGAAAATAAAGCCTACCGTGCCTCAGAGAAATTCCCCAAAGGAAAAGGCAGCCCCCCACATATAATGACTGTGAGTAAGTTGAAAATACAAACACAGAGATTAAATAGATTTAGCAAAGTGAGGCCCGACTAACTGAACAGACCAAGGATAGGAAAGGTTACTTTGCGGTCAGCACAAAAACCTACAAAAAAACCACGCAGAGGGCGCAAAAAAAGACCCTCCGCACCGACTCACGGTGCGGAGGCGCTCCCTCTGCGTCCCAGAGCTTCCAGCAAGCAAGACAACAAAAAATAGCAAGCTGGACAGAAAAATAGCAAACCAAAGAAATACAAGCTGGAACTTAGCTTCTGCAGGGAAGACAGGTCACAAGAACGATCCAGGAGAGAACTAGACCAATACTGGAACATTGACAGGTGGCCAGGAGCAAAGATTTAAGTGGAGTTAAATAGAGCAGCCCACTAACGAATTAACCTCGTCACCTGTGGAAGGAAACTCAGAAACACCCACCAGAGGAAGTCCATGGACAGAACCAGCCGAAGTACCATTCATGACCACAGGAGGGAGCCCGACAACAGAATTCACAACAGTAGCCCCCCCTTGAGGAGGGGTCACCGAACCCTCACCAGAGCCCCCAGGCCGACCAGGATGAGCCAAATGAAAGGCACGAACCAGATCGGCAGCATGAACATCAGAGGCAAAAACCCAGGAATTATCTTCCTGACCATAACCCTTCCACTTGACCAGGTACTGGAGTTTCCGTCTCGAAACACGAGAATCCAAAATCTTCTCCACCACATAATCTACACCAGGACAGTCCGAAGACTCAACCTGCCCTGAAGAGAAACGAGGATGGAAGCCAGAATTGCAGAAAAACGGCGAAACCAAAGTAGCTGAGCTGGCCCGATTATTAAGGGCGAACTCAGCCAACGGCAAAAAGGACACCCAATCATCCTGATCAGCAGAAACAAAGCATCTCAGATATGTTTCCAAAGTTTGATTAGTTCGTTCGGTTTGGCCATTTGTCTGAGGATGGAAAGCCGAGGAAAAAGACAAATCAATGCCCATCCTTGCACAAAAGGAACGCCAAAACCTCGAAACAAACTGGGAACCTCTGTCAGAAACGATGTTCTCCGGGATACCATGTAAACAAACCACATGCTGGAAAAATAATGGCACCAAATCAGAGGAGGAAGGCAATTTAGACAAAGGTACCAAATGGACCATTTTAGAAAAGCTATCACAAACCACCCAAATGACCGACATCTTTTGAGAGACGGGGAGATCCGAAATAAAATCCATAGAAATATGCGTCCAGGGCCTCTTCGGGACCGGCAAGGGCAAAAGCAAGCCACTGGCACGAGAACAGCAGGGCTTAGCCCGAGCACAAGTCCCACAGGACTGCACAAAAGAACGCACATCCCGTGACAAAGACGGCCACCAAAAGGATCTAGCCACCAAATCTCTGGTACCAAAGATTCCAGGATGCCCAGCCAACACTGAACAATGAATCTCAGAGATAACTCTACTAGTCCATCTATCAGGGACAAACAGTTTCTCCGCTGGGCAACGGTCAGGTCTATCAGCCTGAAATTTTTGCAACACCCGCCGCAAATCAGGGGAGATGGCAGACAAAATTACCCCCTCTTTGAGAATACCCGCCGGCTCAGGAACACCCGGAGAGTCAGGCACAAAACTCCTTGACAGGGCATCAGCCTTCACATTCTTAGAGCCCGGAAGGTACGAAACCACAAAATCAAAACGGGAGAAAAATAATGACCATCGAGCCTGTCTCGGATTCAACCGTTTGGCAGACTCAAGATAAGTCAAATTCTTGTGATCTGTCAAGACCACCACGCGATGCTTGGCTCCTTCAAGCCAATGACGCCACTCCTCGAATGCCCACTTCATGGCCAACAACTCACGATTACCAACATCATAATTACGCTCAGCAGGCGAAAACTTTCTAGAAAAGAAAGCACATGGCTTCATCACCGAGCCATCAGAACTTCTTTGCGACAAAACAGCCCCTGCTCCAATCTCAGAAGCATCAACCTCAACCTGAAACGGGAGCGAAACATCTGGCTGGCACAACACAGGGGCAGAAGAAAAACGACGCTTCAACTCCTGAAAAGCCTCTACAGCTGCAGAAGACCAATTGACCACATCAGCACCCTTCTTGGTCAAGTCAGTCAACGGTTTAGCAACAGTAGAAAAATTAGCGATGAAGCGCCGATAAAAATTAGCAAAGCCCAGGAACTTTTGCAGGCTCTTCACAGATGTCGGCTGAGTCCAATCATAAATGGCCTGGACTTTAACAGGGTCCATCTCGATAGTAGAAGGGGAAAAAATGAAAACCAAAAATGAAACCTTCTGAACTCCAAAGAGACACTTTGACCCCTTCACAAACAAGGAATTCGCACGAAGGACCTGGAACACCATTCTGACCTGCTTCACAACACATACGCTGCCTTACCCTCCTCCGGCGCCATGGCAACCAGCAAAGTCCTGTACACGGAGATCCTCCTCCCGATCATGTGACACCTGACTCCTCCCATCCTGTGACCTCATCACAGGTCCTGTGCACAGAGCAGCCATTATGTGGTGTGCTGCTGTGCAGGCCTGGTGCAGGGACTCGGAGCTCTCAGCTGACCGGCTGATACACGCACCTCCCAACCAATGCGGGCCCCCTCTCTCTGCCCACCGGGTCCGGGGGCACACGAATGCCGGCGGGCATTCAGACAATTAGTGGAGGGTCAATCTGTGCGGTAGCCCAGGGCCCCCCCAGACCACTGGGCCCTGGGCTACCGCCCATATTGACCCTCTGATAATCCGCCCCTGCTTCACATGAGACTCCCAATCATCCGAAAAGACCAAAATATCATCCAAATACACAATCAGGAATTTATCCAGGTACTCTCGGAAGATGTCATGCATAAAGGACTGAAATACTGATGGAGCATTGGAAAGCCCGAATGGCATAACCAGGTACTCAAAATGGCCCTCGGGCATATTAAATGCTGTTTTCCATTCATCGCCTTGTTTAATACGCACAAGATTATACGCCCCTCGAAGATCTATCTTGGTGAACCAACTAGCCCCTTTAATACGAGCAAACAAATCAGACAGCAACGGCAAAGGATACTGAAATTTGACTGTAATTTTATTAAGAAGGCGGTAATCAATACAAGGTCTCAAAGAACCATCCTTCTTGGCCACAAAAAAGAACCCTGCTCCTAACGGTGATGACGACGGGCGAATATGACCCTTCTCCAAGGATTCCTTTATATAACTCCGCATAGTGGCATGTTCTGGCACAGATAAATTGAATAATCGGCCCTTAGGAAACTTACTACCAGGAATCAAATTAATTGCACAATCGCAATCCCTATGAGAAGGTAGGGCACTGGCTTTGGGCTCATCAAATACATCCCGATAATCCGACAAAAACTCTGGAACTTCAGAAGGAGTGGAAGACGAAATAGACAAAAATGGAACATCACCATGTACCCCCTGACAACCCCAGCTGGACACAGACATAGATTTCCAGTCCAATACTGGATTATGAACCTGTAGCCATGGCAACCCCAAAATGACCACATCATGCAGATTATGCAACACCAGAAAGCGGATATCCTCCTGATGTGCAGGAGCCATGCACATGGTCAATTGGGTCCAGTACTGAGGCTTATTCTTGGCCAAAGGCGTAGCATCAATTCCTCTCAATGGAATAGGATACTGCAAGGGCTCCAAGAAAAAACCACAGCGCCTAGCAAACTCCAAGTCCATCAAATTCAGGGCAGTGCCTGAATCCACAAATGCCATAACAGAATAGGATGACAAAGAGCAAATCAGAGTAACAGACAATAGAAATTTAGACTGTACCGTACCAATGGTGGCAGACCTAGCAAACCGCTTAGTGCGCTTAGGACAATCGGAGATAGCATGAGTGGAATCACCACAGTAAAAACATAGCCCATTCCGACATCTGTGTTCTTGCCATTCAGCTCTGGTCAAAGTCCTATCACATTGCATAGGCTCAGGCCCATGCTCAGATAGTACCGCCAAATGGTGCACAGGTTTACGCTCACGCAAGCGTCGATCGATCTGAATGGCCAAGGACATAGACTCATTCAGACCAGCAGGCATGGGAAATCCCACCATGACATCCTTAAGGGCTTCAGAGAGACCCTTTCTGAAGATTGCTGCCAGGGCACATTCATTCCACTGAGTGAGCACAGACCACTTTCTAAACTTCTGACAATATATCTCCGCTTCATCCTGACCCTGACACAGAGCCAGCAAGATCTTCTCTGCCTGATCCACTGAATTAGGTTCGTCATAAAGTAATCCAAGCGCCAGGAAAAACGCATCAACATCACGCAATGCCGGATCTCCTGGCGCAAGGGAAAATGCCCAGTCTTGAGGGTCACCACGTAACAAAGAAATAATGATCTTTACTTGTTGAACAGGGTCACCTGAGGAGCGAGGTTTCAAGGCAAGAAACAATTTACAATTATTTTTGAAATTCAAGAACTTAGATCTATCACCAAAAAACAAATCAGGAATTGGAATCCTAGGCTCTAACATCGGCTTCTGAACCACAAAATCTTGAATGTTTTGTACCCTTGCAGTGAGATTATCCATACAAGAGGACAGACCTTGAATGTCCATGTTTACACCTATGTCCTGAACCACCCAGAGGTAAAGGGGAAAAGAGAGACAAAACACACTGCAAAGAAAAAAAAATGGTCTCAGAACTTCTCTTATACCTCTATTGAGATGCATTAGTACTTTTGGCCACCTGTACTGTTATGACCTGGTGGTCAGGACAATAATGGACCTGGTGGTTAAGAGCACACGGAATGACCTGATAGTTACTGATAATTAAGGACAAGCTCTGGGACGTGGGAACTCTGCTAACCGCAATCCCTAATCCTATCAAACACACTAGAAATAGCCGTGGATTGCGCCTAACGCTCCCTATGCAACTCGGCACAGCCTAAGGAACTAGCTAGCCCTGAAGATAGGAAAATAAAGCCTACCTTGCCTCAGAGAAATTCCCCAAAGGAAAAGGCAGCCCCCCACATATAATGACTGTGAGTAAGATGAAAATACAAACACAGAGATTAAATAGATTTAGCAAAGTGAGGCCCGACTAACTGAACAGACCAAGGATAGGAAAGGTTACTTTGCGGTCAGCACAAAAATCTAAAAAAAACCACGCAGAGGGCGCAAAAAAAGACCCTCCGCACCGACTCACGGTGCGGAGGCGCTCCCTCTGCGTCCCAGAGCTTCCAGCAAGCAAGACAACAAAAAATAGCAAGCTGGACAGAAAAATAGCAAACCAAAGAAATACAAGCTGGAACTTAGCTTCTGCAGGGAAGACAGGTCACAAGAACGATCCAGGAGAGAACTAGACCAATACTGGAACATTGACAGGTGGCCAGGAGCAAAGATCTAAGTGGAGTTAAATAGAGCAGCCCACTAACGAATTAACCTCGTCACCTGTGGAAGGAAACTCAGAAACACCCACCAGAGGAAGTCCATGGACAGAACCAGCCGAAGTACCATTCATGTCCACAGGAGGGAGCCCGACAACAGAATTCACAACACCGAACTCAACGAAGTACCATTCATGACCACAGGAGGGAGCTCGACAACAGAATTCACAACAGTACCCCCACTTGAGGAGGGGTCTCTGAACCCTCACCAGAGCCCCCAGGCCGATCAGGATGAGCCAAATGAAAGGCACGAACTAGATCGGCAGCATGAACATCAGAGGCAAAAACCCAGGAATTATCCTCCTGACCATAACCCTTCCACTTGACCAGGTACTGGAGTTTCCGTCTCGAAACACGAGAATCCAAGATCTTTTCCACCACATACTCCAACTCCCCCTCGACAAACACCGGGGCAGGAGGATCAATGGAGGGAACCATAGGCGCCACGTATCTCCGCAACAACGACCTATGGAACACATTATGGATGGCAAAAGAAGCTGGAAGGTCCAAACAAAATGACACAGGATTAAGAATTTCAGAAATCTTATATGGCCCAATGAAACGAGGCTTAAACTTAGGAGAGGAAACCTTCATAGGAACATGACGAGATGACAACCAAACCAAATCCCCAACCCAAAGTCGGGGACCGACACAGCGCCGGCGGTTAGCGAAACGTTGCGCCTTCTCCTGGGACAATGTCAAATTGTCCACCACATGAGTCCAAATCTGCTGCAACCTGTCCACCATAGTATCCACACCAGGACAGTCCGAAGGCTCAACCTGCCCTGAAGAGAAACGAGGATGGAAACCAGAATTGCAGAAAAAAGGAGAAACCAAAGTAGCCGAGCTGGCCCGATTATTAAGGGCGAACTCAGCCAAAGGCAAAAAGGACACCCAATCATCCTGATCAGCAGAAACAAAGCATCTCAGATATGTCTCCAAAGTCTGATTAGTTTGTTCGGTTTGGCCATTAGTCTGAGGATGGAAAGCTGAAGAAAAAGACAAATCAATGCCCATCTTAGCACAAAAGGACCACCAAAACCTTGAAACAAACTGGGAACCCCTGTCCGAGACAATGCTCTCTTGCCATGCAAACGAACCACATGCTGGAAAAACAATGGCACCAAATCAGAGGAGGAAGGCAATTTAGACAAGGGTACCAAATGGACCATCTTAGAGAAGCGATCACAAACCACCCAAATGACCGACATCCTTTGAGAAACAGGGAGATCAGAAATAAAATCCATGGAAATATGCATCCAGGGCCTCTTCGGGACCGGCAAGGGCAAAAGCAACCCACTGGCACGAGAACAGCAGGGCTTAGCCCGAGCACAAGTCCCACAGGACTGCACAAAAGAATGCACATCCCGTGACAAAGACGGCCACCAAAAGGATCTAGCCACCAAATCTCTGGTACCAAAGATTCCAGGATGACCAGCCAACACCGAACAATGAACCTCAGAGATAACTCTACTAGTCCATCTATCAGGGACAAACAGTTTCTCCGTAGGACAACGGTCAGGTCTATCAGCCTGAAACTTCTGCAGCACGCGCCTCAAATCAGGGGAGATGACAGACAAAATTACCCCCTCTTTAAGAATACCCGCCGGCTCCGGAACACCCGGAGAGTCAGGCACAAAACTCCTTGACAGGGCATCAGCCTTCACATTCTTAGATCCCGGAAGGTATGAAACCACAAAATCAAAACGGGAGAAAAAGAGAGACCATCGAGCCTGTCTAGGATTCAACCGTTTGGCAGACTCGAGATAAGTCAAATTCTTGTGATCCGTCAAGACCACCACGCGATGTTTAGCTCCTTCAAGCCAATGTCGCCACTCCTCGAATGCCCATTTCATGGCCAACAACTCTCGATTGCCAACATCATAATTGCGCTCAGCAGGCGAGAATTTTCTAGAAAAGAAGGCACATGGTTTCATCACCGAGCCATCAGAACTTCTTTGCGACAAAACAGCCCCTGCTCCAATCTCAGAAGCATCAACCTCGACCTGAAACGGAAGCGAAACATCTGGCTGGCAAAGCACAGGGGCAGAAGAAAAACGACGCTTCAACTCCTGAAAAGCCTCTACAGCCGCAGAGGACCAATTGACCACATCAGCACCTTTCTTGGTCAAATCAGTCAACGGTTTAGCAACACTAGAAAAATTAGCGATGAAGCGACGGTCAAAATTAGCAAAACCCAGGAACTTCTGTAGGCTCTTCACAGATGTCGGCTGAGTCCAATCATAAATGGCCTGGACCTTAACAGGGTCCATCTCGATAGTAGAAGGGGAAAAAATGAAACCCAAAAATGAAACTTTCTGAACTCCAAAGAGACACTTAGACCCCTTCACAATCAAGGAATTAGCACGAAGAACCTGGAACACCATTCTGACCTGCTTCAAATGAGACTCCCAATCATCCGAAAAGACCAAAATGTCATCCAAATATACAATCATGAATCTATCCAGGTACTCTCGGAAGATGTCATGCATAAAGGACTGAAACACAGATGGAGCATTAGAAAGCCCGAATGGCATAACCAGGTACTCAAAATGGCCCTCGGGCGTATTAAATGCTGTTTTCCATTCATCGCCCTGTTTAATTCGCACCAGATTATACACCCCTCGAAGATCTATCTTGGTGAACCAACTAGCCCCCTTAATTCGAGCAAACAGATCAGACATCAGTGGCAAAGGATACTGAAATTTGGCTGTGATCTTATTAAGAAGGCGGTAATCAATACAAGGTCTTAAAGAGCCATCCTTCTTGGCCACAAAAAAGAACCCTGCTCCTAATGGTGACGACGACGGGCGAATATGACCCTTCTCCAAGGATTCCTTTATATAACTCCGCATAGCAGCGTGCTCTGGCACAGATAGATTAAACAGTCGGCCCTTAGGAAACTTACTACCGGGAATCAAATTAATAGCACAATCGCAGTCCCTATGAGGAGGTAGGGCACCGGATTTGGGCTCCTCAAATACATCCCGGTAATCTGATAAAAACTCTGGGACTTCAGAAGGAGTGGAAGGCGAAATTGACAACAATGGAACATCACCATGTACCCCTTGACAACCCCAGCTGGACACAGACATAGATTTCCAATCCAACACTGGATTATGGACCTGTAGCCATGGCAACCCCAAAACGACCACATCATGCAGATTATGCAACACCAAAAAGCGAATATCCTCCTGATGTGCAGGAGCCATGCACATGGTCAATTGCGTCCAGTATTGAGGTTTATTCTTGGCCAAAGGCGTAGCATCAATTCCTCTCAATGGAATAGGATGTTGCAAGGGCTCCAAGGAAAAACCACAGCGCCTGGCAAACTCCAAGTCCATCAAATTCAGGGCAGCGCCTGAATCCACAAATGCCATAACAGAATATGACGACAGAGAGCAAATCAGAGTAACGGACAAAAGAAATTTTGACTGTACCGTACCAATGGTGGCAGACCTAGTGAACCGCTTAGTGCGCTTAGGACAATCGGAGATAGCATGAGTGGAGTCACCACAGTAAAAACACAGTCAATTCTGACGTCTGTGTTCTTGCCGTTCAGCTCTGGTCAAAGTTCTATCTCACTGCATAGGCTCAGCCCTATTCTCAGAGAACACCGCCAAATGGTGCACAGCTTTGCGCTCACGCAAGCGCCGATCGATCTGAATGGCCAATGACATAGACTCATTCAGACCAGCAGGCGTGGGAAATCCCACCATGACATCCTTAAGGGCTTCAGAAAGACCCTTTCTGAAAATTGCCGCCAGGGCACATTCATTCCACTGAGTAAGCACAGACCACTTTCTAAACATCTGACAGTACACCTCCGCCTCATCCTGACCCTGACACAAAGCCAGCAAGATTTTCTCTGCCTGATCCATGGAATTTGGTTCATCATAAAGCAATCCTAGCGCCAGAAAAAACGCATCAACATCACGCAATGCTGGATCTCCTGGCGCAAGGGAAAATGCCCAGTCTTGAGGGTCACCACGTAATAAAGAAATAATGATTTTTACTTGTTGAGCGGGGTCACCAGAGGAGCGTGGTTTCAAAGCTAGAAACAGTTTACAATTATTTTTGAAATTCAGAAACTTAGATCTATTTCCAGAAAATAAATCAGGAGTAGGAATTCTAGGCTCTAACATCGGATTCTGAACCACAAAATCTTGAATGTTTTGTACCCTTGCAGTGAGATGATCCACACAAGAGGACAGACCTTGAATGTCCATCTCTACACCTGTGTCCTGAACCACCCAAAGGTCTAGGGGAAAAGAAAGACAAAACACAGTGCAAAGAAAAAAAAAAAAGGGTCTCAGAACTTCTCTTATCCCTCTATTGAGATGCATTAATACTTTGGGCCAGCTGTACTGTTATGACCTGGTGGTTAGGAGCACCCGACCTGATAGTTAAATTCATACAGGACGAGCTCTGGGATGTGGGAGCTCTGCTGACCGCAAGCCCTAATCCTATCGCACACAATAGAAATAGCCGTGGAGCGCTCCTGACGCTCCCTAGGCGCCTCGTCACAGCCTAAGAGCTAGCTAACCCTAGAGAAGAAAATAAAGCCTACCTTGCCTCAGAGAAATTCCCCAAAGGAATAGGCAGCCCCCCACATGTAATGACTGTGAGTAAAGATGAAAGTCACAAACGCAGAAATGAGATAGGTTTCAGCAAAGGGAGGCACGACTTACTAAATAGACAGAGGATAGGAAAGGAATCTTTGCGGTCAGCACAAAAACCTACAAAAGACCACGCAGAGTGTGCAAAAGGGTCCTCCGCACCGACTCACGGTGCGGGGGTGCCACCCTGCATCCCAGAGCTTCCAGCTAGCAAGACAAAATCAAGATAACCAGCTGGACAAAGAAACAAGAACAATAATAACAATCAGGAACTTAGCTTCTGCAGGAGAAGACAGGACACCAGACAGATCCAGGAGCGAACTGAACCAATGCTAAAACATTGACAGCTGGCATGGAGAAACGATCTGAGTGGAGTTAAATAGAGAAGCCAACCAAAGGATAAACCACGTCACCTGTGTAAGGAACCTCAGAAGCAGCAGCTCCACTCACAGCCTCCAGAGGGAGCCCACGGACCGAACTCAACGAAGTACCATTCATGACCACAGGAGGGAGCTCGACAACAGAATTCACAACAGCCTTTGAGTGTGGTTTCTGATAGAGGGGTACAATTTGTGTCCAAATTTTGGAGGGCGTTTTGTAAAACATTGGGTATTTGTTTGACCTTCTCCTCTGCTTACCATCCTGAGACCAATGGGCAGACGGCGAGGAACAATCAGTCACTTGAACAGATTTTGAGGTCTCTTGCTACATCTCAGCAGGATGATTGGTGTTCTTCATTGCCCGTGGCTGAATTTGCATTTAATAATCAGATTAACCAGTCCACGGGCACCTCTCCATTCTTCTGTAACTACGGTTTTCACCCCCATTTTGGTGAATTTTCTAGGCTGGATTCAGGATGTCCAGGGGCTGATACGGCAGTGCAACGGTTGGGGGAGGTGTGGAGGGAGGTCCAGGAGAACATTGGGAAGACTCAGGGCAAACATAAACTTTTTGCTGATAAGCGACGGTCTGTAGGACCTATATTTCTGGTTGGAGATAAAGTGTGGTTGTCTACCAAGAACATTCGTCTAAAGAATTCTTCTGCTAAGCTTGGTCCTAGGTTTATCGGTCCTTATGAGATCACTGAGGTGGTCAATCCAGTTGCCTTTCATTTACGCCTTCCTCAGTCACTTCGGATCCCCAATGTGTTCCATAAATCCCTTCTTAAGTCCTTTGTACCATCTTCCGCTGGACCTCCATCCCCTCCGCCTCCTCTCTCTGTGGATGGTAAGACCGAGTTTGAAGTTGAACGGATCGTGGATTCCCGTATGGTCCGTAGTTTACTTCAGTATTTGGTCCATTGGAAGGGTTATGGTCCTGAGGATCGATCTTGGGTCCCAGCGCGATCTGTCCATGCTGGTCAATTGATCCATGCATTTCATGCACGTTATCCTGGAAAACCTGGGGGTCCGGTGGCCCCCCTTGAGAGAAGGGTACTGTCATGATCCGTTCCAGGGTTTATTAGTGTCTACCCTTTTTTGGACAGATCATGTCAAGGGTTAACTTTGCTCTGCCTCATTCTGGGTTCAGGTTTGCTATTTAGCTCCCATGAATCTTGCTGGCAGTGTCAGTTATAGTTCTGTCTTCTGCTTGACTCTGGAAACCCTTGGTTTGTCCTGCTGTGAACCCTGACTTGTCCTGTGTCTGTTATCCCCCTTTGTCTGCCCTTTCCCTGCATTTGTCTGTTCTGCTTGATTCTCTGATTCTGACCTCCTGGCTTGGCTATTGGCTCTGTTTTGATTTGTCCCTATTGTACCTTATTTTGCTCGCCCTGTTTTACTGATCTCTTGCTACGTCCTAACTATCCTTTCTGTTTAAATCCTTTTTGTACTGACGTGTTATCTTGTGCCCTGACTCGGCTTTTCTGACTACTCTCTTGCCACTAGGTGGCATCTGTTCAGCTGCTCAGTGTGTGCAGTCTCGCGTCCCTATAAAACTCCTCCTGGTGAAGGTTGCTCTGTAATGCACTGCAGCTGCATGACACCACAGCTTAGTAATGGAGAGGCGTCTATATGACACCTATCCATTACTAATCTTATAGTTAGATCGTAAATAAAGACGGCAAGTATAAAGTATTTTATTTGACATCAAAACAAAACACGCTTTTCCATTTTTATTTAAAAATAACAAACACAGAAATACTCACCAGCACCCATTCCATTGAAGCCAATGTCACCTATAATAAAACAAAAATAAAAAAAAAACAATATCCCTCACCTGTCCAACATTCTGTCCCACACTGTAATCCATGTCTGGGTATTAATAGTATTCAACCTGGATGGTGCCAAGATGCGACCGTCCAGACAGAGAAGCAGTGATAAATTAGCTGCTGCAAGCGAAGCATCAGTGAGCAGCGATGATCTCATAGAGGTTACTGCCAGTCACTGAGGTTGCGTTCCCAGCCGCGCTGAACTGCGGTGACCTCAGCACCATGAGAAAAAGTCACTGAGTTCATCGCAGTTCAGCTCAGAGGGTTCACCGCAGATCTTTGATCTTTGCCGCTTGCTGTCACTTTTATCAGTTGAATATAACTCTCATCTTCATCCCCTGCATGCGCTGTTCACTGACAGAGCAGAGGAGAATAATGTGAGCCGTCTTCAGCACCCGGCGCCGGGGAACAACGCTAACTATACCGCTGCTTCCCTGGCACCAGTACGTATGGCACTGATGAGGCACATGGTTGCCACACATGTGCCATAAGTATTACACACACGTACACATGGACACACAGACACTGATATCTCCGATACATATCAGGATGTGTGAAACCGGCCTAAGGTGATTTTACACCACCCAATTTGAGGCACTAAACATCCACCGATAAGCTACTTCCTAGCTGATGGGCAGTCATTTAATAACCTGTTTAGACCAGCAAGCAGCATTTAATATGTGCACAGTGCAATCAGTAATAGATTGTTTTGTACACATAGATTTTCATTGTTCTCGGAGCACAGGTCCTATATGCAAAGGATGACATGCTGCCAAGAATAATGACCTTTAAAATAAACTAAAGCTCATTTCACCCACTTGTTCATTGGATGATTGGTAGCCTATTCACATTGCCCAATTATTGGGATACAAGCATGCCTAATAATGAGGTTCTCAATAACCTGGCAGTGTAAATACACCTTTAACACCTTCACTCTGAAGCTTGTTTTCCCCTTCCTCATCATTCCAATTTTTTCAATTCCGACCACTGTCATTTTATGAGGTGATAACTCTGAAATGCTTCAATGGATCCCCGTGATTCTGAGACTGTTTTCTCGTGATATATTGTACATCATGATAGTGGTAAAATTTCTTCAATATAACTTGCATTTATTTGCAAAAATATAGGAAATTTGGTGAAAATTTAGCAAATTTCACAATTTTCAAATTTTCATTTTTATGCCCTTAAACCAGAGAGTTATGTTGCACAAAATAGTTCAAAAATAACATTTGCCACATGTCTACTTTACATCAGAACATGTTTTGAAAAATATATTTTTTGTTAGGAAGTTAGAAAGGGTTAAAAGTTGACTAGTGATTTCTCATTTTTACAACAAAATTAACAAAGCCATTTTTTTAGGGACCACATCACATTTGAAGTAACTTTGAGGGTTCTATATGACAGAAAATACCCAAAAGTGACACCATTCTAAAAACTCAAGGTGATAATCAAGGTGCTAAAGATCAGTACTTTTAACCCCTTTCTGCCATTAGACGTACTATTCCGTCCATGTGGGGTGGGCCCTACTTCCCAAGGACGGAATAGTACGTCATAGGCGATCGGACGCGCTCACGGGGGGAGCTGTTGTGAATTCCGTTCTTGGGCTCCCTCCGGTGGTTGTAAGTGGTACTTTTGTGAGTTCTGCTCTTGGGCTCAAGTGGTATGGCTGCTCCTTGGAGTTAGCTGTCAGCAGCTGCTTTCACTGATCGTCTTTTCTGCTCGGCTATTTATGCCTGGCTCTTGCTTCAGCCAGTGCCACTTGTAAATGGTTCCTGGTTGGATTCACATCTCTTTGGATTTCCCTGTTATCCTGACCAGTTCAGCAAAGCTAAGTCTTGCTTGCTTTTTTCTGTTCACTGATTGTGGACTTATGCGTTCTGTGCTTTCTATGTTTGTCCAGCGTTATCAGTATGAATTAATTCTGTCTTGCTGGAAGCTCTGGGAAGCAGATTTACCCTCCACACCTTTAGTCAGGTGTGGAGATTTTTAGTAAACTCTGCGTGGATTTTTGTAGTGTTTTATACTGACCGCACAGTATTCCATCCTGTCCTATCTATCAAGCTAGACTGGCCTGTGCTCATCCTGGTTTCATTCTGTGTATGTCTTTTCCCTCTCCACTCACAGTCATTATTTGTGGGGGGCTAATCTATCCTTTGGGGATTTTCTCTGAGGCAAGATAGTTTTCCTGCTTCTATCTTTAGGGGTAGTTAGCTCTTAGGCGGTGACGAGGTGCCTAGGGAGAGTTAGGAGCATCCCACGGCTACTACTAGTGTTGTGTTGAGCTTAGGGACTGCGGTCAGTACAGTTACCACTTCCTTCAGAGCTCGCTCCATGTTGCTCCTAAACCACCGTATCATGACAGGGAGCGCGGCCGATCGCGGCCGGGTGTCAGCTGCTTATCGCAGCTGACATCCTGCACTATGTGCCAGGAGCGGTCAAAGACATCAAACATGATCGCGATGTGCCGGCGGTACAGGGAAGCATCGCGCAGGGAGGGGGCTCCCTGCGGGCTTCCCTGAGACCCCCGCAGCAACGCGATGTGATCGCGTTGCTCCGGGGGTCTCCTACCTTCCTCCCTGCAGCAAGTCCCGGATCCAAGATGGCCGCGGATCCGGGTCCTGCAGGGAGGGAGGTGGCTTACCAAGTGCCTGCTCAGAGCAGGCACTTGGTAATGCTGCAGCGCTCTTTGACAGATCGGTGATCTGTCAGAGTGCTGTGCAAACTGGCAGATCACCGATCTGTACTGTCCCCCCCTGGGACAAAGTAAAAAAGTAAAAAAAATTTTTTACAAGTGTGTAAAAAAAAAAAAAAAAATCCTAAATAATGAAAAAAAATATATATTTTATTCCCATAAATACATTTCTTTATCTAAATAAAAAAAAGAAAACAATAAAAGTACACATATTTAGTATCGCCGCGTCCGTAACGACCCGACCTATAAAACTGTCCCACTAGTTAACTCCTTCAGTAAACACCGTAAGAAAAAAAAAAAAACGAGACAAAAAACAACACTTTATTATCATACCGCCGAACAAAAAGTGGACTAACACGCAATCAAAAAGACGGATATAAATAACCATGGTACCGCTGAAAGCGTCATCTTGTCCCGCAAAAAACGAGCCACCAAACAGCAACATCAGCAAAAAAATAAAAATGTTATAGTCCTCAGAATAAAGCGATGCAAAAATAATTATTTTTTCTATAAAATAGTTTTTATCGTATAAAAGCGCCAAAACATTAAAAAAATGATATAAATGAGGTGTCGCTGTAATCGTACTGACCCGAAGAATAAAACTGCTTTATCAATTTTACCAAACGCGGAACGGTATAAACGCCTCCCCCAAAAGAAATTCATGAATAGCTTGTTTTTGGTAATTCTGCCTCACAAAAATCGGAATAAAAAGCGATCAAAAAATGTCACGTGCCCGAAAATGTTACCAATAAAAACGTCAACTCATCCCGCAAAAAACAAGACCTCACATGACTCTGTGGACTCAAATATGGAAAAATTATAGCTCTCAAAATGTGGTAACACAAAAAAATATTTTTTGCAATAAAAAGCGTCTTTCAGTGTGTGACGGCTGCCAATCATAAAAATCCGCTAAATAACCCGATATAAAGGTAAATCAAACCCCCCTTCATCACCCCCTTAGTTAGGGAAAAATAAAAAAATTTAAAAAATGTATTTATTTCCATTTTCCCATTAGGGTTAGGGCTAGGGTTGGGGCTAGGGTTAGGGCTAGGGTTAGGGTTAGGGCTAGGGTTAGGGCTAGGGTTAGGGCTAGGGTTAGGGTTAGGGTTAGGGCTAGGATTATGGTTAGGGTTAGGGCTAGGGTTAGGGCTAGGGTTAGGGTTAGGGCTAGGATTAGGGCTAGGGTTAGGGCTAGGGTTATGGTTAGGCCTAGGGTTAGGGCTAGGGTTAAGGCTACAGTTAGGGTTAAGGCTAAAGTTAGGGTTGGGGCTAAAGTTAGGGTTAGGGTTTGGATTACATTTGCGGTTGGGATTAGGGTTGGGATTAGGGTTAGGAGTGTGTCTGGGTTAGAGGTGTGGTTAGGGTTACCGTTGGAATTAGGGTTAGCGGTGTGTTTGGATTAGGGTTTCAGTTATAATTGGGAGGTTTCCACTGTTTAGACACACATCAGGGGCTCTCCAAACGCGACATGGCGTCCGATCTCAATTCCAGCCAATTCTGCGTTGAAAAAGTAAAACAGTGCTCCTTCCCTTCCGAGCTCTCCCGTGTGCCCAAACAGGAGTTTACCCCAACATATGGGGTATCATACTCAGGACAAATTGGACAACAACTTTTGGGGTCCAATTTCTCCTGTTACCCTTGGGAAAATACAAAACTGGGGGCTAAAAAATAATTTTTGTGGGAAAAAAAGAGATTTTTTATTTTCACGGCTCTGCATTATAAACTTCTGTGAAGCACTTGGTGGGTCAAAGTGCTCACCACACCTCTAGATAAGTTCCTTAGGGGGTCTACTTTCCAAAATGGTGTCACTTGTGGGGGGTTTCAATGTTTAGGCACATCAGTGGCTCTTCAAACGCAACATGGCGTCCCATCTCAATTCCAGTCAATTTTGCATTGAAAGGTCTAACGGCGCTCCTTCCCTTCCGAGCTCTCCCATGCGCCCAAACAGTGGTTTACCCCCACATATGGGGTATCAGAGTACTCAGGACAAATTGTGCAACAACTTTTGGGGTCCAATTTCTCCTGTTACCCTTGGGAAAATACAAAACTGGGGGCTAAAAAATAATTTTTGTGGGAAAAAAAGAGATTTTTTATTTTCACGGCTCTGCATTATAAACTTCTGTGAAGCACTTGGTGGGTCAAAGTGCTCACCACACCTCTAGATAAGTTCCTTAGGGGGTCTACTTTCCAAAATGGTGTCATTTGTGGGGGGTTTCAATGTTTAGGCACATCAGTGGCTCTTCAAACGCAACATGGCGTCCCATCTCAATTCCAGTCAATTTTGCATTGAAAGGTCAAACGGCGCTCCTTCCCTTCCGAGCTCTCCCATGCGCCCAAACAGTGGTTTACCCCCACATATGGGGTATCAGAGTACTCAGGACAAATCGTGCAACAACTTTTTGGTTCCAATTTCTTCTCTTACCATTGGGAAAATAAAAAATTGGGGCCGAAAAGATAATTTTTGTGAAAAAAAAATGATTTTTTATTTTTACAGTTCTGCATTATAAACTTCTGTGAAGCACTTGGTGGGTCAAAGTGCTCACCACACCTCTAGATAAGTTCCTTAGGGGGTCTACTTTCCAAAATGGTTTCACTTGTGGGGAGTTTCAATGTTTAGGCACATCAGTGGCTCTCCAAACGCAACATGGCGTCCCATCTCAATTCCAGTCAATTTTGCATTAAAAAGTCAAATGGCGCTCCTTCGCTTCCAAGCTCTGTCATGCGCCTACACAGTGGTTTACCTCCACTTATGGGGTATCGGCATACTCAGGACAAATTGTACAACAAAGTTTGGGTCCATTTTCTCCTGTAACCCTTGGTAAATTAAAACAAATTGGAGCTGAAGTAAATTTTTTGTGAAAAAAAGTTAAAAGTTAATTTTTATTTAAACATTCCAAAAATTCCTGTGAAACACCTGAAGGGTTAATAAACTTCTTGAATGTGGTTTTGAGAACCTTGAGGGGTGCAGTTTTTAGAATGGTGTCACACTTGGGAATTTTCTATCATATAGACCCCTCAAAATGACTTCAAATGAGATGTGGTCCCTAAAATAAAATGGTGTTGTAAAAATGAGAAATTGCTGGTCAAAGTTTAACCCTTATAACTCCCTAACAAAAAAAATGTGGGTTCCAAAATTGTGCTGATGTAAAGTAGACATGTGGGAAATGTTACTTATTAAGTATTTTGTGTGACATATCTCTGTGATTTAATTGCATAAAAATTAAAAGTTGGAAAATTGCGAAATTTTCAAAATTTTCGCCATATTTCCGTTTTTTTCACAAATAAACGCAGGTAATATCAAAAATTTTTTACCACTATCATGAAGTACCATATGTCACGAGAAAACAATGTCAGAATCACTGGGATCCGTTGAAGCGTTCCAGAGTTATAACCTCATAAAGGGACAGTGGTCAGAATTGTAAAAATTGGCCCGGTCCATAACGTGCAAACCACCCTTGGGGGTAAAGGGGTTAAAGTACTTCAGTAACCCTTCAGATGCTTCACAGGAATTAATGGAATGTGGAAGGAAAAAAGGAGCATTTAACTTTTTTTCACAAAAATTTTCCTTTAGACCTATTTTTTTATTTCACAAGGATCACAGGAGAAAATGGACCCCAAAATGTATTGTGAAATTTCTCCTGAGCATGCCGATACCTCATACTAATCGGTCCAGCGATAGGTAGAAGTTAGTACGGAGTAGCGTCTTTCTTTTGCAAAAAGAAAAATTATCGCCGGGTAATTTGTTGACCAACAAACACCATGACAGCAGCTCCCTTGTCACTGTCTGAGGTATCACAGCACAAGTCCCAGAGCCAGATTGTATCTTAGATTATAATAAAGTACATGGGGGTATAGATCTCTCAGATCAGGTCCTCAAGCCATACAGTGCCATGCAAAAAGCTAAAGTATGGTACAAAAATTGTAAGTGCACATTGTACAGATGTCACTATACTATGTGTTTGTGCTTTTTCGATCTGCAGGCAATACGGGAACCTTCCTTCAATTTCAATAGGCAGTCATTAAGGCTCTAATGTTTGGCGCTCAGAAAGGTGAGGGTCCCAGTACTTCTGAAACGGATAGTGCCCATATCGCCCCAGGTCAACATTTTCCAGGAGAGTTTCCCTTAACACCGATGATGATATGCACAGAAGTTGACACAATTGAATTTGAATGGCTACTAAAGATAACATCCTCACCTGTGACCTGTTTGCTTGTAATCAGTGTATGTGCATAAAAACTGAGTGAGTTTCTGGGATCCAGACAGACTCTTGCATCTTTTATCCAGCCACTGACATTTCTGGATTGTGATTCGTGGGGAAAGCAAAAGAATTGTCAATGGATCTATGAGAAAAGGATAGTTGAACTGTATAAAACAGGAAAGGGATACAAAAAGATATCCAAGGAATTGATAATGCCAGTCAGCAGCACTCAAACTGTGATTAACAAATGGAAAATCAGGTGCTCTGTAAAAACAAAATCACGGTCAGGTAGACCAACAAAAATTTTGTCCACAATTGCCAGGAAAATTGTTCGGGATGCAAATAAAAACCCACAAATATCATCTGAAATACTGGACTCTCTGAAAACTAGCGGTGTAGGCTGTTTCAAGATGCACATTAAGGAAGCACTTGAAGAAAAATGGGCTGCATGGTTAAGTCGCCAGAAGAAAGCCATTACTGCGCAAATGCCACAAAGTATCTCACCTACAATACGCAAAACAGCACAGAGACAAGCCTCAAAACTTCTGGAACAAGGTAATTTGGAGTGATGAGACCAAAATTGAACTTTTTGGGCACAACCATAAAAGTTGCATTTGGAGAGAGGTCAACAAGGCCTATGATGAAAGGAACACCATTCCTACTGTAAAGCACAGGTGGATCCCTGATGTTTTGGGGATGTGTGAGCTACAAAGGCACAGGAAACTTGGTTACAGTTGAAAGAAAGATGATTGCAGCATGTTATCAGCAATTACTGGAGGCAAATTTGCAATCATCATTTTGGAAGCTGCGCATGGGAAGTACATGGATGTTCCAACATGACAACGAACCAAATCACAAGGCCAAGTCGACCTGTCATTGGCTACAGCAGAACAAAGTAAAGGTTCTGGAGTGGCCATTTCAGTTTCCTGACTTCAATATCATGGAACCACTTTGGGGAGATCTCAAGCACACAGTTCATGCTAGATAAATAATCTCATCCACAGCTACCACAAAAGACTTCAAGCTGTCACTGATGTTAGCGGGAGCAATACACGGTATTAAGAAATGAGGTATGTGAACTTTTGATCAGGGTCATTTAGATGTTTTGTGTTGTCATTATGATTTAAATAGAGAAAACACAGTCGTTTGACAATAAATGGCTTCACCCAACCACTAACCATGAGTGGAGAAAAAGTTTTGGTGTTATTTATATTCTTTGAAAAAAGGCCAAGAAAGCAAAAATTATGCCGGGGTATGTAAACTTTTGAGCATAACTGTATATGGCTCCATTTTCCTTAGATTTTATCAACTCTGGAATATGTCATAGTCATGGCCACTTTTTTAACCAATATTAATTATACTCTTTCTACTTTTACTCTAAGGATTTGATAGAGTGTTGTACTAATGGATCTATACACATGGAACAAAGTATTGTTCCTTCGATCAAACGCCTTGGTTATTAGCTCCTCCTTCTTTAAATCATGTGATTTTACCTGATCCCATGTGTTGAACACGTGATCGGGATATCCCTGCTACATCATCGGACCATGTGACATAGTCCCACCACATGATCTGATTGATCTATTCAGGCTATCAATAGGCCAATAATACGTAGCCCGCCGACAGAGTTCTTCTGGGCGCGTGACTGATGACACAGTGGCAATGGGTGCCATCCTTGGCATGATGTAGGCAAGACACATACCTATTAATGATGCTGGCTGCCTCTCCTCCTCTTCCGGACACATGGCTATAACCAAGGTAACGGCATAAGCGCCTTCATGTGGCAGCATCTGGAATTTATTTTTTATGGGGATTGCACAACTCCTTAGATCAGTGTTCCCCAACTCCAGTCCTCAAGAGCCACCAACAGGTCATGTTTTTAGGATTTCCTTAGTATTGCACAGGTGATTGAATGATTTCCTGTCCAGGTGATTCAATTAACACCTGTGCAATACTAAAGAAATCCTGAAACATGACCTGTTGGTGGCTCACGAGGACCGAAGTTGGGGAACACTGCCTTAGATGATTGGCTGGTGACACCATTAATAGAAACTTGACCAGCGTCTCATCACCCCTGGACAAAGCATTTTTATGCGAAATGCGTGTTGGGTGTGTGTTATGATCTGGTGGCCTAGGAGCAGCATGTGATGTACTCTGGAGAAGGTGGTACCTGTACTGACCGCAGACCCTGAACTTAGCAACGCAACTAGAAGTAGCCGTGGGATGTACCTAACACTCCCTAGACACCTCGACACAGCCTAAGGACTAACTTCCCCTAAAGATAGAAACGGGAAAACTATCTTGCCTCAGAGAAAATCCCCAAAGGATAGACAGCCCCCCACAAATATTAACTGTGAGAGGAGAGGGAAATGACATATGCAGACTGAAATCAGGATTTAGCAAAGGAGGCCTTTCTAGCTAAAAAGAAAGAATAGGACAGAGTACTATGCGGTCAGTATTAAAACACTAGAAAATATCCACCACAGAAAATACAAATCTCCACATCTGACTAAAGACATGGAGGGTATATCTGCATCTCCAGAGATACAGCTTGGCTGCAAAAAATCCTTACACAGACAAAGCTGGACAAGACAAAACATGAAAATGCACAGAACTATAAGGCCCACAGCATGTGGACAGCAAAAACAAAGCCAGGACTTATCTTTGTTGAAAAGAACAGCAAAACAGGAGAGACCAGTCAGGGATGTAAATCCTCCAAAAACAATGGACAACTGGCACTGACTAAAGGATCAAGCAAGACTATATAGCCCAGTCCAAATTGCAATAAGTGGACACACCTGATAAATGCTGCGATCCAAAGACAGCAGCACTACCACTCATAACCACCGGAGGGAACCCAAGAGCAGAATTCACAACAGGTGTGGTGGATGCTCAGACCTGCAGTATTAACCAGGTAACCAATATGTATCTCCTACTTATTACTTTCTGTACCAGGCACTTTACTGACATATGTTACCTTTGCACTAATTCTGTTTATCCTCTACTTGTCAGCTACATATTGTGGCATGTACTGTGTTGTACTAGTTTTAACATTTTTTACATATGATATTAAATAATGTTTTATCATTTCGCATCTATTTTATACATTGCAAGGTGTTTGTGAGAGGCATATTACTAGACTTACACATTTATTACCAGACTTCTCACCTACACGTTGTATGCATATTGTAATACTTGTTTGCAAGTTACCATATTTGCCATTCTTGTTTGATTAATTATATTTTATATATGGCCCAGGCCTCCCATCAATTCGCCTCATCTGTGGTTTTTCTTCACTTTTAATACATATATATTATATCATGTCAATTTGTTTTTATGGTTTGTTTAATAAAGTGTGATTTTATATATTTCTTTGGTCTGTATTTAAGTTAATATATTTTTGGAGTCAAATATCTAATCTGTATCTTCTCCTTTTCAGTTTCATTCCATTGTTTCTTGTGTTTCCATGTGCAAATGAGAATAATGATGATCTCTCTACACTGTGACATCCTTTCAGATATTTGTTGACAGCTTTTAAGTGTCCTCTTAGCCTTCTTTATTGCAAGCAAAACATTCCTAGATCCTGTAACCTTTCGTCTTAGGACATACTTTGCAGACCGGTCACCATCCTGGTCACTCTACTTTGAACTTGGTCCAGGTTTTCAATGTCTTTTTTAAAATATGGTGCCCAGAACTAAACACAGTATTCCAGATAAGGCCTTACCAAAGAGGAGAAGAGAGGGATAATTATTTCAAGTGATCTAGACTCTTTGTTTTTCTTAATACATCCTAGAACTGTGTTTGCCTTTTTTGCTGTTGCATCACACTGTTGACTCATGTGCAGTCTGTGATCTATTAGTATATCCAATTCTTTTTCCTACATGCTGTAACTTAGTTCTGACCCTCCCACTCTGCAGGTGCAATTTTCATTTTTTCTTTCCCAGATGTAGAATCTTGCATTTCTCTTTTGCATTTCTCATTCCTTTAAATTTGATTGGGGTACACACCTTGTTGCAATTTGAATAAGCGCTCCACCTTGCAGTGGTGCGGTGTACAATCCAGATTATTATTATTATTTATTTATATAGCGCATTAATTCCATGGTGCTGTATATGAGAAAGGAGTTACATACAGGGTTATAGATATCGATTACAGTAAGCAGGTTTACATTGACAGACTGGTACAGAGGGGAGAGGACCCTGTCCTTGCGGACTTACATTCTATGGGATAGTGGGGAAGAGACAGAAGATAGGGGGGAGGCGGCAGCTCTGGCGATGGCAAGGTGGCGGCTCTGGCGATGGTGAGGCAGCAGAATGGTTATTGCAGGCTGTAGGCTTTCTTGAAGAGATGGGTTTTCAGGTACCGTCTGAAGGATCCAAGGGTGGTGGATAGTCGGACATGTTGAGGCATGGAATTCCAGAGGATGGGGGATAGTCGGGAGAAATCTTTGAGGCGATTGTGTGAGGAACGAATAAGTGTGGAGGAGAGTAGGAGGTCTTGGGAGGATCGGAGATTACGTGAGGGAAGATATTGGGAGATTAGTTCAGAGATATATGGAGGGGACAGGTTGTGGATGGCTTTGTAGTTCAGTGATAGTAGTTTGGACTGGATTCGTTGGGGAATGGAGAGCCAGTGGAGGGATTTGCAGAGGGGAGAAGCAGGGGAGTAGCGAGGAGAGAGGTGGATTAGCCGGGCAGCAGAGTTGAGGACAGACTGGAGTGGTGCAAGAGAGTTAGCGGGGAGGCCACAGAGGAGGGTGTTGCAGTAGTCGAGGTGGGAGATAATGAGGGCATGCACAAGAGTTTTGGTAGATTGTGGGCTGAGGAAGGAACGGATTCTGGCAATATTTTTGAGTTGGAGGCGACAGGAGGTGGCAAGGGTTTGGACGTGCGGTTTGAAGGACACGGCAGAGTCGAGAGTTACCCCGAGGCAGCGGATTTCAGATATGACATCCTCTTTGAATGGAACACAACTGCACTCCAATCCTTGCCCTAGTCTCATCCTTTCAAGCGTGCATGCAGTTAGTAGTGACTGTGATACACAAGGTGCATCCCACGCCTTGTTTTGAGACCGGAAATTACATCAGGTGCCAGCTTAAAATGGTGGCACCTATGACCATATACTGCACTCATTACTTTTTTGCAGCCACCGGATTGTGCTACACTGACCCTACACTTTCTGATCCCCTGATGAAACCCAATGTCTTGGTGGTAAACTCATCAGTATATGACCCTATATGCTTAATCTGAGCTTATATAAACCTGTACTTTGAAAGAAAAATGATTTGCATTTGACATAAGAGTGTGCAGTGAACTCACTTCATTAGATGTCCCTGGGGTTCACTATCCCCTTCCACCGGCACCTCACCTCGCCTACTGTATGCACACCAATTATACTCCATCTTCAGTATATGAGAAATGGACTTCTTATAAGGTTAACTATTTAAGATAAGTATGCTCATTTGCTTATCCTGGCAAGTGTCTTGATTTTTTCTTCTATTTATATACTTTTCCTAATTTCTCCTGATCATTTATGAATATACTTATATGGGTCAG
This sequence comes from Ranitomeya imitator, assembly GCF_032444005.1. Taxonomy (NCBI): domain Eukaryota; kingdom Metazoa; phylum Chordata; class Amphibia; order Anura; family Dendrobatidae; genus Ranitomeya; species Ranitomeya imitator. Next base: position 433,959,384 of record NC_091287.1, on the reverse strand, counting down.
GGATTTATTAATAGTTGATGCACACTTTGATATATAACATCTTTGTCTTTTCAAATATGGACAGTGAATTGCTGTTTGTTTTATTATATTGACACACATTCAGAACTTTGTGTTTACTATAACCTGTGCTTCAGTTTAGATTAGGTGTAAGAGGGTCTTAAGGGATATCCAACGAGGAGCGGAGGCCTCATATCTTACAGCCTAGTGTACCAATCTCCACAGACATGTAGGGTTTTCTAGAGTGTGATAGTTCCTATATATCTGTCATGATCCAGACCGGGTTTTGAGTCCTGTCTTCCTTTTTCCCGTTCTGATCATGTCAGGGGTTAACTTTTCTTAGCATTGGTCTGGTCTCAGATATGTTATTTAGCCGCACTGCGTCCTGCAGATCATATCAGTTATAGTTTTGGCCGAGTGCTGCTGTAAGCTGATTGCTCTGATTTGTCCTTCTGCGATTGCTGTCTGAAGCCATGTCTCTGTTTTCCCCTGTTCCTGTCTCGACTCAGTGTTTCCCTTTAGTGTGCAGACTCCCCAGTTTGACTTGGCATGTATCCTGACCTGTTTCTGTCATTTGTATTTTGGATTATCGGCTCCTAACTGTTACTGACCCCCTGGCTTGTCTCTGACCTTGAGTTTGCTTTTTCCTTTGCTACTGCAATACATTCTTGGATTTGACCCTGCTTGTTTTGACTATTCTGCTGCCACCTGTTGTAGCCTCACTGTTGCACTGCAGGTTAGCTCTTTTAGGTGCAGACCTGCTTTATCTCTATTGCCATCTAGTGAAGCCTGCACCTACCTGTATTGCAGCAGCATTATAATATCATATCCTGTCAATATATATTTTCTGTGGACCCTTATGTTAGGGGTTGAGTTCCTGCCTCTGCACAAGGGGAATCTCGAGCCATCTCCTCTGCGGTCTCTCATTCCTCTTCAGCCACAGTGGAGCCTGCTCAGCGGAGACGTCGGTCCCAGCGTCTGGCTCAGCCTGATACTGTGCGGATGGTTTCTGCTGCTTTCCCAGGTTCAGCCATTGTAGCCAGTACTGGTCAGTGGTGAGCAGATGTCTCTGGGACTAAGTCCTGCTTTTTCCCTTCTGAGCATGCCCAAGGTAAGACCTCTCATTGGAGGTCAGGAGTCACATGCTCAGGTATAGTTGCAGCTCCCATTGGTCCTCTAGGAAGGTCCTGAAGTTGCTCTTGTATTGTAGCAGCTTCCATTGGTCATCTAGGAAGGTCCTGAAGCTGCTCCTGCCACAAAAGCTTTGCATGGCCGCACGACCATGCACTAGTATCACTTCATGTTATGAGCTTGCTATTTGTGATCGCGCCTGTATGTGGATAGGGTTTGGCTGAAATAAGCCCCTAGAATACCAACACCTCCAGTGAGGAGTTTGTGTGTATGTATTCAGGGCCCTTGTTGAAATAAGCCCCTAGAATACCGGCATCTCCGGTGAGGAGTTTGTATGTATGCTTCTCTGTGTGCGTGACCACTGACTGCCATCAGCTCAGCATTTAGCTGTGTTCCTCTGTGACGCTAATAGGGCACAGCGTGTTCTTTTCTGTGCGACTCAGTGAAGTAACTGAGTTCACTTATACCGCCATATAGTGCCGTCATCTTCTAGCAGCAGGTTCTCTTCTGCACGGTGGACCCCGGGCTGCGAACGCACCAATTATAACATCTATATTAACTCGGTGCATTCCGACAGTCGTAATATAATACTAGCGCCAGGGTCACAACCTCAGCTGTGGATGTAACCGTAGTCGCTGTTCAGGCTGCTAGTGTAGCTGCAGCCAGTTTGTCCTCTGCAACCCCTGCTCTGACTTTATCCCGTCTCCCGCTACCAGACAAGTTTGCTGGTGACAGTAAGCTATGTCGGTGATTCGTGAGCCAGCGCATCATACATCTAGAGCTTCTGGCTGCACGTTTTCATACGGAACGGGATAAGGTGGGATTTATCATATCCCTTTCGTCAGGCAGGGCATTGGAATGGGCTACGCCGCTGTGGGAGCGTGATGATCGTGTGGTGCAGAGTGCTCCTCGCTTCCTGGACTCTTTGAAACAGGTCTTTTTAGGACCTCGTGTCACCCACGATACGGTGCTCCAACTGTTGGCAATTACACAGGGTTCGTCCATGGTCAGCCAGTTCGCCGTCCGATTCCGGACTCTGGCATCGGAGCTGGAGTGGCCGGATAAAGTCCTTATTCCGGTTTTCTGGAAAGGACTGGCAGACCATGTGAAGGACACCTTGGCCATCAGGGAGATTCCTGCCACACTGGAGGAGCTCATTACAATCTCTACCCGCATCGACCTCCGTTTTAACGAGCGGAGGTTAGCGCGGACCCAGTGTAGGCAGAGGTTCCGGTTGGCTCCTACCGTCGCCAGTCCTATGGAATCTCCTGTTCAGGCGTCCGACACCCATGAGGCCATGGAGGTTTCTCGAGCGGGACCTAAGTCCCGGGCCGCTCGAGTACAAGTGGTTTTTAATATTTGCCAACAGTTAGGACATTATGCCAGTAAATGTCGCCAGTGGTCGGGAATCGATCGCGTCTAGTAACCATTGGAGGAGGTTCACCAGACACAGCGGCATTTTCCTCCAAGTTGTCCTTTAAAGGGACAATCTCTTTAGGCTCATCCACTCTAACAGTTGAGCTTTGTGTGGACTCTGGAGCAGAGGGGAATTTCATGTCCTCTGCCTTCGCTCAGCGCCACGCAATACCCCTGGTGATGCTCACCAAACCAGTGACTGCTCGAGTGGTGAATGGGTCGACACTGCCCTCACAAATAACACATCAGAGCATCCCTTTCTCATTATCTATGTCCCCTTCCCATCAGGAGATTATCTCCCTTCTTGTCATTCCCGAGTGAATAGACGAGATTCTGCTAGGAATACCTTGGCTCTGTTTCCACTCCCCACATATTGAGTGGACCACAGGGAGGATATTGGGTTGGAATGAATCTTGTAAGGGCAGATGTGTGAGGGAGTCCAGGTTTCCATTAAAGAGAAACTCGCAGATCTTACTTCCCTTCCCAAGAGTTAGTGGTCCTATGCAGACGTGTTCTCCAAGAAGGCCACGGAGACCCTTTCGCCTCACCGCCCATATGTTTGTCCTATTGACCTCATGCCTAGAGCTGAACCTCCTCGGGGACAGGTCTATCCCCTCTCTCTCCTGGAGATGGAGGCTATGTCCCAATACATCCAGGAGAATTTGGCAAGAGGGCTCATTAGGAAGTCAGTGTCACCTGCAGGGGCTGGGTTCTTCTTCGTGCAGAAGAAGAACAGAGAACTACCTCCATGCATAGATTACAGGGGTCTTAACGCCATCACCGTCAAGAATAAGTACCCGTTGCCCCGATATCTGAGCTCTTTGATAGGCTATGGGGAGCAAGGGTATTTACCAAATTAGATCAGCGGGGTGCTTATAACCTGATTTGCATCCATGAGGGGGACGAATGGAAGATGGCTTTTAATACTAGGGATGGGCATTATGAATATCTGGTGATGCCCTTCGGGCTCTGTAATGCCCCAGCTATTTTCCAAGACTTTGTGAATGACATCTTCCGGGATATGCTCTCCACCTCGGTCATAGTCTATCTGGATGATATACTCATCTACTCTTCAGATATTGACTTCCACCAGAGAGAGGTTCGCAAGGTCTTCGACCTCTTATGGGCAAATTCTCTTTATGCCAAGTTGGAGAAATGTGTGTTTGAGCAGGAGTCCTTGCCTTTCCTTGGTTCTTCATCTCCACCCAGGGATTGGCTATGGATCCTGCCAAACTACAGGCTGTGATGGACTGGCAGGAACCCCATTCTCTCATAGCGGTGCAACGTTTTATGGGGTTCATTAATTATTACCGTCAGTTCATTCCGCATTTCTCGACTTTGGTAGCTCCTTTAGTAGCCCTCACCAAGGAGGGAGCAAATCCCAAATTGTGGTCGGAGGAAGTCTCCAAGGGCTTCCTCTCTATAAAATCTCATTTTGCTAGCGCTCCAATCCTACATCGCCCTGATGTAAATAAGCCTTTCATGATGGAGGTGGATGCCTCAACTGTTTGTGCTGGTGCAGTCCTCTTCCAAAAGGATGCTCAAGGTCGGAAGCATCCCTGCTTCTTATTTTCCAAGACCTTCACACCAGCAGAGAGGAATTATTCCATCAGGGACAGGGAGTTGCTAGCTATGAAGTTGGCTTTCTCTGAGTGGAGACACCTTCTGGAAGGGGCTCACTTTCCCTTCCAAGTTTTCACCACAAAAATTTGGTGTTCTTACAAACAGCTCAGCGGCTAAATTCTCGCCAGGCCAGATCATCCTTATTCTTCTCCCGGTTCCATTTCACCCTCCATTATCTCTCTGGGGAGAAGAACATTCGTGCTGATGTTCTCTCTCGCTCCGTCGTGTCTTCTGAGGAGGAGGAAGAGGAGCCTCGGCTTATTTTTCCTTCTGAGAGCCTGGGAACCGTGGCTGTTGTGATCTGGTGGCCTAGGAGCAGCATGAGACATACTCTGGAGAAGGTGGAACCTGTACTGACCGCAGACCCTGAACTTAGCAGCGCAACTAGAAATAGCCGTGGGATGTACCTAACGCTCCCTAGACCCCTCGACACAGCCTAAGGACTAACTTCCCCTAAAGATAGAAACGGGAAAACTATCTTGCCTCAGAGAAAATCCCCAAAGGATAGACAGCCCCCCACAAATATTGACTGTGAGAGGAGAGGGAAAGGACAAACGCAGACTGAAATCAGGATTAGCAAAGGAGGCCTTACTAGCTAAAAAGAAAGAATAGGACAGAGAACTATGCGGTCAGTATTAAAACACTAGAAAATATCCACCACAGAAAATACAAAACTCCACATCTGACTAAAGACATGGAGGGTATATCTGCATCTCCAGAGATACCGCTTGGCTGCAAAAAATCCTTACCCAGGCAAGGTGGACAAGAAAAAACATGAAAATGCACTGAACTATAAGGCCCACAGCATGTGGACAGCAAAAACAAAGCCAGGACTTATCTTTGATGAAAAGCACAGCAAACAGGAGAGACCAGTAAGTGATGTGAATCCTCCAAAAACAATGGACAACTGGCACTGACTAAAGGATCAAGCAGGACTAAATAGCTGAGTCCAAATTGCAAAAAGTGAACACACCTGATAAATGCTGCGATCCAAAAACAGCAGCACTACCACTCATAACCACCGGAGGGAGCCCAAGAGCAGAATTCACAACACGTGGCTACGGTTTCGCTAGAGTCGATGCCCCCAGGCAAGACTTTTGTACCGACTAATTTGCGACCGGAGGTTCTCTCTTGGGCTCATTCATCCAGGGTGGGTGGACATTTTGGGACCAAGAGGACATCCGAACCGTTGGCGAGGACTTACTGGTGGCCGCATATGGCCCGTGACGTCGCAGACTATGTTCGGGCATGTGTCTCCTGCGCCAAAAATAAGTCTCCTCAACAATGGCTGGCTGGGTTACTTTATCCTCTGCCGGTGGCAGACAGGCCCTGGGAGATGGTCGGGATAGACTTTGTGGTGGGCTTACCCAAGACTCGTGGTTGCATCATCATTTGGGTAATCACCGACTATTTTTCTAAAATGGTGCACCTGGTGCCACTTCCACGGTTACCTTCTGCACGGGCCTTGACAGCGTTGTTTATAAGACACATTTTCCACCTACACGGTATGCCGGACAAAGTTGTCAGTGATCGGGGTCCCCAGTTTGCATCTCGGTTCTGCAGAGAGCTTTGTCGTTTACTAAGCATTGAGTTAATTCTCTCTTCAGCATATCATCCCAAGACGAATGGATTGGTAGAGAGGACCAATCAGACCTTGGTCACATATTTGCGACATTTCGTTTCTGCCAGGCAGGATGACTGGGCATCCTTGCTACCATGGGCGGAGTTTGCACTTAACAACGCCGTAGCCGACTCCACTGGTCAGACTCCATTCCTCCTTAATTATGGTCAGCATCCACGGGTTCCTGTGCCTATGCCCGTGTCTTCCACCAACTCCAGGGTGGCAGACTGGGCTGTGAAGGCACGGGACATTTGGGACTGCACTCAGGATGCCATCCGGGCCTCCAAGGAGAGAATGAGGTCCTCCACCGATGCACATCGGTGCCCCGCTCCGACCTTTGCTCCTGGCGACTTAGTGTGGCTCTCTGCCCATAACATCAGGCTGCGAGATGAGTCCACTAAGTTTGCTCCTCGCTACTTGGGAACTTTCAAAGTCATCAAACAGGTTAACCCTGTGGTCTACCGCCTGGCCCTTCCTCCACGCCTTGGTATCACCGACACCTTTCATGTGTCCCTCTTAAAGCCCGTACACATGTCCCTGTTTTCCGAGTCATTTTGGGGTGCAAGGTGGTACGTGGGAAAAAGTTTTATTTGGTGGACTGGAAGGGTTATGGCCCAGAGGACAGGTCCTGGGAGCCTGTTGAGAATATTTGAGCTCCGCTGCTCATTGCTGCCTTAGAGCGTAGCAAGGCCCAAAGAGGGGGGGTAATGTTAGGGGTCGAGTTCCCGCCTCTGCACAGGGGGAATCTCAAGCCATCTCCTCTGTGGTCTCTAATTCTTCTCCAGCCGCCGTGGAGCCTGCTCAGCGGAGACATCGGTCCCAGCGTCTGGCTCAGCCTGATACTGTATGGATGGTTTCTGCTGCTTCCCCAGGCTCAGCCCTTGTAGCCACTACTGGTCAGCGGCGAGCAGACGTCTCTCGACCAAGTCCTGCTTTTTCCCTTCTGAGCATGCCCAAGGTAAGACCTCTATTTGGAGGTCAGGGGGTCACATGCTCTGGTATTGCTGCAGCTCCCAATAGTCCTCTAGGAAGGTCCTAAAGTTGCTCTCGTATTGTAGCAGCTTCCATTAATCCTCTAGGAAGGTCCTGAAGCTGCTGCAGCTATAAAAGGTATGCATGGCCGCACGGCCATGCACTAGTATCACTTCATGTTATGAGCTTGCTATTTGTGGTCGCGCCTGTATGTGGATAGGGTTTGGCTGAAATAAGCCCCTAGAATACGGGCACCTCTGGTGAGGAGTTTGTATGTATGTATTCAGGGCCACTGGCTGAAATAAGCCCCTAGAATACCGGCATCTCCGGTGAGGAGTTTGTATGTATGCTTCTCTGTGTGCGTGACCACTGACTGCCATCAGCTCAGCATTTAGCTGTGTTCCTCTGTGACGCTAACAGGGCACAGCGTGTTCTTTTCAGTGCGACTCAGTGAAGTAACTGAGCTCACTTATACCGCCATATAGTGCCGTCATCTTCTAGCAGCAGGTTCTCTCTTGCACAGTGGACCCCGGACTGCGAACGCACCAATTATAACATCTATATTAACTCGGTGCGTTACGCCAGTCCTAACACCTTATATATCTTGGCCAATAAATGCATATTTGTATAGACACCTTCTAATACATTTGCTTCTTACAATATTAGAATATCATCAAAAAGTTAATTTATTTCACTTCTTCAATGCAAAAAGTGAAACATATATATTATATAGAGTCATTACAAACAAAGTGATGTATTTAAAGTGTTTATTTCTGTTAATGTTGATGATTATGGCTTACAGGCAATGAATACCCAAAAGTCATCTCAGTAAATTAGAATACTTTATAACACCAGCTTGAAAAATTAGTTTAAAATCCAAAATGTGGGCCTACTGAAATGTATGTTCAGTAAATATACTCAACAGTTGGTCAGGGTCCCTTTGCATCAATTACTGCATCCACGCAGCGTGGCATGGAGGTGATCAGCCTGTGGCAGTGCTGAGGTGTTATGGAAGCCTAGGTTGCTTTGATAGCAGCCTTCAGCTCATCTGTATTGTTGGGTCTGATGTCTCTCATCTTCCTCCTAACAGTACCACGAAGATTCTCTATGGGGTTAAGGTCAGGCGAGTTTGCTGGCCAATCAAGCACAGTGATACTGTTGTTTTAAAACCAGGTATTGGTACTTTTGGCAGTGTGGACAGGTGCCAAGTCCTGCTGGAGAATGAAATTTCCATCTCTAAAAAAGCTTGTCGGCAGAAGAAAGCATGAAGTGCTCTAAAATTTCCTGGTAGACGGCTGTGCTGACTTTGGTCTTGATAAAACACAGTGGATATACACCAGCAGATGACATGGCTCCCCAAAACATCACTGATTGTGGAAACTTCACACTAGACCTCAAGCAGCTTGGATTGTGGCCTCTCCACTCTTCCTCCAGACTCTGGAACCTTGATTTCCAAATGAAATGCAAAATTTACTTTCATCTGAAAGCAACACCTTGGACCACTGAGCAACAGTCAAGTTCTTTTTCTCCTTGGCCCAGGTAAGACGCTTCTGGTGTTGTTTATTAGTCATGAGTGGCTTAACACAAGGAATGCGACACTTGTAGCCCATGTCCTGGATACATCTGTGTGTGGTGGCTCTTGAAGCATCAGTCCACTCCTTGTGAATCTCCCCCAAATTTTTGAATGGCCTTTTCTCAACAATCCTTTCAAAGTTGCTGTTATCGTGGTTGCTTGTGCACCTTTTTCTACAACACTTTTTCCCTCCTCTCAACTTTCCATTAATATTATTGGATACAGCACTCTGTGAACAGCCAGCTTCTTTAGCAATGACATTTTGTGGCTTAACTTCCTTGTGGAGTGGGTCCATGACTGCCTTCTGGACATCTGTCAAGCCAACAGTCTTCTCCATGATTGTGGAGCCTACTGAAACAGAGCAAGGGACCTTTTTAAATGCTTAGGAAGCCTTTTAGTTGTTTTTTGCTAATTACTCTAATTTACTGAAATAATGACTTTTTGGCTTTCATTGGGTGTAAGCCATAATCATCAACATTAACAGCAATAAACACTTGATATAGATCACTCTGTTTGTAATGATGCTATATAATATATGAGTTTCACCTTTTTGTATTGAAGAACTGAAATATATTACCTTTTTGATGATATTCTAATTTTGTTAGAAGCACTTGTATATGTTTTTGAGAGTTTTTGTAAGTTTTTAACTTAATCATTAAAGGTTATATTATATTTTTTGGTGGTTTCCAATCTGCGATACCGGCCACATGCCCACGGGGCTGCCGGAACAATGGGCCACTTGAACCATTCATGTATAGACCGGATACAGTCACACAGGCTGCATGCGACCCACCAAGGGGTTTGCTGTGGCTCGCGAAGCTGTCTAGGAGATTTATTCATCCTATGTTCAAATGTGGCACTGGGAAGAGTAGCGCTCCTCAGCTACTGCTCCCATGTGCACTAGTGTGATGAGGTTAGTGCGCTGCTGACGTCATAACACTGCTGCTGGTGCTGAGGAGCAGCGACAGCACAGGCAGTGGTAAGCGCTTCAGGAGGAGTTGAAGATTTGAAATGCTTTATCATTGTGGATTAGGGGGCAATTTTGAAAGGGAACACAGTTTTTCTAGAGGTAGTGTGGGGGATGGGGAATATTTTGTAGAGAAACAGTGTGTGGGGATATTTTGCATAGGGACAGTGTGTGGGGTATTTTGCAGATTGTCAGTGTGTGTGAAGAGGATAATTTGCAGAGGGACAGTATGTTTGGGGGGATATTTTGTTGATAGGCAATGTGTATGGGGTGATATTTTGTAAAGAAGGTGTGTGTGGGTGGGTGGGTGTTAATATTTAAAGAGGAGGGGCAGTGCATGGGTGGGATACATTTTGTAGGGCAGTGTGTGGTGGATATTTTGTGGTGTGTGAGGATACTTTGCAGAGAGGCTGTGTGTGTGTGATATTTTGCAGAGGGGCAGTGTAAGGGGAATATAGGAGGGATATTTTGTGTAGGTAGCACAGCAATTATTTATTGAGGAGAGACGCATGGGAGATATTTTTGTTAATTGGGCAGTATAATTATACTTTTATTTTTAAGGCCACCATGTCGGGATGTGCTGCTGATGACAAAGAAGAGGAAAGTCTGGAGAGACAAGTTCTGGGTGTGAAATCTCATCATGGTGTCTGTGCTACATTCAGACAAAAGTGATAGGAATGACTTGAATCAAAGAAGATGTCACATATTAGGTATCTGGAAGTAAAATATTTATGTGTCATCCTGCTTGCATCTCATCAGTACTGTGGTTCTTGCATGGCCGCTGTCTTATGAAGACTGGTAACAGCAACTCCCAGCATCTGCTTCCTATTGTTACAGAAATACTGGAATTTGTAGGTTAATGCAATACAATTGTATATGAGATTGACCAGACATTGCAATTTATTTATTTATTTTACTCATTTACATAGCGCAATTAATTCCGCAGAGCTTTACGAACATTATTGATCGCTGTGCTAAGCTTGATGATTTATTCATGTGCTGATGATGGGCCTGGTGCTGCATTCATGTGCAGACTTTAGTTCTGACGCTGTATGCTTCTATTGACTTTGGTTTTTGCACTGCATTCATGTACTGCCGGTGGTTCTGGTGCTGCTTTCATGAATTAGAGGTGGTTCTGGCACTGCTTTCATTTGCTGACATTGGATCTGGCACCGCATTCAGGTCCTGATGATGGATCTGTTGCTGCATTCATGTAATGCTGGGGGATCTGGTGCTGCATTCATGTGCTGACGTTGATTCCGGCATTGCATTCATATGCTGAAGGTGGTTCTGATATTGTACACATGTAGCAATCCAAAATGTGCTTCATGTTAAAACTTAAAAAATCTCAAAAGGTACAGTTTTGACACTATGGCATTTGTTTTTTGCTATAGTTGTGGCAACAATGCACTTTCTTGAAACAATTTTCAAAAACTGCAGCAAAAAATTCTGCAATGTGTGAATGCAGCCTCTCTGCATTGAAAGTCGTATTGATCGAATTGTCATGTTTGCACATACCTACAAGGACACATGAACAATAGGCTTGTTCTATTCTGAGGAAAAGGACAGGTAAACTACAGTTAGGGCCAGAAATATTTGGACAGTGACACAATTTTCGCGAGTTGGGCTCTGCATGCCACCACATTGGATTTGAAATGAAACCTCTACAACAGAATTCAAGTGCAGATTGTAACGTTTAATTTGAAGGGTTGAACAAAAATATCTGATAGAAAATGTAGGAATTGTACACATTTCTTTACAAACACTCCACATTTTAGGAGGTCAAAAGTAATTGGACAAATAAACATAACCCAAACAAAATATTTTTATTTTCAATATTTTGTTGCAAAACCTTTGGAGGCAATCACTGCCTTAAGTCTGGAACCCACGGACATCACCAAACGCTGGGTTTCCTCCTTCTTAATACTTTGCCAGGCCTTTACAGCCGCAGCCTTCAGGTCTTGCTTGTTTGTGGGTCTTTCCGTCTTAAGTCGGGATTTGAGCAAGTGAAATGCATGCTCAATTGGGTTTAGATCTGGAGATTGACTTGGCCATTGCAGAATGTTCCACTTTTTGGCACTCATGAACTCCTGGGTAGCTTTGGCTGTATGCTTGGGGTCATTGTCCAACAGTACTATGAAGCGCCGTCCAATCAACTTTGCAGCATTTGGCTGAATCTGGGCTGAAAGTATATCCCGGTACACTTCAGAATTCATCCGGCTACTCTTGTCTGCTCTTATGTCATCAATAAACACAAGTGACCCAGTGCCATTGAAAGCCATGCATGCCCATGCTATCACGTTGCCTCCACCATGTTTTACAGAGGATGTGGTGTGCCTTGGATCATGTGCCGTTCCCTTTCTTCTCCAAACTTTTTTCTTCCCATCCTTCTGGTACAGGTTGATCTTTGTCTCATCTGTCCATAGAATACTTTTCCAGAACTGAGCTGGCTTCTTGAGGTGTTTTTCTGCAAATTTAACTCTGGCCTGTCTATTTTTGGTATTGATGAATGGTTTGTATCTAGATGTGAACCCTTTGTATTTACTGTCATGGAGTCTTCTCTTTACTGTTGACTTAGAGACAGATACACCTACTTCACTGAGAGTGTTCTGGACTTCAGTTGATGTTGTGAACGGGTTCTTCTTCACCAAATTAAGTATGCGGCGATCATCCACCACTGTTGTCATCCGTGGACGCCCAGGCCTTTTTGAGTTCCCAAGCTCACCAGTCAATTCCTTTTTTCTCAGAATGTACCCAACTGTTGATTTTGCTACTCCAAGCATGTCTGCTATCTCTCTGATGGATTTTTTCTTTTTTTTCAGCCTCAGGATGTTCTGCTTCACCTCAATTGAGAGTTCCTTTGACCGCATGTTGTCTGCTCACAGCAACAGCTTCCAAATGCAAAACCACACACCTGGAATCCACCCCTGACCTTTTAACTACTTCATTGATTACAGGTTAACGAGGGAGACGCCTTCAGAGTTAATTGCAGCCCTTAGAGTCCATTGTCCAATTACTTTTGGTCCCTTGAAAAAGAGGACGCTATGCATTACAGAGATATGATTCCTAAACCCTTTCTCCGATTTGGATGTGGAAACTATCATATTGCAGCTGGGAGTGTGCACTTTCAGCCCATATTATATATATAATTGTATTTCTGAACATGTTTTTGTAAACAGCTAAAATAACAAAACTTGTGTCACTGTCCAAATATTTCTGGCCCTAACTGTATACCCTGCAAATGTGCACACTTCCTAACAAGTATTTGTAGATATGACATCATTAGTGCTGCGTACTCTTTTAGGAGAGTGTTGGGTGGTGCGACAAAGACAATTATGCCTTGGAAATGTTGCACTTTATTTTTGGGACCAGGGAAAAGCTATATTGTATGTGAGCTGGTGGGGTCGATGTGGCAGAGCTGTTTTTTAGTCCCAGTCTGTCCCTGCTCTTGAGATACATTTAAACATAGCTAGGATCAATAAGAAGCAGAGTGTAATTTTATTGTGCACCTTATCATATTATTTGCAATAGTTACTCATATTTTTTATTCAATAATTAAAAGTTATGTTTTATTTTGGCTTGGTTAAAATTGGATTTTTTACATTAGGCTATTGGGTTTAAAATATTAGTTACGGTAATCCCTACAAATACCATTGAGCAATTTTGGTATGAACTATAGGCTGGACACTGATCTCTCCGAGAATCTGCCTCCAGAGCTTTTTTTTTTTTAAAAAAAGGAGGCATTATCATTGAGATGTGTAATGACCACTCTCTGCTCCCCTAGCTCACTGCAGAGCTGTGCGTGATTATACCTGACACATCTGCAGGTTCCTCTTGGTGATTCAGCTTCCATCTCACAGGCAGACAGTGTTACAATACAGCAGAGCTGTGAGAGCTGCAGCTGCTAACGTGTCTGTAATGAGACAAAATTCAGATATTCTGTTCTATGCTAGTTACATGTGTAAGGGGCTGGACCAGGGCAGTAGTCATGGCCGAACACTCCGGTGTATCTGTGCCCTGGCCCCCCATTACATGAAAACATTGTCCATCACTTTGCGTACCCGTGGCTCCATTCTCTGCTCCATCAGGGACACCTCTGTTTCGCTGTGGGTTCCCATCAGTCGGTGCAATAAAGATTGAGACACAGTCCTCTTCAACTTTCAAATAAACAACTTTACTGTTACCTTTACGCAGCACATCCTTATCCTTCGCAGCAATTACAACAGGATCAGCATTACACATTTCTGCTTCTCTCCCTGCACCTTCCTTCCTTTCACATAACGCATACCAGGGTTGGCCCGTGCCGCATGGTTCCTCAGTGTCCTCCCAATTCAGCTCTGCAACGGTTAGGCATTCCTTCATCTGTTTCACCTCAGACAAGAGAGTTTCCATCTCTGAAGCTAGTTGCCACCAGGCCAGTGACCTGCCCTTCAGTATTGTGCTCTGTAATGTCCCAGCACTGTCCTGCTCCCAGCTCACTGCTTCTGGGGTCTGCCCCAGCCACCGTTTCACCCCAGTACTGGGGATATCTGCCCAAGCTATAAGCTGCCACATTCTAGGGCTACCTGTGCCTGCGTACTGTCTTCTTTCCTCCATTCCTACTGCTGTGCTGGCCTCTGCTTTTCTGGCCTGATTCAGTGGATGGCTGGGCTCTCTCCTCTTAGTCAAACAATGTTGCATGGTAGCTGCTAATGTCCTGGGCACTTAGGCCGGTGTGGACTCTCTGGGCGCCCGGGCCCTTCTGACTTAAATGAGGATATGCTCCCTCTCTTAGCTGTAGCTGACCCCTCCTACATTAACTATTTACTCTGTGAAGCTCCTATGCTAATTTCCTACCATACTATGTACAATGCTAAACCTAGAATCATAAGGTACCCCATCTTGTGGCCATAAATGGGTACTACACTGTCCCTACTTACTAAACACATACAATAGTGAATATGCACATAGCAGTAACAGTAAATACATACAACATGGGACATTTTACAGTATCACAAATCAGCAATAATAAATTACGTCAAACAGAGCAGATGGTAAGAAGCAAGGACATAATACATCCCCTTACACATGCCTTACACTGATAATACCTCCTTTCATTTAAAATAATCTCTGGGGGCAGATTCTCATGCAGATAAGTGCCCGGCCCATATATCTTATCAGTTCATTTCCAAATAAGAAAAACATGGATTTCTCTGGAATAAGACATCAGATCGCAGATATTGAGGTGTCATTTTATTCAGCTTCCTATGAGCAACCTTTAAATGAGCAGCATATAATATGTTAATTGACCCTAATGCTTTTCTTTACGAATTATGAAAAATGTAAATAAATGAATCAATGTAGAGGTTGACTTTCCAATTCATTTTAGTTGCCCAGCTACAGTAGGTTCTCACATTATTTTCACATAATCAGACAATGACAGACTTATTTTACACAATTACTTGGCGTAAAGGATAGCATCTTCACCTGTCTCCATTGTCTCATTATAGGAATGAGTTAGCAACAGTTGTGATGAATGTCACCGTGGTATCAGTATCTGAATAAGCAGTAGTTCTAATTGTGTATTTGTCTCTCTTAGATACCGCACATTTCAGCTCAGAACAAACAGTGCGAACCCACAGCTGTTGCCGTATGATAAATGTTGTAATCTAATTGCCACTCCAATGCCCAATAGACACATACAAGTCATGCTGCAGCGCTTATTTAATAAAACGCTACATAAAAAACAAAGTCATCTGACTCTTATAGCATCTTTTACTGGGCGGCATTGGACACTTGTAGCAGCAGCTGTTCTTCCAATTGTCTTCTCTCAAAAAACAGCAAAATAACATTAAAATGCATATTACTGAACCTTCGAGAGCAAAACTTGTATTTCTGCAGCAGATGTTCCCTGATCCTTATTCATGGATAGTTTTATAAAATAGTATTCCCTATACTTCTGTTGTCATGGCAGTAGAGGTATTTTGTCATGGATAATAATCATTCATAGGCTATTGGGTTCCCATGACTATATTATAGGCAGTCTTTAATACCTCAAACACAAATTTTACAGAGCACATTGCTATAAATTCGACTTATCCCCTATAAAAACCATACCTTTGTTGTATTACAACTTACCTCTAGTTTCCAGAAAATGCTGTTTAATCAGTGTGAAAATTAAAGTCCTCGGTGCACCAATTGGCATGGCCCAGCGCTCAGTGCATAATTGCCCCCTAAATTAGAATCGTACAAGCCCTTATTGTATCTTGATTGACAGCAATCACCTATTGGGTGCATACCAGAGTAGTGAGCGTCAACAGCAGAGGGGTCTTTGTGAGAGTTCACAGCTCCTCAAATATCAGTATGTGAGAACACATGCAGGAGATTTGTGTGTAAGCAGCACTCACTTGTCTAGCGCAAGATCAATATACATGGAGGGGCCACGTGATACTAAGTCAGGGGGCTAAATTATTTGGCAAAAGGGAAAATGTTTGGCTCCAATGTGACACATCGGATTCACCAAATAACTGAAATAGATATCGTGGTGCTCAACTTAGGCTACTTTCACACTAGCGTCAGACTCGGCCCGTCGCAGTGCGTCGGGCCGAGGTTCCGACGCTAGCAGTGAATGCGCCGCACAACCGAGGCGGCGGATGCATTTTTCCTGCGCATCCGCTGCCCCATTGTAAGGTGCGGGGAGGTGGAGGCGGAGTTCCGGCCGCGCATGCGCGGTCGGAAAAAGCGGTCCGTCGGCAGCAAAAAACGTTTTTTGCTCCCGGTGGTCCGCCACAACACGGCGCAACCGTCGCACGACGGTTGCGACATGTGTCAATGCGTCGCAATGCATCGCTAATGTTAATCTATGGGGCAAAAACGCATCCTGCAAACAACTTTGCAGGATGCGTTTTTTCCCATTAACGACGCATTGCGACGTATTGCAAAAACCGCCAGTGTGAAAGTAGCCTTAATACAAGATAAATATAGTAAATGCTAGAAAAAATATGAAAAGTGGCACTCACCACCATCCATAAAACATAGTTTTCATTGTAACATCACTAAAAACATACCGGGGAGAAAGCAGGATGTGTTGTGGACGCCTGTCGTTTCATGTGTAACAATGCTAATTGGGACCTGCCCACAGCACGTCCCGCTTCTACCCCAACATGTTTTTAATAATATTGCAATAAAAAAAATTTTTTATGAATGGTGAGTACCACTGTTTTTATTTTTTTTTTAAGCGTTTACTAATTAAGGGGTCACTATTATCATCCAAAGTGTTAATTTGCTATGATCAAAGCTAGCTAGCAGAAAGGCTGTGCCTTAGCACTCATTCAGACATCATTTTTAACCACATGTGAATTCTATCCTTTTCAGGGGAAGAACTCATACCTTTTGTACTATGCATTATGTTCATACATCCATGTACTTTACAAGGAGACAAGACAACAGAGAACAATTTATACTCACCAAAACAAGTCCACAGGTCCATGAAAATATCGTACAGTCCTCAGATGCCATCCATGTGCCATTTGTGTGCTGTCCAATATTCATGTTTATTTGATAGAAGCTTGAGAAACATGTAACAACTTAGGGCAGTCCCACACGTCCAGATAATTCCGGTACCGGAAAAATCGGTACCGGAATTATCCGTGTCCGTGTGCCCGTGCATTTCTATGGCACATCAGTATGGCACACGCGCGGCACACGTGTGCCGCCCGTGTGCCCACTGGGTACCACACACACCGTGCAGGAGACAGTGCTAAAGTTTAGCTCTGTCCCCTGCATCTGGTGCTGAAGCCGCGATTCATATCTTCTCTGCAGCAGCGTTTGCTGTAAAGAAGATATGAATAATCCTTTTTTTTTGTTTCTTGTGTTTAAAATAAAGATCCATGTCCCCACCCCCTGTGTGCCTGCCCGCTGTCCTTAAAATACTCACCCGGCTCCCTCGCTGGCTGGCGCTGCTTCCTGTCCTGGCCGCACCTTCTCCTGTATGAGCGGTCACATGGGGCCGCTGATTACAGTCATGAATATGCGGCTCCACCTCCCATAGGGGTGGAGCCGCATATTCATCACTGTAAATGATGGTTCGGCAGCCCAAAACATCGGTGTTTCCCATGATGTCATCTGTATGACAGGGTGAGAAACACTGGTCCCGAGTGCTGGCGGCAGTGCCGGGTATTGAGGCGAGAGACTCGCACGAGTTTCTCGCATTGCACTCACAAGTTTGACCCCGACCTAATTCCTGGCCAATAGAGGCCCGGTTATGAAAAGAGCTGAGCGCTGCTGTGCAATGCTGTTAGTGTCCCTTCCATATTAACCCATAGGAGTTTAAGGCAATCCGTCACTAGGTTTCTGCTACCACATCTGAGAGCTTGATTACAGTGATGAGTCACTTACTGGGCTGCAGTTCTCTGAATGTTGAGCTTTGCATAACCCCACCCACACCATTGATTGGCAGCTTTCTGTGTAAACTGTGCATATGAAGAAAACTACCAATCAGTGGTGGAGGTTATAAAGAGAGCATGAAAATATAAGGCTACATGGCAGGTTTATTATTCCTATTGTGATAATCTCCTTCTGATAAAACAGTGATTTTCTTAAAATTACAGCAAGCCGCCCTGTAAGCGACACATCAGTGGAATCAGGGTCTCTGTCCCTACATCTTGGTGTTCTCAGATTAGGTAGCAAAAAACTGATGACAGATTCCCATTAAGGGAAGCTCAGATTTAAATAAATGGAAGTTACAGAAAGAGCGCAGCACAGCTACATAAGCTGTTTCCTCAACTCGGATGTTACAGCAGCAGAGCTCACTGTTACAATGCAGTTCTGCTTGGCTGTTTTTGTATGCTCACATATGGTGGCCGGAAGTAGAAGTCATTTTTTCTCTTTTTTTAAAGGGAACCTGTCACCTGAATTTGGCGGGACCGGTTTTTGGTCATATGGGCGGAGTTTTCGGGTGTTTGATTCACCCTTTCCTTACCCGTTGGCTGCATGCTGGCCGCAATATTGGATTGAAGTTCATTCTTTGTCCTCCGTAGTACATGCATGCACAAGGTAATCTTGCCTTGCGCACGCGCAGTATGCTTTGCCCAACTGTGGGCAAAGTCGAAAAGCATTAGTGTGCATGCGCCGGCACACTATGTCCCGGAACTATTTTGTTGTGTTCCGGGACATAGTGTGCCGGCGCATGCGCACTAATGCTTTTCGGCTTTGCCCACAGTTGGGTAAAGCATACTGCGCGTGCGCAAGGCAAGATTGCCTTGCGCAGGCGTGTACTACGGAGGACAGAGAATGAACTTCAATCCAATATTGCGGCCGGCATGCAGCCAGCGGGTAAGGAAAGGGTGAATCAAACACCCAAAAACTCCGCCCATATGACCAAAAACCGGTCCCGCCAAATTCAGGTGACAGGTTCCCTTTAAACTGCTCTGAAAAAATGGAAGCTGTGTTAAGATTGGTGACCAAAGATAGTGCAGCGCCCCAGAGACCTGGTCGTTGCAGTATGGCCCCAAGGCGAGTAGCGGTACGTCCGATGGCACTAAAGAGTTCTCCTGACCAGGTATCACCAGAACACATTACACTTCACACTCCGGCCACTAGGGGGAGCAAAAGGCTTTATTTATTGGGCCAGTCCTCACACTGGTAAAACTAGGGGCTGGGGAGGAAGTTAGTCAGAAGCTGACTGGGTTGGAACCAGGCAACATCCCGTGGCAGGGGGTGTTGCAGGGAGAAGGCACAGGGGGTCCCTGTCAGGCGTGGGAACCTGGCAGGTGCCTAGCGACAGAACAGAACGTAACGGAACCGCGCCTGCACACCTTGCGGCGGTATCCTAAGGAAGAGACAAGAGGGGAAGAATATTGTGGAACAGTGTAAACGAGATCAGCACAAAGGAGAGCGAGTAAGAGTCGTGCCGAGAGAGGAAGGCAACATCTTACTGAGGCGTGTAGTCGGTGGCCGGATCACCGTAGGAGTAACTGACTTCAGGCCTTACTTCAAATTCCGCTGGACAGTTGATTATAGGTTGGCTGTCTACCTTTTACACCTACGAAGACATAGGGGGCAACATTGGGAGAGGGGCGTCTCTAGGGTCCCGGAAGACCTCCAAGCCTTCCCGTCAAACGGGTGGCGTCCTAGCCATACTTTATCTGGGGGACGTTAGAAACTAGCAACATCTGGAACCAAAGAACGAGAGAGAGAGAGCTGTAGAGAATGAATGAAAGAGAACAGCAGTTGTGAGGACTATTCCGAATGCTCAGCAGGGTAGGACTACAACACACAGGCGCTATTGGTAGGCGACGATTTCCATCTGCGAGGGAAACTCTGGATGTGCCCATCGGACCAGCCGGTCTCTGATAGCCTGGTTGAACGTGCTCTGGACTGAGTGTACTGAAGCCTTCAGTAAAAGGTAAAGAGACTGCAACCCTGTGTTCTCGTTATTGCCTGCACCTCACACCATCATCATCCACACTACCGGGAAGCCCTGGGGATTTACTTCACCTGTGGGAAGGTATACCATCCGGCTGCTATTCCATCACCCCAGCGGACCCCACAGCAGCGTCGGTCACCCTGACCGAACACCACAGGTGGCGTCACGAACTACCGACAGACTGTACTACCATTTTCATTGGACGCCCCTTAGCAGGGTCACGACCGGGTCCAGCCACCGTGACAACCGCAGAACCGAAGGAGAAGGGACCGGTACCGAGTGACTTGTGGCCCTGTGTCTGGGGGCGCTCCAATAGCAAAGTCAGTTTTCAACTAAATAATGGTGGACACAGACAGGAGTGAGTCTCCATGCAGGAAAAATCAGTAATTTATTAGCCTGGGCATACATGCAATAAGCAGAAGGACACTGTTGTAAGGTAAGAGTGGGTCCCTTATATAATGGGCCCCTATGCGGCCGCACAGGCCGCAAAAAGTGAAACTAAGTGTCTGATGCTGAAATAAAGTGGTCACTTGGGAAAAAAATGAATATTTTTCATTGGTTTCTAGAGATGCAGCAGAGTTTATAAGGTCAATAGTATAATAATCTTACCATACTCCTCCGCTCCAGAGACATCTCTTATATTCCAGTGGCTGCCGCCATTCCACTTTCAGCTTTCCACTTTCTTATTAGTAAATTCATTTTCACTACTCAGTGCAATGTACATTAGTCTGACAATAACAGAGCCAAGAGTTACATACCATACTGGGAGAGAGTGGGGGATGGAGTACGGGGATGATAAGATTAGTTCGAAGTATTGGAGATATTAAAAAAAAACCATAAGACATTACTAAAAATGAATGTACTGTAGAATTTTACATTATAATCAGCATCGGGGCAGACAGGCATAGAACTGAAAGAAGTCCAATGATTATAAATACTAACAGGAATAAACCAGATAAAGTAAAAAAAACACCAAAAAATCTCAGTTACTGATTTTTTTAATTTACCTTAAATGCTAATATTCAATCCATAAATCAAGTGAGTGACATTTGGCGGTTTCTTGAAAACAGCTTCTCAGCTGAAAGGGCATTCTCCTCACTAATTGACAAGTTCTTTATTTAGTTGTAGATTCCCTTTCCATGGCAGTGAGTAAAGTAGAATTGTGCCAATAATGTCAATACTTCAAAAGGGATGTCTATAACTCAATAACAAAACAAATTCATTTCTAACCCCTTAGTGACAGAGCCAATTTGGTACTTAAAGGGAACCTGTCACCCCGTTTTTTGAGATTGAGATATAAATACTGTTAAATAGGGCCTGCGCTGTGCGTTACTATAGTGTATGTAGTGTACCCTGATTCCCCACCTATGCTGAGAAATACATTACCAAAGTCGCCGTTTTCGCCTGTCAATCAGGCTGGTCTGGTCAGGTGGGCGTGGTGACATCGCTCTTTTCTTCCCCAGCTTTCCGTTGGTGGCGTAGGGGTGTGCGCATGTCCAAGTTCCGAATTCCCTGCGCGCACGTGAAGAAACAGCGCGCGATCTACGCTGTTATCCCTTTCATCGGTGGAGGCGGCCATCTTCCTAGGGATGCGCGTGCGCAGATGGAGTGCTCCCGCTTCAGGAAAATGGCTGCGGGATGCCGCGCGTGCGCAGATGGAGATCGCGGCGGCCATTTTCCTGAAGCCGAGATGCAAACTCGGCTTTGGGAAAATGGCCGCCGCGATCTCTTCACGTGCGCGCAGGGAATTCGGAACTTGGACATGCGCACACCACTACGCCACCAACGGAAAGCTGGGGAAGAAAAGAGCGATGTCGCCACGCCCACCTGACCAGACCAGCCTTATTGACAGGCGAAAACGGCGACTTTGGTAATGTATTTCTCAGCATAGGTGGGGAATCAGGGTACACTACATACACTATAGTAACGCACAGCGCAGGCCCTATTTAACAGTATTTATATCTCAATCTGAAAAAACGGGGTGACAGGTTCCCTTTAATGACCGAGCCAATTTTTACAATTCTGGCCACTGTCACTTTATGAGGTTATAACTCTGGAACGCTTTAACGGATCCCGCTGATTCTGACATTGTTTTTTTGTGACATATTGTACTGCATGATAGTGGTAACATTTCTTCGATATTACTTGCGATTATTTATGAAAAACACAGAAATATGGTGAAAATTTTTAAAATTTTGCAATTTTCAAACTTTGTATTTTTATGCCCTTAAATCAGAGAAATATGTCACAAAAAATAGTTAATAAATAACATTTCCCACATGTCTACTTTACATCAGCACAATTTGGAAGCAAAATTTTTTTTTGTTAGGGAGTTATAAGAGTTAAAAGTTGACCAGCAATTTCTCATTTTTACAACACCATGCGCCCACCATTTTGTTTCCCAAAGAAGACGCCAGCGGCCAGAAGAAGCAGGAGGACCCAGGGACATCGGTGAGTATAATAGGGTCCCCGAATGTGAGATCACATCAGAGAACAGAGAATTAAACATAGCTTTTTTTTTGCGATCGCCGGTAAACAGTTAATTACCGGCGATCGCAAAACAGGTAAAACCGACCCCGATCATGTTCTTTGGGGTCTCGGCTACCCCCGGCAGCCGAGACCCCAAAGATCCTCCCGCTGCCGGCCGGCGGGCGCACTGCGCATGCGCCCACCATTTTTTCGCCGGAAAAAGATGGCGGCGCCCATCGGGAGCCACGAGGAGCACCGGGGGAGACAGGTGAGTATTGGGGGGCTATCTGGGACCCCTTATCTATGTCCTCTGATGTGCGATCACATCGGAGGACAGAGAAATTAAAAGGGAAATCGCGTTCTTTTATTTGCGATCGCCGGTAAATGGTTAATTACCGGCGATCGCAAAACCGGGGTCGTTAAAAAAAAATCCGAATCATGTTCTCTGGGGTCTCGGCTACCCCCGGCAGCCGAGACCTCGGAGAAAATCGGACTCTGGGGGACGCTATTTACTTTTTCCACAGCGCCGTTAATTAACGGTGCTGTGGTTTAAGTACCCTTAACTGCCGTCGTTAAAAGGCGTATCGGCGGTCGTTCCCGGATCTTGCTACCTTCCTACACACAGATGTCCTTGACAAACACCATTCTTGGTGAAAACCGTGGACCATATATGTTTTGACTTCTTGCCGGGTCAGGATAAATAACACTGCAGCAAGACCTACAATCCCATTTTCTTATTTGCGGTGCTGAGGTTTCTACTTCAATTGTTCTGGACCATAAGTCCCTTCCTCCAGCATACTATGTCTAAACAAACTTCCTAAATACTAATTTGAATAATATGATGGCTGTACAACATTTTAAAATGTGGTTATTTTTGTGGGCCTTCTAAAAAATTGGCCCCTTAAAGGCACTTGAGAACAGAATTGACCCCATAAAGCAAACCTGTCATCTTGATTTTGCTAAGTAAACTACAGACAGTGTCAGGTTGGTGCTGTAACACTGACAACAACTTATACGTAAATATCAGAGGGATTATTCGTATTAGGCTCACAGATATCCACCCTTTATTTTAAAATTTTTAAACCTTTATTAAACCTTAATAAAAAACCTTATATATTATATCGTTGACATCACACCAACACCACAAGGAAGGTGTGCCTACCCCTAAACTGGCCTGCCTCAACCTACCTATTTGCGGAGGTTGGCACCCTAGACCAACGGACCAAGAAAAACTATTCAAGCTGCCTACACAGGAACAATACTGCACACATACCTCTTCTCTTTCTCACCTGCCTGTTCACCATCTTCCTCACTCCCTGCCACTATAAGGCCCAGCAGGGTAAGCAGGGAGAGCCGTCGAGGAGCGGGGGTGCCACTGCGCAGGTCTAGGGTGCCAACCTCCGCAAATAGGTAGGTTGAGGTAGGCCAGTTTAGGGGTAGGCACCCCCCCTTTTTGTTTTCTTCCTTGTGGTGTTGGTGTGATGTCAATTATATAATATATAAGGTTTTTTATTAAGGTTTAATAAAGGTTTAAAAATTTTAAAATAAAGGGTGGATGTTTGTGAGCCTGCTGTAACACTGATTAAAATTATACCTGGCTGATGAAATCCGTCTTGTGGTTGTGGTTTAATCTGTATTTGCAGTTTTTAGTTAATGAGATTTTCTTGCTCCAGGGAGGCCTGTGGGGGGTGAGAGGGGGTCTTTATGTGGTGCTAGAACGCCCACCAGGGCCGTGGGGTACTCGGTACCAGGTCCAGTCATTATTAAAGGGGTGGTCATGCTGGCGGTGACACGATCCGTGGCCCTGGGAGCCCACGTAAAAGGGACAGTCTTTAAAGGGGTTGTGAAAATAATAAAAGTTTGTGATGCCACCTGTGGTCCTCGGTCAGGGGTGACCGACGCTGCTTAAAGGGGTCCTCTGGGGACGATGGTGCAGCAAAGATGGTGTCGCTTCCCACAAGTGAAGCGGGGTCCCTAGAGCTCCCGGTGTGTTTGGCCAGAGTGGTTGGTGCCACAATAAACAGAGGACATGGGATTACAGTCTCTTTACCTGATTTACTGGTTGTAGTAAACCACAGTCCTGGGTATCAGCAACAGGTGTTGGTGTGGTCCGGCCGGCCTGGAGGCAATGATGGATCCCTCTCTCAGGTGAGCTTTGTAAGCCTTCCTTCTGTGCTCTTTTGTGAGGTACTTGCTGCCTGTGGCTCCCTTACAAGGTCCTCTCCTGTCCTGGGACAGTCCCCGTATGATGGGCAATGCGAACCTTCCTACAGGGTCTCTATCATGACCCGGGCTCTCTGTGTACTGCTGCATCTTCAGGTGTGGGTGCAGACAGACTGCATAAAGTGGGACGTGAAGTGCGTCACAGCCTCAGGCTCCTGGTGCTCGGTTCCTGCACTTCAGCTCAGAGGGTGCCCAATCACAGTTCCCCTCCAAGCTCCTTTCTTCTCCTTTGCTTCTCCCCTCATGTACTCGTTATCACTGCAACCCATCTGGTTCTCTTCCATCCTGGAGCTGCAGCTTCACCCTTGGCTGCACGGCTCCACTCTATGCTTACACTTCTCTCTCCTCTAACTGCTCTCAACAACTAAGGCTGGTTTCACACTTGCGTTTTTGAACGCATGCGTTTTTAAAAAAAAACCGCATGGTACAAAAACGCATGTAAACGCGTGAAAACGCTGCGTTTTTTTGACGCACGCGTTTAACGCATGCGTCAAAATAACGCAGCGTTTACACGCGTTTACATGCGTTTTTGCATGCGTTTGCGTTTTTTACAGCATTTTCCAAAAAAAAAAACAAAATTAAAAAAAAAGGTAACCAGACGCAACCAATGGGAATAGAGAGGGCGTATATGATTGTCTCTCAATATATAGACCCTAGGGGTACAGAAATTTACACAGCTTGCTACTGTTTCTGGTGTCATGATGGATCTTGCAATGGAGAGCTTTTATTTCAAACTGGAGTTCAGCTTCAAGATTTTCCTTGCCTGTGTTTTTGCTTGGGAGCAAGACCGAAACCGCCAAAGATGGAGAAGGAGACAGCGTCGGCGTTTTTGGAGGCACCCCATCATTGAAGTGCGTGAGAGCCGTGGAGCATATCACACGCTCTATGCGGAGCTGAATGCCAACCCGGAGAAATTCCAGGATTACACAAGAATGTCTCAAGAATCTTTCCGGGATTTACTGTCTCGTGTCGAAGGATCCATACGGCGACAGGACACACGGCTCCGTAGAGCGATTCCACCCGAGGAACGTCTGTTAGTGACATTACGGTACGTTCCAAAACTAAACCAATGACCGTCAAATTTTCTGTTATGACATGTATTTTATGTTGTTTTTTTCTTTTTCTTATTTTTAAACACACCATAAAAAGAGTAGATTTTAAAGTTGTTTTTTTTTGTTTCTTTTTCTTCTAGATTTCTTGCCACAGGAGAGAGTTTATCTTCCCTCCACTTCCAATACCGCCTTGGAATCTCAACCCTGTCCGGAATTGTTGTGGACACTTGTCGTGCGTTATGGAATGTACTCCGTGAGTTTATACCAGTACCCACCGTGGACATGTGGCGGGAAATTTCTGATAAATTTTTGAACGTGTGTGATTTCCCCAACTGTATAGGGGCGGTGGATGGAAAGCACATCCGCATTATAAAACCTGCCAGAACCGGATCTGAGTTTTTTAACTACAAAAAATATTTTTCGGTAGTTCTCATGGCAATAGCGGATGCGGAGTGTCGCTTCATCACCGTGGACATTGGAGCTTTTGGCCGTGGCAATGATTCCCAGACTCGGATATGGGCTGTCGTGTGTATGGCAACAATTTTAATTTTCCCCCTCCACAGCCTCTCCCCAACAGTAAAGGCCCACCGCTGCCATTTGTTATGGTTGGGGATGAGGCCTTCCAGATGTGTGAAAATCTCCTGAAGCCATATTCTAGTAGGGACTTGGACCACACTAGAAGAATCTTTAACTACAGACTGACCAGGGCCAGAAGAACCGTAGAGTGCACCTTTGGCATTCTGGTTGCTAAATGGCGCATTCTTGCAACAGCCATCAATCTAAAAGTGGAAACAGTGGACGAGGTGGTCAAAGCCTGTGTGGTTCTACACAATTACCTCATTGCTAAGGAGCGACCCCACATTGAACTGGATGAACCAGTTTCACACCCACTGCCTGATTTTCAGCATCACCCGATGCGGTCAACTGCAGCCATTGGTCTTATGCGGGACCAATTTGCGGCCTATTTTGTTTCCGATATTGGACGGGTGTCATGGCAGGACAATATTGTGTAAATGTCCTGTTGTATCTTTATTTTTACCAATTCTTAAAGACTGATACAAATTTTTCAAATTAATAAAGTTGAGTGTTGGTTGTGTTGACCATGTCTCCTATCTTTTTCATCTCTAAACAAAGGTTGCCCAAGGTGGGCAGTAGATATGTATATCATATTTTGTAATCCAAAACCAGGAGTGGGTGATAGATG
Organism: Ranitomeya imitator; assembly: GCF_032444005.1. Taxonomy (NCBI): domain Eukaryota; kingdom Metazoa; phylum Chordata; class Amphibia; order Anura; family Dendrobatidae; genus Ranitomeya; species Ranitomeya imitator. The sequence continues at coordinate 433,932,731 of NC_091287.1, read as the reverse complement.
ATGAGGTAATAGTTATTATTTTTTTATCATAATTGACCTCTTATATTGTTGCACTCCCTATTTTGGTTTACAAATAATAATATAAAACACAGGCCGCATACTTATAATAATGGAAAAAATGTTGATTTATTGGTAATCTTGTTGACGTCATTGCGTCAAGACTGTCACGCTCTCTATACCCATCAAGTCAAGTGTAAGAAATAACGAAATCATGATAAACATATACATGCTCATGAATTCACAATTTCTTACACCTGGCCAGGTGATCATAGATATGTAGCGTATGACAACCATTGTCCCATCAGTTTGACAACCATTGTCACATAATTTGCTATATAAATAAGAGAATATGGTGAATATACAAGGCAGTAATCAACTCAATAGGTCAGGTGTCTATTTTGACATCTGACCGGTTCAGTTGAGTACTGAACTTGATTTCCACCATTTTCTCTGTGTACAGTAACACAACACTAGGTACAAAAATAAGAGTATGGAAATAAGAAATATTTTTTTGGCCAACTCATATCTGTATACTGAAGAAACACATATAGATGTAGTCTTGTATTTTTTACTACTGGAGATATGTTTTGGCCAAAAGAATAAGTGTGTGGTGAAGTTTATTGGTGTGTATTGAGAGCGGTGAAATACACAATAAACCAAACATAATTGTTGCAAATAAACTTTTTTTTATTGAGTTAACAAATTTAAACATTTATTTTTTTGTACCGCGACGGGTTGTACCGCGACGGCTGGGGGTAGAGTGACGTAACCGGGGGGTGTTGAGAACTGAAGCCTGGCTCACCGTGGAGGAGGCAGAGGTGTTAGGAGAAGGGGCAATAAAACTGGAAGGGTCTGGAAGTTCGGGGATGGGGCTTAAAACATGAGGGGCTTGAGACACACTGGAAGGGTGAGACACAACAGACAATACAGACACATCGGTAGGTGATGGGGGAGGAATACTCAGAGTTTTTTGCTTTTTGTGTGTTTTGGGGGTTTTCCTTTGGGTTTTCCTGGTAGGGGGATGTTGAGTGTTGGCGGGAGACACGTCAGGATCCGGCTCCACAATAACACAGTCTGTCTCCATTGTGGAGCACTCGGCAACGCTAGAGTCCAACTGCATCGTAGTGGGAGGGAAAGATAAAGCCCTGCCAGGGTCCTGGTGCCTCGTTGGGGGGGGACATAAAACCATCCCAGGGTCCTGGTGCATCGTTGGGGGGGGGAACATAAGCCCATACCAGGGTCCTGGTGCATCGTAGGGGGGGGGAACATAAGCCCATACCAGGGTCCTGGTGCATCGTTGGGGGAAGGGGGGACCTAAACCCCTCCCAGGGTCCTGCTGCATTGCTGGTGGTGGGGAACATAAAGCCCTGGCAGGGTGCTGCTGCATCGGGGTGGGTCCTGCCCGGAAAGCTATGGCTTGGTCCTGCTGCATCGTGGGGGGGGGAGGGCGTTGCGATACGCCATGCCTGGGTCCTGCTGCATGGGGGGGGCCGTCCTATACGCCTGGCCTGGGTCCTGCTGCATCGGGGGGTGTCCTGCCCGGAAAGCAATGCCTCGGTCCTGCTGCATCGGGGGGGGCCGGTCGGATATGCCATGCCTGGGTCCTGCTGCATCGGGAGGGGGCCGGGCCGATAAGCCACGCCAGGGTCCTGCGTCATCATGGTGTCATCGGAGGAGGTCCAAGCCGGAGCAGCGGTTGTCACGGTGGTGGCGGTGGGATGTCCAACAGCACTCGTCATCATGTTGGCGCTGTAGTGGAGTACACCTGTGGAGGGAATAGAGGTGGCCGTGCAGTGGTATGCAGCAGAGGTAGGAATGGTGGTTAATCATGACAGTGACGGCACAGTTGGATATGCCGCCACATTATGACTCTGACTCTGCTGCATAGCCAGCACAAAAGCAACATTGCAGGCCTGCATCACACTCAGCTGGAGATCAGGGCTAAGGTGTTCCGACATGCTCTGTTGTATTTGATTAAAAAAATGATGAGCTGGCTTCTGGAGGTCGGCTTTAACTTGATCAACGCTTTTGGCGACATCCTGGATGCGGCAATCTAAGAGATTATGGGACACATCCATTCTGTCACCTAAAGCCTTGATTGCTTCGTGTAAAATCGAGCTCAAGTGCAAAAACTCGGGCATGAGAGACCTATCCGAAGCCCTCTGTCGCTGCCGGGATGAGCCCACAAAAATGGGTGCAGTGAAAGAGGACTGCGAAAGGGGAAGACCTGATGGGCCAGCCCCCTGGTCTCCAGTGAGTGTGGAAGACCCACCTGCTGCTGCGCTGCTGGATGGCTGGGACGGGTCCGTGGCTGCCGGCTGAAGGACCGCTCCAGAACCTGGTGCGACAGTCGTGCTGTGTGTGCTGAGAAAAAAGAAAACAGAAAATTAATACCAAAATATAGCAAGACGGTACATCCTGTGAAATTTAAAATTACAGATTATGTCAATGCAATACAACCGGAAGCATGTGAGAAATACTTACGTTCTCATGAGAAGGACCGGTCTTAAAAAGGCCAGCACACGGTGGTATTTGTGCAGCCGGTGCCTTGCTCCGGAACCACTTGCTGCACGATTCTCTGCACGAAGGTCCTTGTTGAAGCGGTCCTTCATGGAACGCCAACGTGTTCTTATTTTGTCCACTGTGAAATAACAATAACATATAATGGTCAGAAAAAGTACTTTTGGCCGTGCTCTCTTGACTGTGTGTGATGACAGAAACTCCAAAATGTTTCTTTCATCACACACAGTAAAGAGAGCCCGGCCAAGGTCTCTGCTGCTTCACACTGCAGTGCAATACTTACCAAATGCATTACGGACCCGTGGTGGGGCATTCTCCCAGCCATCCCACAACGCTTGGGCCACCTCACTCCACAACCGACGTAGCGTACTATTGACTGCGTGCTGTGGATCCCGGCCGTCCCACAATGGGACTCGCTCCTGGACCAGGGTGATCAGGAGGTCATTATCGATCCGGTCACCGTCCCGTTGTGAAACCTAAAAGTAAAAGAAAATCATATAAGTTTGCTCAATCACATTGGGAAAAAAAAATACCAGAAAATGAGAAAGGGCAGGAATATGAAAGTCAAGTTTCAGAAAAGGATCATACAAGAAAAAATTAAACGAAAATCAAGGGTACAGAAAGGAAGATTCAAGAATATTACAATGAGGACAGTCTGCCTTGTATACATACCCGCTGCCGTCTTCCCACCGGACCTTGACTCCGCTGCTCCGTCCCTCTCTGTCCCTCAGTTGAAGTGCTCTATAAAAAAAATTAAAAAAATCAAATTGTCTCATGTGTCGATGTGACAGTCAATACTTACCAAGCTGAAGGACAAAAAACTAACCTCACTGACATGATCCACTTCCTACTGACGTGGCTCAAACTCCTCATCAGATGAAGACTCCGCAGAAGACATTCTGATGCATGTTTAAATAAAAAAAAATAAGAAATTAGGACATGTAGATACAAAAAATTTAAAATAAATGCATTGGCTAGGATATACTCACATTGCTCTGGGTCTTGTCCACCAATGCGTCTGGGCAGGGTCTTGTCTTCTTTGGAGTCTGATGAGAAGTGACCAGAAACTTCCCCCAACATTCCTTTTATAACCCTGCTGCTATGGGGGAGGCTTATCAGTGTCTAGACAACCTTATCTACAGTCTATTCAACCTTTGTTAAAAAAAAGCATGCGTCAAAAAAACGCATGCAAACGCATGCACAAAAAAACGCATGCATACCCATTGACTCCAATGTATTTTTGGACCCAAAAAAAATGCATGAAAACGCATGCGTTTTTATGTGTCCAAGAAACGCCTCTCAAAAATACTACAAGTTGCATTTTGGAAAATGAACTCATGCAGTAAAAAAACGCATGCGACTGAAAACGCGACCAAACGCGTGCACAAAAAAACGCATGCGTTTTCAATGTTAAATATAGGAAAAAAACGCATGCGTTTTTTTGCGCAAAAAACGCTGCAGACAAAAACGCAAGTGTGAAACCACCCTAACTCCTCCTCCAGACCAGAATATATATACAGTGGGGCAAAAAAGTATTTAGTCAGTCAGCAATAGTGCAAGTTCCACCACTTAAAAAGATGAGAGGCGTCTGTAATTTACATCATAGGTAGACTTCAACTATGGGAGACAAAACTGAAAAAAAAAATCCAGAAAATCACATTGTCTGTTTTTTTATCATTTTTTTTGCATATTATGGTGGAAAATAAGTATTTGGTCAGAAACAAACAATCAAGATTTCTGGCTCTCACAGACCTGTAACTTCTTCTTTAAGAGTCTCCTCTTTCCTCCACTCATTACCTGTAGTAATGGCACCTGTTTAAACTTGTTATCAGTATAAAAAGACGCCTGTGCACACCCTCAAACAGTCTGACTCCAAACTCCACTATGGTGAAGACCAAAGAGCTGTCAAAGGACACCAGAAACAAAATTGTAGCCCTGCACCAGGCTGGGAAGACTGAATCTGCAATAGCCAACCAGCTTGGAGTGAAGAAATCAACAGTGGGAGCAATAATTAGAAAATGGAAGACATACAAGACCACTGATAATCTCCCTCGATCTGGGGCTCCACGCAAAATCCCACCCCGTGGGGTCAGAATGATCACAAGAACGGTGAGCAAAAATCCCAGAACCACGCGGGGGGACCTAGTGAATGAACTGCAGAGAGCTGGGACCAATGTAACAAGGCCTACCATTAGTAACACACTACGCCACCATGGACTCAGATCCTGCAGTGCCAGACGTGTCCCACTGCTTAAGCCAGTACATGTCCGGACCCGTCTGAAGTTTGCTAGAGAGCATTTGGATGATCCAGAGGAGTTTTGGGAGAATGTCCTATGGTCTGATGAAACCAAACTGGAACTGTTTGGTAGAAACACAACTTGTCGTGTTTGGAGGAAAAAGAATACTGAGTTGCATCCATCAAACACCATACCTACTGTAAAGCATGGTGGTGGAAACATCATGCTTTGGGGCTGTGCAAAGGGGCCAGGACGACTGATCCGGGTACATGAAAGAATGAATGGGGCCATGTATCGTGAGATTTTGAGTGCAAACCTCCTTCCATCAGCAAGGGCATTGAAGATGAAACGTGGCTGGGTCTTTCAACATGACAATGATCCAAAGCACACCGCCAGGGCAACGAAGGAGTGGCTTCGTAAGAAGCATTTCAAGGTCCTGGAGTGGCCTAACCAGTCTCCAGATCTCAACCCTATAGAAAACCTTTGGAGGGAGTTGAAAGTCCGTGTTGCCAAGCGAAAAGCCAAAAACATCACTGCTCTAGAGGAGATCTGCATGGAGGAATGGGCCAACATACCAACAACAGTGTGTGGCAACCTTGTGAAGACTTTCAGAAAACGTTTGACCTCTGTCATTGCCAACAAAGGATATATTACAAAGTATTGAGATGAAATTTTGTTTCTGACCAAATACTTATTTTCCACCATAATATGCAAATAAAATGTTAAAAAAACAGACAATGTGATTTTCTGGATTTTTTTTTCTCAGTTTGTCTCCCATAGTTGAGGTCTACCTATGATGTAAATTACAGACGCCTCTCATCTTTTTAAGTGGTGGAACTTGCACTATTGCTGACTGACTAAATACTTTTTTGCCCCACTGTATATATATATATATCTGGGGAAACTCCCCTGAATCCGGGTTCAGAGCTTCCCCTTCTGGCCTGGATTCAGAATGTGTTGCATGTAGGTGCTTTACCTGGTAAAGGGAATCCTCTTTGCCTCCAAGGATGACATCACCCTCTCCTAAAGGAAGGCAACGTCACTGTAACAACTGGTTACCTGGGGTGTTACAGTGCTCTGCTTACATATTCATGTGTATGGCTTATGACAGGTCACTGATTCTTCTGTGACCTGAAAGAAGGGTAAATTCAGCAAAATGGCGCCGGCAGCAGTGCATGCGTAGTAGCATCTGTAGCTTGCTGACAGATGCTACTGCGCAAGTGCCACCACCATTTTGCTGCAGCCAAATTTTTTTCCTCGAACATCATGGTACCGCTGGTGGCACTTGCACAGTAGCATTTAAAGGAAAGCAATAGATGCTACTGCACATGCGTTCAGCACCATTTTGCTGAAGTAAATTTTTTTTTTCAAACGAAACACTATCATATGAAGTATGTAAAATATGAGGCAGGTAATAGAAACATCAGTGGCCTGCCATAAGCCCAAAAGGATGAATATGTAAGCAGAGCACCACATGAAAACCCCCCACAGGCTGCCCTGGAGCACGAGAATCTCATTAACTGAAAACTGCAAATACAGATTAAACAACCACAAGACGGATTTCATCAACCAAGGTATAATTTTAATCAGTATAACGGCGCCGACCTGACACTGTCTGTAAGTTACTGAGCACAATCCTGCTGACAGGTTCCCTTTCAAATAGGTTTCTTAAATGGTCTCTCTACTTCTGATGATTTTATAAAGATATAAAAAATTTAGACATAGAACTCTGTGGTATGTATGAACTTTGCATATGAGATGCTTCTATTTTAAGGTAAGGTGTATCTAATTTTCTGTTTGGGCCACGCTTTTAGCCACAAATTTCAATGTGATGCTTTTTTTTAAAAAAATTCACTTTGATGCAACAATACCTGGTTAGAGAGTGTCTAACTACATAAAGCATATTTTTCAAATTATGGTGGATAATAAGAATTTGGTCACCTAAAAACATGCAGGATTTCTGGCTCTCACAGACCTGTACCTTCTTTAAGAGGCTCCTCTGTCCTCCACTCATTACCTGTAGTAATGGCACCTGTTTTAACTTGTTATCAGTATACAAGGTACCTGTCAACCACCTCAAACAGTCTGACTCCAAACTCCACTATGGTGAAGACCAAAGAGCTGTTGAAGGACACCAGAAACAAAATTGTAGCCCTGCACCAGGCTGGGAAGTCTGAATCTGCAATAGGCAAGCAGCTTGGTGTGATGAAATCCACTGTGGGAGCAATAATAAGAAAATGGAAGACATACAAGACCATTGATAATCTCCCTCGATCTGGGGTTCCACGCAAGATCTCACTCCATGGGGTCAAAATTATCACAAGAACGGTGAGCAAAAGTCCCAGAACCACGCGGGGGGACCTAGTGAATGACCTGCATAGAGCTGGGACCACCGTAACAAAAGGTACCATCAGTAACACATTACACCGCCAGGGATTCAGATCCTGCAGTGCTAGATGTGCCCCCTTGCTTAAGCCAGTACATGTTTGGGCCTGTCTGAAGTTTGCTAGAGAGCATTTGGATGATCCAGAAGAGTATTGGGAGAATGTCATATGGTCTGATGAAACCAAAGTAGAACTGTTTGGTAGAAACAAAACTCATCGTGTTTGGAGGAGACAGAAAGCTGAGTTGACCCAAAGACACCATACGTACTGTGAAGCATGGGGGTGGCAACATCATGCTTTGGGGCTGTTTCTCTGCAAAGGGACCAGGACGACTGATCCATGTACATGAAAGAATGAATGGGGCCATGTATTGTAAGATTTTGAGTGCGTAAACCTTCTTCCATCAGCAAGGACATTGAAGAGGAAAGGTGGATGGGTCTTTCAGGATGATAATGATCCCAAGAACACCACCAGGGCAACGAAGGAGTGGCTTTATAAGAAGCATATGAAGGTCCTGGAGTAGCCTAGTCAGTCTCCAGATCTCAACCCCATAGAAAACCTTTGGATGGAGTAGAAAGTCTGTATTGCCCAGCGACAAACCCAAAACATCACTGCTCTAGAGGAGATCTGCATCGAGGAATGGGCCAACATACCACCAACACTGTGTGCCAACCTTGTGAAGACTTACAGAAAACGTTTGACCTCTGTGATTGCCAACAAAGGATATGTAACAAAATATTGAGATGAACTTTGTTAATGACCAACTACCGTATATACTCGAGTATAAGCCGAGATTTTCAGCCCATTTTTTGGGGCTGAAAGTCCCCCTCTCGGCTTATACTCGAGTCATATACCCGGAGGTCGGCAGGGGGGGGGGGAGCGGGGGCCGTGTAGTTATACTTACCTGCTGCGGCGCGGTCCCTGCAGTCCCTGGCTTCCCCGGCGCTGCAGATTCTTCCTGTACTGAGTGGTCACATGGCACCGCTCATTACAGCAATGATTAGGCGGCTCCACCTCCCATAGGGGAGGAGCCGCATATTCATTGCTGTAAATGATCGGTAACTGTGACCGCTCAATTACAGGAAGAAGCTGCAGCGCCGGGGAAGCCAGGGACTGCAGGGACCGCACCAGGAGCAGGTAAGTATACGGGGAGGGGAGCGCTGCGCTATACCTGCTCCTCGCTCCGGTGCGGCTCCGTCTGCAGCGTCCTCTAGCAGTGACGCTCAGGTTAGAGGGCGCGGTGACGTAGTCAGTGCGCGCCCTCTGCTGAGCGTCAGTGCTGGAGACGGAGCCGCACGAGGAGCAGGTAAATATTGAAAGCGCCGGCGTCCTGAGCAAGAGAGGTGAGTATGTGATTTTTTTTTTTTATTGCAGCACCAGCAGCATTCTATATGGCACAGCATTATATATGGAGCATCTATGAGGCCATAATCAACGGTGCAGAGCAATATATATGGGGCACAGCTTTATAAGGAGCATCTATGGGGCCATAATCAACGGTGCAGAGCATTCTATATGGCACAGCTTTATATGGAGCATCTATGGGGCCATAATCAACGGTGCAGAGCAATATATATGGGGCACAGCTTTATAAGGAGCATCTATGGGGCCATAATCAACGGTGCAGAGCATTCTATATGGCACAGCTTTATATGGAGCATCTATGGGGCCATAATCAACGGTGCAGAGCATTATATGTGGGGCACAGCTTTATAAGGAGCATCTATGGGGCCATAATGAATGGTATAGAGCATTCCATATGGCACAGCTTTATGTGGAGCATCTATGGGGCCATAATGAACGGTGCAGAGCATTCTATATAGCACAGATGTATATGGAGCATCTATGGGGCCATAATCAACGGTGCAGAGCAATATATATGGGGCACAGCTTTCTATGGAGCATCTATGGGGCCATAATGAACGGTATAGAGCATTCCATATGGCACAGCTTTATGTGGAGCATCTATGGGGCCATAATGAACGGTGCAGAGCATTCTATATAGCACAGTTGTATATGGAGCATCTATGGGGCAATAATGAACGGTATGGAGCATCTATTTTTATTTTTGAAATTTACCAGTAGCTGCTGCATTTCCTACACTAGGCTTATACTCGAGTCAATAAGTTTTCCCAGTTTTTTGTGGCAAAATTAGGGGGGTCGGCTTATACTCGGGTCGGCTTATACTCGAGTATATACGGTACTTATTTTCCACCATAATTTGCAAAATAAATCTTGCCAAATCTAACAAGGTGATTTTCTGGATTGGCTTCCTCAATTTTGACTCTCATAGTTGTGGTCTACCTATGATGTCAATTACAGGCCTCTCTTATCTTTTTAAGTAGGAGAACTTGCACAATTGGTGGCTGACTAAACACTTTTTCCCCACTGTAAATAAGTTATAACACTGCTTTATGTCTGACCTGATGTATTTGGTAATATGTGTATTTGCAGCGCCCCAGAGTTCTGGTCGTTGCAGTAATGTCGCTCTGCCACTAAGGGGAGCGATGTTATGTCTGATTGCACTAAAGGAGTTCATCTGACCAGGTATCACAAACACACATAACCCTTCACACTCCGGCCACCAGGGGGAGTGGTTCTATCTACTAGGCCACTCCTCACACTCTGGTAAAACTGGGGGTTGGACGGGAAGTTAGGCAGAAAGAGCCCGGGAGAGTTCGGAAGAGGACCTGTCAGGGGTGGGATCCTGACAGCGGCCTAGAAAGAGGACAGATCGTTACGGAGCCGCGCCTGCACTACCTTGCGGCGGCATCTTAAGAAAGGACCCGAAGCGAAGTATAGTGTGGGGAAGTGAATAGCGTGATCACAGCACAAAGAGATATAACCAGAAGGAGTCATGCCCCTGAGATCGTGGCAACATTCTTCTGAGGCGCGTAGCCGGTGGCTGGAGCACCGAGAAAGCAAGAGACTCTACGCATTACTTTGAACCACGGCAGGACAGTTAACTCTAGGTTGGCTGTCTCACCTAAATCACCTAAGCAGACAAAGGAGGCAATTGTGGGAGAGGGGCGACTCTAGGGTCCCGGAAGAACTCCAGGCCTACCCCGTCATACGGGTGCATCCTAGCCATATCATCTGGGGGACGGAGAGAGAAAAGAACATCAGAAACAGACACGACAGTTGTGAGGACTATCCCGTGGTGCTCAGCAGGGAAGGACACACAGGCGCTAGTTGGTAGGCACTGATTTCCACCTGCAAAGGGAACTCTGGATGTGCCTTCGGACCGGCCGGTCTCAGCCAGCCCTGTTAGCAGTGCTCTGGATCGCGGATCCCTAAGTCTCCAGTAAAGAGGTAAAGAGACTGAAACCCTGTATCCTCGTTATTCATTGCACCTTGCACCACGCACCAAACCAGCACCTTTCATTGGACGCCCCTTAGCAGGGTCACGGACCGGGTCTAGCCACCATGACATCCTCAGAACAGAAGTAGAAAGGGGCCCGGTACCGAGTACCCCGTGGCCCTGTGTCTGGGGGTGTTCCATATTAATGTAGAATGTCTATGTATGGTCATGTGTTTTATGCCTTGATGTTATCCTCTTGTGTTTTGTACTGTTAGACGTGCTGTGTATGCCATGAATAACTGTTGTGCTGTGTTTGTAACGCACATACTAGAGGCAGGGACAGAACTAGTTAATATTATGGACTGGGCCAGCAGCAGAGAGGAGACAGGAAGCTGCTGCTTCCTGGTCAGAAGCTCAAGTACGCTAGCCCAGAGCAGACGCGCTGAATAGACGGTGAACTGCCAGACTCCCAGAGGGGAGAGATCTGTTGCCCCGGACTGAGGACTAAAAAGGGCCCCAAGGACCAAAAAGGACCTAAGGATTCAAGGACTTAAGGACTGCAACACGGGTCTCTGGGATTTTGGGAGGGCCCCCACTGAAGGGGTTTTAAGCACCCAAATCCCAGCGCATGGACTTCTGTGAACTTCGGCCACTGCAGCCATTGTGGGTATAGCCCTAGCAAGTGTCAGGGAGATATCAGGAATCCAGTGTTGTATTCTTTTCTTTCTATGCCGTCCCTGTTCATTAAAAAGTTATTCCCTGTTGGACAATAGTTGCCTTCTTGGACAATAATTTGCCTGGATGACCGTGGCCAGAGAGAGAACAAGGTAAACTGTGGGAAAAGCTGTGTTGGTGTGTCGGTCTCGTCTATTTATGTACAAGGGGCCAGGGGTGCTCGCTGACCATTCGCTCAGTGGACTCTGTCTGTGAACTATGCCTTTAAATAACTTGGCCATAACTACCCCCCTCCCGGTTAGTTAAGAGTACTTATTCCTCAGCACGGCTTTTTAACGGCACTGAGAAATAAGGCTTAGTTAGATAAAAATTATAAAATAAAAAAATTGTACCATATATATGTGACTATATGCCAAGTTTTTCACCACTTTTTTTGTACTGAAAAAGCTCCCCTTGGCTTATACTCGAGTGACGGTCCCAGAACACAGAGGGAGAGCAGCAGTGTCAGAGCGAGCTGCTGTGGTTAAAGCATATGCCCGCTGCTAAAGAGAAATTAATATTTACTGCGCTGTAATAGTGCGCACAGTGTCAGCAGCAGCCGCCGCCTTTCAGCAGGGGCCTGGCAATCACATGTGCCTGCTATTTAAGAGAAATGAATATTCACTTTCCTCCACTCCCATAGGCATGGAGGGCAGTGAATATTAATTCCCTTAAGTAGCAGCGGCTGGCACCGGATCAAGACGCTGCAAGGGATGGTAAGTAGGATGGTTTATATTATTCTGATGGGGGCCATGCTTACAAGCATAGGGTTGAAGAGCCATGCATGCTAGGATATGGATGAGGAGCCATGCATACCAGGATAGAGATGAGGTACCATGCATATGTAAGAAGAGAGACCAGACCGGGGAGTACCTTTTTCGTGCTGGGGCCGGAACTGTCGGGACTGTCACCTTTGTTATCCCGGGGAAAGCTTAGAGACCCGGACCGACCTTTGCACTGGACAGCAGGGGGCATAGCTAGGATAAAAAGGGCAGAGCGCACAAAACTCGAGACAAACTTGGTGGGAACACGCAGCGCGCAGCAGGGGAAGTTTGGTGATCTGTTCTCTGAGCACCATGACAGTGCAGGTCTGCGCTACATTGTCACAGCTGCCACTTACAAAGACTGTGACCGGAGAACTGTATTTCGCCCGTTGGCCCCTTCTGCTCAAGGTACTCAATGCCACGGGTCAGTGAATAACCCGTGCGTGCCGCCTAAGAGATACCGGGTGAATTTCCAAGAACTTAACCCTTACTCACCCGCATACTACTGCCGAGCTTTGTCAACCCGCTACAGTGTGGCAGTCTGCTCTTCTCTCAGCGACCAAGGACCCCGCGTAAGATGTCGAGGACTCTTCTTCACCGCCAGGAACCAGATCACTAACGCCTGCAGATCTACACAGGACCGCCACATGCTGACCAGGTCGGCACCACCGTGCACATCAAAGACTCTGCATGCAGGAAGCTTTCAGACTGATAAGTTTACTCTTAATGAGCAGTCCTTATACCTTTTGCCCTCATTACTTCCCCCAGCACACTGTTTGTGCTAATATCACCTACCTATACTTTTCCCTCTCCCTGCGTGGAGTATACCCCTGTTACAGTAAAGATATCATTAACCCTTGCTCTGCCTCTTGTCCATTTCTGCATCTCACAACCTGCTCACACGTACCATGATAGGGATGAGGAGGCCATGCATACCAGGATAGGGATGAGGAGGCCATGCATACCAGGATAGGGATGAGGAGGCCATGCATACCAGAATAGGGATGAGGAGGCCATGCATACCAGGATAGCGATGAGGAGCCATGCAGACTAGGATAGGGATGAGGCGGACATGGGGATAAGGAGCCATGCAGACCAGCATAGAGGGATGAGGGGGGCATGCAGGCCAGGATGGGGATGAGGAGGCCATGCAGACCAGGATGGAGATGAGGAAGTCGTACAGATCAGAATGGGGATGAGGGGGCCGTGCAGACAAGGATAAGGATGAGGAGGCTGTGCATACCAGGATGGAGATGAGTGGACAATGTATACCCAACATTTACTTGAGTCAATGCTTTCCCAGTTTTTTGTGGTAAAATGAGGTGCCTCAGCTTGTACTCAGGTTGGCTTATACTCGAGTATATATGGTAATTTTTTTTCCATTCTTTGCAGTCAGGGTTGGGGTTGGGGTTAGGGTTGGGGTTAGGGTTGAGAATAAGGATGTGTTAGGGTTGGGGTTAGGGTTGTGTTAGGGTTGTCACAATGATGACAATGTGACCACTAGTGTTGAGTGCAATGCTCAGGAGAAATTTCTCAACAAATTTTGTGGTCCATTTTCTCTTGTAACCCTTCTGAAAATAAAAAAGTTTTGGTCTAAAGTAATTTTTGTGGAAAAAAGTTAGTTGTTCACTTTTTCTTTCCACATTGCATCAGTTCTCGTGAAGCACCTGAAGGGTTAATATACTTCTTGAATGTGGTTTTGAGCACCTTAAGGGGTGTAGTTTTTAAAATGGTGTCACTTTTGGGTATTTTCTGTCATATAGACTCATCATGGGCCTTGAATCATCTTGTAAACATCCCTAAGCATCTATACCTCTCATGAATATACCAGCCTCCTGATGAACCACAGAAGGTGAAACGCATCGAGATAGAAGTGTAGAGGAATCTGATATCCATATGCATCAGCCTGATAAGTAACCTCTGTCTTCATTTACCACGTGTAAACCCAGTCTCTCGTCCCCACCCTTAGCCTAGTTGAACATTGTTTGGCCTAGGCTTCCTGCATATATAACACTACAGGGCCTGCAGTGTGTGAGTGAGTTAAAGCCATTGTGGAGCAGGGGCGCCAAAACATTGTTTTTAGGGTGCCAACCTCTGCTGGCAGGTGGAAACGCAAGGCTTCCTAGGCCATGTGTGGGTGTACCTGGGAACTGTTCCAATAGAAATTATCTAGCCTGCTTTGTACCTCCTGCCCTCCCACGAGCCTGATATCCCTGGTCCGCGGTAGGGAGAAGGAAACAACAAAGTGTCTCTCTCTTGGAATATGTGTTTTTACTGTATAATGAATATGATGTGTCTGAGCAGTCACACATAGTGTTGAGCATTCCGATACCGCAAGTATCGGGTATCGGCCGATACTTGCGGTATCGGAATTCCAATACCGAGATCCGATACTTTTGTGGTATCGGGTATCGGTATCGGATCCATAGTGAGGTGTAAAATAAAGAATTAAAATAAAAAATATTGATATATTCACCTCTCCGGCGGCCCCTGGACATCACGCTGGTAACCGGCAGGTTTCTTTGTTTAAAATGAGCGCGTTTAGGACCTGAGGAATGACGTCGCGGCTTCTGATTGGTCGCGTGCCGCCCATGTGACCGCCACGCGACCAATCAGAAGCCGCGACGTCATTCTCAGGCACTAAACTCCTCATTCTAGGAATTTAGGACCTGAGGAATGACGTCGCGGCTTCTGATTGGTCGCGTGGCGGTCACATGGGCGGCACGCGACCAATCAGAAGCCGCGACGTCATTCCTCAGGTCCTAAACGCGCTCATTTTAAACAAAGAAGCCTGCCGGTTACTAGCGTGATGTCCAGGGGCCGCCGGAGAGGTGAATATATCAATATTTTTTATTTTAATTCTTTATTTTACACATTAATATGGATCCCAGGGCCTGAAGGAGAGTTTCCTCTCCTTCAGATCCTGGGAACCATCAGGATACCTTCCGATACTTGGTGTCCCATTGACTTGTATTGGTATCGGATATCGGTATCGGCGATATCCGATACTTTTCGGGTATCGGCCGATACTATCTGATACCGATACTTTCAAGTATCGGACGGTATCGCTCAACACTAGTCACACATGAATTATGTGATTTATGGTTTAAGTCATCAAATTTGTGTACTCGGGTTTTCTTTTGGTATTATTTTTAAATTGTTGTAATAAATGTACTTTTTAAGGGTTATATTTTCACACACACCTAAAGGGTAAATAAACTTCTTGAATTTGGTTTAGAGCACCTTGGGGAGTGTAGTTTTTATACAGGTGTCACCCTGGGGTATTTTCAAAAATATATAGACCCATCAAAGTCACTTCAAATATCCCTAAAAAAATGGTTTTGTAAAAATGAGAAATTGCTGGTCAACTTTTAACCCTTACAACTTCTTAACATAAAAAAAAATGTTTCCAAAATTGTGCTGATGTAACGTAGACATGTGGGAAATGGGATATGTTTACTATTTTGTGTGACATAACTCTGATTTAAGGGCACAAAAACTAAAAGTTTGAAAATTAGGTTTTCCATTTTATTCATAAATAAACGCAAGTCAAATTGAAGAAATTTTACCACTATCACGAAGTACAAAATGTCACAAAAAAATGTTCTCAGAAACCATTAGATTCGTTGAAGTGCTCCAGAGTTATTACCACATAAAGTGACAGTGGTCAGAATTGTAAAATTTGTGTTAGTCATTAGGGTCCAAATTGACTTGGTCACTAAGGGGTTATATGAAGTAGTCCCCCTAGTAAAATAAATATAAAAGACACACTTCAAATGCTGGTGGGTGTCCTGCAATTAACCAGCTGCTGTTGTTGGGTTTCAGCACTATCACTTATTTCTGACATACCACAGACAAAGGGAAGAAGTACGAGCACAGCAGCACAATAACTGTTATGATCTGGTGGTTTAGGAACAACATGAGACAAGCTCTGAAGGAGGTGGTATCTGTACTGACCGCAAACCCTGAACCTAGCAGCGCAACTAAAAATAGCCGTGGGGGGTACCTGACGCTCCCTAGACCCCTCGACACAGCCTAAGATCTAACTTCCCCTAAAGATGGAAACAGGAAACCTATCTTGCCTCAGAGAAAATCCCCAAAGGAAAGATAGCCCCCCACAAATATTGACGGTGAGAGGAGGGGAAAATAACATGCGCAGAAATGAAATCAGATTTTAGCACAGGAGGCCAGTCTAGCTTGATAGACAGGACAGGAAAGGATACTGTGCGGTCAGTATAAAAACTACAAAAACAATCCACACAGAGTTTACAAAATCTCCACACCTGACTAAAGGTGTGGAGGGTAAATCTGCTTCCCAGAGCTTCCAGCTAACAGAAAAAATCCATACTGACAACTGGACAAATATAGAATGCACAGAACAATAAGTCCACAACATGTGGACTGAAATGAGCAAAGCCAGAACTTATCTTTGCAGAACTGGTCAGGAAACCAGGAAAATCCAAGCAGAGATGTGAATCCAGCTAGGAACATTGACAAGTGGCACAGGCTGAATAAAGAGCCAGACTTAAATAGCGGACAATAAGTGGAGGCAGCTGATGACAGCTAACTCCAAGGAGCAGCCATACCAATAGAAACCACAAGAGGGAGCCCAAGAGCAGAACTCACAAAAGTGCCACTTACAACCACCGGAGGAAGCCCAAGAGCGGAATTCACAACAGTACCGCCCCTTGAGGAGGGGTCACAGAACCCTCACCAGAGCCCCCAGGCCGATCAGGATGAGCCAAGTGAAAAGCACGAACCAAATCGGTAGCATGAACATCGGAGGCAACAACCCAAGAATTATCCTCCTGGCCATAACCCTTCCACTTGACAAGATACTGAAGCCTCCGCCTCGAAAAACGAGAATCCAAAATCTTCTCAACCTCATATTCCAACTCTCCCTCAACCAACACCGGGGCAGGAGGGTCAACCGAGGGAACAACGGGCACCACATATCTCCGCAACAAAGATCTATGGAAAACATCATGAATAGCAAAAGAGGCAGGAAGAGCCAAACGAAAAGACAGCGGATTAATAATTTCAGAAATTTTATAAGGACCAATAAACCGAGGCTTAAACTTAGGAGAAGAAACCTTCATAGGAACATGACGAGAAGACAACCAAACCAAATCCCCCACACGAAGCCGCGGACCAACACGCCGACGGCGGTTAGCAAAACGTTGAGCCCTTTCCTGAGACAACGTCAAATTGTCCACCACATGAGTCCAAATCTGCTGCAGCCTGTCCACCACAGAATTAACACCAGGACAATCAGAAGGCTCAACCTGCCCAGAAGAAAAACGAGGATGAAAACCAAAATTACAAAAGAAAGGTGAAACCAAAATAGCCGAACTAGCCCGATTATTAAGGGCAAACTCGGCCAACGGCAAGAAAGACACCCAATCATCCTGATCAGCAGACACAAAGCATCTCAAATAGGTCTCCAAGGTCTGATTAGTTCGCTCAGTTTGGCCATTAGTCTGAGGATAAAACGCCGAAGAAAAAGACAAATCAATGCCCATCCTAGCACAAAAGGCCCGCCAAAATCTAGAGACAAACTGAGAACCTCTGTCAGACACAATATTCTCCGGAATGCCATGCAAACGAACCACATGCTGAAAAAACAATGGAACCAGATCTGAGGAGGAAGGCAACTTAGGCAAAGGTACCAGATGGACCATTTCAGAGAACCGGTCACAAACAACCCAGATAACAGACATCTTCTGGGAAACAGGAATATCCGAAATAAAATCCATGGAAATATGCGTCCAGGGCGTCTCAGGGACCGGCAAAGGCAAAAGCAACCCACTAGCGCGGGAACAGCAAGGCTTGGCCCGGGCGCAAGTCCCACAGGACTGCACAAAAGCATGCACATCGCGAGACAAGGAAGGCCACCAAAAGGACCTAGCAACCAAATCTCTGGTACCAAAAATCCCAGGATGACCAGCCAACACTGAACAATGAACTTCAGAAATTACCTTACTTGTCCATCTATCAGGAACAAACAGATTCCCCACTGGACAGCGGTCAGGCCTATCAGCCTGAAATTCCTGAAGCACCCACCGCAAATCAGGGG
Source organism: Ranitomeya imitator (assembly GCF_032444005.1). Lineage (NCBI taxonomy): Eukaryota > Metazoa > Chordata > Amphibia > Anura > Dendrobatidae > Ranitomeya > Ranitomeya imitator. Next base: position 433,914,735 of record NC_091287.1, on the reverse strand, counting down.
AGATAGCAGAAAGAATCACCCCCTCCTTAAGAATGCCAACCGGCTCCAGGACTCCAGGAGAATCAGGCGAAAAACTCCTAGAGAGGGCATCAGCCTTAACATTCTTAGATCCCGGAAGATACAAGACCACAAAATCAAAACGGGAGAAAAACAGGGACCATCGAGCCTGTCTAGGATTCAGCCGCTTGGCTGACTTGAGGTAAATCAGATTCTTATGATCGGTCAGCACCACAACACGGTGTTTAGCTCCCTCAAGCCAATGTCGCCACTCCTCAAATGCCCACTTCATAGCCAATAACTCCCGATTGCCGACATCATAATTGCGTTCCGCAGGCGAAAACTTTATGGAAAAAAAAGCACACGGTTTCATCAAAGAACCATCAGACTCCCTCTGAGACAAAACGGCCCCTGCCCCAATCTCAGAAGCGTCAACCTCAACCTGAAAATGAAGAGAAACATCCAGTTGACGCAATACAGGGGCAGAAGTAAATCGGTGTTTAAGCTCCTGAAAGGCCTCAACAGCCTCAGAGGACCAATTAGTCACATCAGCGCCTTTCTTCGTCAAATCAGTAAGAGGCTTAACCACACTGGAAAAGTTGGCAATGAAACGGCGATAGAAATTAGAAAAGCCCCAAAATTTTTGAAGTCCCTTCACAGATGTGGGTTGGATCCAGTCATGAATAGCTTGGACCTTAACAGGATCCATTTCTATAGACGAGGGAGAAAAAATAAAACCCAAAAAAGAGACCTTCTGAACTCCGAATAGGCACTTAGACCCCTTCACAAATAAAGCATTATCACGAAGGATCTGGAACACCATCCTGACCTGCTTCACATGAGACTCCCAATCATCGGAAAAAAATCAAATATCATCCAAATATACGACCATGAATTTATCAAGATAATTGCGGAAAATATCATGCATGAAAGACTGGAACACAGATGGAGCATTAGAGAGCCCAAATGGCATCACAAGGTATTCAAAATGGCCTTTGGGCGTATTAAATGCAGTTTTCCATTCATCACCCTGTTTAATACGAACAAGATTATATGCCCCTCGGAGGTCAATCTTAGTAAACCAACTAGCCCCCTTAATCTGAGCAAACAAATCAGTAAGCAGAGGCAAGGGGTATTGGAATTTAACCGTGATCTTATTAAGAAGACCATAATCAATACAGGGTCTCAAGGAGCCATCCTTCTTAGCAACAAAAAAGAAACCCGCTCCCAATGGTGACGAAGAGGGCCAAATATGCCCTTTCTCCAAAGATTCCTTAACATAGCTCCGCATGGCGGCATGCTCTGGCACAGACAGATTGAAAAGTCGGCCCTTAGGGAACTTACAACCAGGAATCAAGTTAATAGCACAATCACAGTCCCTATGTGGAGGAAGGGAACTGGACTTGGGCTCATCAAATACATCCTGGAAATCCGACAAAAACTCAGGGACCTCAGAAGAGGGGGAAGAGGAAATTGACATCAAAGGAACGTCACTATGTACTCCTCGACAACCCCAACTAGTCACCGACATAGTTTTCCAATCCAGCACCGGATTATGTTCCTGTAACCATGGAAATCCCAGCACAACAACATCATGCAGGTTATGCAACACCAGAAAATGGCAATCTTCCTGATGTGCAGGAGCCGTGTACATAGTCATCTGTGTCCAGTACTGAGGTTTATCCTTGGCCAAGGGTGTAGCATCAATGCCCCTCAAAGGAATAGGGCTCTGCAAAGGCTGCAAGGAAAAACCACAGCGCCTGGCGAATTCTAAGTCCATTAAGTTCAGGGCAGCGCCTGAATCCACAAATGCCATGACAGAAAAGGACGACAATGAGCAAATCAGGGTCACAGATAAGAGAAATTTAGGCTGTATTGTACTAATGGTAACAGACCTAGCGACTCTCTTAGTACGCTTAGGGCAATCAGAGATAACATGAGCCGAATCACCACAGTAAAAGCACAGCCTATTCTGCCGTCTGAATTCCTGCCGTTCTATTCTAGTCAAAATCCTATCACATTGCATAGGTTCAGGACTAAGCTCAGAGGATACTGCCATATGGTGCACAGCTTTGCGCTCACGCAGACGCCGATCAATCTGAATGGCTAGAGACATAGATTCGCTCAAACCGGCAGGCGTAGGAAAGCCCACCATAACATCTTTAAGGGTTTCAGAAAGACCTTTTCTGAAAATAGCAGCCAGAGCCTCTTCATTCCATTTAGTGAGCACAGACCATTTTCTAAATTTCTGGCAGTATAACTCTGCCGCTTCCTGACCTTGACACAAGGCCAACAGGGTCTTTTCTGCATGATCCACAGAATTAGGTTCGTCATACAATAATCCGAGCGTTTGAAAAAATGCATCTACATTCAATAATGCTGGATCCCCTGTTTCAAGAGAAAAAGCCCAGTCTTGAGGATCACCACGCAGCAAGGATATGATGATTTTCACCTGCTGAATGGGATCACCAGAAGAATGGGGGTTTCAAAGCAAAAAACAATTTGCCGTTATTTTTAAAGTTCAAAAACTTGGATCTGTCCCCAAAAAACAAATCAGGAGTAGGAATTCTGGGCTCTAAAGCCGGAGTCTGGACAACATAGTCCTGGATATTCTGTACTCTTGCAGCAAGTTGATCCAAACGAGAAAACAAACCCTGAACATACTGCCAAAACATATATCCTGAACCACCCAGATATCAAGAGGAAAAAAAAAAAGACAAACCAAAGCACCGAAAAAAAAATGGTTCAGAACTTTCCTTTCCTTCTTTTGAGATGCATTTAATTCATTTTTGGCCACTTGTACTGTTATGATCTGGTGGTTTAGGAACAACATGAGACAAGCTCTGAAGGAGGTGGTATCTGTACTGACCGCAAACCCTGAACCTAGCAGCGCAACTAAAAATAGCCGTGGGGGGTACCTGACGCTCCCTAGACCCCTCGACACAGCCTAAGATCTAACTTCCCCTAAAGATGCAAACAGGAAACCTATCTTGCCTCAGAGAAAATCCCCAAAGGAAAGATAGCCCCCCACAAATATTGACGATGAGAGAAGGGGAAAATAACATACGCAGAAATGAAATCAGATTTTAGCACAGGAGGCCAGTCTAGCTTGATAGACAGGACAGGAAAGGATACTGTGCGGTCAGTATAAAAACTACAAAAACAATCCACACAGAGTTTACAAAATCTCCACACCTGACTAAAGGTGTGGAGGGTAAATCTGCTTCCCAGAGCTTCCAGCTAACAGAAAAAAGCCATACTGACAACTGGACAAATATAGAATGCACAGAACAAGTCCACAACATGTGGACTGAAATGAGCAAAGCCAGAACTTATCTTTGCAGAACTGGTCAGGAAACCAGGAAAATCCAAGCAGAGATGTGAATCCAGCTAGGAACATTGACAAGTGGCACAGGCTGAATAAAGAGCCAGACTTAAATAGCGGACAATAAGTGGAGGCAGCTGATGACAGCTAACTCCAAGGAGCAGCCATACCACTAGAAACCACAAGAGGGAGCCCAAGAGCAGAACTCACAAAAGTGCCACTTACAACCACCGGAGGGAGCCCAAGAGCAGAATTCACAACAAATAACGACCACTGATTGGCTGCAGGGTACATGTGACATAACATTGTCACGTGTTCCTCTGGAGACCTGGTGCCAATATAACTGAAATTACACCAGTATTAGAGGTAAGAATCTTTTACTTTTATTTTATTTGGGGTTCTACTTCTTTTAATCAAGAGAGTCAAGTTAGTGGACAACCCCTTTATTCCGGGGCACTTTGTGTACAGAGGATACAGAAATCTACTGACTGGTATAGGAAGATAGACTGGACCTGTGGAGCCTTTTTTGTCCCGGAACCATCGGGCCTGTCACCATTGTTGCAGGGGGGAAAGCATTTACACCTGGACAGACCTTTGCACTGCTCTGAAGGGGGTATGATTGAGATAAAAGGCGCTGCACGCCGGAAAAGGGGAGACTTGGCGGGAAGGCAGAGTATGCAACAGGAGACAGTTTACTCTCGCTCCATGAGACGATGTCGCATCACCGACCCTCACTGCCGTGCGCTATCTCGCTCCCCTGCTGACAGTGAGGGAATTGACGGTGTGCCTTCATCTAGCGGTAACACCGAATTGATCGCGTGTGCCGTTCCTCAGTCTAACGCGGGTGCGCGGCCCACTGCTGAACCAGACTATCAGCCGAAGCTGTCTGGCTTACATCCCACCTCCGTCACTGAACTTTACAGCACTCCAGCAGAACCAGAGACTGTGTCGCTACCCATATATTGCACCGTCCCGGCAGGACCTCGCTCAAGAGAACCCGGACACACCGCTTCCTTCAGGAGACAGTGCCTCGGTTTTCTTCAGGACCAAGTCAGGGACTTCACGTGCTTTCTACGGTGCCACCGTGGGAGTACAAGCCTTCAACACCCCAAAAACTTCAGACTGATAAGTTTTCCTGTTGTTTAGCCACTTGTTTTGTTATCCTTGTTTATGCATTTCACTTTTACCCTTCCTACACCACTAAGGCTATGGGCATACGTTACGGATTCGTTTGTGGATTTTTACGCACCGTTTTTGAAAAATCTGCAGTTAAAACGCACTGCGTTTTACCAGCGGATTTACCGCAGATTTTGTGAGCTTTTTGTGCGGATTTCACCTGCGGTTTTACACCTGTGGATTCCTATTGTGGAGCAGGTGTAAAATGCTACGGAATCCGCACAAAGAATTGACATGCTGCTGAACATACAAATCATCGTTTCCGCGTGGTATTTTCCGCACCATGGGCACTGCGGATTTGGTACTGTAAACCCAATGGGAAACTGCTGTGAATCCGCAGCGGCCAATCCGCTGTGGATCCGCAGGCAAATCTGCACCATGTGCACATACCCTAATACTCTCCCTGCGTGGAGTATCCCCTATTAATAAAACCTTAACTCTTGTTCTGCCTCCTGCTCATCACTGCATCCTGTGTTCCTGTGATTTCTACACTAGTAAAAGTATTATCAAACCTCAGTGAGATTGACAGTAAAGCTCTTAGAAAAGACAATGGAATTGTAGAAGTTTTCAGTATATGGTAATCACTGCCTTTATAATTGCCAACAAAATTTGTGTTGTCAGACAAGCCAACTTGTTATGATCACTGCAAAACAGGAGTCTTTTCAGTCATCAGCTTCAGAATGAATGCATTCCATCACCATATTGTGTTTCATCTGATAAAGGAATTGTTCAAATACTTTTCAAGAACTGCTGTGTTTATATCTGTAAATGAAATTCTCCATCACTATTTTCTAACTTTATGTTAGTTACAAGGTATGTTTATTCTCTGTCATACTAAGTAATGGGCAGGACATGAAGTATCCTCAAGCTGCGGGTGTTAGTATGAGCATAGCACTTTGAAGTGCTGGAAGGACATAATAGTGTTATGGAATTTAGATTGTGAGTAATAATGGGGACAGTGATGGTACTGTGTCACAGTGTGGGAAGACTAAGTGCAACATGAGCGTAAGCAAGCCCAAACGCTAGGGAAAGAGAGAGTGGAAACCAAAAGGCAGATCTAGTAGCACCCTGCCTCTCCTACCGTGCCTATATTGGCTCCACACCAATGGCTGAGCAGGAACCTAAGCCCTATATATCCCTAGAGCTAGTCCCTAAATAGGGAAGGGGGGATGGGCTCTGGTCAGTCCCAACTGTATACTAAAGAGAAGAAGGGAGACAAACAAGGGGGAAGCAACTTATCTTGAGCAAACTCAGAGAGGTAACATCAAATGTCCTCCAACAGAGCCAAAGAGGAAGTAAGCCAACTGCTATAGCTCCATGCATTCACAAGGGAAAATGTCAACATCACCTGTGACTCCCTGAATCAGACTGGGAGTCTATAAACACCCAGGTCCAGGTGTGTCAAATAGAGCCAGAGGGAGGTTGCCACTGGATCCAAAAGTCAGAAGGATTAAGAAGACATCTGCAATGCCAAATGCAGAGACCTTCTGCAGCCAGTCAGTAGCATCTGACACGCCCATGACATACTGTTTGTAACAGGGTAGGAACAAGGTATAGTAGGTTGGTGCCTTAGGCAGATTAAGCCGATGGGGCCCTCCCCTTCAAATGAACCCACAGACCCCACGTAAAGGAATGGGTCAGAGACTACGGTAACAGGACCCTAATGCACCCCCCCATTGGGTCAGGTAAGAGCTCTGATGACCACTTCCACTAGAATTGTTACCTGTTTCACCAAAAATACCAGCAAAAGTAAAAAAAAGTGGTGTACTTTAATGCTGAGGCTCAACAGGGAGTTTATTTTTATAGATATGGAATCATTCATTGCTTGTTGACCATTTACATGCTACCAGGGAAAAAAGATATTCATCCTTGACATGCTATATTTTAAATGTCAAACCCCAAAACAGTCATGGAAACTAATATTACTTGAATATAATGTGGGCTTTTTGGGTTCAATTAAAGTGTGCAGCATTTGGCAGATACCCCAATGGAAGCTTAACAAACCCCATTATAAAGGGATATGTAGGATGGTTTTAATACCCGTCATGCAACAAATGCAATTTGCACCAAAACTGATGGTGTTTCTGGTGCCATATTCCTGTATGGATAGTGGTTCTGGGAATGTATTCATGTACTGATGGTGGTTCTAGTCTCGTATTCCTATATTGAAAGTTGTGGTGACATCTTTATGTAGTAATGGTGGTTTGGTGCTGTATTCATGTACTGTTGATGGCACTGGAGGTTTATTCACAAAGTGATGATGGTTCTGTTGCTGTTAATTCAGAACCAAAATCATCATCTGTACATGAATTCACCACCAAAGCCATCAACAGTATGTAAGCAGAAGGACTGGGCTGGGGGTACCTTTCTTGCACCGGGTCTGGAACTGTCAGGCTGTCTCCTCTGTTGTCCGCAGGGAAAGCTTAAGCAACCAGACTTACCTTGTCACTCAGCAGCAGGGGCATATTTAGCTCAGAAAGAGCAGAGCATGCGCAAAAGTGAGGAGACTTGGCGGGAAAGGACAGCACGCAGCAGACAGGGGTGAGCACTCCTGCCCTCGAGTACCAACATTACGCAGGCCCGCGCTGGAGCTTCCTCATTGCTGCCAGCAGAACTGGTGAGAAAAGACTTGCAGTGCACCCGCTGATCGTGACTAAGCAAGAAGCTGAGTGCTCTGGGCCCATGAGTACAGTGCGGGTACCGCTTGAGAAAGACCAAGAGTGGAACTGCTGGCAGCACTCTGCTTCCGCATTATACTTTTGATGGACCACGTTGGGCTCGGACCGTGCGCTAGTTTCCATCCTTGCACCGGAGACTAACCGCTGCCGCCAGAAGATGGACCACCTTTATTTTCAGGACCTCCGTTGTTTCCAGGACCTCCGTGGACAAGCGTCGCATCAGTCGTTGTGGTGCAATCACCACTTCACAACACCCTCGGCCTGAGGATCAGCGGATAGGATAAGTTAACCCAACGAGAACTCTCCCTACTGCCTTTCCTGTTCTTTAACCCTACCCACAATTTCACCATTGAACTGTTGTATTCCTTGTTTAACCCTTTACCTCCCTGGGTGGAGTATCCCACTATTGATTAAAACCCAGTTAACCCTCGCTCTGTTTCCTGCCTGTTACTTCATCCCGCAACCTGCTCACAAGTACATAAAAGGAGCATCAGAACCATCATCGGTAAATTAATAGATTACATGAACTACCATCAGTAGATGAATTCATCACCTGAACCACTATCAGTACACTAATGTATCTCCGTAAGTACATGAATACATCACAACAGCTACTGTCAGTCAATAAATATAACATTTAATGTTTAATGACAGTACAGCTGATAAGGAAGATTTTGATTATCAAGAAGTCAAAAACTTTCTCAATAGTTATACTTTATATTTGTTGCTACTGATCTATTAGCAAGAGAGAGAAAAACACATCTATGACATTACTTGAATGATGGAAACATAGAAAAATCCAGATAGTAAACAATAATTTTCTCTGCTTTATGACATTTCACGCCTAGTTGTTTTAATAGCGAGTCTATAAAAGTATAAAGACACAAATGGAGAACAAATTCTTTTATATGAAAAAGTTTAGAAGACATTGTTCCAATTGAACACTTTTCTCCGACAGAATGATACAAAATATGCAGGGACCTGAGAGATGTAAATACCACCTGTCAGAATGGATCCTGCCAACAAAAGAAATGCAATTCCTGAGGCATCACTAATGTCAGGACTGTTTATTTTATTAAGCTCCATTTTACGGAATGCAGACGTTGTTCACACTGCCTACACCTTTATAAGCTGAAATGGATCAGAAATTCTAAAGGAAAAAATCTTTTGCTTCTCTCTAGGAAGAAATGTAGGTGATCAATCATCACAATAGAAACACGGCCAGTTGAATGATAACCACGAGATAATGGGCAGCATAAAGCAGGCATGCGATTACAGATTCATGTTAAAGTTGGCAGCACTTCACTCCCGGCATATGTGCTCTATAAGATGTCAGATATAGGATAAATGGGGAAAGGAATAAACATACATCACCTCTGGGGTTACTGCTACTTTACTATTAAAACCTATAACGTATTTGTTCCAAATAAAAACATTTTGAATGCAGAAATATGAACATTTACTAAATTACAGTTAACCTTATTATTGTTATTATTATTGTTTTTTATTATTATTATTTATTATTATTATGTGTAAGCTGACAATAACAATACATCTGAATGCACTGTTTGAAAACACACATCAATCTCTTACAAAACTTTCCTATATTTTCCCTGTGGCCAGATCTGAGTTGCGGAGAAGATGTATGGGCAAATTCATAAGCAGCAGATTTATGGCACCTACTTTCCTACTCATCTGATTAGGGCTTGCAGACATCTATGTGATTTGAACAACCTGATTCACATGTAAATAATTAATTTTCAGCTGCAATATACTGAAGAAACATAAATTACATTATCTGGGGACTTTGTGTCCTGCCAAACAGAAATAGTTAAAGGGGTTGGCCACCTTTGGGGTTTTTTTAACTTAAAGGGAACCTGTTAGCTAATACATGCTGCTCACACGGTAAGCAGCATGTATTAGTCACTGGCTGCAGTGTCCCAGCCACGTATGCTGGTCTCTGAAACCCTGCAGCGATCAGAGAAAAATATACTTTATGGCCAGTTTTGCACGTCCTGATATTTCCGGTACCGGAAAAAACGGTATCAGAGATATCAGTGTCCGTGTGTCTACTACGTGCGGCACACATGTGGCAACCGTGTGCCGCCCGTGTGCTGCATCAGTACCACACGGATGGCCGCTGGGGAAGTAGCGCTACTGTAAGCACTGTTCCCCTGGTGGTGCTGAAGCTGACTGTCATCCCTTCTTCCCTGCTCTGCCTACGAGCAGCGCGAACGGTGGTGAATGAATGAACGAGAAGCTGCAGGCACTGTCTCAGTAATGTCACTGCTAGTTAATGAGCCTGCGCCCGCTGCATATCATTCATTCCCCTGTAGTTTACAGCCGGGGTGGTGGCATTAGCACGGCTCCCGGTTGTAAACTGTACATTCCCCTAGATATGGATTACGCCGTAGGACTGACTGAACTCTGGACAGGTATGGTATATTACAATCTCAGGAGAAAAATGTGAGTCCAATTGTTGCCAAAGAAGTAATAACAATATTTATTTCAGTAAGTTACACAAAAAAGAGTTAACAATGTTTACAATAATGTAATATATGGATTTCTAATAGTGACTATATCCATAAGTGCAAGCAAATGACTCAGGGGGCGTGAGGAAGCGGTGATTATCTGATGGGAAACGCGCGTTGGGGTAGGGTGACCGGGACCCTGACGGGACACTTGTACCTATGGGTAATTATCCCTTTATTTAAACTATATAAACTTTGCACATCTGATACATTGGCACAGATAGAGATGTTGGTGAGGAATTCACTATTAATTATGTATTACCTATAAATTCTCTATATGTTCAAGGCATATGCACCTAATGATTGGGAGTAATTTTCGGATATGATGTCCGCAGCATATCCTTTTGACTGTTCTATTTTGACATATGTCCTGTCTTGTTATCCCTGGGTCATTTGCTTGCACTTATGGATATAGTCACTATTAGAAATCCATATATTACATTATTGTAAACATTGTTAACTCTTTTTTGTGTAACTTAGTGATTGATGTTTTCAATAAATATTGTTATTACTTCTTTGGCAAAAATTGGACTCATATTTTTCTCCTGAGATTGTAATGTTACTGAGTCGCCATTTATATATACATGGTTGTTCATGACTGGTACCTTTTTCTTGTTATAGGTATGGTATATTGTTGGTTTGTTATGTTTATTTATTTTACAAGTGATAGAGGACGTCGCTTGGATTACCAGTAAAATAAAGATGGCAAAACTGAGTGGTGTATGATTTCATTAAAATACTTTATTCTGCATGTGTGTGTTTATTTAACCCTTTATAAACTATAGTATTAGTAATGGAGAGGTGTCTTATTGTCTTACTAAGACAGGCTTAATGTCACCATACAATAGGAAGGTGACACTAACCCCCCATTCCCACATTTATCACCGCTACTGAGCAAGTTAGAAGAACCTGGCAAAATTGACACATCTAATAGATGCCCTTTTTCTGGGCAACTGCGAACTGCTGTTTCTAGGCTGGGGGGGGCCATATCCATGGCCCTTTACCAGCCTGAGAATAGCATTCTGCACCTGTGAGTTTTGCCGTGTTTTTTTAAAAACAAAGGGGACTCTATGTCATTTTTTTCACTCGTTCATTCTCCCCTGCTCGCCCGCAGGGCAGGGGAGAATAATGACAGCCACATTCAGCACAGCCGCTGGGGAACAGTGGCTTACAGTAGCACTACTTCCCCAGTGGCCGTCTGTGCACATGGAGGACAGTGTGCACTGTTCTCCATGTGTGGCACGTTTTGCGGCCCGTGAAAACATGCTGACATGTTCATAGCTTTTTATGCGCTAAAAGCTCTCGTTTTTCATATTTCTAGTGCAGTAATGCAGTTCAAATTTCGTGTTTTCAAGTTTACATGTTTTAGCGCTGCAGTGTGCTGCCTTATTTACTTAACTATATACGAGTTGGCGACTCTAGGTTCAGCACCTGTTCACACTTAGTCTATGTTTGGATGTGCCGGTCAGGTTTTTGAAATGTTCATAGACCCATTCATATGAATGGGTCTACATGTGTCAGTGTCTACATTACATGAGAAAACTGTCACCACATGTACAGGAGACACTGATGTGTGAAATCGGCCTAAGGTTAAGTTCACACTATGTGTTTTTGCTGCATTTTTATGCTAATTTTCAGCTGCACTTTACAGTACCAGTAATGCCTATGGCTACGTTCAGACTAGCGTTGCGCGCCGCTGCGTCGGCGATGCAACGCACGACGCACACAAAAACGCGGCAAAACGCACGCAAAAACGCTGTGTTTTGCGACGCGTGCGTCGTTTTTTGCCGAAAATCGGACGCAAGAAAAATGCAACTTGTTGCGTTTTCTTGGTCCGACGCTAGCGGCAAAAAAGACGCAAGTGTTGCAAAACGCAACACACAAAAACGCATGCGTCCCCCATGTTAAACATAGGGGCGCATGACGCGTGCGTCGCCGCTGCGTCGCCCGACGCTAAGGCGACGCACACTAGCAGAACGCTAGTGTGAACGTAGCCTATGAGATTTCAGAAATCCCTGCACACACATTGCTTTTTTTGTCATCAGTATTTTGTGCTTTGCATTCTTTTTTGGACATAGAGCATGTCTCTTCTTTCAGCGTTTTTTCAGCGTTTTTAACGCATTGACTTGAATGGGTGCTGAAAAAAACGCTGAAAAAGGCACGAAAAATGCAGGTATCATGTTCTGTGCCAAAACCCAATTCTATGGAATAAGACTTCTTTTCAACACTAAACTTTATCAGCATGCACAACATAAAAATGTAACATGCCAAAATCGCCACAAAAAACGCATGAAAAACACTACAAGAAATGTAAGAAAAACCAACAAAAACATGCTGTCTTTCTGCAGCTTATTTCATGTGAAGAGATCAGGTTCTGCTTCAGAAAAAAGCTGAAAAATCACCCAGTATGAACTTACCCTTATTAGCTGCCGCAGGACCGAGCCACACAATTGATCAGTTGTACAGGCGGGTCTTCGGCGGCTTCTCCTCGCCCGCTAACAGAGACTGACTGGACTCTACTTATACGCATATGCAGGCAGTGGCTTGCCAGTCACTGTCAGCGTGCGAGGAGACCCACCTGTAAGACTGCTCAATTGTGCGGCTCGGTCCTCGGCAGCAGGGCCGCCATCAGGGCACTACAGCCGTGACTGGCGTATGGGGCCCGGTGAGCAGAGGGGGTCCGCATCGGGCCCCCTCTTACCTGCTCACCGGGCCCCTACCAGCAGCCGCAGGCTGAACCGGGCCCTTAGCGGCGGCCGGCGCTACAGCTGTACGCTATTGACGTGCGGGCCCGCGCCTGCACGTCAATAGTTAACAGCCGCCAGCCGCAGCGTGCAGGTCGCCGGCGTCTGACGTCAGTCGCCGGCGAGTGCACGGTGCAGCTGCGTGGAGAGAGGAGCGCGGCAGGTAAGTAGAACTTTATTGTTTTTTTGAGAGCTGCGATGCGGGGGGGGGGGGGGGCCAGGGCAGTAAAGCTGGACACAGGGTGGGGGCCGAGGGGCAGTAAAGCTGGACACAGGGTGGGGGCCGGGGGGCAGTAAAGCTGGACACAGGGTGGGGGCCGGGGGGCAGTAAAGCTGGACACAGGGTGGGGGCCGGGGGGCAGTAAAGCTGGACACAGGGTGGGGGGCGGGGGGCAGTAAAGCTGGACGCAGGGTGGGGGCCCGGGGGCAGTAAAGCTGGACACAGGGTGGGGGCCCGGGGGCAGTAAAGCTGGACACAGGGTGGGGGCCGGGGGGCAGTAAAGCTGGACACAGGGTGGGGGCCGGGGGGCAGTAAAGCTGGATACAGGGTGGGGGCCGGGGGGCAGTAAAGCTGGACACAGGGTGGGGCCGGGGGGCAGTAAAGCTGGACACAGGGTGGGGGCCGGGGGGCAGTAAAGCTGGACACAGGGTGGGGGCCGGGGGGCAGTAAAGCTGGACACAGGGTGGGGGCCGGGGGGCAGTAAAGCTGGACACAGGGTGGGGGCCGGGGGGCAGTAAAGCTGGACACAGGGTGGGGGCCCACCAGGGCAGTAAAGCTGGACACAGGGTGGGGGCCGGGGGGCAGTAAAGCTGGACACAGGGTGGGGGCCCAGGGCAGTAAAGCTGGACACAGGGTGGGGGCCGGGGGGCAGTAAAGCTGGACACAGGGTGGGGGCCGGGGGGCAGTAAAGCTGGACACAGGGTGGGGGCCCAGGGCAGTAAAGCTGGATACAGGGTGGGGGCCGGGGGGCAGTAAAGCTGGACACAGGGTGGGGGCCGGGGGGCAGTAAAGCTGGACACAGGGTGGGGGCCCGGGGGCAGTAAAGCTGGACACAGGGTGGGGGCCGGGGGGCAGTAAAGCTGGACACAGGGTGGGGGCCGGGGGGCAGTAAAGCTGGACACAGGGTGGGGGCCGGGGGGCAGTAAAGCTGGACACAGGGTGGGGGCCCGGGTGCAGTAAAGCTGGACACAGGGTGGGGGCCGGGGGCAGTAAAGCTGGACACAGGGTGGGGGCCGGGGGGCAGTAAAGCTGGACACAGGGTGGGGGCCGGGGGGCAGTAAAGCTGGACACAGGGTGGGGGCAGTAAAGCTGGACACGGGGGGGCAGAGTGCTGGACAGAGATGGGGCAGAGTGCTGGACAGAGATGGGGCAGAGTGCTGAACAGAGATGGGGCAGAGTGCTGGACAGAGATGGGGCAGAGTGCTGGACAGAGATGGGGCAGAGTGCTGGACAGAGATGGGGCAGAGTGCTGAACAGAGATGGGGCAGAGTGCTGAACAGAGATGGGGCAGAGTGCTGGACAGAGATGGGGCAGAGTGCTGGACAGAGATGGGGCAGAGTGCTGAACAGAGATGGGGCAGAGTGCTGGACAGAGATGGGGCAGAGTGCTGGACAGAGATGGGGCAGAGTGCTGGACAGAGATGGGGCAGAGTGCTGGACAGAGATGGGGCAGAGTGCTGGACAGAGATGGGGCAGAGTGCTGGACAGAGATGGGGCAGAGTGCTGGACAGAGATGGGGCAGAGTGCTGGACAGAGATGGGGCAGAGTGCTGGACAGAGATAGGGCAGAGTGCTGGACAGAGATGGGGCAGAGTGCTGGACAGAGATGGGGCAGAGTGCTGGGCAGAGATGGGGCAGAGTGCTGGGCAGAGATGGGGCAGAGTGCTGGACAGAGATGAGGCAGAGTGCTGGACAGAGATGAGGCAGGATTGGAAACAGATGGGGCAGAGTGCTGGACACAGATGGGGCAGGATTGCACACAGACTGGGCAGAGTGCTGGACACAGATGGGGCAGGATTGGACACAGATGGGGCAGGATTGGAAACAGATGGGGCAGGATTGGAAACAGATGGGGCAGAATGGAGACAGATGGGGCAGGATGGATACGATGGAGACAGATGGGGCAGGATGGGGAGATCATATGGGGCAGAATGGATACCCATGAGGGCAGGATGGGAGAACATATGGCTGGAGCCTGGAATGAGACACACGGGGGCTAGGATGGCGAATATTACCATAGGGGCTAATTAAGGGATATTATTATTGCAGTGATGTATTTATTTTATTTTTTGAGTATACTGTTTTAAATGGGGGGGAGGTCCTGTTACTGTGTAGAGTGATACTATGTTGCCTTCTTCATGTGGTGTAATGTAGAAGTTGGGAAAATTAAGTAATGTGTTCTACAAGCGGAACTCGAGATAACTGTTTTATTTCCTGCAGAGACGAGTCCTGGCTGGATGAAGTGATGGCGGTCTGTGCTGGATGAAAGATGAAGGACTTCACCTAGAGACGTCACTGGTGAGTCAGTGTTACCTATACACTGACACTATACACTGTATACTATATACAGAGGTCCTGTGTACAATGTCACCAGTGATCACTGTATTACCTATACATTATATACAGAGCTCCTGTGTATAATGTCACCGGTGATCACTGTATTACCTGTACACAGACACTGCATACTAATTACAGATCTCCTGTGTATAATGGCACTGCTGGTGATAGTATTGTGGGTTTTTTTTAATTACTGATCAGTATTGTAGTATTCAGTCATTTGTGGTTATATGCGGTCTGGTCATGGTGTAGCGGTATTTGTTCCTTGTATTTTATATTATTCGATCACTGTGGTGGTAATATGTCATCTGGTCATAGTGCGGTGGTATTTGTTCCTTGTATGTAGTATTATAGGTCATTTTAAAAATTGAAAAATAAATAAAAATATACCTAAATTGTATTGCATATTTTAACAAATATTTAGTAGGTTACAGTAGAGTAGGGCCCGGCCAAAAGTGTCTACCGTGTTATGGTGGCGGCTTAAAAAATCTTTTGGCCAAAACAAAAGCTGCCGGCTATATGTGTGATCTGGTGATGGGAACTGTCAATGTGTGATAGGTGAGAAGTGGAGATTTTCCAAGAGAGAGCGGTGGGACTGTGGACAGTTCGAGGGGTGGAGCCTGGAGGCGGGGCTGGGGTGGAGCCTGGGCGGAGTTTCAAGGGGGCCCCGAAAATTTTGCCAGTATGGGGCCCCGAAATTTCTAGTGGCAGCCCTGCTCGGCAGTTATTAAAAGTATATTTTTCTCTAAAATGCCGCAGGGTTTCAGAGACATACATGGCTGGGACACTGCAGCCAGTGACTGATAAATGCAGCCCATGGTTTGAGCAGCATCAGCTGACAGTATTCCTTAAACCCCTTCTTGCCAAGGCCATTTGTTTTTTCATTTTTGTTTATTTCTTCCTTTCTACCAAGAGCCATAATTTTTTCATTGTTCTGTCCACGTACGTGATTTTTGTGGTACGAGTTGCACTTTTGAATTTACCATTGATTTTACTATATAGTGTACTGAAAATGGAGAAAAAAGATCCTAGTGCAATGAAATTGCAAAAAAGTGCAATTTGCCCTGAGCAGGCATTTTTATTGATACCATTTTGAGGCACATACGACATTTTGATAGCCTAATATTGCATTTTATTGCAATGTTGCAGCGGTCAAAATAATCGTAATTTGCTTTATTTTTTGATCGGAGATCTCTGATACCAAATATGTTTTTTTTCTTTTACTTGTTTTATTTTCAATGGGGGCAATTTGATCTTTTGTGGGTGTTTAATTTTTTTCATATTTTTAAAAACTTTTTTTTTTTCACTTTTTACTTTATTTAATAGTCCCCTTAGGAGACTTGAAGATGCCATTGCCTGATCGCCTGTGCTATACATAGCAGGGCTTCAGCATCAGAAACGCACCAAAGTATATCAATAAAGTTTGGTCAAAGACAAACACCAGGAAACAACAAAAATAAATCAGCTTTATTTAAGCCCTTAATGACAGAGTTAATTTGCAGCTTAATGACCAGGCCAATTTTTATAATTCTGACCACTGTCAATTTATGCTTTAACTGATCCCGCTGATTCTGAGAATGTTTTTTGACACATATTGTACTTCATGTTAGTGGTAAAATTTGGTGCATTTATTCATGAAAATATGGAAATATAGCGAAAACATTTTACATTTTGCAATTTTCAAATTTTTAATTTTTATGGCCTTAAATCAGAGAGATATGTCACACAAAATAGTTAATAAATAACATTTCCCACATTTCTACTTTACATCAGTACAATTTTGGAAGCAATTTTTTTTGTTAGGAAGTTATGCGGGTTATAAGTTAACCAGCGATTTCTCATTTTTGCAACAAAATTTACAAAACAATTTTTTTTAGGGACCATCTCACATTTAAAGTCACTTTGAGGGGTCTATATGATAGAAAATACCCAAAAGTTACACCATTCTAAAAACTGCACCCCTCAAGGTGCTCAAAACCACATTCAGGAAGTTTATTAACCCTTTATGTGCTTCACAGGAACTGAAGCAATGTGGAAGGAAAAAATTTACGTTTAACTTTTTTTTTTACAAACATTTTACTTCAGAACCAATTGTTTTTATTTTCAATAGTGTAAAAATAGAAAATGAACCACAAATTTTCTTCTGAATATGCCAATACCCCAACACACCCCTAATCCCAACAATAACCCTAACCACAAACCAAACCTAATCACAACCCTAACCCTATTCCCAACCCTAACCCTAATCCCAACCTTAACCCTAATCCCAACCCTAACCCTAATCCCAACCCTAATCCTAACCCTAATCCTAACCATAATCTCAACCCTAACCAAAATCCAAACCCTAACCCTAATCCCAACCCTAACTTTAGCCCCAACCCTAACCCTAACTTTAGCCCCAACCCCAACCCTAACTTTAGCCCAACTCACTTTAGCCCAACTCTGACCCTAATGGGAAAATGAAAATAAATAAATTTTCTTTATTTTATTATTTTTCCCTAATTAAGGGGGAGATAAAGGGGGGGTTGTTTTACTATTTTTTATTTTGATTACTGTGATAGGGTCTATCACAGTGACCAAAATGAACCAATAGGAAAAATCTGTTTGGGAGAAATTAACTTTGTCTTCTTGCAAACACATTTTTGCAGCTCTCTGAGCTCTGCTGTTTTGCAACAATATTGCAGCCCTGTCTGCCTGGGAGATAAAAGCTGAGAGGAACCTGTGTCAGGTATAATAACACACAGCTCTGTAGTGAGATCAGGAGAGCAGAGAGCGGCCATGACACATCATGCTGGTAACTCCCCTTAATGTAAAATAAGCTCTGGAGGCAGAGTTATCTTCTAGGCACCGGCCTCCCCAAAGCCTGAACGAGGTAATTTATATAGTGTGATAAAAGGTGATTTATCAACAACGAAACATCTAATATGAGGCATACAGATAGGACTTTTTACAGCAGTCTATAACCTGGATGACCATAACTCCTTCACGACCTTGGATGTACTCAGCACATCCAGGTGATTTTGCTGTGCACGTGCAGCTTGGCCTTGTAATAATGAGAAATGATTCCGAGAAAAAGTATCGAACTCATGAAGAAAGACAGGTGCAAAAATCCATGGAAAGATATGACACCAGCTAAAATCTATCAATAATTAGAAAGCCACCTTGACACTTAGTGAAAAATAATATCAGCTGGTTCAACTATAAAAAGGTGTCTCACAAGGAACATCTTATGATGTGTAAAATCAGTGGGCTGTCTCAAGCCCTTCACAACCTTATGGTTGAAAAACATGCTGTACTGGTTACAGAAGAATTTCTAAACTGATGAAAACTTCAGTGAGCACTGTTGGGGCAATAATCTGGAAGTGGAAAGAACATCATTTCTCCATATACTGGACACAACCATGTGCTCCCCTGTTATGAAAGGCAATTCAGTATCACAATGGACATGGAGGTCAGAGCACATACAGTGATCTGACAATAACCCAAAATAATAGAACGAGCTCTGAGACGTGGGAACTCTGCAGACCGCAATCCCTGATACTCTCCAAACACAACTAGAGGCAGCCGTGGATTGCGCCTAACGCTACCTATGCAACTCGGCACAGCCTGAGAAACTAACTAGCCTGAAGATAGAAAAAATAAGCCTACCTTGCCTCAGAGAAATACCCCAAAGGAAAAGGCAGCCCCCCACATATAATGACTGTGAGTAAGATGAAAAGACAAACGTAGGGATGAAATAGATTCAGCAAATTGAGGCCCGATATTCTAGACAGAACGAGGATAGGAAAGATAACTTTGCGGTCTACACAAAACCCTAAAGAAAACCACGCAAAGGGGCAAAAAGACCCTCCGTACCGAACTAACGGCACGGAGGTACACCCTTTGCGTCCCAGAGCTTCCAGCAAAACAAATAGACAAGCTGGACAGAAAAAATAGCAACAAATAGCAAAGAAGCACTTAGCTATGCAGAGCAGCAGGCCACAGGAATGATCCAGAGAAACACAAGTCCAACACTGGAACATTGACAGGAAGCATGAATCAAAGCATTAGGTGGGGTTAAGTAGAGAAGCACCTAACGACCTCACCAGATCACCTGAGGGAGGAAACTCAGAAGCAGCAGTACCAGTTTCCTCCACAAACGGAAGCTCCCAGAGAGAATCAGCCGAAGTACCACTTGTGACCACAGGAGGGAGCTCTGCCACAGAATTCACAACACTCCCCGCAAGATTTCAGACAGATGAGTGAAAAGAATTATCAGAAGAGTTTTCTAAAAGCCAAGGACCACCTGTGAAGAGCTATAGAAAGACCTAGAAAGAACTGGAATTAGCAGGTAAAATTGTTTCTAGGAAAAGTAAAAGTATTGCACTCAAACTCCATGGCCTGTATGCACGCTCACCACGCATGTCTCCATTGCTGAACAAAAAGCATGTTCAAGCGTGTTTAAAGTTTGCTCATAAACATTTAGACAAGTGTGACGCCCAAGAGACCGGGGTACCCAGCACCGGACCAATGGGGTCTGTCTCTTGAGGGGGGTGTCACGGGTGGCTTGACCCGGTGCTGTGGCCTCAGGCAATGCACAGTGTAAAGGGTATCGTGAGGGAACAGGCACTTACTTGATCAGCAGCAGGTTCTCCCAGCGGTGATGATCCCAATCCTGGATAGATGGCTATTGTCCAAATGAAAGACTGAGGCACTGAAATGTTTAACCAGTTTACTTTAACAAAAAAAAGGATTTACAACCAGTCCTGTCACCGGAGTCTGTATGGGAACTCTGAGTTACTTTGACCCTGCCGGGGTCTTCGCCTCTTATTGTGCGCAATTTCTGTGTGGCCCTGCTGCTGTATGTGAACTGGCTGCCGGCCCAATCTGTCCCCTCCGGGTCCTGGTTCGACGGGCAACCCGAGTCCTTTTATCGGCTTACCCCCTCCAGGAGTACCGCTGAACTCTGTGTCTGTTGCTGCGTCCGACCCTAGTGAAGCTGATATCACCTCACGTATTTCCGGTTGCTGTATTATATGTAATGAATACAGCCACGGATCCGGTATCCGTCTTTGCGCCTGTTCTGGGTAGTGATTAATGCTACCCGGTTCTCACAATGTCCTTTTTCTCTATCCCTCTTCTCCTCAGGCCGGTGATTTAGGCCTGGTAACAGTCACAGGGCTGTTAGAGATTCAACTGTATGACCTCTCACTATCAGCTCCTTGGCCCAACTGCCATTTCTTCTCTCAGACCAGAATGGATCAAGGGGAGTCTCTGGAGCTCCCCCTTCTGGCCGGAGGTGGTAGTGCAGTCTTGCTATTTTAGTATTTGTACTTACTGTCAGTAACTATTTTTGTGGCAAATACCCCTAGGGGTGCCACATTCCCCCTTAGTTAAGAACAGTACTCCGGGACTGTGGGACAATAACATTTGAAATAACAATTAATATGTACAGTCTTAAAAATGAAAAGTTACAAAAACCACTCGAGGAAACAAAAATAGAGTTCTGTAAAAAGTCACTTCAAATAGCGTCCATTAATACAGTTCTATCCTTGAAGGTATTAGGAACGGCACTGTACTTAGTGTCCAGGAATTTAGTTCCATTTTTCCAACGGAGTTATCAATATAAAGTCTAAAGAAAGTTCAAAAAGAGCAAAAAGTAAAGTTCAAAAAGCAGTCTTTCCGGAGCTTTGATTTAGTGCCTCCGGGCTGATAAAAAGTTCAAGAATATGCAATAAGTTCATACAGACAAGTCTCTGTAGGCACTGGGCTTAAACGTTGCAGACTGATAGCAATGACTATACTACATTTTCTGTTTAACTATATACGGCATAACATATATACAATTCACATTATGAGCTTTATAGTTGGTAATCTGCATACCTGGCCGGTAATTGACCCTGGGTACTACGCTGTGATCTACGTAATAGCGGTGTCTCTTCATGTGGTGTACTACTGTCTACTGCGGATGTAGTATCTGCCCGCTCTGCTAAAGATAATTCCACGACTATGGAGTTGGCAAGTCCACCGTGAATGGGATTACTCTGACCAGGAATCTGTTCTTCCTGGCCTGGAACCTCCTGTAGTACGGGGTCAGCCTCTTCCTGTCTTGGGACTTCTGGTATTGGGTTCGGTGTTGGGTAAAAGGCCACCATGGGAACCACTACTGCACCATGGTATGTTAGTAGGGTTTTGGGAAAGTCTCCTATACCGGTGTGATACACTTCCTCTTCTTTTTCCTTTACTGGTTGAACCTGTATGGGTTGAATAACTTCTGGTTCTGGCTGGACAACGTCTGGCTCTTTCAATGCTTCCGGACATAATTTAAGATTGTCTCTTGACACTAGTACAGATGTTAAGCCTCCGTTTTTGCTAATGAGACACATTTTAGGATTATCCACTCTTGTTGGTAAAACTGTGTAGGGTACGGCTTCCCACTGATTGTCCAGTTTATTGGTTCGACGATTTCTCTTGAGCACTTGGTCACCTGGTCTTAATGGGGTCGCTAGAGCATTCTGGTTGAAAGTTCGCTCTTGTCTTTCTCTAGTTTGCTGAAGGCTTCTTTCCACACTCTCTTGCACTTGGCGATACTGCTTTTGCCGTATGATATCCCAATTGGAGTCTTGGACTTCTGCGTCTGGTTTCAGAATTCCCATTTCTAGATCGATTGGTAATTGGCCGGGTCTTGCACGCATAAGGTAAGCTGGGGTGCAATTGGTGGAACTCACCGGGACATGATTATACAGATCCACCAAGTCAGGCAATTTCTCTGGCCATTGATTCCTTTCTGCCTCAGGTAAAGTCTTTAGTAGTTCTATTACAATATGGTTCATCTTCTCGCATAAGCCGTTTGTTTGTGGATGATAGGCCGTCGTCCGGATCTTTTTGCAACCATACATATTACAGAATTCTCTGAAGATCTCTGATTCAAAGGCTGTACCTTGGTCGGTGAGAACCTGTTCCGGATATCCATGGGGTCTACAAAAGTACGTTTGGAACGCTTTGGCTGCTGTTTTTGCTGTCAGATCTTTTACGGGTACTACTACCAAGAAGCGTGAATAATGGTCCACGATGGTCAAGGCATAGACATAGCCAGACCGGCTTGGTGTCAACTTCACGTGGTCCATGGCTACAAGTTCAAGTGGTTGTTTGGTGATTATGGGCTGCAGTGGTGCTCTTTGGTTCTTTTGATCGTTTCTTCTGAGGTTACACGGGCCACAATTTCTGCACCACTGTTCGATTGATTTTCTCATCCCGACCCAATAAAATCTTTCTCTTAGAAGTACTTCTAACTTTTTCCAACCGAAGTGACCAGCACCATTATGGTAAGCTTCGAGGACCATCTTGACATCTTGTTTAGGCACGATAATCTGCCAAACCAATTCATGTGTTTTCGGATTGGTGTACCTTCTACAGAGCTTCCCTTGATACAGGAACATTTTGCCTCTCTCTTTCCAGAGTTGATGCGTCTCTTCTGGGGCATCCTCATCGGGATATGCACTTTGCTCAGTTAACAGTTCCTTCACCAACTTCACAGCCGGATTGCTGTCTTGGGTGTCAGCCCATCTATGGTGTGCTAACGGATTTAAATTCACCTCTTGTTGTTTCTGATAGGTACTTGACTGATGATGTTTTGCCTTGGGATGATGGAAGGCTGGTAGTTCAATTTCTTCAAGCTCCCCCATTTCTTCTTCTACATCTCTCAAGTGTGGCATCCGGGATAGGGCATCGGCATTTCCATTCTTGCGACCTGCTCGATACTTGATCTTGAAGTTGTAATTAGATAACCGGGCTATCCATCGCTGTTCTAACGCACCTAATTTGGCTGTGTCCAGGTGGGTCAACGTATTGTTGTCAGTATAGACAATAAATTCTGCAGCGGCCAGATAGTGTTTGAAACGTTCAGTCACAGCCCAAACTACTGCCAGTAGTTCCAATTTGAAGGAGCTGTAATTTTCTGAATTTCTTTCAGTAGGCCGGAGCTTTCTACTTGCAAAGGCGATGACTTTCTCCCGACCTTCTTGCTTTTGTGACAGCACCGCTCCTAGTCCCACATTACTGGCATCGGTGTAGAGGATGAAAGGTTGATGGTAATCTGGGTATGCCAGAACCTCTTCTCCGGTTAGTGCCTTCTTTAGTTGTTCAAAGGAGTCTTCCCTTTCGTCGTTCCACTGAAAAGGAGGGTTTCGGTTTGAAGGTTTCTTCGTCTGCCCTACCAAGGTGTCTTGCAAGGGTGCTGCCAACTTGGTAAATCCTTTTATAAATATGCGATAGTAACCCACCAATCCCAGGAATTGTCTCACTTCTTTTGCGCTGGTAGGTCTTGGCCAATCCCTTATGGCGCTTATTTTCTCGGGATCTGGTGCTACTCCCTCCGAACTCACGATGTGTCCCAGGTACTGTACCTTTGGCTTGAGAAGGTGACATTTGGATGGCTTGACTTTCATGCCATACCTGGATAAGGCTTCGAACACTTCTGCCAGGTCTATTAAGTGTTGTTCGTAAGTCTTTGAGTAGACGATCACATCATCTAGGTACAGGAGGACGGTCTCGAAGTTCTTGTGTCCGAGGCAGCATTCCATCAGCCGCTGGAAGGTACCGGATGCGTTGCAGAGTCCGAACGGCATGCGATTAAATTCACATAGACCCATTGGTGTGGTGAATGCCGTCTTTTCCTTATGTCGCTCAGCCACAGGGACTTGCCAATACCCGCTTGTTAAGTCTAAGGTGGAAAAATAATTAGCAGATTTCAAAGCAGTTAAGGACTCTTCTATCCTAGGCAAGGGGTAGGCGTCTTTATGGGTGATGTTATTAATCTTCCGGTAGTCTACGCACATTCTCATGGTTCCGTCCTTTTTTTTGACAATCACTAGAGGGGCCGCCCAGGGGCTACAGCTGTCTCTTATTACCCCGGCCTGTTTCATCTCCCTCAGCATATCTTTTGCACATTGATAGTGAGCGGGCGGTATGGGTCTATATCTTTCTTTTATTGGGGGATGGTCACTGGTGGGGATTGTGTGTTCTACCCCTTCTATCCGTCCGAAGTCCAATGGGTGTTTACTGAAGACTTGTTCATATTCCGTCACTAGCCTATACACCCCTTGTTTTTGATGGGTAGGTGTTGAATTTATGCCCACGTGTAGCTGTTGGCACCAATCCTCCATTTCTCCATCTGAGCCATTGCCTTCCACCTGACAGGTTGGTTCTAAGGGCTCAATGGTTGTGATGGCATTGTTGTCAACAGTATATAGCTTTGCCATTGTAGCATACCTTGGCAAAGTGACCTCTTCCTCTCCACAGTTCAAAAGTCGTACCGGCACTCGTCCCCGGTGTACCTCGACTATCCCTCGTGCTGTGAGTATAGTGGGCCTGCTGTCGGTGTACACTGGTTCTATTAAGGCTTGATAATCTCGTCCCTTAGTACCAATGGCTGCTCTACACCATACCAGCATTTCTGTTTTTGGTGGGATTACAATAGATGTTGGATCACTTACCCTCACACTGCCGATTTCTCCACCTGCAACTTCTACCTGTTGCCTTAACATCAATACTTTTATTTCCCTCCGGAGAACTCTCTGCTGGCAGGATTGGGCAGTTTCAGCAATTTGCTGTAAGACAGAAATGACTTCGGAAAAGCAGTTCTCTAACACATTCATTCCTATCAATACAGTTGGTTCACAGTTCCGCCGGTCAACATCAACAACAATTATACCCTGTTTCTTCAATTCTACTTTACCAATCTTTATGGTCATCTCCCTGAATCCTAGTTTCGGTACCAACTTACCATTACTGGCCCATATATCTAGTTCAACATCAGAGGGCCCTTTATCAATATCTGCATCAGCCCAGTACCTCTTATAAAGGATATACGGTATAGATGAAATCTGGGAACCTGTGTCCAGCAAAGCATTGAGGGGCATTCCGTCCAGCACGATAGGGATAATGGGTCGTCCTCCGATGTACCTGTCGTGCCAGGGTGTTGGGCCTTGAAAGTTCATTCCTGCGAAGCGGCCCGCATTCCCAGGGGATTCCCGTTTAAATCACAATCTCGTGCAAAGTGGCCTGGCTGCTGGCAACGGCGGCAAATGGGCTGTCCATCCGGTTGGTAGCGGTCGCGGGGTCGTCCTCTCCATGTCGGGTATCTCCGGGGTCTCATCCATGGAACACCTTCTCTACGGTTTGACAACTCCATCTTGGGTCCTCTCATCTCCTGCATGGTTTTAGCCATTGAAGCAACAACATCAGTTAAAGAGTCAAGCTTTTGTTGAAGAGCCTCATTAGTACTGGGCCCCAGGGGCTTAGCAATGGCCCCGGACATAGCTGATGTCACTGGTACTCCATGTTGTTGAGGAGCCTCTGCCATGAGTTGCGCAGGATCCTGATCCCGAGGTGCCTCTGCCAGCTGGAGACGTATAACGCTCTCCTTTAATTGGGCAAATGTCAATTCAGGGTTCTTAAAAACAAGCATGCTCACATGCCCCCGGTGAGAAGGGGTGTAGAGTCCCTCAATAAATTGATCTCTTAGCAGTTTATCCGCTCCGGTGTTAAAAATGGGTTCAGCCAGTGTAAGTGATTTAAGGGCTTCCTGCAGGTTTAAGGCAAAGTCTCTCACGCCCTCATTAACTTTTTGTTTGCAATTAAAGAATCGTACTTTAGCTTTGCTGCTGGCAGTGGTTTTAAATGTAGCTTTTAATCCAGCAAATATGCGTTCAACAGTGCCTTTTAGATCAGCTGCCCATGCTGTGACTTCTCGCTTAGCATGGCCACTTAACTGCATCATCAGGAGACTAACACGCTGAACTTCACCCACAGGGAACATGTCAAAATGGGCCAGCATCTTTTCTCTGAAATCGTCAAGGGTATTAGGCTCACCTTCATACATTGGAAGCCATGGGCCACCCGGGGTATATGGCATCAGCACCGGCATGATGGGCGCCACTCCTTGCACCGCTGCGCTACCGGACTCTCTATCGACACTCTGTCTTTCAGCTGCATTAGCGTCGCCGGGTGCTGCGGCGTCTCCGTGCTGCGACATACTGTGCCCCCTTAGTTAATCCGGACCCTTCCGGTCCTCCGCTTCCGTCGGGATAGTGTAGATTCGTCCCGCTGTGCAGCAGGATCGATTTTCCCCTTGCTCTGATGTCAGAGCGCTCAGCTTGGTGCCGCCCACAATGACGCGCCCCCTGCTGCTCCCACCCACTGCGCTCTGTAATGGCGGATTCTGAAGTTTTTCAGTTAGACTGGGGCTCAGGTGAT
Organism: Ranitomeya imitator; assembly: GCF_032444005.1. NCBI lineage: Eukaryota > Metazoa > Chordata > Amphibia > Anura > Dendrobatidae > Ranitomeya > Ranitomeya imitator. Next base: position 433,888,494 of record NC_091287.1, on the reverse strand, counting down.
GGCGTAGCTCAATTAACAGTCTCGTGCCTAACGGTTATGAAGTGATTACCTCAGGGGATGGCGGCCATCTTTACTCCATTATAACCAATGGGGAAAAGTCACTTTCAATAGTTTTCAATGGAGAATGGATTTTTCTTTAATAAAGTCAATTTTCAAGATTTTTCATCCAAGTTTTCACAGTTTTGGGCTCCAATCACGGCACACAATACCCGGTATACGGGCTGGCTAGATCCTGTTCGTGACGCCAATTGTGACGCCCAAGAGACCGGGGTACCCAGCACCGGACCAATGGGGTCTGTCTCTTGAGGGGGGTGTCACGGGTGGCTTGACCCGGTGCTGTGGCCTCAGGCAATGCACAGTGTAAAGGGTATCGTGAGGGAACAGGCACTTACTTGATCAGCAGCAGGTTCTCCCAGCGGTGATGATCCCAATCCTGGATAGATGGCTATTGTCCAAATGAAAGACTGAGGCACTGAAACGTTTAACCAGTTTACTTTAACAAAAAAAAGGATTTACAACCAGTCCTGTCACCGGAGTCTGTATGGGAACTCTGAGTTACTTTGACCCTGCCGGGGTCTTCGCCTCTTATTGTGCGCAATTTCTGTGTGGCCCTGCTGCTGTATGTGAACTGGCTGCCGGCCCAATCTGTCCCCTCCGGGTCCTGGTTCGACGGGCAACCCGAGTCCTTTTATCGGCTTACCCCCTCCAGGAGTACCGCTGAACTCTGTGTCTGTTGCTGCGTCCGACCCTAGTGAAGCTGATATCACCTCACGTATTTCCGGTTGCTGTATTATATGTAATGAATACAGCCACGGATCCGGTATCCGTCTTTGCGCCTGTTCTGGGTAGTGATTAATGCTACCCGGTTCTCACAATGTCCTTTTTCTCTATCCCTCTTCTCCTCAGGCCGGTGATTTAGGCCTGGTAACAGTCACAGGGCTGTTAGAGATTCAACTGTATGACCTCTCACTATCAGCTCCTTAGCCCAACTGCCAGTTCTTCTCTCAGACCAGAATGGATCAAGGGGAGTCTCTGGAGCTCCCCCTTCTGGCCGGAGGTGGTAGTGCAGTCTTGCTATTTTAGTATTTGTACTTACTGTCAGTAACTATTTTTGTGGCAAATACCCCTAGGGGTGCCACACAAGCCTATGAAAAACTGGGAGAATGTAGTCTGGTCACCAAAATTAAACTCTTTGGATGCCATAATTCACACCATGTTTCAAAGTCAAAAGGCCGTATTTCTCCTGTGAGAATCGCATCGTAAAACTCGTACTGGCTGTTGGCTCTCCCGACCTGAGCATGACAGCTGTATAGTAATCCATCATGCTTTCATGCTCAGGTAAGGAGAGGTGCCGGTCAGTCCGTGCAGTGCGATGCGATTCTCCAACGAGAAATTCGGCAGTGTGTCTCTGCCCTATCACCCCAAAAACATTACACCAACAGTTCATTTTGGAGGAGGGAACATCATAGTGTGGGGCTGTTTTTCAGCATACTGTACTGGCAAACTTCATATGATTGAAGGGATAATGAATGGACAAATGTACTGGGACATTCTTAATTAAAACCTGCTGCCATCTCCCAGGATGATGAAGATGAAATGAGGATGGACATTTCAGCAAGATAATGATCCCAAACACACAGCCAAGGAAACCCTCAGATTGTTTCAGATAAATAAAATAAATCTGCTAGAATGGCCCAGCCAATCACCTGACCTGAATCCAATAGAAAATTTATGGAAGGAACTGAAGCTCAGAGTTCATAGAAGTAGACCACAGAAGCTTCAGCATTTGAAGGGTTTGTGTGGAAGAATAGGACTAAATAACACCTGAGCAATGCATGCCACTAGGTTTCTCCATACAGGAGGCATATTGAAGCTTTGTTCTGCAGTTTGATATGATTACCGTGATACCCGATTTATATAGATTTTTTCATATTTTTACTAATTCCACAGCAGAAAATATTGCTATGATTTTTGGGGGGAAGGTGTCATATTCTGAGATTTATAACTTTTTTTGCTTACACAGCTGTATAAGGTATTTTTTTGCATAACCAGCCATACTTATTACTGGTACCATTTTGGGGTGCATGTTACATTTTATTAACTTTTTTTTAAGCATGAAAACAAAAGAAACAATTCTGCAAATGTTTTTCAATCCACTGAGGAAAATAATTAAATAGTGAGATATTACTTTTTGTTTTGAACTGTACCATATAAAAAAATGTCAAGGCTTTGATTGTGCTTTTTTACAAATAAACCACTCTTTATTATTAAAACTGTGATTTATTTTTGTATTTATTTTTTGCCTTGAGTCTGAATCTACAGAGTGTACATTCCTAATAGAACAAAGAAAAGCAGTGAACAGACAGGTGTGTCCAAACTTTTGACCAAAACTGTACATCTATATCTTGTTCAGTTAAGTGAAGGGGAGTGAGTGAAGAATTCTGTATCTCTGTAGAAAACGGTTACAAAGAGTTGAAGAACTATAGCCTTGCTTTATGAATTGGCCTCACAGAAGTATGAATGGGTACATTTATACAGTACAGACCAAAAGTTTGGACACGCCTTCTCATTTAAAGATTTTTCTGTATTTTCATGACTATGAAAATTGTGCATTCACACTGAAGGCATCAAAACTATGAATTAACACATGTGGAATTATATACTTAACAAAAAAGTGTGAAACAACTGAAATTATGTCTTATATTCTAGGTTCTTCAAAGTAGCCACCTTTTGCTTTGATGACTGCTTTGCACACTCTTGGCATTCTCTTGATGAGCTTCAAGAGGTAGTCACCGGGAATGGTCTTCCAACAATCTTGAAGGAGTTCCCAGAGATGCTTAGCACTTGTTGGCCCTTTTGCCTTCACTCTGCGGTCCAGCTAACCCCAAACCATCTCGATTGGGTTCAGGTCTGGTGACTGTGGAGGCCAGGTCATCTGGCGTAGCACCCGATCACTCTCCTTCTTGGTCAAATAGCCCTTACACAGACTGGAGGTGTGTTTGGGGTCATTGTCGTTTTGAAAAGGCAAGAAATCCCACTTATTAAACCTGACAGGGCACACCTGTGAATTGAAAACCATTCTCGGTGACTACCTCTCGAAGCTCATCAAGAGAATGCCAAGAGTGTGCAAAGCAGTCATCATCGCAAAAGGTGGCTACTTTGAAGAACCTAAAATATAAGACATAATTTCAGTTGTTTCACACTTTTTTGTTAAGTATATAATTCCACATGTGTTCATTCATAGTTTTGATGTCTTCAGTGTGAATGTACAATTTTCATAGTCCTGAAACTACAGAAAAATCTTTAAATGAGAAGGTGTGTCCAAACTTTTGGTCTGTACTGTATATTTAAATAACATTTGTCATCAGTTTTATGCTAGCGCATCTGAGACCAGCAAGATGTAGGCGCAGAAACCCTGATTCCAGCAATATATCACTTAATTTACTGGTTGCTGGAGTTTTGATTACAAATTGTTTATCTGCTGCAGATCTACCAGTTCTGTGAATGCGGAGCTATGTATAATTCTGCCATCACCAATGATTGCGATCTTTCTGTGTACACTGTGTATAGGCAGAAAGCTACCAATCTTAGGTTGCAGTGCGGTTACAGTGGGTACGGAAAGTATTCAGTCCCCTTTAAATTTTTCACTCTTTGTTTCATTACAGCCATTTGGTAAATTCAAAAAGTTTATTTTTTTCACATTAATGTACACTCTGCACCCCATCTTGACTGAAAAAACTGAAATGTAATTTTTGCAAATTTAATAAAAAAGAAAAACTGTAAAAAGAAATACTCCTTCCAGCTGCTTGCTTCCAGTCATCAGGCAGTACAGGAGGCTGTAACAGTCACGGCTCACTACCACTACATAATGAGTGCGGTGTAATCACCCTGTCTGACAACCAGATCTGCGCACTCTGTATAGTAAGTATTTAGGGAAAAATCAAGTGTAGTATCGTTCGAAAAGGTGACTTTTGTCCAGGGGCCGCCCCAATAGATAGATGCATTATGCACACTGGGTACAGTGCACTGGGTAGTACACAAGATGGCTCGTATAGTCATCTGATGGAGACCTTGGCTCTCCAGGATCAAGGTCATTAGGACGGGTAGGTTTGGCAGCCCGAGGTGTGAAGTGCCCTAGGAGCGGTGACCCTTGGTGCCTTAACTCACTGGGTGTGGGAAACCCACATGGCACATTTGAACTGCCCTTCAGTTTTTAAGACTATTTGAGCACGCACCTTTTTCTGGGCCTTTTGGCTAGGATGGGAAATGTTTTCATTCCTGGTTGAAGGCCGGCTATTACACTATTTACTTAATTGGTTTCACTAGTGTGTCACCCTTCTGATAGGTCTAAGGGGGAAGTGTGTGGCCATCAGGATCCACTTGTCCCTGACCTCTGGCTATCCGCTCTCAGGATAGTAGCTAATCGAGATTTGCTTGCGTGGAAGCCCAGGCGGATGCTAGGAGCTAGATTGGGTCAACCTTGGCTTCAGCTAGGGGACGCTACTAGCCCCTGATCATTGCTATGGCCTTCTGGCCTGGAAAACAGGGATAGGTTTATAGGAGACCTTTCTCCTGTTGGATAGGGCTATGATTGGCCATAATCCCAGTGCATTTTTAAACATTTCTCAGGCTCTGAAGAAAAAACATGTCCCTGGCCCTCTCCCCCCAATGACTGGATGTGAGCGTCTGCAGGGATCATATAACCTCTTTTTCTCTCTGTAGCTTTTGCTCCAGTAAACCTTCCACGTATGATATAAATGCTATTTACCTGCGGATTACCACTATATCTGCAGGTAAATAGCATTTTATAGCTGACAGGTGCCCATGAAAACCATTGATAGGTGAAGTGAATAATATTAATTATCTTGTCAAAATGGCATCTATCAAGAATATATTAGGCAGCAAGAAAACAGTTCTTGAAGTGAATGTATTGGATACAAGAAAGATAGGCAAAAATAAAAATCTAAGCAACTCAGACACATGTCAAATTGTGACGGGTATACTTGGGTGTTCCAAGCTTGGAGTTGTTACCATCTAACAAAAGTGGTCCAAGAAAGATCAACCAGCAAACCAGCAACAGGGTCATGTGTGTCCAAGGCTTATTTATGCACATGGAGAGGGAAGGCTAGCTTGTCTTGATTGAGCTCATCCAAAAGCCTTCACTAGCATTGATTGCTGGCTATAGTAAAAAGTTTCAGAATGCACAATTTAAAGGGGAATATTTTTAATTGTGGCCAGTGCCAAGTAGGCACATGAAGACTTATAGGTAATTTAATGCTCCTCTTGGAATTTAAATATTTTAATAACCTCTTCAGAGAGAATGCAGCCAAATCAGATCTCAAGATTTGCACTAACGAGGAGCAAACACTCTGAAACATGTGTCTGCAAATGGAGCTTCTGGTTTGATTTTTTTATCCTAATTCATGTGACAAGGCACCTTAAATGGTCGATATTGATTTTTTTTTATTGCTACATCCAATAGGTGGTGCTAGAGATCAAGTGCTCTTCCTCTCTGAAGAGGCAATTTGCAGAATACACAGTGCATTGCTGCTTGCTCTGTATTAGGCTGTGCAAAGTGTATCCACCGTCTGGTTACAGTTCCCATATGGTTGTGCTTTTCTTCTTTTTTGATTAACTGGAAGTGCAATTTAACATAGTAAGGCTAGTTTCACACTAGTGTTCAGCAGGGCTGTGGATGAAAGCCTTCTTCCTCCGTTAAGCCCTGCCCACTGCCGTATCTCTTCCTTCAGCTCCACCTACATCTGCATGTGTCCTGCGTACCCTATCTTTAACATTGGGTACACAGGCCATGTGGATGTATGCTGCGCTGACCTGCATCGAACGCAACATGTTGCATTTTGTTGCTGTCAGCGCAGGGTCAAAACGACGCATGCGGAGGCAACCGCATACATCCGCATGGCCTGTGTACCCAATGTTAAAGATTGGGTATGCAGGACGCATGCAGACGTAGGTGAAGCTTAAGGAAGAGGTGCGGCAGTGGGTGGGGCTTCACGGAGGAAGAAAGGATTTCTTCCGCAGCCCTGCCGAACGCTAGTGTGAAACTAGCCTTAGGGCAGTCTCACACATCCAGATAATTCCGGTACCGTAAAAATCGGTACCGGAATTATCCGTGTCCATGTGCCGGTGCGTTTCTGTGGCACATCAGTGTGGCACACGTGCGGCACACGTGTGCCGCCGTGTGCCCACTGGGTACCACACGCACCGTGCAGGAGACAGCGCTAAAGTTTAGCGCTGTCCCCTGCATCTGGTGCTGAAGCCGCGATTCATATCTTCCCTGCAGCAGTGTTTGCTGTAGAGAAGATATGAATAATCGTGTTTAAAATAAAGATCCATGACCCCCCTCCCACCCCCTGTGCGCCCGCCCGCTGTTATTAAAATACTCACCCGACTCCCTCGCTGGCTGGTGCTGCTTCCTGTCCTGGCCGCACCTTCTACTGTATGAGAGGTCACGTGGGGCCGCTCATTTACAGTAATGAATATGCGGCTCCACCCCTATGGGAGGTGGAGCCACATATTCATGATTGTAATGGGCGGCCACACGTGACCGCTCATACAGTAGAAGGTGCGGCCAGGACAGGAAGCAGCGCCAGCCAGCAAGGGAGCCGGGTGAGTATTTTAAGAACAGCGGGGGGCGCACAGAGGGTGGGAGGGGGGTGGGGACATTGATCTTTATTTTAAACACAATTATTCATATCTTCTCTACAGCAAACGCTGCTGCAGGGAAGATATGAATCGCGGCTTCAGCACCAGTGGGGGGGTCAGCGCTTACAGTAGCGCTGTCTCCTGCACGGCACACGGACTGCACACGGACAACGTCCGTGTGCGGTACGTGTTTTACATGGACCCATTGACTTTAATGGGTCCGTGTAATCCGTGCGCTCCCACGAACACTGACATGTCTCCATGTTTGGCACACGGTCCGCAAAAAATCAATGACATCTGCACAGATGCATTGATTTCACTGTGTCTACGTGTGTCAGTGGCTCCGGTACGTGAGGAAACTGTCACCTCACGTACCGGAGACACTGACGTGTGAAACCGGCCTTAGAAAGTGGAAAGAATTTGAGCTTTTTTCTCTACAGGGAAAATGCTGAACATAACCATAGAAAAAACTGTTCCTACATATTTTATATTCAGATAATATTAAGAATCTCTATCTATATCTAGTAAATAGTAATAACGGTACTAGGAGCGCTGGAAATGAGACCAAAACAAGGATTTTAGTGTTGAACCATAACGCGTTTCAAAGGTTAAACCGTCTTCATCAGGTGGAAGTTTATTAACCCCTTACCGGCATCGGACGTACTATACAGCTGACATGTGCCCGTAATAGGCGCGGGCAGAATCGCGATCTGCCCGCACCTATTAACTAGTTAAATGCCGCTGTCAAACGCAGACAGCGGCATTTAACTACCGCTTCCGGCCGGACGGCCGAAAATGACGTCATCGCCGACCCCCCTCACATGATCGGGGGTCGGCGATGCTTGTGAATGGTAACCATAGAGGTCCTTGAGACCTCTATGGTTACTGATTGCCCGTCGCTGTGAGCGCCACCCTGTGGTCGGCGCTCACAGCACACGTGCAATTCTGCTACATAGCAGCGATCAGCAGATCGCTGCTATGTAGCAGAGGCGATCGTGCTGTGCCTGCTTCTAGCCTCTCATGGAGGCTATTGAAGCATGGCAAAAATTAAAAAAAAAGTTTAAAAAAATGTGAAAAAAATAAAAAAAACATAAAAGTTTAAATCACCCCCCTTTCGCCCCAATCAAAATAAATCAATAAAAAAAATATCAAATCTACGCATATTTGGTATCGCCGCGCTCAGAATCGCCCGATCTATCAATTAAAAAAAAGTATTAACCTGATCGCTAAACAGCGTAGTGGGAAAAAAATTTGAAACGCCAGAATTACGTTTTTTTGGTCGCTGCGACATTGCATTAAAATGCAATAACGGGCGATCAAAAGAACGTATCTGCACCGAAATGCTATCATTAAAAACGTCATCTCGGCACGCAAAAAATAAGCCCTCAACCGACCCCAGATGATGAAAAATGGAGACGCTACGAGTATCGGAAAATGGCGCAATTTTTTTTTTTTTTTTTTAGCAAAGTTTGGAATTTTTTTTCACCACTTAGATAAAAAATAACCTAGTCATGTTTGGTGTCTATGAACTCGTAATGACCTGGAGAATCATAATGGCAGGTCATTTTTAGCATTTAGTGAACCTATCAAAAAAGCCAAACAAAAAACCAATATGGGATTGCACTTTTTTTGCAATTTCACCGCACTTGGAATTTTTTTCCCGTTTTCTAGTACATGACATGCTAAAACCAATGATGTCGTTCAAAAGTACAACTCGTCCCGCAAAAAATAAGCCCTCACATGGCCAAATTGACGGAAAAATAAAAAAGTTATGGCTCTGGGAAGGAGGGGAGCGAAAAACGAACACGGAAAAATGAAAAATCCCCCGGTCATGAAGGGGTTAAAGGAGAACAGGAAGGGGTATTTAAACAAATAGCAACCAATAAAATTTGCAGTCAGCAGGTCACATGATAAGAACAAGTCACATGATAAAATAGTAAGGTCACATGGTAAAAACACAATAGGAACAAAACTATGTATATATAAAAAAAGATTAACCCTGCTGTTCTGTTGGTCAAAAATGACCGACTTTGAACTTCAATATTCTTTAAAATATTCAAGATGCGGCTCTGAAACCCGTGGCCGACCGAATAAAGCCCCTAGACCTGATTAAAATATAAAACATGGTAAAATGCAAAAAATAAGACAACATATAATAAAATTACACTATAAAAACACTATAAAATGATTAAAAACAGAGAGATCACTTGTTAACCCTTTCAATGGTAAGATTTAACCCTTCAGGCGCCAGAGTCCCCAACTTAAAAATCCAGAAACTTTCCCTATCAATCAAGCTCCCATACCGATCAGATACATTTTCTGGTATAAAATCTATAATCGTCAGTTTCAAAGCAACTTATCTCACTTCGTAGATTTATTTTTGCAGAAATATGTTGTCAGTCTTGGGTCATACCTTAAAGATTCATCTGATCTGATCGATACTCTCCAGGCTTTCCCCCGTGTCCCTAATTGTGTCCTCATAACAATGGATGTTCAAGCCCTCTACTCCAATATACCCCATGATCAGGGTCTAGAGGCGGTTGAACATTTCTTGTCTTTGGATGATCAAATGCCTGAACTGCAAAGAACTTTTTTGTTGGATGCTATTAAGTTTGTTCTACATAATAATATTTTCACTTTTGAGCATTTCTTTTATCGCCAGATAAACGGCTGCGCGATGGGGACGAGATTCGCCCCTAGTTACGCAAATCTGTTTATGGGGGCTTTTGAGTTCGTCCTCATCGCGCAGTCCCGTGTGGCTGCTGGTAAACTTGTTTTTTATCGTCGCTTCATAGATGATCTCTTTTTAATTTGGACAGGCACTGAATTGGAAGCCCTTGAATTTGTTCACAGTCTCAACTCTAATTCTTGGGGTCTTATCTTCACAGCTAATTTCTCACGCTCCTCAATTCAATTTTTAGATCTAATGGTACATGTTGACACTGAGGGCTGTTTGTCCACCACTACACACTTTAAAAAGGTGGATGTGAATAGTTACTTGAATTTAAATAGTGGACACCTTCCCAAATGGATCCGTAACATCCCGTATGGGCAGTATTGGCGCATAAGAAAAAATTGCACAAGAGACAAGGATTTTTTTGAAGAGGCCAAAGTCTTAGAGCAACGTTTTTTACAAAAAGGCTACCCTAAAAAACTGGTTCAAGACGCCCTTTCTAAAACAGGAATATTGTCCCAATATGAATGTATACAGAAAATTAAAAGTAAAACTAGTCGGGGTGCTAAATCTGTGACCTCTGAATTTGCCAAGTGGAGCTTGGTTACTACCTTTAATCAATCTCATGCCACTATCCAGAGACTTTTGAAAAAATATTGGTTCATATTGGAAGGTGACCCGATATTCTCAGGTCACATCCCTGCCCACCCCAGAATAATTTATAGGCGGAATCGCACACTCCGCAACCTAGTTGCACCCAGCAATACAGTTATTAGCCCCAGTGCCACATCCGCGACCCAGCTAACAAAAAATCCCGGCTGTTTTGCTTGCAGATCTGCAAAATGTCTGTGTTGTAACTCCATCAAAAATGGTGTTAAAGAATTCACATCCAATACTACTAATATTAATTACAGAATCAACTACCATGTCAACTGTCAATCCTCATTTGTAGTATATCTAATAGAATGCGGATGTGGGCTCCAATATGTTGGACGGACTATACAGACCATGCACGCAAGACTGAACAAGCATTGCCAAAATATTAGGAATGGTTTTATGTTGCATAGCCTATCAAAGCATTTTTTAACCAAGCACCAAAAAAATTTAGAATCTCTGAAACTGACGATTATAGATTTTATACCAGAAAATGTATCTGATCGGTATGGGAGCTTGATTAATAGGGAAAGTTTCTGGATTTTTAAGTTGGGGACTCTGGCGCCTGAAGGGTTAAATCTTACCATTGAAAGGGTTAACAAGTGATCTTTTTAATCATTTTATAGTGTTTTTATAGTGTAATTTTATTATATGTTGTCTTATTTTTTGCATTTTACCATGTTTTATATTTTAATCAGGTCTAGGGGCTTTATTTAATCTTGTTTTATATACACATAGTTTTGTTCCTATTGTGTTTTTACCATGTGACCTTACTATTTTATCATGTGACTTGTTCTTATCATGTGACCTGCTGACTGCAAATTTTATTGGTTGCTATTTGTTTAAATACCCCTTCCTGTTCTCCTTTAATAAACTTCCACCTGATGAAGACGGTTTAACCGTTGAAACGCGTTGTGGTTCAACACTAAAATCCTTGTTTTGGTCTCATTTCCAGCGCTCCTAGGACCGTTATTACTATTTACTGCATTTTGTATCCTCCTAGAAGGTTAACGGCTGGAGCTGCGGTGGACCTTTTGCTTTTAATTGTAACTGTGACCCTCACAGCGCTCCCTAGTGACCGCTTTCTTTTCCCTTGAATTTCTATCTATATCTAGACAGAGTGCAGCGCTTGTCAGCACCCGTTTACGGTGTGCAGCAGCAGTACATAACTGTAGTAAAGTAATGTGCAAGGGTTTGGGATCACATCCTCATCTATTGTCGCTTAGTGAATTTACTGCCAGCAATGTGCTGTTCTTCCTTGTGATAGAGACTAACTGTTCAATGTATGATTACACAAATAGGTGACCGAGAATATAATTCAGAAGCCAAAACATTTACTGAGGAGGCTGTATCTGTGAAACGGCTGCAACTTCTCACCTAGTTAAAGCTCAGATTAATAATTAACGTGCCTGTAGACGGCGGTAGGATGAAAGATTAGGACTCGGGAATGTAGATTAATGGATGTAATATTCTGCAAACTGCTTCACGAGTGATTTCATCTTTATTTGCCATGTGTAATTTTTTTGTCGTACATAAACAATGCATCACTAAGGTGGTGTAAATACTTCAGAAATTGCAAGTCACAAAAGCCATCCAGGGCTCATCCAAAAGATAATATTTTCTGACTTGTTGGTGCTTTGCGAAATTCATAAAGATAATAAATGCGGAAGAAAAACTTTTAGGTTTTTATTTAACAGATACAATAACTCCAGGATCCAGTTAAAAGACTTTTAACCCCTTCCCGCCACTGTCCTTTTTTTTTTTCTTTTTAGTTTTTCACTCCCCTCCTTCTCAGAGCCATAACTTTTTAATTTTTCCGTCAATATGGCCATGTCAGGGCTTTTTTTTTGCGGGATGAGTTGTACTTTTGAGCAACACTTTTGGTTTTACCATGTCTTGTACTAGAAAACGGGAAAATAATTCCAAGTGTGGTGAAATTGCAAAAAAAGGGCAATCCCACACTGGTTTTTTGTTTGGCTTTTTTTTCTAGCTTCACTAAATGCTAAAACTGACCTGAAATTATGATTCTCCAGGTCATTACGAGGTCATAAACACCAAACATATCTAGGTTATTTTTTATCTAAGTGGAGAAAAAAAATTCTAAACTTTGGTAAAAAAAACAAAAAACAAAATGAGCCATTTTCCGATACCCGTAGCGTCTCCATTTTTCGTGATCTGGGGTCAGGAGAAGACTTATGTTTTGCGTGCTGAGCTGACGTTTTTAATTTCACCACATTTGTGCAGATACGTTCTTTTGATCACTCGTTATTGCATTATAATGCAATGTCGTGGCGACCAAAAAAACATAATTCTGGCGTTTCAAATTTTTTTCTCGCTACTCTGTTTAATGACCAGGTTAATGCTTTTTTTATTGATAGATCGCACGATTCTGAACGCGGCGATATCAAATATGTGTAGGTTTGATTTTTTTGTTGTTGTTTTATTTAGGATGGGGCAAAAGGGGGGTGATTTTAACTTTTAAATATTTTTTTTTCATATTTTTAAAGATATTTTTTTTAACTTGTGCCATGGTTCAATAGCCTCCATGGGAGGCTAGAAGCTGGCACCACTGGATCGGCTCTGCTACATAGTAGCGATCATCAGATCGCTGCTATGTAGCTGAAATGCAGGCTTGCTATGAGCGCCAACCACAGGGTGGCGCTCACAGCAGGCCGGCATCAGTAACCATAGAGGTCTCAAGGACCTCTATGGTTACTGCCCTGACGCATCGCTGACCCCCGATCATGTGGCAGGTGTCGGCGATGCAGTAGTTAAATGCCACTGTCAGCGTTTGACAGTGGCATTTAACAGGTTAATAGCGGTGGGTGAATCGCGATTTCACCCGCCGCTATTGCGCGCACATATCAGCTGTACAAAACAGCTGACATGTTGCAACTTTGATGTGGGCTCACCGCCGGAGCCCACATCAAATGGAGAGACACGACATGCGCCGTACTAGCACGGCGCATGTCGTGAAGGGGTTAGAGGATTTATCCCAGGTTAATAAGCAGAAGAAATGCACCACTCGGCAACTTTTGGATAACATGGGCAGTACGGTGGTTAGCACTGCAGCCTTAGGGTAAGTTCACACAGGGCATCTTTGCAGCTTTTTTTTCTGCAGCAAAACCTGAGCATCTTGGCAAGAAAGAAGCTGCGTCAAAAACGCAGGTTTAGGTGCGTTTTTGGTGCTTTTTTTTTTCTTTTTGTCCAGGCTAATGTCCTTGGACTTTCAGCAGCAAAACGCAGCAAATAATGATACCTGCATTTTTGCTGAGTTTTTGCTGCGTTTTTTTCAACACCCATTCAAGTCAATGGGTGAAAAAACGCCGCAAAAACGCTGAAAGAAGTGACACGCTCTGTCAAAAAAACGCAGCAAAGCAGAAAATACTGATCAAACAAAAAACCAATGTGTGTGCATGAGATTTCTGAAATCTCATAAGCTTTGCCGGTACTGTAAAAAGCAGCTGAAAATTAGCATAAAAAACCGCAGCAAAAATACGCAGCAAAAACGTCCTGTGTGAACTTACCCTTACAGTGCTGGGGTCCTGGGTTAAAATCCCACCAACGACAACATCTGCAAGGAGTTTGTATGTTCTTCCCATGTTTGTGTGGGTTTCAACCAGGTTTTCTCCCATACTCTGAAGACATACTGATAGTGAAGGTAGATTGTGAGCCCCATTGGGAACAGTGATGATCATTTCTGTAAAGCGCTGCGGAATAAGATAACGCTATATAAGCAAAGCATAATAAACTAATAAAAAAATCATAAACAAATAAACTACCAGATTTCCGAAGGGAGCAGTCTGCACTGAGATGGCAGCAGTGGTCAACTTGACAGCAAGCAGTAAGTACTGAAAAAGGAGAATTATGAGCGTATAGCATGGCCAGTGTTATCCTATGGGGCTGTGCAGATCTTTTTTTTTTTCGGATGCCAATTTGGCATGAGAAAAAATTGCAGCATGCTACGAGTGTCTCCGCAAATCAGACCACGTGCACGCATTAAGTGTTTGGGTTGATGTAAAGACTATCATCCCTGTGCAGTCCAATTTATGTGGACGCAGACAATGGAGAAGATGGAGAAATTAAGTCATCTGACTTGTCTGCAACCGTGATACGATTGTCTCATCCTAGAGAATCCTTTCACAGTAAACTGATACTTAAATCAAACTCTGCCAGACTGAGCCGAGTGTCGTTTACATAATGGATCTGATTCTTTCACATGAGACAATAATCACTAGTTTGACCTTGGACCAAGTAGAAGGCCGATAGAAAGATGAAGTCATTTACACATTTGCTAATGTTAAAACTGGCAAACTAAAGGTACCGTCACATTTAGCGACGCTGCAGCGATCTAGACAACGATGCCGATCGCTGCAGCGTCGCTGTTTGGTCGCTGAAGAGCTGTCACACAGACCAACGATCCCGAAGTCCCCGGGTAACCAGGGTAAACATCGGGTTACTAAGCGCAGGGCCGCGCTTAGTAACCCGATGTTTACCCTGGTTACCATTGTAAATGTAAAAAAAACAAACACTACATACTTACATTCCGGTGTCTGGTCACGTCCCTCGCCTTCAGCTTCCCGCACTGACTGAGCGCCGGCCGTAAAGCACAGCGGTGACGTCACCGCTGCGCTCTTGCTTTACGGCTGGCCGGCACTGACAGTGCATGGAAGCTGACGGCGAGGGACGTCACCAGACACCAGAATGTAAGTATGTAGTGTTTGTTTTTTTTACATTTACAATGGTAACCAGGGTAAACATCGGGTTACTAAGCGTGGCCCTGCGCTTAGTAACCGGATGTTTACCCTGGTTACCAGTGACGACATCGCTGAATCGGCGTCACACACGCTGATTCAGTGATGTCAGCGGGAGGTCCAGCAACAAAATAAAGTGCTGGATTTTCCCCAGCGACCAACGATCTCCCAGCAGGGGCCTGATCGTTGGTCGCTGTCACACATAACGATTTTGTTACCGATATCGTTGCTACGTCAGAAAAAGCAACGATATCGTTTACGATATCGTTATGTGTGACGGTACCTTTAAATAGATGGGAAGAATCCATTAACAAATACATAAAATGGGAACATATGTGAAAATATCTTGAAACCATCATAGTGTAGGGAGAGCATGGAAGGTGTTTGAGTGGCATTTTCCCCCGACATATGTGTGGTCATTGTGCATTCTTGGTCCCATATGATTGATATTATTACCTCTGGATACACACTTCTATCATCAGGCTCCATATTTGGCCCCTGAAGACCCTTGTAAGGAGGTAAAATATGTTTATATGAAATTATGGACTAATGTGATCAGCAGAATATCGCTCTGTTCACATTGCGTTGCTGCTATATTTTGTAAGTACAGGTTGATTCCCAATCAAATACTTCTGACATGTATTTCCAAAATATGCTACTGTAAAGCAACAGATTGGCATCTGGGGGCCATTGGCCTCAATCTATGGCTTGTGGTATACTTTTTTTTTCAGTTAGCCAATCTACAGAAAAGTGCAGTTTCTCCCAGGGTGCAATGAAAAGTATGGTGGCTCATATTACCCCAGTGGAGGAAAAAAGAATATACTTTTGGCCACCATTAGGTGAACATGTTCACTACAGGCAATGTGATGTATCTTTTTGGCTATTTTGTATAGGGCCATAAATAGGCACCAAAAGAGGTACGTGGACCATACTTCTGCCTTTGATTTCATACACAGGCTTTTTTCCTGCTGAATTCATGCACAGGGCATAGTAAAATAACGGGTGACTAATTTTAGGAGTCTGTTAGGGTCAACAATGCTGAGGCATCACACTCAGGATGGGCAGCCTATGACAATTTGACAGGTTCCCTTTAAAAGGTGTCTATAAAGAGGGACTTGGCTAACAGTATTGATTCATAGCTTGTATCATTCTTACATGTTGCTGAAAAGTATGCTAGCCATCAGTTGGCATAAGAATGGGAAATCTGTTTAATATGACAATGGAATTTTGCCAAATTTATCATACCACATGTACCATTTTGATAACAGTGCTACAATGATGCCATTCTCACCGACCTGTAAACTGATACATCTTATGACGGTATTGCTAAATGTTCCTCAATGTCATAGCATGGTTCATGACAATTACCAAGAAGTTTGATAGGCATATGTGTTGGGGATTAATGATTCTCTACTTAAAAGTCTACAGAAAGCATAAAGACTAAATATAATTGTGTCTACTATAGAAAGAAGAGGCTGGATATTTGTATAAGGAATCTAATGTCCAGAGAGAAAAAATGAAAGACGATAGATAATAGCTCTTTATTGCCCTTATTGTACATAAGTCCTCATAATTATAATTATAATAGATGTGTTCCCATTCATGAACATGGTAGGATGAAAATCTAAAAGCCATGCTTCATTTAATGCTGAAATGGATATTAAGGCTGATAATTGCGGTTCTCCTATAATCCAAGTGAATCTCATGATCAAACAGACCTTTCCAAATGTGTCACACTAGGTCACACTTGTATTAATATATCTGGCAGCCTTTCACAGAGCATCTGACCCTGTTTTGTTGAGTTGTAAAGATGCTAACGTATTTGTATTGGAATATGTAGTAAAACAAATGTATTGTCCCTTATATTTAGGAAAATGTCATGTAGATGAGAAGGGGACTGCGTATCTCTGAATAAACCTATGAGATGGAGCTTGCAGACGTAAAAAATAAAATAAATATACACAGTTGGGTCCAGAAGTATTTTGGCAGTGCAATTTTCGCTCTTTCATCATCATACAATAGTACCATGGATTTGAAACAAAGCCATAAAGATCTGATTGAAGCATAGGCTTTTAGCTTTAAAGGGTTATTCCCAACATCTAATGTAAGAATAAATAACAATGATCATGATCCAGTGATTCATTGAATCTAAACATAAATTCTTAGTTTACAATGTAATCAAACTTTATAATCTGTCTGTTACATCACTGCAACTTATGTATACTATAAGTTCCTTCTCTAATATTAACATTATAAAAACCAAGCAATGTAAATTTGCAGTGCAGCACCCCAGAGTTCCCCAAACCGAGGGACCCGGTACCGAGTACCCCATTGCCCTTACCCTGGGGGCGATCCAGCAGCAATTAGGCTAGGTTCCCATTTGTAGGCTAGGTTCACGTTCAGGAAGGCAGCGGATAGCAGCGTACTTCCTCCTTTCTTCCTCCCTGAAGATCTGCCTACTTTTGTATGCGTCCTGCGTTTCCTATCTTTTACATTGGGTACGCAGGGACATGCGTTGTATGCGGATGCGTCCGCATGTGGCGATTTGACTTGTGCAGCGACTGCACAAAAACACAAAATTTTGTGCTTCCGTGCAGTCGCCGCACATGTTAAATCGCCGCATGCGAACGCATACGCATACAACGCATGTCCCTGCGTACCCAATGTAAAACATAGGTACGCAGTGAAATGCAGGATGCATACAGAAGTAGGCAGAGCTTCAAGGAGGAAGTACGCAGCCATCCGCAGCCCTCCTGAAGGCAAATGTGAAACCAGCCTTAGTCCTAGGTTTTAACCTCATGTCATTGTAAATTTATGTTTTAGTTGGATATTGTCATGTCACTGCTGTTATACTAATTAAAATGATACCTGGGGTGAAGAAATCCATCTTGTGGTTCTTGTGTAATCAGTTTTAGAAGTTTTCAGCTAATGATATGCAGGTGCTTTGGGATGGGACTTTTGGCAGAGTCTTATCTTCCTGCTCTAACAAACAGTGACAAGGAACATGTTTGTGATTCAGCGTGGTCTGTGGGCAGGTCTTTCCTTGGTTTCTCTGGCTTAGAGCAGGAAGATAAGACTCTGCCTACAGTCCCGCCGGGGGACACGAGCATCACCTTAACTGAATATACAACCACTACAAGATGGATTTCTTCATCCCAGGTATCATTTCAATCAGTATAACAGCAGAAGCAAGACGATATCTGTAGTTTGCTTAGTTTTACTTAGTTTTACTTAGTTTTACTAATCCTGCTGACAGATTCACTTTAAAGCTCTTACTACTGCAACTTAGCCAAACAGGTCAGGTCTCTAGCAGACCTAGAAATCTAGCAGAAACAGCCTGGGTAACCCTGGGGAGAAGATATAAGCAGTTTCTTAGTGCTTCTGTACTCTATTTTGCTGGCCACATAGCACTCAATGAGCACAATGTATTGCACAGAAGAAATCACATGGCAATTGCAAACAAATAGCAATCACATGAGTTCTGGGTGTATGCCGGCATAGCAGAGCTGCTGGGTCTTAACAGTCTCACATCAGCTCTGCCAGTAACTTATGTCTAGAGTTGGTCCAAATTCAGTTGCAGGACCTATTATTTCGGCCACGTCAGTCTGTGATCGCTGGACAGGAGTTTTATAAATTGTGTTTTACTTGACTTCATCTGAGGCTCTTCTTTAAATTTTAGCCAGCCCAGTGTGACATCACATGTGCATCACACCGCAATGATGACATCTTGCCACCACAAAAAGAAAAACTTAAAAAAAGAGCTATTCTTTTATAAATGGAAAAAACCCTACATATATTAGGTATCCATGTAAATGTGGAGAAGATGACTGACTATAATGTGACCCGTGTTTTTATAGTGTTTTTTTCCTTATGTAGGCTGCAGTTCCTGCTAGTTAGGGGTGACAGAGTAAACTGTAGGCCTGGCCCATAGTTGGGAAGGAATAATAAGGGCCAGTGTGTCAGTTCCTGATTTTATAGTTAGTTGTTAGTGAGCAGAAGACAAGAACGGACACCCTCAGAGGAAGGTTATCATCCCTGGGTATGTGAGTGGGAGCAAAGACAAGGAAAAAGAGTTAATTTAGGCAAGAATTCTACAGTGGCGGCAGTTCCTCATAGCAGGCAAGTTGGGGCACTTAATAACTAGAAAAGCTAATGGAGCCGTGGTGTTAGCCAAACCAGGAGATCAGTCTTGAAGAAATGTGGGGTCAGCCAGGCTGGGGCAGGTCAGTAAGGTAGCTAGTGAAAGCGGTTAGTGTGCAGTGATCATAGTAAAACAAAATTGACCCATGTGGCCCTGCACCAGGAATATGGAGTTACCCAATTTGTGCTGTTGTTCCTCATCAATGTTCATCCAAGCATTGCCCCACAATCCAAAACTGTTAAGAATGTGCATTTGTATCATGCAGAAGAAAACAGCAAGCTTCATTCCTGCTTCCAACTGTACATAAGTTTTATTGTTCGTAAAAAGGACTTTATTTTTTCAAACTTGTCTGGTTTCTTCACCATGGGGTGAAGTGCTGCACAAATTGTGGCAGAACTCTACCTTAAGGTGTTAGGGACGCGGATGTAGGCTGAATTGGTGTAGTAGGATGGATGTACTGTAGTTTTCCTGCAGGCACCTCCTCCCCCTTCTTTAATGATTGCGATCTATGGCAATCCAGGACCTATAGCAAAGGGGAGAACTCACAAGTTATAAAACACATTCTAGAGTGAAGTCTTGCTGTTTTAGGATGTCTTCTTTACAGCTACCGGCTATCAGAACCCTGTCACCACCGGCGTGCTGCCACGGCTGAGCAGGGTGATTCACCCACACTGTGGGAGATTCCGGGGTCAGATGGCACAGGGAAGGCTCAGGCAGCTAGGACCTGTGCAGAGAGCTAAAGGTAGAAGAAAACAGAAGTACCTACGATCATGTGACCACAGGGGGCGGGGCTTAGCGTCCTGCTACTGAAGATAAATGCAGGATTCTACAGGCACCCTGAAATAGAGGAAAACTCAAGTCTTACAAACGGGGGTCAGACACGGAGAGGGCGGCGCGGTACAGAAGGGACAAGCAGAGAATAGTCAGAACGTAAGCAAGTAGTCATACACAGAGATAGCAGCGCAGTACAAAAGGGACAGACAGAACTCTAAACGGGGACAGAACCAGATCAGAACCAGACAAGCATAAATTAGCACAGGCACAAAATACAGGCACAACAGGGTCACACACACTCAGCCAAGAGTCAGAGTATAAGCGACAGAGGATGGCTCCACAATGAGGCTATAAAAAGCCTCCCAAAATCCCAGAGTGAGGCCATCCAAGTTAACCCTAAAACCACCTAATCCCAGAAACTCAGCAGACCATGACACCGGCATCCCAATGGCACCTGGTGATTCTTGGTCAATGACCCTGAAAGAAAAGATAACTCAGTCCCACACAATGTTCATAGTTCTCCACTCTTGCCGTCAGCTTCCAAAAGCTCTGCTCTGCATTCAAAATTCACATTCTCCTAATTCCAATTTTTTTGTGACTCACTGTGTGCAAATTCAACAAAATGGTGGCCAGCAGCCTGCCATTTTGTAAAATTGTAGACGCAGAAAAAAAAAACACTCACCTGTCTTGCTGTTGAAGTCTGCCTGTGTGGTTCTTTCAAGGTCTTGGGCAACACAGGACCTGACATGGAGGTGACATCTCAGGCTATTTGGTCCCTGAAGCACTGATGCTGTGTGAAGAAGATCGAAGAGCCAAATAGGACTCGCTGAACACCAAACAAGCTGAAAACTGCACAGGAGCTGCGGCACTAGTACAAGTGAGCATCAAGTTGAGGGCTTTTTGTTTTTTGCCCCATGTTTAGTATGCTCGGGTCTAGCGGGACCCAAGTGATCAATATAGAACATTCATCTAGTAACCTTGATGCAATTTGAATTTCTCCAGGTTCTTTTATAGCTACTTCTGCCTATTATGAAAAATATCATCAATATACAGGGTTCAATTAAACATTATCATATGAAAGTAGACCCTCAGCTACATAAAGACTCATGTTATAAGCTGCTGGCCTCTGTCCATAGACAGGAACGTAACTATATCAGATTTAGAATTTTTCAGTGAATACGCCAGTGCTAAATACTTTGTTGAGTAATTTTAATGAATAGTGATTATACATTATTTGCTAGAACTTCTGGACTTGTGATGAGTAATAGATCTAAAAGGGAATGTCTGGAAATCTGCATGAAGGTCCAACACCAATCTATTCTGATACAGTGAACATGAGCTTTCAGGCAACCCATGCTTTTGAAGAAGCAACTATGTGTACTACATTTTATTATAAAAATATGGAAATATAATCTTAATAATTCCTTGGCATACTATGATAAAATATTGAACTTTGTTGCAGGGCACGGAATCTGTCTCCTTTAGTCTATGACTGATTTCTAAATTTGTTGCGTGGCATTTTGTTGCATGACAAAAACATCTGTGCAGCTTGTCTGTGACTTGCTGTCATGCAACGATTTTAGAGCTCTGATTTTGAAGGAAAATAAAACAGTTAATTTGCGTCTAGTGAGAAGTCACTTTTGTCACAGTTACAGCCAATGAGTCACTTGCGACAGAAAATCCATTATTTATTTGGATACAATTGTAGCTTTGTGTAGCTGTAATGAAGGGGTCTGGATGCAGCAAACAGAGATCATGAGGCGGAAACATCCAGGGGTTGATATATTGGTATTTTTATACTACAATAACTTAAAAAAATTAGGGTTAGTATATATGCAATTTAACAGTATAAGGGATCACAACAGGTTATGAATAAGCAAGAAAGTCTCTCAATACTTAATGTTAGTGGTGCACACAGTCTTGGGAGTCACCAGTTGAGTTCACACTTGAAGCTCTGGCCCTAGCGGGGGTCACTGGGTTTTCTCGCTAGGCCGCAAGTCTCTTCCTGACGTAGTCTATTAAAAGCTCGATGAGCATCCAACGCCCCAACTGGCCCCCTCCCAACCTGTAATCCTAGTCCCAGCCAACCCCGGTACCGTAGGTGATAACTGTAAGTGACGGCCTCTCCTGTCGCAGTCACGGCACTGATCTTCTCGACTTGACCGTCAGCGGAAGTCTCTCACGCTTGGGGCAGAGAGGACCAGCCCTCAGCTCTTGACAGGCGTAGTTGGGCCTTGGAGGCTTGACTAGCACTGGTAGCATATTCTGGCTCTGACTAGCATAAGCCGTACTCACGGATTCCTTCTGGGGGATCTGGACCTTGCCAGGTTGTGACCGAGACCTGGGTAGCACAGACTCCCCACTGAGGCCTGTCACGTTGGTCTCAGCGGCGTCTCTGGAGCACATCTTCCCCACTCTCTTCTCTGGCGCGAAATCTCCTCGTGGTTGGGTGCGCAGGGCTTTTATATCAGGGAAGTCCTTACTCAGGGTCCCCTGATCTGGTCCAGCACACAAGGTCCTTCCCCCTGCAAAACTTCTAGCACACTTTGGTTCCACTTGATTTCAGCTAGCCAGCAGATGGCAGTCTCTCCTCATTAATAGCACAGCCTGCACTAATTTTCCATGACTTTTCGTTACATATCAGTCACTGGATGTCGCAGGTCGCAATACGACATCATAGTAAATCTTTAGATGCACTATCACCATGCAACACTATGATTTCAGTGTCATACAACAAATGTCAGAGTGTAGCCCAAGCCTTAGCAACAAAAGCCTAACAGTGAATTGGAAAATGATGCGGACACTGAGCCAGAAGAAGAAAGTATCCAGGGTGAGGGCTTCTACTTTTCATTAAATCTTGGTGGGGGTTTTATACTATTTATAAGCCTCATGTTGCATAAAATGGTACATAATTAGCATTTTAATTGTTCATTTTTATATAGCACTGATGCTATCTGGTTTGTCTTTAGCCTTTAGAACTAGAATTCCCAGAATGCCCACTTAAAGTACCATTGGGCTCTCCAAATTAATGGATATGACCAGCGGCATAGCTTGAAGCTCAAGGGCCCCAATGCAAAAGCTCCAACGGTGCCCCCAATATTGCAAGTCTTTACTAATATTGGTCTTTCATATATGCCTAAGGGACATTTACCCCTTACGCTCCAGGGCTCAGGTGCAATTGCAATCCCTGAACCCATTGTAGTTTTCCTTCTGGATAAGACTCCCCTCACCATCCTCTACCAGAAGAGAGTGGTAATGTCACATGATTGACATTTTGGCCGTGAAGTGATGGATGCCTTCAGGTGTGATGGATGAAGTGAAAGCAAGTGTATAGCCTGGTCTGGGGTCTGAATTAAGATAGGGGTTTACAAAAGTGTTACAAACAAGAAGACAACTGAAAAACAACAAAGCCTTGCCCGGCTAGGCACTAACTAATACATCATACCTCTGACTCATGCTAGCAGGGTTGTGTGCGAGGCTTGGCTCTCCAGCAACTCAGTGTTTAGCACATTTACCCGTCATGCAGATTCTTCTCATAAATACACCATATCACTGTGCTTTTTCTTCAGGCTTTTCTGAGTCTGTAATAAGGTAACCTCTCTCAGCTGAGCTAGCTAGGCCTCCAGTACTACCCTTCCTGTAGCAGGAGTGGGAGTGATCAATCCCACTACCAAATTCCTACTCATCAATCCAAGAAAAGCCGGCCTGGAAGTATCATAAATAAAACGGCTTAGCACATAAGCTGCTGCACCAACCAATACTATAAGGCTTTTAATATCTCATCCAGCTTAACTTTGAGGGAGAGAAATACACTCCGTCCAGTATCCTCTCTATTGTCCACCTACATATCTCCTTTCCATTTTCTCCAGACCATAGGTCTGGGCACTTTGGGCTATCATACAACAAATTCTTGGTAATGCGCCTGCATTCCCCTGTGAAATCCCTAGTCTATGGTCTATGGTGAAATTAAAAATCTGCAGCGAGAGAAACCACATTGCACCCTAGCATTTTTTTCATTACTATGTTGTTTCATCCATGTCAGCAGGGCATGATCTGACACAAGCTTATATCTCCTACTCAAGAGGTAATACTTCATAGATTCTAGTGCCCACTTTACAGCTAAGCATTCACGCTCTACGATGGCATAGTTTTTTTCAGCCAGAGTCACCTTCCTGCTCAAATATATTACTAGGTGTTGTTCTCTATTTATAGTTTGAGGCAAGATGGCTCCGAACCCTGTGTCCTAGGCATCTGTCTGAACCAAAAACTCCATTTTAAAATCTGTTGAAATTAACACAGGTTGCTCACATAAATCTGACTTAAGGCACTGAAAGGCTGGCTCCACTTCGGGAGACCATGACTGTTGTGAATTCTGTGGCTGAATTCACTCCTGTGGTCACAAGTGGTACTGCAGCTTCTGAGCTTCCTCCCTCAGGTGTTCTGGTGAGCTCGTTAACTGCTTCATTACTTAACTCCGCCTGATGCTGCTATCCTTGCTCCTTGTCAATGTTTCAGTGTTGGATCTGAGCTTCTCCTGATTGTTCCTGTGACCTGCTGCTCTGTATAGCTAAGTGCTTTTTGCTTTTTTGTTGCTTTTTTTCTGTCCAGCTTGTCTTTTGTTTTGCTGGAAGCTCTGAGACGCAAAGGGTGTACCGCCGTGCCGTTAGTTCGGCACGGTGGGTTTTTTTTGCCCCCTTTGCGTGGTTTTGCTTTAGGGTTTTTTGTAGACTGCAAAGTTCGCTTTACTGTCCTCGCTCTGTCCTAGAATATCGGGCCCCACTTTGCTGAATCTATTTCATCCCTACGTTTTGTCTTTTCATCTTACTCACAGTCATTATATGTGGGGGGCTGCCTTGTCCTTTGGGGAATTTCTCTGGGGCAAGTCAGGCCTATTTTTCTATCTTCAGGCTAGCTAGTTTCTTAGGCTGTGCCGAGTTGCCTAGGTAGTTGTTAGGCGCAATCCACAGCCGCTTTTAGTTGTGTTTAGGATAGGATCAGGTGTGCAGTCTACAGAGTTTCCACGTCTCAGAGCTCGTTCTTGTATTTTTGGGTATTTGTCAGATCACTGTGTGCGCTCTGATCGCTAAGCACACTGTGTTTCTGGATTGCCTTCATAACACCAGTCATTAGCAAACATAACAGTACAAGGAGCCCAAACTAATGATTCTCAATAGAGGGAAAGAAAAAGTTCTGACATCATTTTTTTTTTTTTCTGCTCTGTGTTCACTTTTTTTTTTTCCCCTAGACATTTGGGTGATTCTGGACACAGGTGTGGACATGGATATTCAGGGTCTGTGCTCTTCAATGGATAATCTCGTTATAAATGTACAAAAAATTCAAGATACTATTGATCAGAAATCTATGTTAGAACCAAGAATTCCTATTCCTGATTTGTTTTTTGGAGATAGAACTAAGTTTCTAAGTTTCAAAAATAATTGTAAGCTATTTCTGGCCTTGAAACCTCATTCTTCTGGTAATCCTATTCAACAGGTTTTGATTATTATTTCTTTTTTGCGCGGCGACCCTCAAGACTGGGCATTTTCTCTTGCGCCAGGAGACCCTGCATTGAGTAGTGTCGATGCGTTTTTCCTGGCGCTCGGATTGCTGTACGATGAGCCTAATTCAGTGGATCAGGCTGAGAAAAATTTGCTGGCTTTGTGCCAGGGTCAGGATGATATAGAAGTATATTGTCAGAAATTTAGGAAATGGTCAGTACTCACTCAGTGGAATGAATCTGCGCTGGCAGCTTTGTTCAGAAAGGGTCTCTCTGAGGCTCTTAAGGATGTCATGGTGGGATTTCCTATGCCTGCTGGTTTGAATGAGTCTTTGTCTTTGGCCATTCAGATCGGTCGATGCTTGCGCGAGCGTAAATCTGTGCACCATTTGGCGGTACTGCCTGAGGTTAAACCTGAGCCTATGCAGTGCGATAGGACTATGACTAGAGTTGAACGGCAGGAATACAGACGTCTGAATGGTCTGTGTTTCTACTGTGGTGATTCCACTCATGCTATTTCTGATTGTCCTAAGCGCACTAAGCGGTCCGCTAGGTCTGCCGTCATTGGTACTGTACAGTCCAAATTCCTTCTGTCCATTACCTTGATATGCTCTTTGTCGTCGTTTTCTGTCATGGCGTTTGTGGATTCGGGCGCTGCCCTGAATCTGATGGATTTGGATTATGCTAAACGTTGTGGGTTTTTCTTGGAGCCTTTGCGGTGTCCTATTCCATTGAGAGGAATTGATGCTACACCTTTGGCCAAGAATAAACCTCAATACTGGGCCCAGCTGACCATGTGCATGGCTCCTGCACATCAGGAAGTTATTCGCTTTCTGGTGTTGCATAATCTGCATGATGTGGTCGTGTTGGGGTTGCCATGGCTACAAACCCATAATCCAGTATTGGATTGGAATTCCATGTCGGTATCCAGCTGGGGTTGTCAGGGGGTACATGGTGATGTTCCATTTTTCTCGATTTCGTCATCCACCCCTTCTGAGGTCCCAGAGTTCTTGTCTGATTATCAGGATGTATTTGAAGAGCCCAAGTCCGATGCTCTACCTCCGCATAGGGATTGTGATTGTGCTATCAATTTGATTCCTGGTAGTAAATTCCCTAAAGGTCGATTATTTAATTTATCCGTGCCCGAACACGCCGCTATGCGCAGTTATGTGAAGGAATCCCTGGAGAAGGGACATATTCGCCCATCGTCATCACCACTGGGAGCAGGGTTCTTCTTTGTAGCCAAGAAGGATGGTTCGCTGAGACCGTGTATTGATTACCGCCTTCTTAATAAGATCACTGTTAAATTTCAGTATCCCTTGCCATTGTTATCTGACTTGTTTGCTCGGATTAAGGGGGCTAGTTGGTTCACTAAGATAGATCTTCGTGGTGCGTATAATCTGGTGAGAATCAGGCAAGGAGATGAATGGAAAACTGCATTCAATACGCCCGAGGGTCATTTTGAGTATCTAGTGATGCCGTTCGGACTTGCCAATGCTCCATCTGTGTTTCAGTGTTTTATGCATGACATCTTCCGTGAGTATCTGGATAAATTCCTGATTGTTTACTTGGATGACATTTTGATCTTCTCAGATGATTGGGAGTCTCATGTGAAGCAGGTCAGAATGGTTTTTCAGGTCCTGCGTGCTAACTCTTTGTTTGTGAAGGGATCAAAGTGTCTCTTCGGTGTGCAGAAAGTTTCATTTTTGGGGTTCATCTTTACCCCTTCTACTATCGAGATGGATCCAGTTAAGGTCCAAGCCATCCAGGATTGGATTCAGCCGACATCTCTGAAAAGTCTGCAAAAGTTCCTGGGCTTTGCTAATTTTTATCGTCGCTTCATCTGTAATTTTTCTAGCATTGCCAAACCATTGACCGATTTGACCAAGAAGGGTGCTGATTTGGTTAATTGGTCTTCTGCTGCTGTGGAAGCTTTTCAGGAGTTGAAGCGTCGTTTTTGTTCTGCCCCTGTGTTGTGTCAGCCAGATGTTTCTCTTCCGTTCCAGGTCGAGGTTGATGCTTCTGAGATTGGAGCAGGGGCGGTTTTGTCACAGAGAGGTTCTGATTGCTCAGTGATGAAACCATGTGCTTTCTTTTCCAGGAAGTTTTTGCCCGCTGAGCGTAATTATGATGTGGGCAATCGAGAGTTGCTGGCCATGAAGTGGGCATTCGAGGAGTGGCGTCATTGGCTTGAAGGAGCTAAGCATCGCGTGGTGGTATTGACTGATCATAAGAACTTGACTTATCTCGAGTCTGCCAAGCACTTGAATCCTAGATAGGCCCGTTGGTCGTTATTTTTTGCCCGCTTCGACTTTGTGATTTCGTACCTTCCGGGCTCTAAAAATGTGAAGGCGGATGCTCTGTCTAGGAGTTTTGTGCCCGACTCTCCGGGTTTATCTGAGCCAGCGGGTATCCTCAAGGAAGGAGTCATTGTGTCTGCCATCTCCCCTGATTTGCGGCGGGTGCTGCAAAAATTTCAGGCGAATAAACCTGATCGTTGTCCAGCAGAGAAACTGTTCGTCCCTGATAGGTGGACTAATAAACTTATCTCTGAACTTCATTGTTCGGTGTTGGCTGGTCATCCTGGAATCTTTGGTACCAGAGAGTTAGTGGCTAGATCCTTCAGGTGGCCATCTCTGTCACGGGATGTACGTACTTTTGTGCAGTCCTGTGGGATTTGTGCTAGGGCTAAGCCCTGCTGTTCTCGTGCCAGTGGGTTGCTTTTGCCCTTGCCGGTCCCAAAGAGGCCTTGGACACATATTTCGATGGATTTCATTTCTGACCTTCCCATTTCTCAAAAGATGTCAGTCATTTGGGTGGTCTGTGATCGCTTTTCTAAAATGGTCCATCTGGTGCCCTTGGCTAAATTGCCTTCCTCCTCTGATTTGGTACCTTTGTTCTTTCAGCATGTGGTTCGGTTGCATGGCATTCCTGAGAATATTGTTTCTGACAGAGGTTCCCAGTTTGTTTCAAGGTTTTGGCGAGCCTTTTGTGGTAGGATGGGCATTGACCTATCCTTTTCCTCGGCTTTCCATCCTCAGACTAATGGCCAGACCGAACGAACCAATCAGACCTTGGAAACATATCTGAGATGTTTTGTTTCTGCAGACCAGGATGATTGGGTGTCCTTTTTGCCGTTGGCTGAGTTCGCCCTTAATAATCGGGCCAGCTCGGCTACCTTGGTTTCTCCATTTTTTTGCAATTCTGGGTTCCATCCTCGTTTCTCTTCAGGACAGGTTGAGTCTTCGGACTGTCCTGGTGTGGATTCTGTGGTGGATAGGTTGCAGCAGATCTGGACTCAGGTAGTGGACAATTTGATCTTGTCCCAGGAGAAAGCTCAACTTTTCGCTAATCGCAGACGCCGTGTGGGTCCCCGACTTCGTGTTGGGGATCTGGTTTGGTTATCTTCTCGTCATATTCCTATGAAGGTTTCCTCTCCTAAATTTAAACCTCGTTTTATTGGTCCGTATAGGATTTCTGAGGTTCTCAATCCTGTGTCTTTTCGTTTGACCCTCCCAGACTCCTTTTCCATACATAATGTATTCCATAGGTCGTTGTTGCGGAGATACGTGGCACCTATGGTTCCATCTGTTGAGCCTCCTGCCCCGGTTTTGGTGGAGGGGGAATTGGAGTATATTGTGGAGAAGATTTTGGATTCTCGTGTTTCTAGACGGAAACTCCAGTATCTGGTTAAATGGAAGGGTTATGCTCAGGAAGATAATTCCTGGGTTTTTGCCTCTGATGTTCATGCTTCCGATCTTGTTCGTGCCTTTCATGCGGCTCATCCTGGTCGGCCTGGGGGCTCTGGTGAGGGTTCGGTGACCCCTCCTCAAGGGGGGGGTACTGTTGTGAATTCTGTGGCTGAATTCACTCCTGTGGTCACAAGTGGTACTGCAGCTTCTGAGCTTCCTCCCTCAGGTGTTCTGGTGAGCTCGTTAACTGCTTCATTACTTAACTCCGCCTGATGCTGCTATCCTTGCTCCTTGTCAATGTTTCAGTGTTGGATCTGAGCTTCTCCTGATTGTTCCTGTGACCTGCTGCTCTGTATAGCTAAGTGCTTTTTGCTTTTTGTTGCTTTTTTTCTGTCCAGCTTGTCTTTTGTTTTGCTGGAAGCTCTGAGACGCAAAGGGTGTACCGCCGTGCCGTTAGTTCGGCACGGTGGGTTTTTTTTGCCCCCTTTGCGTGGTTTTGCTTTAGGGTTTTTTGTAGACTGCAAAGTTCGCTTTACTGTCCTCGCTCTGTCCTAGAATATCGGGCCCCACTTTGCTGAATCTATTTCATCCCTACGTTTTGTCTTTTCATCTTACTCACAGTCATTATATGTGGGGGGCTGCCTTTTCCTTTGGGGAATTTCTCTGGGGCAAGTCAGGCCTATTTTTCTATCTTCAGGCTAGCTAGTTTCTTAGGCTGTGCCGAGTTGCCTAGGTAGTTGTTAGGCGCAATCCACAGCCGCTTTTAGTTGTGTTTAGGATAGGATCAGGTGTGCAGTCTACAGAGTTTCCACGTCTCAGAGCTCGTTCTTGTATTTTTGGGTATTTGTCAGATCACTGTGTGCGCTCTGATCGCTAAGCACACTGTGTTTCTGGATTGCCTTCATAACACCAGTCATTAGCAAACATAACACATGACATCATTATGGATTTCCGTCCTCTTGTCAGGTCCTTCAACAGTGCTGCTCTTGTGGGGAAATTTGGTATGAACCTCTGACAGCAGCCGGTGATTCCTTAAAAGCCTTCACTTGTTTCTTAGTTACTGGCCTAGGCCAACTCTGTATGGCCTCAACTTTATTAATTTGAGGTTTGAAAAATCCCCTGCCAATAACAAACCTGACGTACTCAGCCTCACCTAGCCCTAAGGCACATTTTTCTGGATTTATTATGAGACCTGCTCCACTGATTGCATCTAGTACAACATACATTTTGCTTACACTTTGCACAGATGGCTTCCCCAGTCTTCATAGAAGACAACCACATAAACTAGGAAAGCTGCTATGTAACTATCATGTGGCCTTAAAGTTAAATCCATCAATCTCTGAAAGTTTGCAGGCATTCCGTGTAGACCAAATGGTATGTTCCTTTATTCGTACAAACCATACAAGGTAGAAAAAGCTGTCATTTCTTTGGCCCTCTTTGTTAAAGCAAATTGCCAATAACCCTTGGTAAGATCCAGAGTCATTATGTATCTGCCAAGTTTGTCAATTAATTTATATACCCAGGGCATGGAATATGCATCAAATTTAGAGAAATTCCGAAATTCATTGCAAATCCTCCAGGCCCTGTTTGGTTTGGGAATCAACACAACTGGCTGGGCCATTCACTTCGGGACTCTTCAATCACTCCCAGCTCCAACATATGTTTGACTTCAGTCAAGATTGCTTCTCGGCGTGTCTGTAGTATTCTATAGGGTTTAGGGTTGTTTTTTTTTACCTGATTCAGTAACTATATCATGTTTCATTAGTTGGGTATTCCCAGGAATGTCAGGCAACTTTGTTTTGTTCTTCTGCAGGAATTGTTGGGTTTCCTGTCGTTCGGTATCCCACAAGTTCACCACTGGAACTGTTTGTGGCGAACGATTATGCTTAAGACCCCAATGATTCTCTGTCTTTACATGGTTTAGATTCAAATGCTATAGCTGGTATGGTTTATATTGATGGATGTACCTTATAATTTACTTCTCCAACCTACTCGACTACCTAATATGGACCCTGCCATTTTGCCAAAAATTTGCTTTCAACTGTCAGCACTAAGACCAAGACTGGGTTGAAGTTCCTGATTTTGGATGCCCTATTATACACTCGGCCTCCAGCTTCTGAGTGTGCCCTTTGACCATAGGTAAAACTTTTTCGATTCGGTCCTGCATCTGCTCTTATAGCACTTTTATATGAGGTTGGAATGCCCACCAGGGCCGTGGGGTACTCAATACCATGTCCAGTCCTTAAAGGGATGTGTCACGGTGGTGGTGACCCACTCTGCGGCCCTGGGCGCCCATATTAAAGGGACGGTCTTTAAAGGGGTTTCTGAAATAATAAAAGTTTGTGACGCCATCCGTGGTATTCGGTCAGGGACGACCGACGCTGCTTAAAGGGGTCCTCTGGGGTGTTGTTTTGGCAGCTGGGATGGCATTGCTTCCCACAGATGAAGCAAGGTCCCCAGGGCTCCCGGTGTATTAGAGGAGATGGTGACCGGTGGTGTAGTAAGAAAACAGAGGACACAGGGTTGCAGTCTCTTTACCTCTTTACTTGGATTAAGGCAGCCACAGTCCAGGGTACAGGATCACAGATGCTGATGTGGTCCGGCCAGCTTGGAAACAAATTGGGAATCCCTCTAACCAGGTGGGGTTGGAAGCCTTCCTACTAGGGCTGAGGTGTTGTAATCCCTTGGTGCCTTAGGCCTCACACAAGGTCCTCACGTTTCCTCCCTGTCCCCCTTGTTGGTAGGACACAACCCGTACAACAGGTAGCTCGAGCCTTTTTACAGGATCTCTATCACGACCCGGGCTCAATCTGTTACTGTGTGCTCGGGCATTAATGGTGGACAGGTAATTTGCAATCTGCTGTCCGCCAGTTTCTGCCGTGGGGCATGAAGTTACCCGCACAACCTTGGTCTTCTGACTACTGGTATCTGCACTCAGCATGGAGGAAGCCCAGTTGCAGCTTCTCTCTCCTGCTTTTCACTCTCCTGTGCTTCTTCTCCCTCTCAGTCTCCTATAGACTGCTCTGCTTTCTTTTGCCTTCCCAGGAGTTGCAGAATCACTCGTCTCCACTGCCCCAGCTTTCCTTCCTCTCCCTTCGCTCTCCTCTCACCAACTGTCTAACTTCAATTGCTTAGCAACTGCATAACAACTGACTCCTCCTCCCGATCAGAGAGAGCAGCTCCCCTGAAGTCCGGTGTAGAGCTGCCTCTTCTGGCCTGGAGTCAGAACAGTGTTGTATGTGCTGAACAACTGTCAAAGGGATCCTTCCTCGCTTCCAAGCGTGACATCACACTCCCCATGAGGAAAGCAATGCCACTGTAACAACCGGTTACCTGGGGTGTTACACTGTGGCCTCAGCTTCCTATGTTTCTTTTGCTATGTCCAGCCGACCTCTTGGGTGCCTCTCATACACTATCTCAAAAGCCGAGAAACAGGTACAAGCGTACAGTACTTCTCTCATGGAGAACATTAAATATGGCAAAAGATAGTCCAAAATTGCATCCATCCTTTTCCAGCACCTTTTGTAACATGCTTTAGCATCTTCTTGAGCCGCTCGACTATTCCATACGTTTGTGGATGATATACCAAGGTACAGTATGTATGCTCTTATTGTGCAATAACTGTACACTCAAAAACAGAGCAGACAGGCAGAAAGAGTAAAACATATGGTATGAGTATAAAGCCATTGTCATGTTCCTTGCCTTTTTATATACTAAATGAAATTGAAATTCAGCTAAGCTTTCCTAAATCAGTGTTCATTTTCCATTTGATTTACACAATTGCTTCTCTGATTTGTAAATGCATCTGTTTCATCATGTTTTGCAATCCATAATTGTGATTCACATGATATTCTAAATGGCAAACGAATCATTTCCTTTAATAATGTTGTTTCTTCTGCTTTTTTATAGACAATCTTTTAGATAATAAAATTACTTCCTATTATTTAACCTTGTGAATACGTTAGGCATGATAACTTATTTAAAGTTTTACCAGAAAGATAAAAACAGTACAATTGCAAAGAATAATTTATTCCTCAATATTGAGTAGACAATGTTACATAACAAGTAAATGTTAAATAACAAGTTATAAAAAACAAAGGGGGAATGTTCAATATAATATGTAAATGAAATCATTTTGTATAAAGGATGTAATAAATTAATACAGAGGTTCCCCAAAACTTATTAAGAAAACAAATAATGGCAACGTTGCAAGGAGGATTGTTTAATCTTTTGCTAAAAGTCTGCAGTCACTGTGACTGCAGACTTCTGAATCCTAACAGCGCGAGCAATATAGGCTGTCAGGATTCTCTGACATCTGTGGTTAAAATGGGCGGTCACAGTCTTCTTACATAAACTCGAAAAAGAGTTCTTTCAGTGATGTCTCTTGTTCAGGTTTTCAAAATTGATGGTTTATTTTTGCTATAGGCCATCAATGCAAAATTGGTGGGGGTCCGATTCATGGCATCAGGAGCGGACACAGAAGGAAGAGGGCCCTGTGTAAGTACAATATATGGGCCCTTTGCAGACTAACATCTCATAATAATGCAGAACTTCACCCTCTTTGGAGGTGGAAGTGAGCCATCTTTTTTCTTGGCACCTTCTTCTTGGGCACTTCTGATCAGCAGTTTTAACGGACTACGGCACTCAGGCAAGTGCTACACTCTTCCCCA
Organism: Ranitomeya imitator; assembly: GCF_032444005.1. Classification (NCBI taxonomy): domain Eukaryota; kingdom Metazoa; phylum Chordata; class Amphibia; order Anura; family Dendrobatidae; genus Ranitomeya; species Ranitomeya imitator. The sequence goes on along the minus strand of NC_091287.1, from coordinate 433,854,978 downwards.
TGTTTACATTGCTCCATAAGTGTGATACCTTTTAGGCTGCTCTATATCTATTTTATTTTATTTTATGATATAGTGTTATCGTGATTTGATTTGTTTTTTTTTACCATGTTCACTAAATGCTAAAACTGACCTGCCTTTATGATTTTCCAGGTCTTTGCGAGTTCGAAGATGCCAAACATGTATAGGTTCTTTCTTATTTCAATGGTGAAATAAAAGTTGATATTTTTCGAGACCCGGAGCATCTCTATTTTTCAAGATCTGGCAATGCTTTCATTGATGCCATTTTGGTGTAGATACAATCTTTTGATGGCCCGTTATTACATTTTAATGCAATGTTGAGGTGACCAAAAATGTAATTCTGGCGTTTTGATTTTTTTTCGCGTTTCACCATTTACTGATCAGATTAATTATTTTTATATATTGAGAGATCGGGACGATTCTGAACGTGGCAATACTAAATATGTGTTGTTATTTTTTTTAATTATTTTATTTTAAATGTGGCAAATGGAAGGTGATTTAAACTTTTATATTTTTTTTAATTGTAATATTTTTAAAACTTTTTTTTTTATTTTTCACTTCTGTCAGTATACCTGACACATCTGCAGGTTCCTCTCAGCTTCAGCTTCCATCTAACAGGCAGACAGGGCTGCATTGTTGTTGAAGTACAGCAGAGCTGCAAAAAAATGTGTTTGCAAGAATGCAAAGTTTATTTCTCCTATTCTGTGTTAGTTACTTGTCTCACACTGGTAATGCCCCTTTTTATTTAGAATAAGCTCTGGAGGCAGATTTATCAGCACCATCCTCCCCATAGCCTGGAAGAGGTCACTTATTTAAAGTGAAAAAAGATGATTTCTCAACAACGAGGCATCTGATATGAGACACACAGGGAGGACTTTTTCAGTAGTCTATAACTTGTATGCCAATATTAATAGGTCAAATGTGGTGACAGATTCCCTTCAACGTGAGAGGCTGTATGTTTGGGGTCATTCTTTTGCTGCAGAATAAATTTGGAGGCAAACAGACACCTTTGTGATGGTATTACTTGATGAAGAAGTATCTGCCTGTATTTCACAGCATTGAGGATGCCATTAATCTTGACCAAATTCACTACTATATTGCTAAAATGCAGGTCCAAGCTTGTAAGCAACCTCCACCATGCTTTTCTTTGCCTGCAGGCACTCATTATTGTACCACTCTCCAGGCCTTCTGTGACAAACTGTCTTCTGTTATAGGCAAATATTTCCCATTTTGAGTCATCAGTCAAGAGCACCTGCTGCCTTTTTATCTGCATCCTGGTTCCTATGTATTCATACATAGTTGAGTCACTTGTCTGTGTTTTCATGTATAAGGTATGGTTTTGGTTACAATAATTTCATGAAGACCACTTCTGGCAAGATTTCAGCAGACAGTAGATGGGTGTAGCTGGGTCCCATTAGTTGTCAGTTCTGAGATGATGGCACTCCTGGAAATCTTCCAATTTTGAAGGGAAGTAAGCATGAAGTGTCTTTTTTCTGCTGTACTGTTTCCAGGATATCTCTGTACTTGGCCGCATTCATGTTTACTTTAAAGCCAACCAGTCGTCCTGTCCCTGCAGCTGAAAAACACCTCCATAGCATGATGCTGCCACCACCATGTTTTACTGTTGGGATGATTATTCAGTTTGGCTGGATGGCCAGGTCTACGAAAGACTTTTGGTGGTCCCAAACTTCTTTCATTTAAGGATTATGGAGACAACTGTGCTCTTGGGAACCTTGAGTATTGCAGAAATTCTGTTATAACCTTGGCAAGATCTGTGCCTTGCCACAATTCTGTCTCTGAGCTCCTTGACCAGTTCCTTTGACCTCATGATTCTCATTTGGTCTGACTTGCACTGTGAGCTGTTAGGTCTTATATAGACAAGTGTGTGCCTTTCCAAATCAAGTTCTATCAGTTTAATTAAACATAGCTGGACTCCAATGATGGAGTAGAACCATCTCAAGGACAATCACAAGGAAATGGACAGCATGTGACTTAAATATGAGTGTCTGGGCAAAGGGTCTGAATACTTATGACCATGTAATATTTCAGGTTTTCTTTTTTAATAAATATGCAAAAATTTCGACAATTCTGTTTTTTAGTCAAAATGGGGAGCAGAGTGTACATTAATGAGAAAAAAATTAACTTTTTTGAATTTAACAAATGACTGCAATGTAAAAAAGAGTGAAAATTGTAAAGGGGTCTGAATACTTTCCGTACCCATGGTACCAAAAAACTGATGTGTGAAAGAGACATTACATTACATTAACAATTAAATAAGTACTTTTCTAGGAAATTTTTGCCTTGGGGTAAGGGTATGCATGGTCAATGGATAGCCATGACACATGATCATTACACAAGGCAAGAAGAACATTCTGTTGATCTATAAACAAAGGGTGCAAAATTGTAAAATAAAACAGTGTGGTACTATATTAATAAAGAATAAATTGAATAGTATTTTATTCTAACAAGCTAATAGATTTATTTACTTCTTGAGAAATTTGCAACTAGTGTCCAGTGTGTTGAAGTTCATTACAAATTATTAGTTTAGCCAACCAATTACTCGCCTTCATCACCAACACCAATGGCTCACTATTATCACCATCAACAATGACTCACCATCATCACCAGCATCAATGATTCACCATCATCACCATCACCAGTGACACACCATCATCACCATCACCAATAACATGCCATCATCACCATCACCAATGACTCACCATTATCACCATCACTAATGACTCACAATCACCAATGTCTCACCACCATCACCAATGGCTTGCCATCATCACCAACACCAGTGACACACCATCATCACCATCACCAATAACATGCCATCATCACCATCACCAGTGACACACCATCATCACCATCACCAATAACATGCCATCATCACCATCACCAATGACTCACCATTATCACCATCACTAATGACTCACAATCACCAATGTCTCACCACCATCACCAATGGCTTGCCATCATCACCAACACCAGTGACTCACTGTCATCACCATAAACAATGACTTGCCATCACCACCATCATCAATGACTTACCATCACCAATGACACGCCACCATCACCAATGACTCACTATCATCACCAACACAATGACTTGCCATCATCACCATCACCAATGACTCGCCATCATCACCATCATCAATGACTCGGCATCTTCACCAACACCAATGGCTCACTATTATCACCATCACCAATGACTCGTCATCATCACCATCACCAATGATTCACCATCATCACCATCACCAATGAGAGCGCATCATCACCATCACCAATGACTCACTATTATCACCATCACCAATGACTCGGCATCGTCACCATCTCCAATGACTCACTATTATCACCATTACCAGTAACTCACCATCATCACCATCACCAATGACTCGGCATCTAATCATCACCAATGACTCACCATAATCACCAACACCAATGATTCACCATTATCACCATCACCAATGACTCGGCATCATCACCATCATCAATGACTCGCTATTATCACCATCAAGAAGTCATTTTGAGACTTTGTAGTCAGAAGATTTTCTCATTTATATGAAAGAGTTTTTATTTACATATGATCTTTTATTTAAAGAATGTTCAAGTGAAGACCTTTTGTCCTTCGCTGAGTGTCATTGATAATGTAGAGGTCATTTGAACATCTGTAACTTAACATTCAATATAAATTAAAATGAGTATTGCATCAAAACGACCATTCACTGAGAGGTTGTGTTTTCAATGATCGTTGCACCATTTTTAAATGGGTAAAAAGAGAAAGCTACTTTAGAGAGAGAAATCTGTGTAGATAGTTGTGGAACAAGTTGCATGGGCCATAAGCAAATATCACAATATTTGGTATATAATAGTTTAACAAAGTTGTCCAGGCATGGGGCTCAAGTCTGCAGTCACTCTGTGTGACTGTAGACTTGTGAATCCTCACAGTGTGCAGGGTGCGCACTGTCAGGGTTCTCTGGTGCCGACAATGAGAGCAGGCAGTCATGTGACCACAAGTATGTGATTTGTATACTTTTGTCCACATTCCGAGTAGACATGTCCAGCCTCACTCAATACCCTTGTATTGAGAGAGACCACACATATCTAGTAGTCATGTGACTGCATGTATGAAAATCGCATATATGCGATCTACCACTCGCTGCTGGAGAATTTTGACAGCGAGCACACTGCGCGCTGTCAGGACTTCACAATTCTACAGTCACAAAGACTGGAGACTTCAGTTCCAAGTCTGGACAACCCCTTTAAGTGTAAATATATTGAACAAGCATAATTTCCAACAAAAAATACATAAATTCACAGATAAGAATGACAATGAAATAAAAATGTGGGAAAAGCATCACGTTATTAGTCACATCACTGTCTACTGGAAACAATATCTGAAGAATTCAATACAGGGGCTGACATTGTTTTCACATACAATTTTGTATTGATATTACAAATCCCAAACATATAAAGATTTTTTAACTCTACCTGTTACCATTTTCTAACCAAAGTGCAATTTCTAGATTAGGATAAGGTGCTTATAAAGTGTTCTTCATGTGGTCCAAAAGAAAAACTACACCAATTATCAGATGAATTTCTGAGATAATAAAGTTCAGTTTTTCATGTACTGCTTATGTTCTGAACTGGAAAATATGTCATTATTGATCTATTGAAACAACCAGTGATTTCGAAATCAAGTACTTGATTCATAGAGTATAGAGAGGTCATAGAGTAGAAAACTCTAGATATTCTTCTGTCTTTTCTAAAAGCATGATTGTATGCTCTGAGACTATTCCCTGCAAATTACTGGCAATTTTCCTTTAGAAAAGTATGATATATATACAGTGGGGCAAAAAAGTATTTAGTCAGTCAGCAATAGTGAAAGTTCCACCACTTAAAAAGATGAGAGGCGTCTGTAATTTACATCATAGGTAGACCTCAACTATGGGAGACAAACTGAGAAAAAAAAATCCAGAAAATCACATTGTCTGTTTTTTTAACATTTTATTTGCATATTATGGTGGAAAATAAGTATTTGGTCAGAAACAAACAATCAAGATTTCTGGCTCTCACAGACCTGTAACTTCTTCTTTAAGAGTCTCCTCTTTCCTCCACTCATTACCTGTAGTAATGGCACCTGTTTAAACTTGTTATCAGTATAAAAAGACACCTGTGCACACCCTCAAACAGTCTGACTCCAAACTCCACTATGGTGAAGACCAAAGAGCTGTCAAAGGACACCAGAAACAAAATTGTAGCCCTGCACCAGGCTGGGAAGACTGAATCTGCAATAGCCAACCAGCTTGGAGTGAAGAAATCAACAGTGGGAGCAATAATTAGAAAATGGAAGACATACAAGACCACTGATAATCTCCCTCGATCTGGGGCTCCACGCAAAATCCCACCCCGTGGGGTCAGAATGATCACAAGAACGGTGAGCAAAAATCCCAGAACCACGCGGGGGGACCTAGTGAATGAACTGCAGAGAGCTGGGACCAATGTAACAAGGCCTATCATAAGTAACACACTACGCCACCATGGACTCAGATCCTGCAGTGCCAGACGTGTCCCACTGCTTAAGCCAGTTCATGTCTGGGCCCGTCTGAAGTTTGCTAGAGAGCATTTGGATTATCCAGAGGAGTTTTGGGAGAATGTCCTATGGTCTGATGAAACCAAACTGGAACTGTTTGGTAGAAACACAACTTGTCGTGTTTGGAGGAAAAAGAATACTGAGTTGCATCCATCAAACACCATACCTACTGTAAAGCATGGTGGTGGAAACATCATGCTTTGGAGCTGTTTCTCTGCAAAGGGGACAGGACGACTGATCCGGGTAAATGAAAGAATGAATGGGGCCATGTATCGTGAGATTTTGAGTGCAAACCTCCTTCCATCAGCAAGGGCATTGAAGATGAAAAGTGGCTGGGTCTTTCAACATGACAATGATCCAAAGCACACCGCTAGGGCAACGAAGGAGTGGCTTCGTAAGAAGCATTTCAAGGTCCTGGAGTGGCCTAGCCAGTCTCCAGATCTCAACCCTATAGAAAACCTTTGGAGGGAGTTGAAAGTCCATGTTGCCAAGCGAAAAGCCAAAAACATCACTGCTCTAGAGGAGATCTGCATGGAGGAATGGGCCAACATACCAACAACAGTGTGTGGCAACCTTGTGAAGACTTACAGAAAACGTTTGACCTCTGTCATTGCCAACAAAGGATATATTACAAAGTATTGAGATGAAATATTGTTTCTGACCAAATACTTATTTTCCACCATAATATGCAAATAAAATGTTAAAAAAGCAGACAATTTGATTTTCTGGATTTTTTTTTCTCAGTTTGTCTCCCATAGTTGAGGTCTACCTATGATGTAAATTACAGACGCCTCTCATCTTTTTAAGTGGTGGAACTTGCACTATTGCTGACTGACTAAATACTTTTTTGCCCCACTGTATATATATATATATATATATATATATATATATATATATATATATATATATATATATATATATATTATACAATGTATTCAGCCTTTTTTGCAGTGTGGCAGTGGGCATTATCCTATTGAAGGAGACAGCCTGTCTATTCTCCGGCATGGGATGGACCCAGCATTGTCATTATCAGGACTGGTCTATCCCACACCAATGAAAAGGCGGGGAAGGTGTGATCTAGACTTTTCAGAGAACATCCCATGCCATTCCAGTAGCCACTTTTGGAGAAAAAACATCATGAACAACTAACATATGTTATATGACTAACTTGACAAGATAATTCTCAGACTTAAAAAGAATCTGTCAACACGATTTTACTACCTCAACTGAGAGCAGTATAATGTAGGGGCAGAGACCCTAATTCCAGCAATGTGTTTCTTATGCTTACTTTGCTGGTTGCTGTAGAACAAGCAGTTCTCTTAATGCTGAGCTCTGTATAACCCCGCCCGCACCACTGATTGGCTGCTTTCTGTACACACAGTGCAAAGGCAGAAAGCTACCAATCAGTGGTGAGGGGCGGGATTATACAGAGCTCATAATTATGGAGGACTACCCGGCAGTAGGTTTACAAGTCCCCTAGTGATAATTTCATGCAGACAAAGCAGTGATTCTATCAAAACTGCTGCAAGCAGCCGAGTTAGTAACACATCACTGGAATCAGCACCTCTATCTCTACATTATGATGCTCACAGAATAGGTGGCAAGAACCTAGTGACAGTTTCCCTTTAAATGAAGTCTGTCATTACAAAATGAGAGTCCAACATAGGCATAACTTCCGGTGGAGGACATAGCCATATTTAAAAATGGTGCCTTTAGTGTTTTAATCCATTGTTGCTTTCTTGTGAAATCCAAATTGATCAAATATACTAGTGAGATGCTCGGTGCACCAATGGCATGACCAAGTGGTTCAGTGTACCTTCCCAACTACATGTTACACCTTACACAGGAGCTAGCACTGCTAATTAAAGAGGATGGGTCAGAGATACATCTATAACAAGTAGGTGAGAAGATGCACTGAATCAATTGGCCATGCACCGAACACCTAATTAGCATAATTTAATAAAAGAGCATTTCAGGCAAACTCAGCAGTAGATTAAAACACTTTTAAGGTGCTGCGCAGAGGTTAGACACTCATTTTGTTCTGATTGATTTCCTTTTAAAGGTTAGTCTGAAACTAACACTGACTTAATCCTAAATATCTATTTAATGTAATAATCTAATATCTTTACATAATATCTAATACTTTAATTAAAATTCCCTACTGTTCCCTCTCTACTCTATCTAACTCCTTTATTTTTTTTTACTCGCTTCCTATTTGATGACGCTTAATTTTAGAATCCCAGTGAATGCGGTCAGGGAGCAGAGGCTGCAGTCACTACTACTGAGCATGTGGTAGATGTCAATTCTGATGTTTGCCATTAGGATCTTGTCACTGTGCAATATTGTTTTTAAAGGTAATGTGTCAGCAGGTTTTTGCGATGTAATCTGAAGGCAGCATGCGATAATGGTTAAAACACAGATTTCAGCGATGCCTCTCTTATCAAGCTATTGTTTTATGTTATGATCCGGTGACCTTGGAGCAGCATGAAAACTTTCACTGGAGTAGGTGGTAACTATACTGACCGCAAATCCTGATCTTAACACTGCAACTAGAAGTAGCCGTGGGGTGTACCTAACAAACCCTAGACACCTCGTCACAGCCGGAGGACTAAATACCCCTAAAGATGGAAATAGGAATACTATCTTGCCTCAGAGCAGAACCCCAAATGATAGGCAGCCCCCCACACATATTGGCGGTGAGTAGGAGAGGAAAGACACACACAGCCAGAAAACAGGATTAAGCACAAGAGGCCGCTCTAACTAAAATAGGAAAGGATAGGACAGAGTTCTGTGCGGTCAGTATTAAAACCCTTCCAAAAATATCCACAGCAGATTATACAAAAATTCCTCCATCTAACTAAAGACGTGGAACGGATATCTGCAACTCACCAGAGACTACTAAACTCAGAGCAGGAATACAATCAAAAACAAGCACACAGCTTGTGTGCCATGGAAAAAGAAACCAACACTTATCTTTGCTGAATTGCCAGCTAAGCAGGAGAATGTATGACACTAGGAACAGAACTTTTTTGAGGCCTCTGGATTAGGCCTCTATAACACACTAGACGCTACAAGCTATTTTAAAGTCAGACCACCTACTGTATGACACTAGGAAGAGAATAATTTTTGGGTGACCTGTGGATCAGGCTTCTATAAAACACTAGATGCTACAAACTGTTTTAAAGTCAGGTCCCCTACTGTATGACGTTATGAACGCAAGAATTTTTGAGCGGCCTCTGGATCAGGCCTCTACAGCTTAATTTCAACCCAACAAAGTGACAAAGTTTGATACGGTGGGCTGTCTAACTTTTTGCAACTGATTTTTTTTTTTTATGTGCCTTAGGTCTGCAGACAGTTTCATATCGCCACAGCACTAAATGACACGGTAGGATACAGCAGGCTGTTTCACATTTACAGTAGCTGGTGAAAAAATATTATTGAGAATGCTATACTCGTGCATGGAACACAACAAAGTAGTGCACAACACACTTGTAGGAGGTGTGCCCTGCCAGCTTTGTCTGTGGACCTCAGTAATGGCCAAAAGAAATGCTGGAAGGTAAATTTAACAGCCACACTGGACACTAGCTATCTACACTAGGGTTGAGCGACCTTTACTTTTATAGGATCGGGTCGGGTTTCACGAAACCCGACTTTTTCAAAAGTCGGGTCGAGTGAAATCGGCCGATCCTATAAAAAAGTCGGGGTCGGGGTCGGCCGAAACTCGAAACCCAATGCAATGCATTGGGTTTCCATGGTTCCCGGGGTCTGAAGGAGCCAAAACTCTCCTTCAGGCCCTGCGATCCATATTTTAGTGTAAAATAAAGAATTAAAATAAAAAATATCGCAATACTTACCCTCTGACGCGCCCTGGTACTAACCGGGAACCTTCCTTCCTTAGAATCAGCCTTCCAGGACCTTGCGGTGACGTCGCGGTGACGTCGTGGCTTGTGATTGGCCGCGCGGCCGCCCATGTGACCGCTCGCGCGACCAATCACAAGCCGCGACATCACCACGACGTCACCGAAGGTCCTGGAAGGGCTGATTCTTAGGAATATTCTATTCTTATTCCTATACTCACCCTCAGACGCTCCCTGCTTCTTTCCGGCAGCCTTCCTTCCTAAGAATCAGCCCTTCCAGGACCTTCGGTGACGTCGCGGTGACGTTGCGGCTTGTGATTGGTCGCGCGAGCGGTCACATGGGCGGCCGCGCGGCCAATCACAAGCCGCGACGTCACCGCGACATCACCGCAAGGTCCTGGAAGGCTGATTCTAAGGAAGGAAGGTTCCCGGTTAGTACCAGGGCGCGTCAGAGGGTAAGTATTGCGATATTTTTTATTTTAATTCTTTATTTTCCACTTAAATCTGAATTCCAATACCAATTCCCGATATAAACATATCGGGAATCGGTATCGGAATTCCGATTCTAGATTCAAAAGATCGCCGACTTCATGGCCGACCCCACACAGGAGTCGGGTCGGGTTTCCGACCTTGCCAAAAGTCGGCGACTTTTGAAAAATTTCGACCCGTTTCGCTCAACCCTAATCTACACTATCTGACTGATATACAACTGCCTAGCTAACTAGCTAAAATCTGTGATACAGCAGGCTTATCCACATTTAGCCAGATAAAAAATATTATTTAGAACACTATACTGCACGTAGAACAATAGAAGCAGTGGACTTGTAGGACATGTGCCCTGCTGGCTTTGTTTGTGGACCTTAGTAATGGTAAAAAAAAAAAGGCTGGAAGGTAAATTTTAGGCTACGTTCACATTAGCGTTGCGCCGCCCTGCGTCGGCGACGCAACGCGCGACGCACGGAAAAACGCGCGCAAACGCGCGCAAAAACGCGCGCGTTTTGCGACGCGTGCGTCGTTTTTGACGAAAATCGGACGCACAGAAAATGCAACTTGTTGCATTTTCTTGCGTCCGACGCTAGCGTCGGAAACGACGCACGTGGCGAAAAACGCCACCCAAAAAACGCACGCGTCCCCTATGTTAAACATAGGGGCGCGTCGCCGCTGCGTCGCCGCTGCGTCGCCGACGCAACAGCGGCGCAACGCTAATGTGAACGTAGCCTTACAGCCACACTGGACACTAGCTAGCTACACTATCTGACTGATCTACAACCGCCTAGCTAATTAACTAAAATCTTGCTGCTAACAATGGCAGCGTCAGGAGCAGCCTCTCTGCGCTGTTATAGTGTCAAAATGGTGCTAAGGCAAGATGTCCACTCTTTATATGGAGAGGGACATGTGATTTCAGCAGCCACTGACACAAGCCATTGTGTCAGAACATTGTGGATGTTTCCTGCGCCCTGATTGGCTAGCCGCAATGTTCACACATAAAGTTAGAGAAAAAAATTACTGTTTACAAGGACGCTGCACCTCTGAGCTCTGCCAACCGCCTCCCCTCATCAAACACGTGCCAAATACTAATGATACACCACCATTAATGTTGCCAAAGTGATGAAAATACTTTTGTGGCAACTCAGATATTTTCCAGCACTTTTTACAGAATGTTACCAATTTTTTCCGATATTATAAAATTTAGCTTTTGTTTTACCGAACACAAATCTGAATGTGCAATATTCGTACTGAAATTATGTTTGGCGATTGTTTTCTGAACAAATTCACTCATCACTAATTTTTATAGACTCTTCACAGTACTCATGTCAGGGGAAATGTTGGGACATGTGAGGCTCTATCACCACTGTGGATGTGATGTGGAGACATGTGACGCTCTATCACCACTGTGGATGTGATGGGGAGACATGTGAGGCTCTATCACCACTGTGTATGTGATGGGGAGACATGTGAGGCTCTATCACCACTGTGTATGTGATGTGGAGACATGTGACGCTCTATCACCACTGTGTATGTGATGTGGAGACATGTGACGCTCTATCACCACTGTGGATGTGATGTGGAGACATGTGAAGCTCTATCACTAGTGTGGATGTGATGTGGAGACATGTGACGCTCTATCACCACTGTGGATGTGATGTGGAGACATGTGACGCTCTATCACCACTGTGGATGTGATGTGGAGACATGTGACGCTCTATCACCACTGTGTATGTGATGTAGAGACATGTGACGCTCTATCACCACTGTGGATGTGATGTGGAGACATGTGACGCTCTATCACTAGTGTGGATGTGATGTGGAGACATGTGACGCTCTATCACCACTGTGGATGTGATGTGGAGACATGTGACGCTCTATCACCACTGTGGATGTGATGTGGAGACATGTGACGCTCTATCACTAGTGTGGATGTGATGTGGAGACATGTGACGCTCTATCACCACTGTGGATGTGATGTGGAGACATGTGACGCTCTATCACCACTGTGTATGTGATGTGGAGACATGTGACGCTCTATCACCACTGTGGATGTGATGTGGAGACATGTGAAGCTCTATCACTAGTGTGGATGTGATGTGGAGACATGTGACGCTCTATCACCACTGTGGATGTGATGTGGAGACATGTGACGCTCTATCACCACTGTGGATGTGATGTGGAGACATGTGACGCTCTATCACCACTGTGTATGTGATGTAGAGACATGTGACGCTCTATCACCACTGTGGATGTGATGTGGAGACATGTGACGCTCTATCACTAGTGTGGATGTGATGTGGAGACATGTGACGCTCTATCACCACTGTGGATGTGATGTGGAGACATGTGACGCTCTATCACCACTGTGGATGTGATGTGGAGACATGTGACGCTCTATCACCACTGTGGATGTGATGTGGAGACATGTGACGCTCTATCACCACTGTGTATGTGATGTGGAGACATGTGACGCTCTATCACCACTGTGGATGTGATGTGGAGACATGTGACGCTCTATCACCACTGTGGATGTGATGTGGAGACATGTGACGCTCTATCACCACTGTGGATGTGAGGTGGGAACATGTGAATCTCTATCACCACTGTGGATGTGATGTGGAGACATGTGACGCTCTATCACCACTGTGGATGTGATGTGGAGACATGTGACGCTCTATCACCACTGTGTATGTGATGTGAGGACATGTGAAGCTCTATCACCACTGTGGATGTGATGTGGAGACATGTGACGCTCTATCACCACTGTGGATGTGATGTGGAGACATGTGACGCTCTATCACCACTGTGGATGTGATGTGGAGACATGTGACGCTCTATCACCACTGTGTATGTGATGTGGAGACATGTGACGCTCTATCACCACTGTGGATGTGATGTGGAGACATGTGACGCTCTATCACCACTGTGGAGGTGATGTGGAGACATGTGACGCACTATCACCACTGTGGATGTGATGTGGAGACATGTGACGCTCTATCACCACTGTGGATGTGATGTGGAGACATGTGACGCTCTATCACCACTGTGGATGTGATGAGGAGACATGTGACGCTCTATCACCACTGTGGATGTGATGTGGAGACATGTGACGCTCTATCACCACTGTGGATGTGATGTGGGGACATGTGACGCTCTATCACCACTGTGGATGTGATGTGGAGACATGTGACGCTCTATCACCACTGTGGATGTGATGTGGAGACATGTGAAGCTCTATCACCACTGTGGATGTGATGTGGAGACATGTGACGCTCTATCACCACTGTGGATGTGATGTCGGGACATGTGAAGCTCTATCGCCACTGTGTATGTGATGTGGAGACATGTGACGCTCTATCACCATTGTGTATGTGATGTGGAGACAAGTGACGCTCTATCACCACTGTGTATGTGATGTGGAGACATGTGACGCTCTATCACCACTATGGATGTGATGTGGAAACATGTGAAGCTCTATCACCACTGTGGATGTGATGTGGAGACATGTGACGCTCTATCACCACTGTGGATGTGATGTCGGGACATGTGAAGCTCTATCGCCACTGTGTATGTGATGTGGAGACATGTGACGCTCTATCACCATTGTGTATGTGATGTGGAGACATGTGACACTCTATCACCACTGTGGATGTGATGTGGAAACATGTGAAGCTCTATCACCACTGTGGATGTGATGTGGAGACATGTGACGCTCTATCACCACTGTGGATGTGATGTGGAGACATGTGACGCTCTATCACCACTGTGGATGTGATGTGGAAACATGTGAAGCTCTATCACCACTGTGGATGTGATGTGGAGACATGTGACGCTCTATCACCACTGTGGATGTGATGTGGAGACATGTGATGCTCTATCACCACTGTGGATGTGATGTGGAAACATGTGACGCTCTATCACCACTGTGGATGTGATGTGGAGACATGTGACGCTCTATCACCACTGTGGATGTGATGTAGAGAAATGTGACGCTCTATCACCACTGTGTATGTGAGGTGGGAACATGTGACGCTCTATCACCACTGTGGATGTGATGTGGAGACATGTGACGCTCTATCACCACTGTGGATGTGATGTAGAGAAATGTGACGCTCTATCACCACTGTGTATGTGATGTGGAGACATGTGATGCTCTATCACCACTGTGGATGTGATGTGGAGACATGTGAAGCTCTATCACCACTGTGGATGTGATGTGGAGACATGAGAAGCTCTATCACCACTGTGGATGTGATGTGGGAACATGTGACGCTCTATCACCACTGTGGATGTGATGTGGAGACATGTGACGCTCTATCACCACTCTGGATGTGATGTGGAGACATGTGACGCTCTATCACCACTGTGGATGTGATGTGGAGACATGTGAAGCTCTATCACCACTGTGGATGTGATGTGGAGACATGTGACGCTCTATCACCACTGTGGATGTGATGTGGAGACATGTGACGCTCTATCACCACTGTGGATGTGATGTGGAGACATGTGACGCTCTATCACCACTGTGGATGTGATGTGGAGACATGTGACGCTCTATCACCACTGTGGATATGATGTGGACACATGTGAAGCTCTATAACCACTGTGGATGTGATGTGAGGACATGTGACGCAATATCACCACTGTGGATGTGATGTGGAGACATGTGAAGCTCTATCACCACTGTGGATGTGATGTGGAGACATGTGACGCTCTATCACCACTGTGGATGTGATGTGGAGACATGTGACGCTCTATCACCACTGTGGATGTGATGTGGACACATGTGACGCTCTATCACCACTGTGGATATGATGTGGACACATGTGAAGCTCTATCACCACTGTGGATGTGATGTGAGGACATGTGACGCTCTATCACCACTGTGGATGTGATGTGGAGACATGTGAAGCTCTATCACCACTGTGGATGTGATGTGGAGACATGTGACGCTCTATCACCACTGTGGATGTGATGTGGAGACATGTGACGCTCTATCACCACTGTGGATGTGATGTGGAGACATGTGACGCTCTATCACCACTGTGGATGTGATGTGGAGACATGTGACGCTCTATCACCACTGTGGATGTGATGTGGAGACATGTGACGCTCTATCACCACTGTGGATGTGATGTGGAGACATTTGACGCTCTATCACCACTGTGGATGTGATGTGGAGACATGTGACGCTCTATCACCACTGTGGATGTGATGTGGAGACATTTGACGCTCTATCACCACTGTGTATGTGAGGTGGGAACATGTGACGCTCTATCACCACTGTGTATGTGATGTGGAGACATGTGACGCTCTATCACCACTGTGGATGTGATGTGGAGACATGTGACGCTCTATCACCACTGTGGATGTGATGTGGAGACATTTGACGCTCTATCACCACTGTGTATGTGATGTGGAGACATGTGACGCTCTATCACCACTGTGGATGTGATGTGGAGACATGTGACGCTCTATCACCACTGTGTATGTGATGTGGAGACATGTGACGCTCTATCACCACTGTGGATGTGATGTGGAGACATGTGACGCTCTTTCACCACTGTGTATGTGATGTGGAGACGTGACGCTCTATCACCACTGTGTATGTGATGTGGAGACATGTGACGCACTATCACCACTGTGGATGTGATGTGGAGACATGTGAAGCTCTATCACCACTGTGGATGTGATGTGAGGACATGTGACGCTCTATCACCACTGTGGATGTGATGTGGAGACACGTGACGCTCTATCACCACTGTGGATGTGATGTGGAAACATGTGAAGCTCTATCACCACTGTGGATGTGATGTGGAGACATGTGACGCTCTATCACCACTATAGATGTGAGGTGGGAACATGTGACGCTCTATCACCACTGTGGATGTGATGTGGAGACATGTGACGCTCTATCACCACTGTGTATGTGATGTGGAGACATGTGACGCTCTATCACCACTGTGTATGTGATGTGGAGACATGTGACGCTCTATCACCACTGTGGATGTGATGTGGAGACATGTGACGCTCTATCACCACTGTGGATGTGATGTGGAGACATGTGACACTCTATCACCACTGTGGTTGTGATGTGGAGACATGTGAAGCTCTATCACCACTGTGGATGTGATGTGGAGGCATGTGAAGCTCTATCACCACTGTGGATGTGATGTGGAGACATGTGACGCTCTATCACCACTGTGGATGTGATGTGGAGATATGTGACGCTCTATCACCACTGTGGATGTGATGTGGAGACATGTGACGCTCTATCACCACTGTGGATGTGATGTGGAGACATGTGACGCTCTATCACCACTGTGGATGTGATGTGGAGACATGTGACGCTCTATCACCACTGTGTATGTGATGTGGAGACATGTGACGCTCTATCACCACTGTGGATGTGATGTGGAGACATGTGACGCTCTATCACCACTGTGGATGTGATGTGGAAACATGTGACGCTCTATCACCACTGTGTATGTGATGTGGAGACATGTGACGCTCTATCACCACTGTGGATGTGATGTGGAGACATGTGACGCTCTATCACCACTGTGTATGTGAGGTGGGAACATGTGACGCTCTATCACCGCTGTGTATGTGATGTGGAGACATGTGACGCTCTATCACCGCTGTGGATGTGATGTGGAGACATGTGAAGCTCTATCACCACTGTGGATGTGATGTGGAGACATGTGACGCTCTATCACCACTGTGTATGTGATGTGGAGACATGTGAAGCTCTATCACCACTGTGGATGTGATGTGGAAACATGTGACGCTCTATCACCACTGTGTATGTGATGTGGAGACATGTGACGCTCTATCACCACTGTGGATGTGATGTGGAGACATGTGACGCTCTATCACCACTGTGTATGTGATGTGGAGACATGTGACGCTCTATCACCACTGTGGATGTGATGTGGAGACATGTGAAGCACTATCACCACTGTGGATGTGATGTGGATACATGTGACGCTGTATCACCACTGTGTATGTGATGTGGAGACATGTGACGCTCTATCACCACTGTGGATGTGATGTGGAGACATGTGACGCTCTATCACCACTGTGTATGTGATGTGGAGACATATGACGCTCTATCACCACTGTGGATGTGATGTGGAGACATGTGACGCTCTATCACCACTGTGGATGTGATGTGGATACATGTGACGCTCTATCACCACTGTGTATGTGATGTGGAGACATGTGACGCTCTATCACCACTGTGGATGTGATGTGGAGACATGTGACGCTCTATCACCACTGTGGATGTGATGTGGAGACATTTGACGCTCTATCACCACTGTGTATGTGATGTGGAGACATGTGACGCTCTATCACCACTGTGGATGTGATGTGGAGACATGTGACGCTCTATCACCACTGTGGATGTGATGTGGAGACATGTGAAGCTCTATCACCACTGTGGATGTGATGTGGAGACATGTGAGGCTCTGTCACCACCATGGATGTGATGTGGAGACATGTGACGCTCTATCATCACTGTGGATGTGATGTGGAGACATGTGAAGCTCTATCACCACTGTGGATGTGATGTGGAGACATGTGACGCTCTATCACCACTGTGTATGTGATGTGGAGACATGTGAAGCTCTATCACCACTGTGGATGTGATGTGGAGACATGTGACGCTCTATCACCACTGTGTATGTGATGTGGACACATGTGACTCTCTATCACCACTGTGGATGTGATGTAGAGACATGTGACGCTCTATCACCACTGTGGATGTGATGTGGAGACATGTGACGCTCTATCACCACTGTGTATGTGATGTGGAGACATGTGAAGCTCTATCACCACTGTGGATGTGATGTGGAGACATGTGACGCTCTATCACCACTGTGTATGTGATGTGGAGACATGTGACGCTCTATCACCACTGTGGATGTGATGTGGAGACATGTGACGCACTATCACCACTGTGTATGTGATGTGAAGACATGTGACGCTCTATCACCACTGTGTATGTGATGTGGAGACATGTGAAGCTCTATCACCACTGTGGATGTGATGTGGAAACATGTGACGCTCTATCACCACTGTGGATGTGATGTGGAGACATGTGACGCTCTATCACCACTGTGGATGTGATGTGGAGACATGTGATGCTCTATCACCACTGTGGATGTGATGTGGAGACATTTGACGCTCTATCACCACTGTGGATGTGATGTGGAGACATGTGACGCTCTATCACCACTGTGGATGTGATGTGGAGACATGTGACGCTCTATCACCACTGTGGATGTGATGTGGAGACATTTGACGCTCTATCACCTCTGTGTATGTGAGGTGGGAACATGTGACGCTCTATCACCACTGTGGATGTGATGTGGAGACATGTGACGCTCTATCACCACTGTGGATGTGATGTGGAGACATGTGACGCTCTATCACCACTGTGGATGTGATGTGGAGACATGTGACGCTCTATCACCACTGTGGATGTGATGTGGAGACATTTGATGCTCTATCACCACTGTGTATGTGATGTGGAGACATGTGACGCTCTATCACCACTGTGGATGTGATGTGGAGACATGTGACGCTCTATCACCACTGTGTATGTGATGTGGAGACATGTGACGCTCTATCACCACTGTGGATGTGATGTGGAGACATGTGACGCTCTTTCACCACTGTGTATGTGATGTGGAGACGTGACGCTCTATCACCACTGTGTATGTGATGTGGAGACATGTGACGCACTATCACCACTGTGGATGTGATGTGGAGACATGTGAAGCTCTATCACCACTGTGGATGTGATGTGAGGACATGTGACGCTCTATCACCACTGTGGATGTGATGTGGAGACACGTGACGCTCTATCACCACTGTGGATGTGATGTGGAAACATGTGAAGCTCTATCACCACTGTGGATGTGATGTGGAGACATGTGACGCTCTATCACCACTATGGATGTGAGGTGGGAACATGTGACGCTCTATCACCACTGTGGATGTGATGTGGAGACATGTGACGCTCTATCACCACTGTGTATGTGATGTGGAGACATGTGACGCTCTATCACCACTGTGTATGTGATGTGGAGACATGTGACGCTCTATCACCACTGTGGATGTGATGTGGAGACATGTGACGCTCTATCACCACTGTGGATGTGATGTGGAGACATGTGACACTCTATCACCACTGTGGATGTGATGTGGAGACATGTGAAGCTCTATCACCACTGTGGATGTGATGTGGAGGCATGTGAAGCTCTATCACCACTGTGGATGTGATGTGGAGACATGTGACGCTCTATCACCACTGTGGATGTGATGTGGAGATATGTGACGCTCTATCACCACTGTGGATGTGATGTGGAGACATGTGACGCTCTATCACCACTGTGGATGTGATGTGGAGACATGTGACGCTCTATCACCACTGTGGATGTGATGTGGAGACATGTGATGCTCTATCACCACTGTGTATGTGATGTGGAGACATGTGACACTCTATCACCACTGTGGATGTGATGTGGAGACATGTGACGCTCTATCACCACTGTGGATGTGATGTGGAAACATGTGACGCTCTATCACCACTGTGTATGTGATGTGGAGACATGTGACGCTCTATCACCACTGTGGATGTGATGTGGAGACATGTGACGCTCTATCACCACTGTGTATGTGAGGTGGGAACATGTGACGCTCTATCACCGCTGTGTATGTGATGTGGAGACATGTGACGCTCTATCACCGCTGTGGATGTGATGTGGAGACATGTGAAGCTCTATCACCACTGTGGATGTGATGTGGAGACATGTGACGCTCTATCACCACTGTGTATGTGATGTGGAGACATGTGAAGCTCTATCACCACTGTGGATGTGATGTGGAAACATGTGACGCTCTATCACCACTGTGTATGTGATGTGGAGACATGTGACGCTCTATCACCACTGTGTATGTGATGTGGAGACATGTGACGCTGTATCACCACTGTGTATGTGATGTGGAGACATGTGACGCTCTATCACCACTGTGGATGTGATGTGGAGACATGTGACGCTCTATCACCACTGTGTATGTGATGTGGAGACATATGACGCTCTATCACCACTGTGGATGTGATGTGGAGACATGTGACGCTCTATCACCACTGTGGATGTGATGTGGATACATGTGACGCTCTATCACCACTGTGTATGTGATGTGGAGACATGTGACGCTCTATCACCACTGTGGATGTGATGTGGAGACATGTGACGCTCTATCACCACTGTGGATGTGATGTGGAGACATTTGACGCTCTATCACCACTGTGTATGTGATGTGGAGACATGTGACGCTCTATCACCACTGTGGATGTGATGTGGAGACATGTGACGCTCTATCACCACTGTGGATGTGATGTGGAGACATGTGAAGCTCTATCACCACTGTGGATGTGATGTGGAGACATGTGAGGCTCTGTCACCACCATGGATGTGATGTGGAGACATGTGACGCTCTATCACCACTGTGGATGTGATGTGGAGACATGTGAAGCTCTATCACCACTGTGGATGTGATGTGGAGACATGTGACGCTCTATCACCACTGTGTATGTGATGTGGAGACATGTGAAGCTCTATCACCACTGTGGATGTGATGTGGAGACATGTGACGCTCTATCACCACTGTGTATGTGATGTGGACACATGTGACGCTCTATCACCACTGTGGATGTGATGTAGAGACATGTGACGCTCTATCACCGCTGTGGATGTGATGTGGAGACATGTGACGCTCTATCACCACTGTGTATGTGATGTGGAGACATGTGAAGCTCTATCACCACTGTGGATGTGATGTGGAGACATGTGACGCTCTATCACCACTGTGTATGTGATGTGGAGACATGTGACGCTCTATCACCACTGTGGATGTGATGTGGAGACATGTGACGCACTATCACCACTGTGTATGTGATGTGAAGACATGTGACGCTCTATCACCACTGTGTATGTGATGTGGAGACATGTGAAGCTCTATCACCACTGTGGATGTGATGTGGAAACATGTGACGCTCTATCACCACTGTGTATGTGATGTGGAGACATGTGACGCTCTATCACCACTGTGGATGTGATGTGGAGACATGTGACGCTCTATCACCACTGTGTATGTGATGTGGAGACATGTGACGCTCTATCACCACTGTGGATGTGATGTGGAGACATGTGAAGCTCTATCACCACTGTGGATGTGATGTGGATACATGTGATGCTGTATCACCACTGTGTATGTGATGTGGAGACATGTGACGCTCTATCACCACTGTGGATGTGATGTGGAGACATGTGACGCTCTATCACCACTGTGTATGTGATGTGGAGACATATGACGCTCTATCACCACTGTGGATGTGATGTGGAGACATGTGACGCTCTATCACCACTGTGGATGTGATGTGGATACATGTGACGCTCTATCACCACTGTGTATGTGATGTGGAGACATGTGACGCTCTATCACCACTGTGGATGTGATGTGGAGACATGTGACGCTCTATCACCACTGTGGATGTGATGTGGAGACATTTGACGCTCTATCACCACTGTGTATGTGATGTGGAGACATGTGACACTCTATCACCACTGTGGATGTGATGTGGAGACATGTGACGCTCTATCACCACTGTGGATGTGATGTGGAGACATGTGAAGCTCTATCACCAATGTGGATGTGATGTGGAGACATGTGAGGCTCTGTCACCACCATGGATGTGATGTGGAGACATGTGACGCTCTATCACCACTGTGGATGTGATGTGGAGACATGTGAAGCTCTATCACCACTGTGGATGTGATGTGGAGACATGTGACGCTCTATCACCACTGTGTATGTGATGTGGAGAAATGTGAAGCTCTATCACCACTGTGGATGTGATGTGGAGACATGTGACGCTCTATCACCACTGTGGATGTGATGTGGAGACATGTGACGCTCTATCACCACTGTGTATGTGATGTGGAGACATGTGACGCTCTATCACCACTGTGGATGTGATGTGGAGACATGTGACGCTCTATCACCACTGTGGATGTGATGTGGAGACATGTGACGCTCTATCACCACTGTGGATGTGAGGTGGGAACATGTGAATCTCTATCACCACTGTGGATGTGATGTGGAGACATGTGACGCTCTATCACCACTGTGGATGTGATGTGGAGACATGTGACGCTCTATCACCACTGTGTATGTGATGTGAGGACATGTGAAGCTCTATCACCACTGTGGATGTGATGTGGAGACATGTGACGCTCTATCACCACTGTGGATGTGATGTGGAGACATGTGACGCTCTATCACCACTGTGGATGTGATGTGGAGACATGTGACGCTCTATCATCACTGTGTATGTGATGTGGAGACATGTGACGCTCTATCACCACTGTGGATGTGATGTGGAGACATGTGACGCTCTATCACCACTGTGGAGGTGATGTGGAGACATGTGACGCACTATCACCACTGTGGATGTGATGTGGAGACATGTGACGCTCTATCACCACTGTGGATGTGATGTGGAGACATGTGACGCTCTATCACCACTGTGGATGTGATGAGGAGACATGTGACGCTCTATCACCACTGTGGATGTGATGTGGAGACATGTGACGCTCTATTACCACTGTGGATGTGATGTGGGGACATGTGACGCTCTATCACCACTGTGGATGTGATGTGGAGACATGTGACGCTCTATCACCACTGTGGATGTGATGTGGAGACATGTGAAGCTCTATCACCACTGTGGATGTGATGTGGAGACATGTGACGCTCTATCACCACTGTGGATGTGATGTCGGGACATGTGAAGCTCTATCGCCACTGTGTATGTGATGTGGAGACATGTGACGCTCTATCACCATTGTGTATGTGATGTGGAGACAAGTGACGCTCTATCACCACTGTGTATGTGATGTGGAGACATGTGACGCTCTATCACCACTATGGATGTGATGTGGAAACATGTGAAGCTCTATCACCACTGTGGATGTGGTGTGGAGACATGTGACGCTCTATCACCACTGTGGATGTGATGTCGGGACATGTGAAGCTCTATCGCCACTGTGTATGTGATGTGGAGACATGTGACGCTCTATCACCATTGTGTATGTGATGTGGAGACATGTGACACTCTATCACCACTGTGGATGTGATGTGGAAACATGTGAAGCTCTATCACCACTGTGGATGTGATGTGGAGACATGTGACGCTCTATCACCACTGTGGATGTGATGTGGAGACATGTGACGCTCTATCACCACTGTGGATGTGATGTGGAAACATGTGAAGCTCTATCACCACTGTGGATGTGATGTGGAGACATGTGACGCTCTATCACCACTGTGGATGTGATGTGGAGACATGTGATGCTCTATCACCACTGTGGATGTGATGTGGAAACATGTGACGCTCTATCACCACTGTGGATGTGATGTGGAGACATGTGACGCTCTATCACCACTGTGGATGTGATGTAGAGAAATGTGACGCTCTATCACCACTGTGTATGTGAGGTGGGAACATGTGACGCTCTATCACCACTGTGGATGTGATGTGGAGACATGTGACGCTCTATCACCACTGTGGATGTGATGTAGAGAAATGTGACGCTCTATCACCACTGTGTATGTGATGTGGAGACATGTGATGCTCTATCACCACTGTGGATGTGATGTGGAGACATGTGAAGCTCTATCACCACTGTGGATGTGATGTGGAGACATGAGAAGCTCTATCACCACTGTGGATGTGATGTGGGAACATGTGACGCTCTATCACCACTGTGGATGTGATGTGGAGACATGTGACGCTCTATCACCACTCTGGATGTGATGTGGAGACATGTGACGCTCTATCACCACTGTGGATGTGATGTGGAGACATGTGAAGCTCTATCACCACTGTGGATGTGATGTGGAGACATGTGACGCTCTATCACCACTGTGGATGTGATGTGGAGACATGTGACGCTCTATCACCACTGTGGATGTGATGTGGAGACATGTGACGCTCTATCACCACTGTGGATGTGATGTGGAGACATGTGACGCTCTATCACCACTGTGGATATGATGTGGACACATGTGAAGCTCTATAACCACTGTGGATGTGATGTGAGGACATGTGACGCAATATCACCACTGTGGATGTGATGTGGAGACATGTGAAGCTCTATCACCACTGTGGATGTGATGTGGAGACATGTGACGCTCTATCACCACTGTGGATGTGATGTGGAGACATGTGACGCTCTATCACCACTGTGGATGTGATGTGGACACATGTGACGCTCTATCACCACTGTGGATATGATGTGGACACATGTGAAGCTCTATCACCACTGTGGATGTGATGTGAGGACATGTGACGCTCTATCACCACTGTGGATGTGATGTGGAGACATGTGAAGCTCTATCACCACTGTGGATGTGATGTGGAGACATGTGACGCTCTATCACCACTGTGGATGTGATGTGGAGACATGTGACGCTCTATCACCACTGTGGATGTGATGTGGAGACATGTGACGCTCTATCACCACTGTGGATGTGATGTGGAGACATGTGACGCTCTATCACCACTGTGGATGTGATGTGGAGACATGTGACGCTCTATCACCACTGTGGATGTGATGTGGAGACATTTGACGCTCTATCACCACTGTGGATGTGATGTGGAGACATGTGACGCTCTATCACCACTGTGGATGTGATGTGGAGACATTTGACGCTCTATCACCACTGTGTATGTGAGGTGGGAACATGTGACGCTCTATCACCACTGTGTATGTGATGTGGAGACATGTGACGCTCTATCACCACTGTGGATGTGATGTGGAGACATGTGACGCTCTATCACCACTGTGGATGTGATGTGGAGACATTTGACGCTCTATCACCACTGTGTATGTGATGTGGAGACATGTGACGCTCTATCACCACTGTGGATGTGATGTGGAGACATGTGACACTCTATCACCACTGTGTATGTGATGTGGAGACATGTGACGCTCTATCACCACTGTGGATGTGATGTGGAGACATGTGACGCTCTTTCACCACTGTGTATGTGATGTGGAGACGTGACGCTCTATCACCACTGTGTATGTGATGTGGAGACATGTGACGCACTATCACCACTGTGGATGTGATGTGGAGACATGTGAAGCTCTATCCCCACTGTGGATGTGATGTGAGGACATGTGACGCTCTATCACCACTGTGGATGTGATGTGGAGACACGTGACGCTCTATCACCACTGTGGATGTGATGTGGAAACATGTGAAGCTCTATCACCACTGTGGATGTGATGTGGAGACATGTGACGCTCTATCACCACTATAGATGTGAGGTGGGAACATGTGACGCTCTATCACCACTGTGGATGTGATGTGGAGACATGTGACGCTCTATCACCACTGTGTATGTGATGTGGAGACATGTGACGCTCTATCACCACTGTGTATGTGATGTGGAGACATGTGACGCTCTATCACCACTGTGGATGTGATGTGGAGACATGTGACGCTCTATCACCACTGTGGATGTGATGTGGAGACATGTGACACTCTATCACCACTGTGGATGTGATGTGGAGACATGTGAAGCTCTATCACCACTGTGGATGTGATGTGGAGGCATGTGAAGCTCTATCACCACTGTGGATGTGATGTGGAGACATGTGACGCTCTATCACCACTGTGGATGTGATGTGGAGATATGTGACGCTCTATCACCACTGTGGATGTGATGTGGAGACATGTGACGCTCTATCACCACTGTGGATGTGATGTGGAGACATGTGACGCTCTATCACCACT
This sequence comes from Ranitomeya imitator, assembly GCF_032444005.1. Taxonomy (NCBI): domain Eukaryota; kingdom Metazoa; phylum Chordata; class Amphibia; order Anura; family Dendrobatidae; genus Ranitomeya; species Ranitomeya imitator. Next base: position 433,829,139 of record NC_091287.1, on the reverse strand, counting down.
GTGGATGTGATGTGGAGACATGTGACGCTCTATCACCACTGTGTATGTGATGTGGAGACATGTGACGCTCTATCACCACTGTGGATGTGATGTGGAGACATGTGACGCTCTATCACCACTGTGGATGTGATGTGGAAACATGTGACGCTCTATCACCACTGTGTATGTGATGTGGAGACATGTGACGCTCTATCACCACTGTGGATGTGATGTGGAGACATGTGACGCTCTATCACCACTGTGTATGTGAGGTGGGAACATGTGACGCTCTATCACCGCTGTGTATGTGATGTGGAGACATGTGACGCTCTATCACCGCTGTGGATGTGATGTGGAGACATGTGAAGCTCTATCACCACTGTGGATGTGATGTGGAGACATGTGACGCTCTATCACCACTGTGTATGTGATGTGGAGACATGTGAAGCTCTATCACCACTGTGGATGTGATGTGGAAACATGTGACGCTCTATCACCACTGTGTATGTGATGTGGAGACATGTGACGCTCTATCACCACTGTGGATGTGATGTGGAGACATGTGACGCTCTATCACCACTGTGTATGTGATGTGGAGACATGTGACGCTCTATCACCACTGTGGATGTGATGTGGAGACATGTGAAGCACTATCACCACTGTGGATGTGATGTGGATACATGTGACGCTGTATCACCACTGTGTATGTGATGTGGAGACATGTGACGCTCTATCACCACTGTGGATGTGATGTGGAGACATGTGACGCTCTATCACCACTGTGTATGTGATGTGGAGACATATGACGCTCTATCACCACTGTGGATGTGATGTGGAGACATGTGACGCTCTATCACCACTGTGGATGTGATGTGGATACATGTGACGCTCTATCACCACTGTGTATGTGATGTGGAGACATGTGACGCTCTATCACCACTGTGGATGTGATGTGGAGACATGTGACGCTCTATCACCACTGTGGATGTGATGTGGAGACATTTGACGCTCTATCACCACTGTGTATGTGATGTGGAGACATGTGACGCTCTATCACCACTGTGGATGTGATGTGGAGACATGTGACGCTCTATCACCACTGTGGATGTGATGTGGAGACATGTGAAGCTCTATCACCACTGTGGATGTGATGTGGAGACATGTGAGGCTTTGTCACCACCATGGATGTGATGTGGAGACATGTGACGCTCTATCACCACTGTGGATGTGATGTGGAGACATGTGAAGCTCTATCACCACTGTGGATGTGATGTGGAGACATGTGACGCTCTATCACCACTGTGTATGTGATGTGGAGACATGTGAAGCTCTATCACCACTGTGGATGTGATGTGGAGACATGTGACGCTCTATCACCACTGTGTATGTGATGTGGACACATGTGACTCTCTATCACCACTGTGGATGTGATGTAGAGACATGTGACGCTCTATCACCACTGTGGATGTGATGTGGAGACATGTGACGCTCTATCACCACTGTGTATGTGATGTGGAGACATGTGAAGCTCTATCACCACTGTGGATGTGATGTGGAGACATGTGACGCTCTATCACCACTGTGTATGTGATGTGGAGACATGTGACGCTCTATCACCACTGTGGATGTGATGTGGAGACATGTGACGCACTATCACCACTGTGTATGTGATGTGAAGACATGTGACGCTCTATCACCACTGTGTATGTGATGTGGAGACATGTGAAGCTCTATCACCACTGTGGATGTGATGTGGAAACATGTGACGCTCTATCACCACTGTGGATGTGATGTGGAGACATGTGACGCTCTATCACCACTGTGGATGTGATGTGGAGACATGTGACGCTCTATCACCACTGTGGATGTGATGTGGAGACATTTGACGCTCTATCACCACTGTGGATGTGATGTGGAGACATGTGACGCTCTATCACCACTGTGGATGTGATGTGGAGACATGTGACGCTCTATCACCACTGTGGATGTGATGTGGAGACATTTGACGCTCTATCACCACTGTGTATGTGAGGTGGGAACATGTGACGCTCTATCACCACTGTGGATGTGATGTGGAGACATGTGACGCTCTATCACCACTGTGGATGTGATGTGGAGACATGTGACGCTCTATCACCACTGTGGATGTGATGTGGAGACATGTGACGCTCTATCACCACTGTGGATGTGATGTGGAGACATTTGATGCTCTATCACCACTGTGTATGTGATGTGGAGACATGTGACGCTCTATCACCACTGTGGATGTGATGTGGAGACATGTGACGCTCTATCACCACTGTGTATGTGATGTGGAGACATGTGACGCTCTATCACCACTGTGGATGTGATGTGGAGACATGTGACGCTCTTTCACCACTGTGTATGTGATGTGGAGACGTGACGCTCTATCACCACTGTGTATGTGATGTGGAGACATGTGACGCACTATCACCACTGTGGATGTGATGTGGAGACATGTGAAGCTCTATCACCACTGTGGATGTGATGTGAGGACATGTGACGCTCTATCACCACTGTGGATGTGATGTGGAGACACGTGACGCTCTATCACCACTGTGGATGTGATGTGGAAACATGTGAAGCTCTATCACCACTGTGGATGTGATGTGGAGACATGTGACGCTCTATCACCACTATGGATGTGAGGTGGGAACATGTGACGCTCTATCACCACTGTGGATGTGATGTGGAGACATGTGACGCTCTATCACCACTGTGTATGTGATGTGGAGACATGTGACGCTCTATCACCACTGTGTATGTGATGTGGAGACATGTGACGCTCTATCACCACTGTGGATGTGATGTGGAGACATGTGACGCTCTATCACCACTGTGGATGTGATGTGGAGACATGTGAAGCTCTATCACCACTGTGGATGTGATGTGGAGGCATGTGAAGCTCTATCACCACTGTGGATGTGATGTGGAGACATGTGACGCTCTATCACCACTGTGGATGTGATGTGGAGATATGTGACGCTCTATCACCACTGTGGATGTGATGTGGAGACATGTGACGCTCTATCACCACTGTGGATGTGATGTGGAGACATGTGACGCTCTATCACCACTGTGGATGTGATGTGGAGACATGTGATGCTCTATCACCACTGTGTATGTGATGTGGAGACATGTGACACTCTATCACCACTGTGGATGTGATGTGGAGACATGTGACGCTCTATCACCACTGTGGATGTGATGTGGAAACATGTGACGCTCTATCACCACTGTGTATGTGATGTGGAGACATGTGACGCTCTATCACCACTGTGGATGTGATGTGGAGACATGTGACGCTCTATCACCACTGTGTATGTGAGGTGGGAACATGTGACGCTCTATCACCGCTGTGTATGTGATGTGGAGACATGTGACGCTCTATCACCGCTGTGGATGTGATGTGGAGACATGTGAAGCTCTATCACCACTGTGGATGTGATGTGGAGACATGTGACGCTCTATCACCACTGTGTATGTGATGTGGAGACATGTGACGCTCTATCACCACTGTGTATGTGATGTGGAGACATGTGACGCTGTATCACCACTGTGTATGTGATGTGGAGACATGTGACGCTCTATCACCACTGTGTATGTGATGTGGAGACATATGACGCTCTATCACCACTGTGGATGTGATGTGGAGACATGTGACGCTCTATCACCACTGTGGATGTGATGTGGATACATGTGACGCTCTATCACCACTGTGTATGTGATGTGGAGACATGTGACGCTCTATCACCACTGTGGATGTGATGTGGAGACATGTGACGCTCTATCACCACTGTGGATGTGATGTGGAGACATTTGACGCTCTATCACCACTGTGTATGTGATGTGGAGACATGTGACGCTCTATCACCACTGTGGATGTGATGTGGAGACATGTGACGCTCTATCACCACTGTGGATGTGATGTGGAGACATGTGAAGCTCTATCACCACTGTGGATGTGATGTGGAGACATGTGAGGCTCTGTCACCACCATGGATGTGATGTGGAGACATGTGACGCTCTATCACCACTGTGGATGTGATGTGGAGACATGTGAAGCTCTATCACCACTGTGGATGTGATGTGGAGACATGTGACGCTCTATCACCACTGTGTATGTGATGTGGAGACATGTGAAGCTCTATCACCACTGTGGATGTGATGTGGAGACATGTGACGCTCTATCACCACTGTGTATGTGATGTGGACACATGTGACGCTCTATCACCACTGTGGATGTGATGTAGAGACATGTGACGCTCTATCACCGCTGTGGATGTGATGTGGAGACATGTGACGCTCTATCACCACTGTGTATGTGATGTGGAGACATGTGAAGCTCTATCACCACTGTGGATGTGATGTGGAGACATGTGACGCTCTATCACCACTGTGTATGTGATGTGGAGACATGTGACGCTCTATCACCACTGTGGATGTGATGTGGAGACATGTGACGCACTATCACCACTGTGTATGTGATGTGAAGACATGTGACGCTCTATCACCACTGTGTATGTGATGTGGAGACATGTGAAGCTCTATCACCACTGTGGATGTGATGTGGAAACATGTGACGCTCTATCACCACTGTGTATGTGATGTGGAGACATGTGACGCTCTATCACCACTGTGGATGTGATGTGGAGACATGTGACGCTCTATCACCACTGTGTATGTGATGTGGAGACATGTGACGCTCTATCACCACTGTGGATGTGATGTGGAGACATGTGAAGCTCTATCACCACTGTGGATGTGATGTGGATACATGTGATGCTGTATCACCACTGTGTATGTGATGTGGAGACATGTGACGCTCTATCACCACTGTGGATGTGATGTGGAGACATGTGACGCTCTATCACCACTGTGTATGTGATGTGGAGACATATGACGCTCTATCACCACTGTGGATGTGATGTGGAGACATGTGACGCTCTATCACCACTGTGGATGTGATGTGGATACATGTGACGCTCTATCACCACTGTGTATGTGATGTGGAGACATGTGACGCTCTATCACCACTGTGGATGTGATGTGGAGACATGTGACGCTCTATCACCACTGTGGATGTGATGTGGAGACATTTGACGCTCTATCACCACTATGTATGTGATGTGGAGACATGTGACACTCTATCACCACTGTGGATGTGATGTGGAGACATGTGACGCTCTATCACCACTGTGGATGTGATGTGGAGACATGTGAAGCTCTATCACCAATGTGGATGTGATGTGGAGACATGTGAGGCTCTGTCACCACCATGGATGTGATGTGGAGACATGTGACGCTCTATCACCACTGTGGATGTGATGTGGAGACATGTGAAGCTCTATCACCACTGTGGATGTGATGTGGAGACATGTGACGCTCTATCACCACTGTGTATGTGATGTGGAGAAATGTGAAGCTCTATCACCACTGTGGATGTGATGTGGAGACATGTGACGCTCTATCACCACTGTGTATGTGATGTGGACACATGTGACGCTCTATCACCACTGTGGATGTGATGTAGAGACATGTGACGCTCTATCACCGCTGTGGATGTGATGTGGAGACATGTGACGCTCTATCACCACTGTGTATGTGATGTGGAGACATGTGAAGCTCTATCACCACTGTGGATGTGATGTGGAGACATGTGACGCTCTATCACCACTGTGTATGTGATGTGGAGACATGTGACGCTCTATCACCACTGTGGATGTGATGTGGAGACATGTGACGCACTATCACCACTGTGTATGTGATGTGGAGACATGTGACGCTCTATCACCACTGTGGATGTGATGTGGAGACATGTGACGCTCTATCACCACTGTGTATGTGATGTGGAGACATGTGACGCTCTATTACCACTGTGGATGTGATGTGGAGACATGTGACGCTCTATCACCACTGTGTATGTGATGTGGAGACTTGTGACGCTCTATCACCACTGTGGATGTGATGTGAGGACAAGTGACGCTCTATCACCACTGTGGATGTGATGTGGAGACAAGTGAAGCTCTATCACCACTGTGGATGTGATGTGGAGACATGTGAAGCTCTATCACCACTGTGGATGTGATGTGGAGACATGTGACGCTCTATCACCACTGTGTATGTGATGTGGAGACATGTGAAGCTCTATCACCACTGTGGATGTGATGTGGAGACATGTGAGGCTCTGTCACCACCATGGATGTGATGTGGAGACATGTGACGCTCTATCACCACTGTGGATGTGATGTGGAGACATGTGAAGCTCTATCACCACTGTGGATGTGATGTGGAGACATGTGACGCTCTATCACCACTGTGTATGTGATGTGGAGACATGTGAAGCTCTATCACCACTGTGGATGTGATGTGGAGACATGTGACGCTCTATCACCACTGTGTATGTGATGTGGACACATGTGACGCTCTATCACCACTGTGGATGTGATGTAGAGACATGTGACGCTCTATCACCGCTGTGGATGTGATGTGGAGACATGTGACGCTCTATCACCACTGTGTATGTGATGTGGAGACATGTGAAGCTCTATCACCACTGTGGGTGTGATGTGGAGACATGTGACGCTCTATCACCACTGAGTATGTGATGTGGAGACATGTGACGCTCTATCACCACTGTGGATGTGATGTGGAGACATGTGACGCTCTATCACCACTGTGGATGTGATGTGGAGACATGTGACGCTCTATCACCACTGTGGATGTGATGTGGAGACATGTGACGCACTATCACCACTGTGTATGTGATGTGGAGACATGTGACGCTCTATCACCACTGTGGATGTGATGTGGAGACATGTGACGCTCTATCACCACTGTGTATGTGATGTGGAGACATGTGACGCTCTATCACCACTGTGGATGTGATGTGGAGACATGTGACGCTCTATCACCACTGTGTATGTGATGTGGAGACTTGTGACGCTCTATCACCACTGTGGATGTGATGTGGAGACATGTGACGCTCTATCACCACTGTGTATGTGATGTGGAGACATGTGACGCTCTATCATCACTGTGGATGTGATGTGGAGACATGTGACGCTCTATCACCACTGTGGATGTGATGTGGAGACATTTGGCGCTCTATCACCACTGTGTATGTGATGTGGAGGCATGTGACGCTCTATCACCACTGTGGATGTGATGTGGAGACATGTGACGCTCTATCACCACTGTGGATGTGATGTGGAGACATGTGACGCTCTATCACCATTGTGTATGTGATGTGGAGACATGTGACGCTCTATCACCATTGTGTATGTGATGTGGAGACATGTGACGCTCTATCACCACGGTGGATGTGATGTGGAGACATTTGACGCTCTATCACCACTGTGTATGTGATGTGGGGACATGTGACGCTCTATCACCACTGTGGATGTGATGTGGAGACATGTGAAGCTCTATCACCACTGTGGATGTGATGGGGGGACATGTGAAGCTCTATCACCACTGTGTATATGATGTGGGGACATGTGACGCTCTATCACCACTGTGGATGTGATGTGGAGACATGTGAAGCTCTATCACCACTGTGGATGTGATGGGGGGACATGTGACGCTCTATCACCACTGTGGATGTGATGTGAGGACAAGTGACGCTCTATCACCACTGTGGAGGTGATGTGGAGACATGTGACGCTCTATCACCACTGTGGATGTGATGTGAGGACATGTGAAGCTCTATCACCACTGTGGATGTGATGTGGAGACATGTGACGCTCTATCACCACTGTGGATATGATGTGGACACATGTGAAGCTCTATCACCACTGTGGATGTGATGTGAGGACATGTGACGCTCTATCACCACTGTGGATGTGATGTGGAGACATGTGACGCTCTATCACCACTGTGTATGTGATGTGAGGACATGTGAAGCTCTATCACCACTGTGGATGTGATGTGGAGACATGTGACGCTCTATCACCACTGTGGATGTGATGTGGAGACATGTGACGCTCTATCACCACTGTGTATGTGATGTGGAGACATGTGACGCTCTATCACCACTGTGGATGTTATGTGGAGACATGTGACGCTCTATTACCACTGTGTATGTGATGTGGAGACATGTGAAGCTCTATCACCACTGTGTATGTGATGTTGAGACATGTGACGCTCTATCACCACTGTGTATGTGATGTGAGGACATGTGAAGCTCTATCACCACTGTGGATGTGATGTGGAGACATGTGAAGCTCTATCACCACTGTGTATGTGATGTGGAGACATGTGACGCTCTATCACCACTGTGGATGTGATATGGAGACATGTGACGCTCTATCATCACTGTGTATGTGATGTGGAGACATGTGACGCTCTATCACCACTGTGGATGTGATGTGGAGACATGTGACGCTCTATCACCACTGTAGATGTGATGTGGAGACATGTGACGCTCTATCACCACTGTGTATGTGATGTGGAGACATGTGACGCTCTATCACCACTGTGGATGTGATGTGGAGACATGTGACGCTCTATCACCACTGTGGATGTGATGTGGAGACATGTGACGCTCTATCACCACTGTGGATGTGATGTGGAGACATGTGACGCTCTATCACCACTGTGTATGTGATGTGGAGACATGTGACGCTCTATCACCACTGTGTATGTGATGTGGAGACATGTGACGCTCTATCACCACTGTGGATGTTATGTGGAGACATGTGACGCTCTATCACCACTGTGTATGTGATGTGGAGACATGTGACGCTCTATCACCACTGTGTATGTGATGTGGAGACATGTGAAGCTCTATCACCACTGTGGATGTGATGTGGAGACATGTGACGCTCTATCACCACTGTGTATGTGATGTGAGGACATGTGAAGCTCTATCCCCACTGTGTATGTGATGTGGAGACATGTGACGCTCTATCACCACTGTGGATGTGATGTGGAGACATGTGACGCTCTATCACCACTGTGGATGTGATGTGGAGACATGTGACGCTCTATCACCACTGTGGATGTGATGTGGAGACATGTGACGCTCTATCACCACTGTGGATGTGATGTGGAGACATGTGACGCTCTATCACCACTATGGATGGGATGTGGAGACGTGAAGCTCTATCACTACTGTGGATGTGAGGTGGGAACATGTGACGCTCTATCACCACTGTGGATGTGATGTGGAGACATGTGACGCTCTATCACCACTATGGATGTGATGTGGAGACATGTGAAGCTCTATCACTACTGTGGATGTGAGGTGGGAACATGTGAATCTCTATCACCACTGTGTATGTGATGTAGAGACATGTGACGCTCTATCACCACTGTGGATGTGATGTGGAGACATGTGACACTCTATCACCACTGTGGATGTGGCGTGGTGAAATGTGAACTGTGGATGTGGTATGGGGGACATGTGCCACTCCATCACCACTGTGGATATGATGTGGATCAGAGGCGTAGCTAGGGTTTTGATACAGAGGGGGGCGAAGCTTCTGAGTGGGCCCCTAACCAGGTAACCTTGATTACAACTCGGTGATGCCCCCTAACAGTGGAGGAGAACCTCAGCAGATGACCGCGCTGTTACTGAAGATAATCTCTATTTAAAGACCAACATAGATATTACCGCCTTATGGTCAGTGGTAGATATCAGCCCTACAGAACATATAACAGATCACTGCACAGTTACAGATAATGACTTACCGTTGACGTTCTTTATGATGGAATCGTCACTTTTCCCGTCTTTTCCATCTGGCCCAGACCGACATGTCAACTTCTTCCAGCTATAACTTGTCTGCAGAGAAAACAACAAAGACACATTTCACTTCTCACATTCCAGCCATCACCATCTATTCCCAACCTGCACAAACCCCTCATCCTGCTGATACCCCAATACTGAGCTGCTGCTGCCGTATGTGTCCCTATTACTGCCCCTGATACCCCAATACTGAGCCACTGCTGCCGTATGTGTCCCTATTACTACACCTGATACCCCAATACTGAGCCGCTGCTGCCGTATGTGTCCCTATTACTGCCCCTTATACCACAATACTGAGCTGCTGCTGCCATATGTGTCCCTATTACTGCACCTGATACCCCAATACTGAGCCACTGCTGCCATATGTGTCCCTATTACGCCACTTGATACCCCAATACTGAGCCACTGCTGCCGCATGTGTCCCTATTACTACACCTGATACCCCAATACTGAGCCGCTGCTGCCGTATGTGTCCCAATTACTGCCCCGATACCCCAATACTGAGCCACTGCTGCCGTATGTGTCCCTATTACTGCACCTGATACCCCAATACTGAGCCACTGCTGCCATATGTGTCCCTATTACGCCACTTGATACCCCAATACTGAGACACTGCTGCCGCATGTGTCCCTATTACTACACCTGATACCCCAATACTGAGCCGCTGCTGCCGTATGTGTCCCAATTACTGCCCCTGATACCCCAATACTGAACCACTGCTGCCGTATGTGTCCCTATTACTGCACCTGATACCCCAATACTGAGCCACTGCTGCCATATGTGTCCCTATTACGCCACTTGATACCCCGATACTGAGCCTCTGCAGCCGCATGTGTCCCTATTACTGCACCTGATACCCCAATACTGAGCCGCTGCTGCCGTATGTGACCCGATTACTACACCTGATACCCCGATACTGAGCCACTGCTGCCGTATGTGTCCCTATTACTCCACCTGATACCCCGATACTGAGCCGCTGCTGCCGTATGTGTCCCTATTACTCCACCTGATACCCCAATACTGAGCCTCTGCTGCCGTATGTGACCCTATTACTGCACCTACTCTGTGGTTCTCTGTACCCTCTAAATTCTAAAGCACCCCTCTATAATACAGTAATGCCGGGTTCAAGTGCCCTAGAAAACAGAGCCCACATTTTGCCCCCTAAAAAGTAATAATGCCCTCTGTGTGCCCCTTTGATAGTCACAGTAACCTGAGTTCCCCCTCTGTGTGCCCCTTTGATAGTCACAGTAACTTGAGTTCCCCTATTACAATAAGTGCCCACTTTACATTTAATAATGTCCCGAGTCTCCCCCCCTGTACAGCTCCCCTATACACAGTATAATGCCCCCTAACTGTATAGTACCACCCACAAAGTATACTGACCCCTTAGTAGCCTTCAAACTGTTTGATGGCTCCAACACTGTAATACCCACACTGTATGATGGCCCCATAGATAACCTCCATATAGTATAATGTGCCAGATAGTCCTCAATATAGCACAAGGCAGCACCCCTATAGGTAGATCGAATAGGAGAGTCAAAGAGACCGCACCACAGCCTTATCAAATTAGCCGAAAACTGCTCACATGCAGTAGAAGTCCAGTCTTTAGATCCCGGGTGCTATGCCGAATAAACATGTGAAATATTCCAATGGAGAAGAGAAAAGAGGCAGCACTCACCGATCTTCCGAGACAGGTAAATTTATTCACTCACAATAAAATCTTCACGGCCGGGGGTGTTGTACATAGAGTGCGGCAAGCCTGACGACGGCCGTTTCGCGCCTGACGGGCGCTTCTACGGGTCCCCTATAGGCAGACCCTGTAGTTTAAAGCAGCACCCCCCATAGGCAGACCGTGTAGTATAATGCAGCACCCCCCATAGGCAGATCCTGTAGAATAAGGCAGCACCTCCCTATAGGCAGATACTGTAGAATAAGGCAGCACTCCCCCCCTATAGGCAGATCTTGCAGAATAAGGCAGCACTCCCCATAGGCAGATTCTGTATCTAAGGCAGCACTCCCCCCATAGGCAGATACTGTAGAATAAGGCAGCACTCACCCCATAGGCAGATACTGTAGAATAAGGCAGCACTCCCCCCCTATAGGCAGATACTGCAGAATAAGGCAGCACTCCCCCATAGGCAGGTTCTGTATATAAGGCAGCACTCCCCCCATAGGCAGATACTGTAGAATAAGGCAGCACTCCCCCCATAGGCAGATACTGTAGAACAAGGCAGCACTCCCCCCCATAGGCAGATACTGTATATAAGGCAGCACTCCCCCCTTATAGGCAGATCCTGTAGAATAAGGCAGCACTCCCCCTATAGGCAGATCCTGTATATAAGGCAGCACTCCCCCCTATAGGCAGATCTTGCAGAATAAGGCAGCACTCCCCCATAGGCAGATTCTGTATATAAGGCAGCACTCCCCCCATAGGCAGATACTGTAGAATAAGGCAGCACTCCCCCCCATAGGCAGATACTGTAGAATAAGGCAGCACTCCCCCATAGGCAGATACTGTAGAATAAGGCAGCACTCCCCCCTATAGGCAGATCTTGCAGAATAAGGCAGCACTCCCCCATAGGCAGATTCTGTATCTAAGGCAGCACTCCCCCCATAGGCAGATACTGTAGAATAAGGCAGCACTCACCCCATAGGCAGATACTGTAGAATAAGGCAGCACTCCCCCCCCCCTATAGGCAGATACTGCAGAATAAGGCAGCACTCCCCCATAGGCAGGTTCTGTATATAAGGCAGCACTCCCCCCATAGGCAGATACTGTAGAATAAGGCAGCACTCCCCCCATAGGCAGATACTGTAGAACAAGGCAGCACTCCGCCCCATAGGCAGATACTGTATATAAGGCAGCACTCCCCCCTTATAGGCAGATCCTGTAGAATAAGGCAGCACTCCCCCATAGGCAGATTCTGTATATAAGGCAGCACTCCCCCCATAGGCAGATACTGTAGAATAAGGCAGCACTCCCCCTATAGGCAGATACTGTAGAATAAGGCAGCACCCCCCCTATAGGCAGATCTTGCAGAATAAGGCAGCACTCCCCCATAGGCAGATTCTGTGTTATGTTTGCTAATGACAGGTGTTATGAAGGCAATCCAGAAACACAGTGTGCTTAGCGATCAGAGCGCACACAGTGATCTGACAAATACCCAAAAATACAAGAACGAGCTCTGAGACGTGGAAACTCTGTAGACTGCACACCTGATCCTATCCTAAACACAACTAAAAGCGGCTGTGGATTGCGCCTAACAACTACCTAGGCAACTCGGCACAGCCTAAGAAACTAGCTAGCCTGAAGATAGAAAAATAGGCCTAACTTGCCCCAGAGAAATTCCCCAAAGGAAAAGGCAGCCCCCCACATGTAATGACTGTGAGTAAGATGAAAAGACAAAACGTAGGGATGAAATAGATTCAGCAAAGTGGGGCCCGATATTCTAGGACAGAGCGAGGACAGTAAAGCGAACTTTGCAGTCTACAAAAATCCCTAAAGCAAAACCACGCAAAGGGGGCAAAAAAAAACCACCGTGCTGAACTAACGGCACGGCGGTACACCCTTTGCGTCTCAGAGCTTCCAGCAAAACAAAAGACAAGCTGGACAGAAAAAAAGCAACAAAAAAGCAAAAAGCACTTAGCTATACAGAGCAGCAGGTCACAGGAACAATCAGGAGAAGCTCAGATCCAACACTAAAACATTGACAAGGAGCAAGGATAGCAGCATCAGGCGGAGTTAAGTAATGAAGCAGTTAACGAGCTCACCAGAACACCTGAGGGAGGAAGCTCAGAAGCTGCAGTACCACTTGTGACCACAGGAGTGAATTCAGCCACAGAATTCACAACAGTACCCCCCCCTTGAGGAGGGATCACCGAACCCTCACCAGAGCCCCCAGGCCGACCAGGATGAGCCGCATGAAAGGCACGAACAAGTTTGGAAGCATGAACATCAGAGGCAAAAACCCAGGAATTATCTTCCTGAGCATAACCCTTCCATTTAACCAGATACTGGAGTTTCCGTCTAGAAACACGAGAATCCAAAATCTTCTCCACAATATACTCCAATTCCCCCTCCACCAAAACCGGGGCAGGAGGCTCAACAGATGGAACCATAGGTGCCACGTATCTCCGCAACAACGACCTATGGAATACATTATGTATGGAAAAGGAGTCTGGGAGGGTCAAACGAAAAGACACAGGATTGAGAACCTCAGAAATCCTATACGGACCAATAAAACGAGGTTTAAATTTAGGAGAGGAAACCTTCATAGGAATATGACGAGAAGATAACCAAACCAGATCCCCAACACGAAGTCGGGGACCCACACGGCGTCTGCAATTAGCGAAAAGTTGAGCTTTCTCCTGGGACAAGATCAAATTGTCCACTACCCGAGTCCAGATCTGCTGCAACCTATCCACCACAGAATCCACACCAGGACAGTCCGAAGACTCAACCTGTCCTGAAGAGAAACGAGGATGGAACCCAGAATTGCAAAAAAATGGAGAAACCAAGGTAGCCGAGCTGGCCCGATTATTAAGGGCGAACTCAGCCAACGGCAAAAAGGACACCCAATCATCCTGGTCTGCAGAAACAAAACATCTCAGATATGTTTCCAAGGTCTGATTGGTTCGTTCGGTCTGGCCATTAGTCTGAGGATGGAAAGCCGAGGAAAAGGATAGGTCAATGCCCATCCTACCACAAAAGGCTCGCCAGAACCTTGAAACAAACTGGGAACCTCTGTCAGAAACAATATTCTCAGGAATGCCATGCAACCGAACCACATGCTGAAAGAACAAAGGTACCAAATCAGAGGAGGAAGGCAATTTAGCCAAGGGCACCAGATGGACCATTTTAGAAAAGCGATCACAGACCATCCAAATGACTGACATCTTTTGAGAAACGGGAAGGTCAGAAATGAAATCCATCGAAATATGTGTCCAAGGCCTCTTTGGGACCGGCAAGGGCAAAAGCAACCCACTGGCACGAGAACAGCAGGGCTTAGCCCTAGCACAAATCCCACAGGACTGCACAAAAGTACGTACATCCCGTGACAGAGATGGCCACCAGAAGGATCTAGCCACTAACTCTCTGGTACCAAAGATTCCAGGATGACCAGCCAACACCGAACAATGAAGTTCAGAGATAAGTTTATTAGTCCACCTATCAGGGACGAACAGTTTCTCTGCTGGACAACGATCAGGTTTATTCGCCTGAAATTTTTGCAGCACCCGCCGCAAATCAGGGGAGATGGCAGACACAATGACTCCTTCCTTGAGGATACCCGCTGGCTCAGATAAACCCGGAGAGTCGGGCACAAAACTCCTAGACAGAGCATCCGCCTTCACATTTTTAGAGCCCGGAAGGTACGAAATCACAAAGTCGAAGCGGGCAAAAAATAACGACCAACGGGCCTGTCTAGGATTCAAGCGCTTGGCAGACTCGAGATAAGTCAAGTTCTTATGATCAGTCAATACCACCACGCGATGCTTAGCTCCTTCAAGCCAATGACGCCACTCCTCGAATGCCCACTTCATGGCCAGCAACTCTCGATTGCCCACATCATAATTACGCTCAGCGGGTGAAAACTTCCTGGAAAAGAAAGCACATGGTTTCATCACTGAGCAATCAGAACCTCTCTGTGACAAAACCGCCCCTGCTCCAATCTCAGAAGCATCAACCTCGACCTGGAACGGAAGAGAAACATCTGGTTGACACAACACAGGGGCAGAACAAAAACGACGCTTCAACTCCTGAAAAGCTTCCACAGCAGCAGAAGACCAATTAACCAAATCAGCACCCTTCTTGGTCAAATCGGTCAATGGTTTGGCAATGCTAGAAAAATTACAGATGAAGCGACGATAAAAATTAGCAAAGCCCAGGAACTTTTGCAGACTTTTCAGAGATGTCGGCTGAATCCAATCCTGGATGGCTTGGACCTTAACTGGATCCATCTCGATAGTAGAAGGGGTAAAGATGAACCCCAAAAATGAAACTTTCTGCACACCGAAGAGACACTTTGATCCCTTCACAAACATAGAGTTAGCACGCAGGACCTGAAAAACCATTCTGACCTGCTTCACATGAGACTCCCAATCATCTGAGAAGATCAAAATGTCATCCAAGTGAACAATCAGGAATTTATCCAGATACTCACGGAAGATGTCATGCATAAAAGACTGAAACACAGATGGAGCATTGGCAAGTCCGAACGGCATCACTAGATACTCAAAATGACCCTCGGGCGTATTGAATGCAGTTTTCCATTCATCTCCTTGCCTGATTCTCACCAGATTATACGCACCACGAAGATCTATCTTAGTGAACCAACTAGCCCCCTTAATCCGAGCAAACAAGTCAGATAACAATGGCAAGGGATACTGAAATTTAACAGTGATCTTATTAAGAAGGCGGTAATCAATACACGGTCTCAGCGAACCATCCTTCTTGGCTACAAAGAAGAACCCTGCTCCCAGTGGTGATGACGATGGGCGAATATGTCCCTTCTCCAGGGATTCCTTCACATAACTGCGCATAGCGGCGTGTTCGGGCACGGATAAATTAAATAATCGACCTTTAGGGAATTTACTACCAGGAATCAAATTGATAGCACAATCACAATCCCTATGCGGAGGTAGAGCATCGGACTTGGGCTCTTCAAATACATCCTGATAATGAGACAAGAACTCTGGGACCTCAGAAGGGGTGGATGACGAAATCGACAAAAATGGAACATCACCATGTACCCCCTGACAACCCCAGCTGGATACCGACATGGAATTCCAATCCAATACTGGATTATGGGTTTGTAGCCATGGCAACCCCAACACGACCACATCATGCAGATTATGCAACACCAGAAAGCGAATAACTTCCTGATGTGCAGGAGCCATGCACATGGTCAGCTAGGCCCAGTATTGAGGTTTATTCTTGGCCAAAGGTGTAGCATCAATTCCTCTCAATGGAATAGGACACCGCAAAGGCTCCAAGAAAAACCCACAACGTTTAGCATAATCCAAATCCATCAGATTCAGGGCAGCGCCCGAATCCACAAACGCCATGACAGAAAACGACAACAAAGAGCATATCAAGGTAATGGACAGAAGGAATTTGGACTGTACAGTACCAATGACGGCAGACCTAGCGGACCGCTTAATGCGCTTAGGACAATCAGAAATAGCATGAGTGGAATCACCACAGTAGAAACACAGACCATTCAGACGTCTGTATTCCTGCCGTTCAACTCTAGTCATAGTCCTATCGCACTGCATAGGCTCAGGTTTAACCTCAGGCAGTACCGCCAAATGGTGCACAGATTTACGCTCGCGCAAGCGTCGACCGATCTGAATGGCCAAAGACAAAAACTCATTCAAACCAGCAGGCATAGGAAATCCCACCATGACATCCTTAAGAGCCTCAGAGAGACCCTTTCTGAACAAAGCTGCCAGCGCAGATTCATTCCACTGAGTGAGTACTGACCATTTCCTAAATTTCTGACAATATACTTCTATATCATCCTGACCCTGGCACAAAGCCAGCAAATTTTTCTCAGCCTGATCCACTGAATTAGGCTCATCGTACAGCAATCCGAGCGCCAGGAAAAACGCATCGACACTACTCAATGCAGGGTCTCCTGGCGCAAGAGAAAATGCCCAGTCTTGAGGGTCGCCGCGCAAAAAAGAAATAATAATCAAAACCTGTTGAATAGGATTACCAGAAGAATGAGGTTTCAAGGCCAGAAATAGCTTACAATTATTTTTGAAACTTAGAAACTTAGTTCTATCTCCAAAAAACAAATCAGGAATAGGAATTCTTGGTTCTAACATAGATTTCTGATCAATAGTATCTTGAATTTTTTGTACATTTATAACGAGATTATCCATTGAAGAGCACAGACCCTGAATATCCATGTCCACACCTGTGTCCAGAATCACCCAAATGTCTAGGGGAAAAAAAAAAAAGTGAACACAGAGCAGAAAAAAAAAAAAAAATGATGTCAGAACTTTTTCTTTCCCTCTATTGAGAATCATTAGTTTGGCTCCTTGTACTGTTATGTTTGCTAATGACAGGTGTTATGAAGGCAATCCAGAAACACAGTGTGCTTAGCGATCAGAGCGCACACAGTGATCTGACAAATACCCAAAAATACAAGAACGAGCTCTGAGACGTGGAAACTCTGTAGACTGCACACCTGATCCTATCCTAAACACAACTAAAAGCGGCTGTGGATTGCGCCTAACAACTACCTAGGCAACTCGGCACAGCCTAAGAAACTAGCTAGCCTGAAGATAGAAAAATAGGCCTAACTTGCCCCAGAGAAATTCCCCAAAGGAAAAGGCAGCCCCCCACATGTAATGACTGTGAGTAAGATGAAAAGACAAAACGTAGGGATGAAATAGATTCAGCAAAGTGGGGCCCGATATTCTAGGACAGAGCGAGGACAGTAAAGCGAACTTTGCAGTCTACAAAAAACCCTAAAGCAAAACCACGCAAAGGGGGCAAAAAAAACCCACCGTGCCGAACTAACGGCTCGGCGGTACACCCTTTGCGTCTCAGAGCTTCCAGCAAAACAAAAGACAAGCTGGACAGAAAAAAAGCAACAAAAAAGCAAAAAGCACTTAGCTATACAGAGCAGCAGGTCACAGGAACAATCAGGAGAAGCTCAGATCCAACACTGAAACATTGACAAGGAGCAAGGATAGCAGCATCAGGCGGAGTTAAGTAATGAAGCAGTTAACGAGCTCACCAGAACACCTGAGGGAGGAAGCTCAGAAGCTGCAGTACCACTTGTGACCACAGGAGTGAATTCAGCCACAGAATTCACAACAATTCTGTATATAAGGCAGCACTCCCCCCATAGGCAGATACTGTAGAATAAGGCAGCACTCCCCCTATAGGCAGATACTGTAGAATAAGGCAGCACTCCCCCTCTATAGGCAGATACTGCAGAATAAGGCAGCACTCCGCCTTATAGGCAGATCCTGTAGAATAAGGCAGCACTCCCCCCCATAGGCAGATCCTGTATATAAGGCAGCACTCCCCCCTATAGGCAGATCCTGTAGAATAAGGCAGCACTCCCTCCCCTATAGGCAGATCCTGTATATAAGGCAGCACTCCCCCCCACAGGCAGATCCTGCAGAATAAGGCAGCACTCCCTCCCCTATAGGCAGATCCTGTATATAAGGCAGCACTCCCCCTCTAGGCAGATCCTGTATATAAGGCAGCACTCTCCCCTATAGGCAGATCCTGTATATAAGGCAGCACTCCCCCCCTTAACGGAAGATCCTGTAGAATAAGGCAGCACTCCCCCCCTATAGGCAGATCCTGTATATAAGGCAGCACTCCCCCCCTATAGGCAGATACTGTAGAATAAGGCAGCACTCCCCCCTTATAGGCAGATCCTGTAGAATAAGGCAGCACTCCCCCTATAGGCAGATCCTGTATATAAGGCAGCACTCCCCCCCATAGGCAGATCCTGTATATAAGGCAGCACTCCCCCCTATAGGCAGATCCTGTAGAATAAGGCAGCACTCCCCCCTATAAGCAGATCCTGTAGAATAAGGCAGCACTCCCTCCCCTATAGGCAGATCCTGTATATAAGGCAGCAGTCTCCCCTATAGGCAGATCCTGTATATAAGGCAGCACTCCCCCCCTTATTGGCAGACCCTGTAGAATAAGGCAGCACTCCCCCCCTATAGGCAGATCCTGTATATAAGGCAGCACTCCCCCCCTATAGGCAGATACTGTAGAATAAGGCAGCACTCCCCCCATAGGCAGATCCTGTAGAATAAGGCAGCACTCCCCCCTATAGGCAGATCCGGGAAAGTGCAGGGCGCAGGAGAGTGAACTGCCAGCTGCTCCGCAGTCACTGAGTGTGAGGGCCCCCCGACCGAGGACTCGAGCAGATAGGCTTGACATTGTGAGCGCCCCCCGAACTGACGCTGACCCACCAGCCTCCGTGACTAGAGGAGACTCCCCTGACAGGCTAGAGGCAAACGGTGGTGCAGGCAGGCCTGGGGTACTGAGTAGTAGGCCTGAGCCCCAGAGAGGAGTATTTGTGACTAAGACCGGTGGGAGCAGGACCTCGCCTCACCCCACGCCGTCCCGTTACCTGCTTTGGGAACCGTATCTTTGCCGTGGACTGGGACCTGAAAGACTGAATGTGCCGCGGTTGACGGTGCCAACGTTGGAGAATTAGACCCCTTCACTCAAGCCTTCTACAGACTGATAAGTTTACATCTGCCTCTGTTTATTGTCTGAAAACACTGTTTAACCCATTACTTGTTGCATTCCCCCAAGTGCTCTTAACCTATTACCTGTTGCATTTATTCCCCCCAACTGCTCCTCCCTGCGTGGAGTGATTATACCTTTAAATAAACCTTTAACTCTTGGTCTGCCTCAAATCTGACATCCTCCGCACCTGCTGATTATTACAAGTGTGCAGAGGGCGCTGCTGGAGTCTGAGGTCAGGCGGTGCCAGTGCTGGCTGTGAGGTTAGAGAATAAAGGACAGGGACACTTTTACATGCCACTGCATTTCACTATATACAGGTCCTTCTCAAAAAATTAGCATATAGTGTTAAATTTCATTATTTACCATAATGTAATGATTACAATTAAACTTTCATATATTATAGATTCATTATCCACCAACTGAAATTTGTCAGGTCTTTTATTGTTTTAATACTGATGATTTTGGCATACAACTCCTGATAACCCAAAAAACCTGTCTCAATAAATTAGCATATCAAGAAAAGGTTCTCTAAACGACCTATTACCCTAATCTTCTGAATCAACTAATTAACTCTAAACACATGCAAAAGATACCTGAGGCTTTTATAAACTCCCTGCCTGGTTCATTACTCAAAACCCCCATCATGGGTAAGACTAGCGACCTGACAGATGTCAAGAAGGCCATCATTGACACCCTCAAGCAAGAGGGTAAGACCCAGAAAGAAATTTCTCAACAAATAGGCTGTTCCCAGAGTGCTGTATCAAGGCACCTCAATGGTAAGTCTGTTGGAAGGAAACAATGTGGCAGAAAACGCTGTACAACGAGAAGAGGAGACCGGACCCTGAGGAAGATTGTGGAGAAGGACCGATTCCAGACCTTGGGGAACCTGAGGAAGCAGTGGACTGAGTCTGGTGTGCAGGAAATGGGCTACAGGTGCCGCATTCCCCAGGTAAAGCCACTTTTGAACCATAAACAGCGGCAGAGGCGCCTGACCTGGGCTACAGAGAAGCAGCACTGGACTGTTGCTAAGTGGTCCCAAGTACTTTTTTCTGATGAAAGCAAATTTTGCATGTCATTCGGAAATCAAGGTGCCAGAGTCTGGAGGAAGACTGGGGAGAAGGAAATGCCAAAATGCCTGAAGTCCAGTGTCAAGTACCCACAGTCAGTGATGGTGTGGGGTGCCATGTCAGCTGCTGGTGTTGGTCCACTGTGTTTCATCAAGGGCAGGGTCAATGCAGCTAGCTATCAGGAGATTTTGGAGCACTTCATGCTTCCATCAGCTGAAATGCTTTATGGAGATGAAGATTTCATTTTTCAGCACGACCTGGCACCTGCTCACAGTGCCAAAACCACTGGTAAATGGTTTACTGACCATGGTATTACTGTGCTCAATTGGCCTGCCAACTCTCCTGACCTGAACCCCATAGAGAATCTGTGGGATATTGTGAAGAGAAAGTTGAGAGACGCAAGACCCAACACTCTGGATGAGCTTAAGGCCGCTATTGAAGCATCCTGGGCCTCCATAACATCTCAGCAGTGTCACAGGCTGATTGCCTCCATGCCACGCCGCATTGAAGCAGTCATTTCTGCCAAAGGATTCCCGACCAAGTATTGAGTGCATAACTGAACATTATTATTTGATGGTTTTTTTGTTTGTTATTAAAAAACACTTTTATTTGATTGGATGGGTGAAATATGCTAATTTATTGAGACAGGTCTGGATGGACAAATGTCTTTTTTTCGGCCTTACTAACTATGTTACTATGTTACTATGTTTTTTGGGTTATCAGGAGTTGTATGCCAAAATCATCAGTATTAAAACAATAAAAGACCTGACAAATTTCAGTTGGTGGATAATGAATCTATAATATATGAAAGTTTAATTGTAATCATTACATTATGGTAAATAATGAAATTTAACACTATATGCTAATTTTTTGAGAAGGACCTGTACATGTTTCTTATTTCTGGCACATTTTCAGGCTATCTTCTACTAAAATAATTATGTATGAATGGCAGCTACAGAGGGTGTTGAATGCATCTATGGCAGTAATTAAAGTTGTGCTGCACTTGGTAAAGGTTAGATCACACACATCATTCAGTTATTGTATACTGCAATGCAAAACACTGGAGAATCATACAGTAGGAGTTTAAATAAAAAATTACAAAAAACTTCATTGTCACAATACGAAAAGTTAAAAAACACACATGAGTAAAAAGATGTGTTATACATAAGTGTCTTATTTGGTGTCTTATATATTACACATCTTTTTACTAATGTGTGTTTTTTAACTTTTTGTATTGTGACAATAAAGTTTCTTGTATGTAAGGAATAGGTGTGCATGCGTGCGTGCGTACGTGCGTGCGTGCGTGAACTGTATATTCCTTAGTGCAAAAAACAATATATTTAGGATTAAGCTATTTAATGTGATAGACACATGTAAGTTCATCATCACCAATGTCATGAATGCCTGAAGAAGGTGTTGGGCGCCCCCTAGAGGACAACTGCTATTCTCTATTGAGCATTGTACCTTCTGTTCTGTATGATCAGACAATTCTAAAGCAAACATGTAACACACGGAGCAGATTTATTATACAGCTGCATTGTACTGTACATGTATATACATAGAGTAGTTCATGTATTCAATCTGTAGACGTTTTGTGTTCTTTAACACGTGTGAGTTTCTCCTGTCTTGTATAGGTAAATGTGACAGTAAATGCTCCATATTGAGTTATTAAGGATCGTACAGACATTCCATCATATTGTAAGCCATGCATCATCCCCCACCAGGTATGGAGAGTCTGTCCTCCCCCAGAAGTGCTGCTGGTGATCATGACTGTGCTCAATTATTGTAAGCTATGGGACAGAGAGTGGGAAACGTAGCAGCTGCGTCAGATGGAGCCCACAGGCTATTGGGGGAAGCTCCTGCTCTCTTTTTTGAAGTAATTATAAAGTAGCCCAGCTCTGGGATTCTTCTAGCAGCCCTCCAAGCAGCAGCAGTCCTGTCAGAGAGCTGGGAGAGGATTGCTGCTGTCTCCATAGCTCACATCTAAGAGGTGGCACAAGAAGACACAACCTGGGCTACTGCTCCCATCTCTGCTGGCACCAGACCTCATTGTGCTCCTCTCTACAGAGTTGGCGGTTTATTGTGGATCGATTGCAAAGCTGCCATGCAAGTAAGTATCAGATCACAGTCTTATTCTAATTCACTGGAAGAACTTATTAGTGTAGTAAGTGCTACATTATGTAACTATTAGTGTGAGAAGTTCTATATTGATCGATGTGTATATATAATATATATACACAGTATTATGATAAGGGTATTTAACGTTATGAATATATTAGTGTGATACGTGCTACATTATGTAATGTACATTATTAGTGGGCTAATTGCTATATTATGTGATTTATATATATATACATATATTATTAGTGGGACAAGTACTATATTATGTGATATACAGTTAGTCCTCGGGTTACGACGGTCTCGAGTTACATCGTTTCGTGGTTACGACGCCTCATTCCGACTTACGCGGTTATGTGTCGTAAGTCGAACTACGTGCAGCGGCGGAAGAATAGAGTCCAGTACTGTACACTGTACCCGGTTACACGAGGAAAACGAGTCTCCTGCACGCCATAACACCCTAATTGTGTTAGGATAGGTGTTTGGATAGGCTAAGTGTTTGCAGTACTGTACTGTTATTATGGTACAGTACTGTATGAACGTATGGTCCGACTTACACCGAAATTCGGTTTACGACGCCTCGTAAGAACGGATCAACGTCGTAAGTCGATGACTACCTGTATATATATATATACATATACAGTATTATTAGCGTGATAAACGCTACATTATGTGGTAGATTTACAATACTAATGCCTTAGCTCTGTGTTCATACTCGCTATAGAAGTTTGCAGAATTGGTTCTGTATTCCTGATTATCCACTTTTGTGTTGCAGTCAATGGGGCTGGTTACTAGATCCTGCTGTCTAGCCCTGGCTATAACCACATATCTTGCTGTGGCAATCCGAGCAGACTGTAGCAAGGACTGTGTGTCTTGTTCTTACCATATGGGACAGACAGCGGAAATCAACTCCTTGGTAAGTTTCTTCTACAGTAGGCTAGATACATGCATACTATGCAGCCTGTGCTCAGCTAAAGTCAGAGAGCGGTTCAGCACCTCGGACAGCAGAATCGCTCAATACCAAGTCAGAGTCATGTAGAGGAGGAAAGTTTCATGTAATGTAGATATACATAAATACTATATAGGACCGCTGATGTACTTATATATTCTCTCACCCCAGTCCGTATGGTCAGAGGAACTCACAATCTGCTAATGTGAATTTATTGGGCTCAAAACACAGTCAGCTATGGATGGAGGAGTCAAATTTGTTTATTCTCAATCCCAAAGTTTGTAGTAATTCAAAGAGTCTTACAGTCACTTCGATGAGTATGGGGTTTTTTTGCGGGGGGGGGAGGGGGTTGTTGCTTTATTGCTGTGAATCGCACATGATATACATCAGACTGTACAGACACATAGTGTCATTAGAAGGAATGGATCAAATAGTGCAGAATTCCAATGCATGGGAAATAGTAAGGGATAATTCCAATTTAAGCAAATAAAAAATTAGATTAGACAGAAATGTATTTAACAAAATTCACTCTTTAGAGTAAAGGATGAAGAAGAATTGTAAATTAAAATAAACTACCTTACTGAAAAGTGTATCAGCTGCTGGACATCCAGTCTATAGACAGAGAGATAGATAGATGATAGATAGATGATAGATAGATGATAGATAGATAGATAGATAGATGATAGATAGATGATAGATAGATAGATAGATAGATAGATAGATAGATAGATAGATAGATAGATGATAGATAGATGATAGATAGATAGATTGATAATATATAGATAAATAGATAATAGATAGATAGATTATAGATAGATAGATAGATAGATAATATATAGATAAATAGATAATAGATAGATAGTTAGACAGATGATAGATAGATAGATGATAGATGATAGATAGATGATAGATGATAGATAGATAGATAGATAGATAGATAGATAGATAGATAGATAGATAGATGATAGATAGATAGAGAGATAGACAGAGAGATAGATTATAGATAGATAATTGCATGCAATCTTGCATAGTGTTTAAATACTAGAATATAACGTATAGATTGAAGGTTTGTATTGACTTTCACTTAGTTTCCTTAATACATCTTGGTCCTCATGCCATGACCCATTTAGGTGTGCAGTATAATGTATATAATATAGCATTAGTAAAAATGTATTTATAAAGATTAATTAAAAAACCAAATTAAAAGTATGACTAAAGTAAATTCTATTCTTACTATAATCTTACTGTTCATGAGTTGACTGGTCTGCACATTTATTCCTCGTGTTAGATGACTTGATAAATGGAAAATGGACCATATTGGGAAGCTTTCTGTGACTATCAGATATAGCAGCAGTGGCAGAATTGAAGCGTACTTGTCATTCACTACTTGTGATGAATGTACGGCTAATATAGAATGGAAATATCTTTAGATAATTATTTTATCACCCTAGTTATAAAGGTAAGAAGAGTGGATGCACATGTAATGTTGTTAGTTATTATTGTATTCTTGTACAGATGTATTTGAGCACAGTGATAAGTCCACAAGTTGATGAATTAGATTTATACAGAAAAAGAAATGCAAAGTAAACCCTGAGAGTACAATGACCATATGACAAAGACAGCTCTGCTACACACACAGATGTAGCACACTAGCAAATATAACAAGTAATATTGGGAAATGCTCTTTAGCCATTTAATATAGAACGAATACTATTTCAGAATTATGTTTGACTAGGAACCCTATTCATACCCATTCCCTTTCTCCACACCTCTCCTATCTCCTGGTTGGGCTGGATGGACTCTGGCCATATGCCTCTTCTCAGCCTTACTAGCTATGTAACCATGTTAAACGCTCCTGTCAGCGCTATCACTACTGCTGCGGGCAGGGTGCACTACAGCAAGCGTTCTGTCTTCTGCATCTGATAACTTTTTGTGATGGGCACAGCTGCCCGGTAGCAATATTACTGTGTAGATCCTGATAACGGCGTCATTTTCTTACGTTAGACTTTGCTAAGTTAAAGCGATATGACAGAAATCCGGATCCCATAGAGCTGTTAGGAATCCTTTTTCATGCACTTAGAAATGGTGCATTCTTTTTATTACATTTATTTTTTTATTATATAGCGCTGTCTTATTTTGCATTGCTTTACACACATTATCATCACTGTCCCCAATGGGGCTCACAATCTAAATTCCCTATCAGTAGGTCTTTGGAATGTGGGAGGAAACCGGAGAACCTGGAGGAAACCCACACAAACATGGGGAGAACATACAAACTCCTTGCAGATGTTGTCCTTGGTGGGATATTGACCCAGGACCCCATCACTGCAAGGCTGAAGTGCTAACCACTGAGCCACCGTGCTGCATAGACAGTATATTTTACACAAATGGCAATTCCATTGCCATCATGAACATTAAATATATAAATCAAAGTGATCACCCTCATGACCCCCCACAAAATAAAATACACATTCGACTCAGCTACATTTGTCTCTCACTCTAACAAACATAATTATATATCACATTGTCTTATGCAAATATGACATTAGTGCCCATTATGAGTCAATTCCGATCAGCCTGCATTGTAATTTGCCATAATCATACATTAACCCCATGAGATACCATTACTGATGTGATTAATGCCCCTTTGAATACTACAGCTCACATATGTTTGGCTTCTGCAGCATTTTATAGCTTGGGTAGTTTCATTCCTGTAATGCAGCATGCATTTATTTTCTAAATTGTTTTTTTTTTTTGCAATACTTAGTATTATATTAACATTGTTAATACACAAAAACAAACACAAAATACATATTGTGAATTATGTCATCACGTGTAAAAAGTGTGACGCAGTTCAGTCCTTAGTCTAGTAAATAATGTCATGGTAGAGATTGATATCTGCAATTAATTTATGTCCCGGGCCCCTTCAGCCTATCAGAACACAATCCAGTAAGAGAAAAGTCAGCGCGCGGTCATTCGCGAGAAACTCAGTGATTCTTGTAACTTTACTCCATACGTGCTAAAACCACTTAACACAGGTCATCACGTCAACCATCCGACGCGCTCCGGAAGTAAACTTCGTTTTTCATGGCTCAGTACAAAAATCCACTATATTCTTCCTTTCATCATAATAAAATCGAAATTGTCTGTAATAAGTCAAGACAAATATATCAACATGACAAAACTTCCATTATAAAGGGACTCTACCATCAAGTATCTGACATACGAGATCTGAAATGTAACTCCGGTCCTCAACAGCCACCAACAGGTCATGTTTTCAGGATTTCCGTAGTATTGCACAGGTGATAATTGCATCACATGGACAGGCAAGCATTCAATAACCTGTGCAATACTAAGGATATCCTCAAAACATGACCTGTTGTTGGCCCTTGAGGATTGGAGTTGGGGAACACTGCTTTAAGAGATCAGTTACTTATAAAATCACATACTAGTCAAACTACGAATATTACTTCAAGCATTAAAAATGCCTAGATGCTTCCATGCAGTATACATCTTAATGAGATATATGGCAACAGACGCTTCCATCATACTACAGTGTATCGTGAAGGCAGAAAGTGTGGCATCATTATGTTACTTGATACAATAATAAGTCTAGAAAAAAGAGAGACATAAAGAGCGAGCGAGGAAGAGAAATCTCACTCCCGCTCTACCATTGTGTTCCCAATACACACCAAGGTCATTTCATTCATCGTTTATTTTATTACACTTTATTATTTCTTTGGTTCTGTGCTTTGAGCTCCGTATTAGAAGTAAAATACAAATGTGGGTCTTTTCCGTGCCCTGAGTAGCTAAGCCGCAAATGTATCAATAGAACAGATGCTTCATATCCCAGAGCAGTGAAAAATGACTCAGATATATTATTCATGAAAAGGAACGAAAAACTGCTACCATTAGACAGAGTAGTAAGAAGTTATAAGATTTTGTGATGTAAAGGTGCTGGTCGAAGTGTCTGCAAGGGCATATATAAAGGTTTTGTGTGCATGCAACCAAGATCTGAAATATTCCCTAGAATCAGCGTCCTTACCATGGGTTCTTACTGCTTTTACAGCAGCTACTGAAAAACGCTGAGGTGCAATACCAGACAAAACCTATGGAAAAGAGGGGCACTGTGCCTATAAAAGTATCTTATGTAACATAATTTATATAAAAATGGAGATTTATGCCATTTTCACAGCAGGTTAACTTTTTATGGTAAGAGATGCCCTCTAATAGCAGTACCAGGAAGGGAACTCTGATTTTGGCTAATTTACCCCCAAAAAGCCATATGTCCATCCCTGCCTTCACTTTTTTCCTCTATCCTTAAAAATAAAATGATGGGTCCGTGATGAAGAAACGTGTACAGATCATTATCACTGCAATTGTCAGCTAACATCTTCATATCAGAATGCAGCTAACGTCTTCATGTCAGAATTAGGGGCTGTAGATGTGAATCACTCGATTATGGTTTTCCAATGTGTTCATAAAAATTTTTTGACTGTCCAGAATTTTTTTCCATAAGCTGTCCAGAAAAAAAATCAAAATCAAATTGTAACTCTGCTTAGTCCTGATATATGAATGTACCCTAGGAGGTTATCAAACCTCATCTCCTTTATAGCAGATAGGTAAAGGCTAAGAGTTATGGTAACACATATCAGGATAGTAAAAAATGGATTCCTCTTGTATTGGATGGCAGGAAGGTCAGAGAGAGTGCAAGCTACTCTGCCTTAGCAGTTGTATTTAGATATTTGGCTGGAGTAGTGAATGAAAGCTAGACCTTGCCTATGTACATTGGATAGTTTTTTTTATATTGCTTGTTACTATATGGAGGCTGTATAAATTTACAGTGGCATCTGGTGCAGACCTAAAGTACACAGTGGTCCTATAGTTAGCCCCATATACAGGTTATGAGCCTATGTCTTTTCATGATTCTTCGATCACTCGATGAATGAGAAAAATGCTCATCCATTGGGTGAAATGATCTTTGGTGCAGGGCAAAAGATCGTAGTTCTCTGCAGTGTATTATCATGTCTAAAAAGGACTGGCACTGCCAAGAAAAATAGCAGTATGCGCACTGAGCGATCTACTACATATCGTTCAGTTTGCATCATTTACTGCAGTCTACCTGTGTAAAGAGCCTATTAAAGACCACCGATCTGTAAATGTTTACCGATCTGAGGTTGTATAGTGCCACCTGTTGGTTCAAGTCAACAGACCACAAGTCACATTTAAACACATCCAAACTAAGAGTTAGTTATCCACTGAGCAAACTAAAGAATCATCGGGCCTCAAGTTGATGTATAGCAATTCACCATAACATTGAAACCACTGGGAGAATAATTGAACATGAATTAGTTAATATGATTATGTTACTATAATTATCCTGCTACAATTGAACCTGCCAAGAGGTGAGATTTATTAGGCAGCAAGTCAACAATCAATTCTTAAAGTTAATGTGTTGGAAGCAGGAAAGGAAAAATGTACAAGTGTCAAAATTTGAGCAGCTCTGACAAGGGCCTATTGTTATGGATAGTCAGCTGGGAAAAAATCTCCAAAACAGCAGGTATTGTGACATGTGTCCAGCATGCTGTGGTTAGTACCTACTACAAGTGGTCCACAGAAGGACAACAGGGGAGCCAGTATCAGGGTCATGGCCCCAATGCTCATTCATACCAGCCCATCTGGTCCGTTTACACGGAATTTTTAACACTACTATAGCAAAAACTGCTGAAAAATTTAATGTTCTGACACCTTAAAGAGAAACTTGTCAGATTACAGAGTGCATTGCAGTTTGCTGTTCACAGGGCTGCATATCTACAAGACCTTCAAGGGTGCCCTTATGATGAGTATACGAGCATCAATGGTGCCCTTACAATGAGAAAATGAGCATCAATGGTGCACTTACGATGAGTTTACGAGCATCAATGGTGACTTACCTTGAGCAGATGAGCATTATTGGTGCCCTTACTTTGAGCAGATGAGCATCAATGGTGCCCTTACTTTGAGCAGATGAACATCAATAGTGCCCTTATGATGAGTATACGAGCATCAATGGTGCCCTTACTTTGAGCAAATGAGTATCATTGGTGCCCTTACTTTGAGCAGATGAGCATCAATGGTGCCCTTACTTTGAGTAGATGAGCATCAATGGTGCCCTTACTTTGAGCAGATGAGCATCAATGGTGCCCTTACTTTGAGCAGATGAGCATTAATGGTGCCCTTACTTTGAGAAGATGAGCATCAATGGTGCCCTTACTTTGAGCAGATGAGCATCAATGGTGCACTTACTTTGAGCAGATGAGCATCAATGGTGCCTTTATGAGGAGTATACAAGTATCAATGGTGCTCTTACTTTGAGCAGATGAGCATCATGTGTGCCCTTATGATGAGTATACGAGCATCAATGATGCCCTTATGATGAATATACGAGCATCAATGGTGCCCTTATTTTAAGCAAATGAGCATCATTGGTGCCCTTTCTTTGAGCAGATGAGCATCAATGGTGCCCTTATGATGAATATACGAGCATCAATGGTGCCCTTATTTTAAGCAAATGAGCATCAATGGTGCCTTTATGATGAGTATACGAGCATAAATAGTGCCCTTACTTTGAGCAGGTGAGCATCATTGGTTTCCTTAAGATGAGTATACGAGCATCAATGGTGCCCTTATAATGAGTATATGAGCATCAATGGTGCCCTTACTTTGAGCAAATGAGCATCATTGGTTCCCTTACTTTGAGCAGATGAGCATCATTGGTGCCCTTATGATGAGTATATGAGCATCAATGGTGCCCTTACTTTGAGCAAATGAGCATCATTGCTGCCCTTATGATCAGCATACGAGCATCAATGGTGCCCTTATGATTAGTATACAAGCATCAATGGTGCCCTTATGATGAGTATATGAGCATCAATGGTGCCCTTACTTTGAGCAGATGAGCATCATTAGTGCCCTTAATTTGAGCAGATGAGCATCAATAGTGCTCTTACGATGAGCAGATGAGCATCAATGGTGCCGGTGCCCTTATGATGAGCAGATGAACATCAATGGTGCCCTTATGATGAGCAGATAAGAATTATCTGTACCAGGGAGTAATGGATGTATCAGATCATGGAGTCTGATGAATTTTGTCTCTTTACATTAGATATTTACTGCCTACATAAATGTGATTTCATACTGACTATGCCACTCTGTGGTATCAGTATCGGTATATATTTAATGACAGTAGCCTATTTCAGCAGGATAATGCACACTGACACACTGCAGAAATGATTAAGAAATGGTTTAACAAGCATGGCAAAGGGTCAAAATGTTCTTGGCCTTCAAGCATCTTTGGGATGTACTGGAAAAACAAATCCAAACCATGTAAGGCCACAAATCCCAATTTACATGACTTATAATGGTTTGATACCAGACATTAAACAACACCTTGCAGAGTCCATGCCAAGACTGTTTAGGTGACAAGAAAGAAAGATCTAGAGAATAGGTTGTAAGGCTATGGCTGACCAGTATGTAATATTACAAACATTTGCTTATTACTTCATCAAATCAACAATTGAATGAGACAAAGCAAGCCCAAGGTCGATATAAGGTACAGCTGGGGAGATTTTCTTCTAAATCTTGTCTTTCACATGGTATGATTAATATATACATATAGATGATAGTAATGCAATGCTGTGCCTAGTTCCAAATATATGTCAGTGTTTAAGACAAGGTTTAGCTGATAATTAGTGATGAGCGAGTATACTCGTTGCTCGGGATTTCCCGAGCTCGCTCAGGTGGTCTCAGAGTATTTGTGAGATTAAGTTTTTGTCGCAGCAGCTGCATGATTTACAGCTGCTAGACATCTTGAATACATGTGGGAATTCCCTAGCAACCAGGCAACCCCCACATGTGTTCAGCCTGTCTAGCAGCCATAAATCATGCAGCTGGGTCAACAAAAACTAAATCTTCGAGCACCAACAAATACTCGTAGACCACCCGAGTGTGCTCGGGAAAACCTGAGCAACGAGTACACTCGCTCATCACTACTGATAATCTTATAAATTTTAAGATTTTTAGTTTCCTTGAAGTGCAAAAGACACTTTCGACTGATATTTACCCTTTCTAGCTTCTATGTTTAATTTCTTGCCTTGTTAAACTGTAAACTTTCTCAGGTGACCCATCCACTCTATGCACCCACTTGATACCCCAATAATGGAATAACTAAGATGCATGTTTTTGCACACCAGTCACAGCATGCCTACTAGGATCATTCCAAATGTGTAGGGAGTCTACATGCAGTTCTTTGTTTGACTGGTTATAATTTACAATAAATCAAAATCTAAATTACTGGCGCAAGTTTCACAAGGAACATTAAGTAGACTAATATTTTGTCCTTCATCATAGCAGCTCTTGGAGATTTGAAGGTTTGACATACTGATATTACTTCTCAATGGATAAAGGTTGAACAGCATATCTATTTCACGATGGGCTGAAGGCTCAAGTTTGCATGATATCTCTGAAATAACTCTTATTGACAACTTTTGAATTTGAAAATTATAGACCTATTGTTTCCCTTTTTCTTATCTCAGTGGTGATATATATACAGTATATATATATATATATATATATATATATATACGATAATATGTATATCTATTATTTTTATATATGCACAATAGTTACTTTTTAGTTTATTGTAAGCTTTTTTTGTAAAATATAACAGTTCTGTAGCTCAAAGTCTAAAATATGATTATCACTTCATTTGAAAAAAAAAAACAGGGCAATTAGAGAACAGATCTCATTGCAGCTTATTCAGTTCTTCAAAAAGGTTTATGAAAAAGAATTGTTAGAATGCATTTTGGAGTGACATATGAGACTGGATGACTAATCTTCGCAAATCTAAAAAAGTGAAATGACTTTTTTTCGTTAAATAACTTTTTCCCTCTTTTCAGGCCTGCACGTTGGAATGTGAGGGTAAGTTACCAAAGGCCAGAGCATGGAATTCCTGCAAAGAGCTTCTGCAAACTGCCAAAGATAACTCTCAAGAGGCAGAGAAAGAACAAAGCATCGATAGCCATTTACTTGCCAAAAAGTATGGAGGTTTTATGAAAAGATATGGCGGCTTCATGAAGAAGAAAATGGATGAGCTGTACCATGTTGAACCAGAAGAGGAATCCAATGGTGGAGAAATTCTTGCTAAGAAATATGGAGGGTTCATGAAGAAAGAGTACGATAGTGACACATCAGATCTCCTAAGGGAGCTTCTGGGCACTGGTGTGGATCCTGAGTCTGGTCTCTACCGTGACAACAACAGTGAGACACCAGGAGAAATCAACAAAAGATATGGGGGGTTCATGAGAGATTACCGAAGAAGTTCAGACATAGAAGATGAAGGAAGGGAACTACAGAAGCGATATGGAGGCTTTATGAGAAGAGTAGGCAGGCCAGAATGGTGGCAAGACTACCAGAAAAGATATGGAGGTTTCATGAGGCGCTTTGCAGATTCTCTTCTTCCTTCAGATGAAGATGGTGAAAGCTATTCCAAAGAGACCCCAGAAATGGATAAGAGATACGGCGGATTTATGAGATTTTAGCCCCAAATGATCAAAAAGACTGCCTCATTGACCATATTTTATTGTAATGTGTTGCCTGCACTGTACAGTTTTTTACTGTCTTTGTTAACAATGCAAATTGTAATCTGTTACACCAGGCTCTGTGTTCTTTATAACTCAACAACATAATCAGTTTGTCACACTTTGGTTTATACTGTAGGTCTTATGCTTAAAATATTTTTGTTACTGTATTTTTTTTCTTTTAAACAGAATACATCTACCAATGCTTATTGTATATAAATAAATTATTCATCATATCTGCACAGTTCATGGTTTGTCATTTTTCTATCTACAGGTTATGGATGATCACATGTTCTTTTCAATGGGAACCTTATCTTATAGGCACAGAAATGTAGGGAAGGCTTCTCTGTATGACTGTGCATAAAGAGATAACTGTCAGTCACTAAATAGGACTGTGCACTGGACTCCTAAATGAAGAAGAGCATGATTTCACTGTAAATAAGTACCGTATTTTTCGGACTAAAAGACGCACTTTTTCCCCCCTAAAAAAGGGGGGAAAATGGGGGGTGCGTCTAATAGTCGCAATGCAGGCTTACCTAGGTGGCAGAGGTGCGGTGGCAGAGGTCCGGTGGCAGAGGTGCGGTTGCGGGGGTGTGGCGGCAGAGGAGGCGCAGTAAGCGGGGTCCCTTTCCCCGGTATGGTGATGCAGCAGGCCCGGTATGCAGCAGAGCCGGGTGAATCCTCTTGTTATCGGTGGTGGCGGCCATTTTCCGGAGGCCGCGCGTGCGCAGATGGAGCGCTCTGCTTCCCGGGGCTTCAGGAAAATGGCCGCCGCGATCTCCATCTGCGCACGCGCGGCCTCCCGCGGCCATTTTCCTGAAGCCCCGGGAGCAGAGCGCTTCATCTGCACACGCGCGGCCTCAGGAAGATGGCCGCGCCCACCGATAACAAGAGGATTCACCCGGCTCTGCTGCATACCGGGCCTGCTGCATCACCATACCGGGGAAAGGGACCCCGCTTCCTGCGCCTCCTCTGCTGCCACACCCCCGTCACCGCACCTCTGCCACCGGACCTCTGCCACCGCACCTCTGCCACCTAGGTAAGCCTGCATGGTACGCCAGGGACCCCTCTCACGCCATACCTCTCACTGCACCTCCTGATCCCAGCACCTCCTGATCCCAGCACCTCCTGATCCCAGCAGCTCCTGATCCCAGCACCTTCTCATCCCAGCACCTTCTCATCCCAGCACCTTCTCATCCCAGCACCTCCTCATCCCAGCATCACCCCACCTTGCCTCCTGTGACCCTGCTCTGCCACCGCCATAAGATACTGTAAATTTGGACAATAAGACGGACCCCCATGTTATAAAAAATCTTTTTTTCTGCAATTTTCACCCCAAATTTGGGGTGCGTCTTATGGTCCGGTGCGTCTTATAGTCCGAAAAATACGGTAATACAAGTTGTATTGAACTTTTTTCCACAAAGCAAAATATCAAGTTGTCCACCTCCTCTGACTCTATACTGTTTTGGCTCACCTACTGAGGTGTATCCTCCAAGCACACGGGCCACACGCATCAGTGCAGCGGACAGGTGTTGCATGCAGAAATCAAATATCACTGGTACTAAAAACCGTAGACAGACAGGAGACCAGGAACAGATAGCAGAGATCCTGGAGACTGCAGATAGGTAGAAGAGGTCCTGGAGGCCGCAGAAAGGTAGCAGAGCCCTGGAGGATGCAGAGAGTAAGCAGAGGTCTTGAAGGCCACAGACAGGGAGAAGAGGTCCTGAAAGCACAGACAGGTAGCAGAGGTCCTGAAAACTGCAGACAAGAAGCAGAGGTTCTGGAGGACGCAGTCAGGGAGCAGAGGTACTGTAAGCTGCAGACAAAGAGCAGAAGTCCTGTCGACCGCAGACAGGTAGTACTCAAACAGAACTCAGAAACACTAAATATCTTAATACCAAGACACATGTGAGTATATTGGTTCTCCTAATATAAGCCCAGGCAGATGATCACATGGTAGTACGTCGAGCCACTTGCAAAGTCCTAGGTGGAGCACAACAGAGTTCAGCAGATCAGTGTGAGGGGAGCAGAGCCTGGTGTGTATGGCTACATCCCCACTGTCAGTATTAGGCAGCGCTTTGGACGCAGCACATATCCGCTCCGTCCAAATCGCTGCCGGCTTTTGAAGGCAGGTGATTCCGCATGTGTTCATTGAACTCTGCGGAATCACCGCATCCTATACATTGGAATGGTGATATTTATCTTGTGGAGACTGACCATCTCCGCAAGATAAGTAGTTATGCTGCAGTCTGGAAAGACACGCCGCATGTCTGTCTCCGCAGGGAGGCTATGGGCGCCAATGCACGCATAGTGGAGATGGGATTTATTGAAATCCCATCCACCATGCTGTATTATCTGGACGCCGGAGGTTGGACTCTGCGGATGTACGCAGCGTTCAACCAGCTGCGTTTACTGACCTTGGGAACATACCCTTACATATACAATGCTGAATAAACAATACAATGAGTACCTTTAAAGTTGTATTAACTTATAGCAATTTTTCAAATCATCAACATACACTCCCTGACAGAAGTTATGTCGCTTATCCATGTTATGTAAATAAAAGCTTAGAACCTGACTTTAAATTCATCCATTGGTTGTATAAATTATTCTTTTGAAAGCTGAAACCCTCTGAAATGTGGTTTAGGTTAAGAAAATAAATTGGCATCAATGCAGAAATATTGATCAGTTAATGGAAACAGAATGGTCAGATTTTGGCAAGACAAAAGTTTTTTCGCCTGGTCATATAATGTACCCATTCGTAGTTTACATCCTCACCTGTGCTCAGTAAATGATCGGTTAATTAGTTTGTGTGTATAAAAAGAAACCCATCACCCCAGACCTTCACTTGAACTGCAACTTGAGATCTGACAACATGCCAAAAATCCACCCTGCGACCAAAGCCTGGATTATCAAGAGGCTGAAAACCAGATCCACTGCAGAGGTGGCTGGCACCTTTAATGTGTCTCAGTGCCAAGTACAAAGAATTAAAAAAAAGATTTAAAGAGACTGGAGATGTGTTTGACAAGCCCAGGTCCGGCAGACCCCGCAACACAACTGCTCAGGAGGAACGTTTGTTGGTTAGAAAATCCAAAGCAAACCCCTCTTCCACTGCAGCAGAGCTCCATCAGGCCTGGTCACCTCAAGTCTATGTGTCAACTAGAACAGTTTGTAGGATTCTGTCTCGAAATTGCTCCATGGTCAAATCAGTGCCCAGTAGCTAGCACTAAACAAAAGGCAAATAAAAAACCACGTGGCATTTGCAAAGTCCCACAGCCTGCTAAACAGATGGACGCTGGAAAAGTAGCAGAAGGTGGATTTCTTTACTGAATCTTCACTAGAATTGCACCACGGCCGCCGCAAATACTGCAGGAGACCTCCTGGAGCCGTATGGATCCAAAATACACCCAGAAAACAGTTACATTTGGTGGTGGAAAGATCATGGTCTGGTATTACATTCAGTATGGGGGTGTGCGACACATTTGCAAGGTGGAAGGCAATATCAATAGCCTAAAATATCAAGAAGTAATAGCTACCTCTTATATTCCAAATTATAAAAGAGGTCAAATTCTTCAGCAGGATGGTGCTCCATCTCATCCATCCATCTCTACACCAAAGTTCCTCCAGGCAAAGAAAATTAAGGTGCTCAAGGACTGGCCAGCCCAGTCACTAGACATGAACATCATTGAGCATGTTTGCGGTAGGATGAAAGAGGAAGCTTGGAAGACAAAACCAAAGAATCTAGATGAACTCTGGGAGGCATGTAAGACTGCATTCTTTGCTATTCCTGGTGACTTCATTAATAAATTGTATGAATCATTATTGAACCGCATGGATGCAGTACTTCAAGCTTATGGAGGTCACACAAAATATTAAATATGACTCTAATAGCATCACAACTTCATTCACCAATGTTATACAACATATATTTGTATTTAAAGTTTTTTATTTGTTTGGATATCACATTACTTTATGTGGGCGACAAAACTTTTGTCTTGCCAAAGTCTGACCATTCTGTGTCCATTAACAGATCAATATTTCTGCATTGATGCCAATTTATTTTCTTAACCTAAACCACATTTCGGAGGGTTTCAGCTTTCAGAAGAATAATTCATACAACCAATGGATGAATTTAGCGTCAGGTTATAAGCTTTTATTTACATAACATGGATAAGCGACATAACTTCTGTCAGGGAGTGTACATATGCTGTTATATTTTAACGCTTATGTATATCATTAGGTTTCTAAATCGCAATGCAAAAATGTTAACACCCCATCCCTCCTCCCCCCATCTACTATGTATCACTGATAATACTGCATTCTTCTTATGTGGAGGAGAGGACTCTGGACTCCCTCATACATCAGGGCCTGGGTGTAACTGATATGTCTGCATTCACTTCAGCTCTGCCCTGTGGGAATACAAGTACTTGTAGTGACATAAGTATTATAAATGTCAGATTAGTGGCATCTGCTGACAGTGATCATATTTTTTAATGTATGCACAAAAAATGTCATCCTTTATTACTCACCTTTTCATGCACTTAGAACAGGCAATAATCGGTATAAAACAAGTGAATCATAATTATAATGTGTCTCTAGATTCATTAATTTTGGAGAATACATACTTCTCCACGCACTTAAACCCCATAGAACAAAGCATTTACTCCAGTCTGGTCCTTTTTGCATACTTTCAATCAAAAGAACACATATTCCTTTGTCTCATACATGATTTCTTTATTGTATAGCTGCTGCATATTGATAGCATCAAATAAAACCACTGTCTTTAACCCGTCGGCCCACTGAGTAGAGATGTCGGACAGCGTGAGGAAGCAATTTCTATCAGACATGGGAGTCAACTCTAGAATTACTTCCTGCGCAAATCAAATAGCAAATCCGACACTGTTTTAGGGCAACTACATGATTCTTGGTACTGGATCTAATGGGGGCTCTTGCTATTTAACTATGGACTTGCATTTACCCCTGGAAAATATCAAACCTTTCATGTATTTGGAAAATCTTCATCTGTTCTTTTGATCTAAGATGGGATTTAATAGATAGTGGCATCCAAATGTCCACTCCTCAGTCATTATTTTTACTCAATTCCTGTTCTGTACTTAAACCATTTCATGACCACCCAGCTTTTAAATTATTCCATTTTGTTCTTTCCTCGCCTTTTTCCAAGAGGAATAAAGTTTTTATTTTTCGGTCAACGTGTGCGGTAGGAGCATTGTTCTTTGTGATGCAAGATGTAATCATAGTAACATAGTAACATAGTAACATAGTTAGTAAGGCCGAAAAAAGACATTTGTCCATCCAGTTCAGCCTATATTCCATCATAATAAATCCCCAGATCTACGTCCTTCTACAGAACCTAATAATTGTATGATACAATATTGTTCTGCTCCAGGAAGACATCCAGGCCTCTCTTGAACCCCTCGACTGAGTTCGCCATCACCACCTCCTCAGGCAAGCAATTCCAGATTCTCACTGCCCTAACAGTAAAGAATCCTCTTCTATGTTGGTGGAAAAACCTTCTCTCCTCCAGACGCAAAGAATGCCCCCTTGTGCCCGTCACCTTCCTTGGTATAAACAGATCCTCAGCGAGATATTTGTATTGTCCCCTTATATACTTATACATGGTTATTAGATCGCCCCTCAGTCGTCTTTTTTCTAGACTAAATAATCCTAATTTCGCTAATCTATCTGGGTATTGTAGTTCTCCCATCCCCTTTATTAATTTTGTTGCCCTCCTTTGTACTCTCTCTAGTTCCATTATATCCTTCATGAGCACCGGTGCCCAAAACTGGACACAGTACTCCATGTGCGGTCTAACTAGGGATTTGTACAGAGGCAGTATAATGCTCTCATCATGTGTATCCAGACCTCTTTTAATGCACCCCATGATCCTGTTTGCCTTGGCAGCTGCTGCCTGGCACTGGCTGCTCCAGGTAAGTTTATCATTAACTAGGGTCCCCAAGTCCTTCTCCCTGTCAGATTTACCCAGTGGTTTCCCATTCAGTGTGTAATGGTGATATTGATTCCTTCTTCCCATGTGTATAACCTTACATTTATCATTGTTAAACCTCATCTGCCACCTTTCAGCCCAAGTTTCCAACTTATCCAGATCCATCTGTAGCAGAATACTATCTTCTCTTGTATTAACTGCTTTACATAGTTTTGTATCATCTGCAAATATCGATATTTTACTGTGTAAACCTTCTACCAGATCATTAATGAATATGTTGAAGAGAACAGGTCCCAATACTGACCCCTGCGGTACCCCACTGGTCACAGCGACCCAGTTAGAGACTATACCATTTATAACCACCCTCTGCTTTCTATCACTAAGCCAGTTACTAACCCATTTACACACATTTTCCCCCAGACCAAGCATTCTCATTTTGTGTACCAACCTCTTGTGCGGCACGGTATCAAACGCTTTGGAAAAATCGAGATATACCACGTCCAATGACTCACCGTGGTCCAGCCTATAGCTTACCTCTTCATAAAAACTGATTAGATTGGTTTGACAGGAGCGATTTCTCATAAACCCATGCTGA
The DNA here is from genome assembly GCF_032444005.1 of Ranitomeya imitator. Taxonomy (NCBI): domain Eukaryota; kingdom Metazoa; phylum Chordata; class Amphibia; order Anura; family Dendrobatidae; genus Ranitomeya; species Ranitomeya imitator. Next base: position 433,788,843 of record NC_091287.1, on the reverse strand, counting down.
TATGGAGTTAAACAGTTATTCTCATTGAGATAATCCAGAATAACATCCCTCAGAAACCCTTCAAATATTTTACCAACAATAGAGGTTAGACTTACTGGCCTATAATTTCCAGGTTCACTTTTAGAGCCCTTTTTGAATATTGGCACCACATTTGCTATGCGCCAGTCCTGCGGAACAGATCCTGTCGCTATAGAGTCCCTAAAAATAAGAAATAATGGTTTATCTATTACATTACTTAGTTCCCTTAGTACTCGTGGGTGTATGCCATCCGGACCCGGAGATTTATCTATTTTAATCTTATTTAGCCGATTTCGCACCTCTTCTTGGGTTAGATTGGTGACCCTTAATATAGGGTTTTCATTGTTTCTTGGGATTTCACCTAGCATTTCATTTTCCACCGTGAATACCGTGGAGAAGAAGGTGTTTAATATGTTAGCTTTTTCCTCGTCATCTACAACCATTCTTTCCTCACTATTTTTTAAGGGGCCTACATTTTCAGTTTTTATTCTTTTACTATTGATATAGTTGAAGAACAGTTTGGGATTGACTTCATTACATTGTAGGGCAAAATGAATAAGAAGGGAAAAAAATCCAAGTGAGACAATTTTGTGATAAAAATCCAATTCTCCCTTTATTTTGTGGGTTTTGTTTTAATGGCATTTATTGTGAGGTAAAATTGACATAGATACAGTATGTAGCTCTGCAGCTAGGTCAATGTAATTATGGCGATACCAAACTTGCATCAATTTTTTTTATTTAAAGGGCCACTGTCACCCCCCTGCAGCCGTTATAAACTAAAAGAGCCACCTTGTGCAGCAGTAATGCTGCATTCTAACAAGGTGGCTCTTTTAGTTTTGTGTTCAGGTATTACTAAAATAAAGCGCTTTGAAACTTTGCAAAAATACCTGTCTTTGTCCACAGAGGCGGGTCCTCAATCCCCAGTTTGAAGGGTATTTTGCCGTCACTCACATCTTCAGGGGCTTTCGGCGCCGCCCCCTCCGCGCTGTTTTCTTTTCAAATCCGGCGCTGTGTAAATGTTTGTGGGGCAGGCGCAGTAAGCTCTGGTGGTCTGACGTCCCAGCCAGGCTTGGAGACTGCGCCTGTGGGGGCAGTGCGGCCACCCACCTCGGGAATCCCTGCCCCGCACTGTGTTATGCATTGTGCACAGTGCGGGGCTAGGATTCCTGGGCATGCACACTGCGTGTGTCAGACTGTCACCCAGGTCCCCCGCCCCCCAGCGTCTTTATACTGTAATCAGCTGATCGTGCCTCCTCCATACACCTAAAGAATACACCTAGAAAAAACACACACCAGCTAGCAGGCAAGTTGCCAATGTTGGTTCTTTCCCGGCGACTGCTAGTGAGAGAAGGAGGAGGAGGCACGATCAGCTGATTACAGTATAAAGATGCTGTAAGGCGGGGGGCGGGGGACCTGGGTGACAGTCTGACACACGCAGTGCGCATGCCCAGGAATCCTAGCCCCGCACTGTGCACAATGCATAACACAGTGCGGGGCAGGGATTCCCGAGGTGGGCGGCCGCACTGCCAGCACAGGCGCAGTCTGCAAGCCTGGCTGGGACGTCAGACCGCCAGAGCTCACTGCGCCTGCCCCACAAACATTTACACAGCGCCGGCGCCGGATTTGAAAAGAAAACAGCACGGAGGGGGCAGCGCCGAAAGCCCCTGAAGATGTGAGTGACGGCAGAATACCCTTCAAACTGGGGATTGAGGACCCGCCTCCGTGGACAAAGACAGGTATTTTTGCAAAGTTTCAAAGCGCTTTATTTTAGTAATACCTGAACACAAAACTAAAAGAGCCACCTTGTTAGAATGCGGCATTACTGCTGCACAAGGTGGCTCTTTTAGTTTATAACGGCTGCAGGGGGGTGACAGTGGCCCTTTAAGTGTTAAAAAAAAACATTTGCAAAAAATGTTTCTGCTTTATGTTGCCATATTTTGAGACCGTTAACATTTATATCTTGATACATTGGACTTTTATGGGCACAGCAATACCACATTTTTTATGTTTTTCATGTCTTTATATTTCACAGATTAAAAGGAAGTGATTCACATTTGTATTTTTTTTACATTATTCTATGGTCCTCTGAGAGGACTAGAACTTGCAATAGTTTGATCACTTATGCTGCAAAACCACAGTATTGCAATGTATAGAAACAAATCATAGTCTTTTATGGAGGTCAGCCTGAGCTGGGCTAAACAGATATATCAAGATGGCAACAACACCGGCACCGGCAAGTGCACCATTTAACTCCTCCAGCTCTCCAGACACCAGCTCCTCACTCTCCAGGTCTATCTAGCAAGTGCTAACTCAGACAAGGATCTAGCCAAAAGGCCTAGCTTTTATAGGAGAGAGGAGTGGCTAACCGAGCACAGCTGAATGCACAGATTTCCACATGGCCGATTAACCCCTGTCCTGCTGAAAGAAAGCAAACACATTTAATACACTGGAGAAGTGCTTCTTCTCAGCCGCGAAGCAGGAGCCATCAGACGCTGCCGTCTTCTGGTACTGCTCTGTCACGGTAACTCCGTGACACATAATCTACGAGCTCGCCAAAAATACTCTGAGAACACCCAAGCATGCTCAGAAATCTCGAGTAATTAGCACACTCGCTCATCACTAGATCCAATCCAACTGAGAGGTCACAGTACCTGTGTGGGTCTTATAAACGGGTCTCTCCTTACTTCATGATCCCTGCCTAAGCCACAGAGATTGGCACCCTAGGGTCATGACAGTGGTGCACCCGCTCAACTACGGGTATCCCTATATTTCCCTTTCCTGTCTGGTGTCAGAAAATAGAGGGAAAATAAAAAAGCGTACTGGTGACCTTGGGAACTCAAAAAGTGATGACTTCTGATCTGAACCCAATCGAACACCTATGGGGAATACTGAAGAGATAAGTTAAGCATCACTCTCGATCCAAGCTCTAAATGAGGTCGTTCTTGAAGAATGGAAAAAAAATAGATGTGATAATATGTCGCCAACTTGTTTATTCCATGCCTAGAAGACTTGGCACTGTCCTTAAAAATCAGGGGGTTCATATAAAATACTAAATGCTGTAGTTTTTCTATCAGTTAATTTGAGTAAAAGTGAAGATTTTGTAATGAAACTTATGTTATTATCCTTACTCTCATATTATAGATTAAAAAAAAGTTGGAAATTGTTGCTGTGTTCAGTGAGATATTTATTAAAATCTTACTTTTCAAAAAGGGATGTACTCATTTATGCTGTGCACTATATTTATTAAATACTGTATTCTTGCTTGTTGAGATTGAGAAGAATCCAGATTTGGACTTAGGATAGATAGTGACTATAGGTACATTAAGGCAGGATACAGTTAATGTTTTGGGACTAGCCCAGATTGGGAGGGGGAGCGGGCAAATTAAAAAGGAATCGCCTCCTGTTTTAGTAAGTGAGAGAGTTCCTTGGTGACAGAGATAAGGTGAAGTTCAATTCAGCTGACAGCTGGAGGAGTACATTTGGTGTTAGGCAGTATGAGACCTTACAAGACACCTTACAGACATTCCTGCAACGTCCAGAGCCTAGGGATCAAAACAGGTGCAATGGAGAGCACCTTAAACCCTTCCATACAGAGGAAGATGGATGTGGAACCGTGTGGGGTGAAGGTAGTGGATCTGAATAACACTGCGTGGCAGATAGGAAATTCCTGGGGCTGAAGGAACCAGTAAGTGTAGGAATGGTTCAGGAGGAACTAAAAGTGAAGCGGAAAATGTACTGTATTACGAAAACAAGCATTTGAGGGCGCTGTGCCAAATACTGCGTATTACAATCTGATGTATTTGAACTGTCCAGTAAACGTTTGAATGTTGAAATGAACCGTGTGTCCCCTGATCTGTGTGCGGCTGATTCTGGAGACTATAGGACAGTAGAGGAGTGCGGCCTCCGAGTGTAATGCACCCTACATTAGACAGCATACTGGGACATGATATCCTGTAAAGTGCCAGGGTGACATGGAGCAGCTCGACTACGGCTACCGGCCTCTGGCACCTTACATACAGGTCAAACAGAATAATCATAAAACACTATCACTCCATTTCACAACTGTATGTAATACTATCTGAAGATTGCGACTGTCATTATCCCACAACAGGACAATGACACAAAGCAATGTTGCAGATTGTTGAAAAACTTTTTAGGAAAGAAGCTTTCAGCTTAATTCTCTCTATAAAGACCAAAACAATTACCAAATTTCAAGTCACAAGACAAATTCAGTACATTATTGTGACATGCAAGCAATATCATTGATCGGCTGCCATTTACAGTGCAACCATTGTGTGACCACACATCGACACATTGCATATCTGTCTCCTAACGGAATATTGTTTTTCAAAGCTGCTCATTCCGTGCCACACATCTTGGGATATGTCAATTGTAAAGAAAAAGGAAGCAAGGACAAATCTGCTGCAGGTGGGGGATTCTTTGATAAAAGCAAAAGTTTGAAACTTTTAGCGCTTTCTGGGTTAAAACCGCCTGAAATGTAGAAACATTTTTGCTCAACTTGAAATGGCGCAAAAATGCGGGACTTACTAAAAAGAATTAAGTAAAAGGAATAAATAAAAAGAATGAACATAATTATTTATAGGTCCAAAATATGGAGAAGTATTATAGTTTGTTATGCATTTTGGATATGGAATGAACATGAATTATATGTAGACAATTGAAGAATAAATTAACACATATCCCATATAAACAGGTGTACATCATATTCCCTGAGCTTGGTAGGTGGGGAATGATCATGAAATATATGTACAGTTGTGCTCAAAACTTAACATACCCCTGCAGAATTTTTGCGTTCTTGGCCTTTTTTCAGAGAATATGAATGATAACACCAAAACTTTTTCTCCACTCATGGTTAGTGGTTGGGTGAAGCCATTTATTGTCAAACTACAGTTTTCTCTTTTTAAATCATAGTGACAACCCAAAACATCCAAATGACCCTGATAAAAAGTTCACATACCCTGGTGATTTTGGCTTGATAACATGCACAGAGGTTGACACAAAGCGGTTTGAATAAAGGTAACATCGTCACCTGTGACCTGTTTGGTTGTAATCAGTGTGTGTGCATAAAAGCTGAGTGAGTTTCTGGGATCCAGACAGATGCTTACATCTTTTATCTAGCCACTGATTTCTGATTCTGAGTCATAGGGAAAGCAAAAGAATTGTCAATGGATCTTCGGGAAAAGGTAGTTGAACTTTATAAAACAGGAAAGGGATACAAAAAGATATCCAATGAATTGATAATGCCAGTCAGCAGAGTTCAAACTGTGATTAACACATGGAAAATCAGGGGCTCTGTAAAGCAAAACCACGGTCAGGTAGACCAACAAAAATGTTGTCCACAACTGCTAGGAAAAATTTTGAGATGCAAAGAAAAACCCACAAATAACATCAGCTGAAATACTGGACTCTCTGAAAAGTAGTGCTGTGGCAACTCCAAGATGCACAATAAGGAGGTACCTGAAGAAAAATGGACTGCGTGGTCAAGTCACCAGAAGAAAGCCATTACTGCGCAAATGCTACAAAGTATCTCACCTACAATACGCAAAACAGCACAGAGACAGGCCTCAAAACTCCTGGAACAAGGTAATTTGGAGTGATGAGACCAAAATTGAACATTTCGGCCACAACCATAAACGTTACATTTGGAGAGAGGTCAACAAGGCCTATGATGAAATGAACACCATTCCTATTGTAAATCGAGGAGGTGGATCGCTGATGTTTTGGGGATGTGTGAGCTACAAAGGCACAGGAAACTTGGTCAAAGTTGAAGGAAAGATGAATGAAGCACGTTACCAGCAAATACTGGGGGCAAATTTGCAATCATCATCCCGGTAGCTGCTCATGGGACGTACTTGGATGCTCCAACATGACAACGATCCAAAACACAAGGCCAAGTCGACCTGTCATTGGTTGCAGCAGCCTGGCACCCACCAGGCTACCGCAGCACTACACCACCTTACCACAACTTACAGTTTTAGGCGCTCCCTAAAACACAACTGTTTAGAGCGGCCTATCATGTTCCCTAATCAAATTCCTTGTTGTATATAGCCCATTCATTATTTCTCTGAATGCAATTCTCCATCAAATTCCACCGCACCAAAAAGCACTACAAATAGTGGCTGGTGACTACTTCATGCAGCCTTTATCTATCCCCCATTCCCTCAAAATGGCTGGATCATCACTGTAAATAAGCACCTGTACTTTATATAACCCCCACCTCATTGTAGATTATAAGCTTTTACAAGAAGGGTCGTCATTATTTTCACTTTAATTATTGCTTTATCTTGAACATTGCTACTTATGACTGCTGTATATGAACCTCTGAATTATAACGTGCTGCAGAATATGTTGGCACTAAATAAATAAAGATTATTATTATTATATGTGTCTAATCCATAATCCCTCCTCCACCAGCTATCCCTACACTTAATGCCTCTAACAGCAGTTTTACTAGCGAAAGTACAGTATGTAGCCCTGAAAAGGATTTTTGCTTTAATAGTGCAGCAGCAGTTTACAATTACTGCAATAGCAATTAAACACCTATATACGGTACATGCTCTAATCTAAGCTCTCCTTCCTAGATCAATTCTCCCTGAACTGCTTCCAGAGGAGTGTGTACAGAGCATTGTATCAGCGGGTCTTATCTAAGACCTGAAGATGCGATGTGGTCGGCTAATCAAAGTAATGCCAGTACCCAACATACGATACGATACGATACGATACACTTTATTGATCCCGTGGGAAATTATGGTATCACAGCAGCACGACTTAAATCATAAAAATCATAAAGGAATTACATAGTTGACATGACAGTTTGTTGACAGAAGAACATTATACATTATACATTAGAATAGGACATACACAACAAGTGAACTGAAATGTAGAGAAATAAGTAGACATTCACCTTGGTGGTTTAACCCTAATGTTATTGTTGTACATTCCCATGGCAGTTGGCACAAACGATTTCCTATATTTTTCCTTCTTACACCTCAGAAGTATAAGCCGGTTGCTGAAGGTGCTCTTCTGTCTCATGAATAGCTCATATAGTGGATGTGCATTATTGTTCATGATTGCCATACACTTTTTAATAATAATCTAATAATAATAATCTTTATTTTTATATAGCGCTAACATATTCCGCAGCGCTTTACATTTTTTGCACACATTATCATCACTGTCCCCGATGGGGCTCACAATCTAAATTCCCTATCAGTATGTCTTTGGAATGTGGGAGGAAACCGGAGTGCCCGGAGGAAACCCACGCAAACACGGAGAGAACATACAAACTCTTTGCAGATGTTGTCCTTGGTGGGGTTCGAACCCAGGACTCCAGCGCTGCAAGGCTGCAGTGCTAACCACTGCGCCACCGCCAACACTTTTTCAGAGTTCTTTTCTCCACTACCTCCCCAAAAGAGTCCAGGTTACAGCCGACAGCAGAACTTGCCTTCTTAATAATCTTATTCAGCTTATTAGCATCAGAGGCCCGCACACTACTACCCCAGCACGTGATTGCAAAAAAGATGGCACTTGCCACCACAGATTGGTAGAACATTTCTAACATTTTGCTGCACACATTAAAAGACCTCAGTTTCCTTAGGAAATACAATCTGCTCATCCCCTTCTTGTAGACAAACTCTGAGTGGCATCTCCAGTCCAGTTTGCTATCCAAATGGACCCCCAAATATTTGTAACTCTCCACCTGCTCTACCTCCTGACCAGCAATAGTGATCGGTAAGCATTCCAACTTAATCCTGCTATAGTTGGCCACCAACTCCTTGGTTTTCTTAACATTTAGTTGTAGATAGTTACCATTGCACCAATCCACGAAATTCGACACCACCCTTCTATATTCCTCATCCCCCTGATCTCCCCTAATGCATCCCACAACCACAGAATCATCCGAGAATTTTTGAAGGTGGCAAAGTTCAGATTTATACTGAAAGTCTGAAGTATACAGTGTGAATAGAAAAGGCGCAAGCACCGTTCCCTGGGGGGCACCTACACTGCTCAATAATCTGCTTGACACCACTGCTCCCATCTGTACAAACTGTGGCCGATCTGATAGGTAGTCAGTTATCCAATTTTTCATCCCCTTCTCAACCTTCATATCAGTCATCTTTTTGTGTAGTAAAAGTGGCTGCAGGGAGTTAAATGCACTCGAGAAATCGAAGAACATCGCTCGCACCGTGGTACCATCAGTCTCCAGAAATGAATGTACCCTATGTAACAGAGAAAGAATAGCATCATCCACCCCCAATCTATGTTGGTAGGCAAACTGAAGGGGATCGATAAAAGCATTGACCCTCGGTCTTAAGTGAGCAAGCACTAATCTTTCCAAGGCCTTCATAGCGTGAGATGTTAAGGCTACAGGACGATAGTCATTTAGGGTTGCAGGAGAAGAAGTCTTGGGTACCGGCACCAGACAGGAAGTTTTCCATAACACAGGTACCCTCTGTGTTTGTATACTTCCATTAAATAGGCGTGTAAAGACAGTACACAGCTGGTCTGCACAAACTTTAAGGACACGTGAGCTGAGTCCATCAGGTCCTGCAGCTTTACCAATGTTAAGTGACTTAAACTGCCTCCTCACATCATTTTCGGATACTCTAAAATTAGTCTGCTCATCCTTCAATATCGATGTTGCAGAATTTGCACCCAGTTCCCATCCACTATCAGTTGGTATTACACATGTACTGCTAAATCTATTGAAATACTCATTCATCTCATTAGCCTTGTCCATTGTTCCTGGATCATTTTCAGGCCTCAGTTTAAGCCCAGTCAGTAATTTCATTCCTGACCAAACCTCTCTGGTATTATTGTGGGACAGTTTCTTTTCAAGTTTAATTCTGAAGGCTTCCTGGGCCTCCTTTATTTTATGCTTCAATTCATGCTGTATCATTTTAATTTCCTCTTTGTCACCCAGTTTAAATGCCTTTTTTTTCCTGTTGAGCAAATGCTTCAATTCCTTTGTTATCCATGGCTTGTTGTTTGCAAAACACCTAATCTTTTTAGTCGGCACCAACATATCAGTGCAGAAGTTAATGTAGTCAGTCACTCTACCAACCACTTCATTACCATTTGTATACTCGTCCATTGTCCCAAGCAGCACATCCCAGTCTGTAAGATGAAAGCAATCCTGTAAAGCCTGTTCATTTGTTGGATTCCACATTCTAACTGATTTAATCTTAGCAGGCTGTGTACTAACAACAGGTTGGCAGACTGGTGACAATAGTACAAGATTGTGATCAGACTTCCCCAAGGGCGGCAGGGTAGAGGATGAATAAGCATTCTTGACAATCGCATAGAGTAAAGGCCCCTTCACATTTAGCGACGCTGCAGCGATACCGACAACGATCCGGATCGCTGCAGCGTCGCTGTTTGGTCGCTGGAGAGCTGTCACACAGACCGCTCTCCAGCGACCAACGATGCCGGTAACCAGGGTAAACATCGGGTAACTAAGCGCAGGGCTGCGCTTAGTAACCCGATGTTTACCCTGGTTACCATCCTAAAAGTAAAAAAAAAAAAACAGTACATACTTACCTACAGCTGTCTGTCCTCCAGCGCTGTGCTCTGCTCTCCTCCTGTACTGTCTGTGAGCACAGCGGCCGGAGAGCAGAGCGGTGACGTCACCGCTCTGCTTTCCAGCTGACCGACGCTCACAGACAGTACAGGAGGAGAGCAGAGCACAGCGCTGGAGGACAGACGGCTGTAGGTAAGTATGTACTGTTTGTTTTTTTTTACTTTTAGGATGGTAACCAGGGTAAACATCGGGTTACTAAGCGCGGCCCTGCGCTTAGTAACCCGATGTTTACCCTGGTTACCAGTGAAGACATCGCTGGATCGGTGTCACACACGCCGATCCAGCGATGTCCACGGGAGAGCCAGCGACCAAATAAAGTTCTGGACTTTGTTCAGCGACCAACGATCTCCCAGCAGGGGCCTGATCGTTGGTCGCTGTCACACATAACGATTTCATTAACGATATCGTTGCTACGTCACAAAAAGCAACGATATCGTTAACAATATCGTTATGTGTGAAGGTACCTTAAGTCCAACGTAATTTTGTCACGTGTTGTACATTTAACAAATTGATAAAATTTAGGTAAGGCAGTAGAAATTTTAGCTCGGTTAAAATCCCCAGAGATTACAGTAGGCGAGTTGGGGTGTTTCATCTGGAGCCGAGCAATGACTCCTGACAGCACTTCACCTGCAGCCTCATGGTTTGCAGTTGGTGGTATGTACAACACTATTGCAATAACAAGCGAGAATTCTCTAGGAATATAGTAAGGACTGAGGCCAACAGCTAGCAATTCAATGTTCGGACAACAATGGCGCTCCCTTACAGTCACATGCCCCTGATTGCACCAACCATTGTTTATGTAGAGTATAACTCCACCGCCCTTTTTTTTGCCGCTCTTCATAGTGTCTCTATCCGCCCGAACCATGTGAAATCCTGGTACTGAAACACTTGAGTCCGGGATCTCGCCACGTAACCATGTTTCAGTAAAGCATATCAAACTGCATTCTTTGTATTCCCTCTGGGTCCGTATTAATCCCAGCAGTTCATCCGACTTATTACCCAGTGATTGAACATTCCCCATGATGATGGACGGAACTACAGGTTTGAACCGTCTTCGCCTTGCCTTAAGTTTTTTGCCCGCTCTGCAGCCTCTGTAGGGTCGCCCTACCTCACACGGGACACGTGGTCTACCCACTGCAGGAGAAGGCATTAGCCCGCGCAGCTCCAGAAGTCGGCCCCTTGAGTAAGCAACACGTTTATGAACAGACTTAGGGACATCAATCAAAACCTTGCCCATGTTAGTCGCACTAAACCTGTCCGTGTAGGGAGGTATACAGTGCACGCCTCCAGACATAGCAGTGCCAATTCCCAGACAGGTAGTGGCCGCCTGGCAGTAGGTGCGTATAATACCAGTCCTAGGTTGCAAGGTGATCACAAATGCACTGTAAATCCAGATAGCTGCGGGTAGCAGCAAACATCCAAGGGAAACCTTCCAGGGGAGCCAAGGATCAGAAGCATACATCCAGAAAGTTGTGGGTAGCAGTATGCATCCAGGGAAACAAATCAGAGGATCCCAGGTTCAGAAGCAACCAGCCAAGGGGAAATCCAAGGGTTCAGCATAAATCCAAGGGTTCAGCATAAATCCAAGGGAAGCATTCCAGCGGATCCAAGTTCAGAAGGAGAAGGTACTGGGGAAAAGAAAATTCCTTAGGAGTACCAAAAAAGCTGAGGTTCAGAAAGAAAAAAGGTTCACACATAACAAAAATAATTCCAAAATAAAATAAAGTAAAGTAAAACAAAACAAAATAAAACAAAACTAAAACAAAACAAAACTATTGCTGCTGCAATGGGCTGCCACTAGCACGGCGCCTTATTGTCCTCATCCAGCAGAGAGCAGACAGACACGTCTGCTCTTCTTGGTGTCTCTGCTCTCTACGGTGAGCATGTCTACGGTATTACCGTGTATGGCAAGCAATCCCCATGTTTATTAGCTGTCTGTCACAAAACATGTGGTGGGGATTTGAGAAAGGCGCTCGGATATCTGTGATACTCAATCGAGTAACGAGTGTAACCGAGCGCCCCAATGCTTGACCGAGTATCGAGCAATGGCGAGCATGCTTGATCATCACTACTAGATACAACTCTGACTCATACTGTATATAGGGGCTATGTGTGTTCTCATACTATATACAGAGGGCTATATGGGGGTTCATATTGTTTATAGAGACACTATGTGGAGGCTCATATTGTTTATACAGAGGCTATGTTGATTCTTACAAATTGTACAGAGGAGCTATGTGAGGGCTCATAGTGTATGTAGAAGAATGTGTGTGAGCTCTTACGGTATAGAGGGGGGCTGTATATGGTCTCACACTATATGTAGGTGGTGTCGGCATACTTAATTCTGCTTAATTTTAAGCTATACAATTATTATTAATATAAAATAATAATTGTAATTAATATGTTAATATTAATATTGGACAGAAATAATTTCTGCCTATTGGTTCAGCCCTCCACAACAGTCACGGTCTCTCATGTAGCCCCTCTGGAAGATTAATTGCCCAACCCTGGTATATAGTAATATTGTCTATAGTGCCCTTTCCTATTTACTGGTCATTTATCCTACAGTAGTATATCTACCTCCCCATCTAACCATCAATATAATCTAATCTTCTATATTACTGGGATATATGGGTTATTCTTGTGGATTTATCACAGCTCAAATCAGTGGAAACAACATTGTATGGCAATAATGACATTGTGGCATTTTATAAAAGGTTTCAGAGGTCAAGGTGGATAATTAGAGTTCATTTCATCTATATGGTAATGAATTGGTTGCATGGCTTGGTCCCTTTAAATAACAGCTACTGCTCCTGCTGATGATGTCACGGAATGTTGTGGTTTCTGGCTCCGCCCTCTTGCATTATGACATCACACACATTATGTCAGGAGCTGCAGAGCCAACATTCCATTTGAGGGTTGCAGTTAGTGGAGAGAGAGAGGTAAGTCGGCTCTATGTCACTTCTTGTTGTGTCCTTCATTCTCTTCTATCATTTATTTCTCGTTTAGTTTTCATTCATTAAGGAACTTTTATTCTGTATAATACAAGCAACGAGCAGGTCCAAAACAAATAGTGAACCCCTCAGATTAGGTGATGTCCAGGTCAAACATAATTTCTTCCAATAGTAAAGAGAGATACAGGATGTGATGGGATTTATCTCCAAGCACAGAAATGACAATGATTTACCCATTAGCCATAACATTTTATTGGTTTCTGACTTTCTTGCTCTTCAGATTTTTGGGCCATGGATTGTTTTAGAATCATCCAAATCTGGGAAATGAAAGTTATATCCTGTAAAGGGAACACACTTAACCACAAGAAAATTATGTAATTGTCGGGTGTTATTGAGACATATAGTAATATACAGTCCTGATCAAAAATATAAATGCAATCAATATTGGGAAATGCTTGTGCAACACCAATGTATATACATAATAGCTTCATATATGGTGAAACTACTCAAATATTCACCCACATTGGTAGGATCCATATTGTTTGATCACTAGTACATAGGGCAATGCACTTCAATGGAAGCCAGCAGTAACAGGTGACACTTGGAAGGTCATGGAATGCTGAGGTTGTTGGTTCCGCACCCATTGGCTGCTACTTGTGATGTCACGGAATGTGGTGGTTGCTGGCTCCGCCAACATTAGATGCTTCATATGATGTCACATAATGTTATAGTTGGCTCCGCCCACATTAGATCTTATTTGTAATTTCACAGAAAGTTTTGGTTGTTGATTTCGCCCTCATAAGCTATGAATTATGATGTCACCAAATGTTTTGGTTGTTGCTTTCACCCTCATTAACTTCTACTTGTGATGTCTCCAAATGTGGAAGGTAGCCCTTCAGAACAGAATGGCTCTTGACTACCTGTTAGCATTTGAAGGTGGAACTTGTGCTGTTAAAGGTGAGGAAGGCTGCTCCTAGATTGAAGATGCATATGATTCAATTTAGAGAAACATGGATAAGGTAAAGGAGCTACAACAAAAAGCTAGAGATATATCCAAGGAGAGATGGAATCCTTTCTGGATGGGGTCTATCAGAGCTTAGTGAAACAATAAACTCTCATCTTAGCTAAAACACAAAGTGGTAGTGATAGGACTCACTGTATTGATCTTGATAGCCTGGACATTATTAATGTGATGTGTTTCTCATTGCAGGAAATGAATTATACATTGGAGCCACTGGAGGACACAGACAGAAGATGGCTCTTGTGCAAGAACAATATATGAGCCCTTTACAGCCCAATAGCTAATTATATTGCATAATTCTATCTGCTTTGGAGGTGGAAATGTGCCCCTTTACCTCTTGGGCCCGTGAGTAGCCGCACAAGTTGCACCAATAGTATGTCCGCCCCTGCAACCATAGGAAGGATGACAAAACAGCTACAGAAGTGACAGTCTGATAGCCTAGCTCGACTACCCACCTCTCCTGAAGACCCTTTCAGCCTTTTGAGACTTGGGTGGAGGATATCATCTCTGAAAAAAGGATCCCAAAGCTGCACCCCAACAGTTTGAGCAGCACTCTTAGAAGAGTCAACACCCTGAGAGCAGAGGGGGCTCATTTGTGACTGAGGATGATTTAATTCTCCACGGATTACTTCAGAGTGGTTCTAGTGGAGGAATGCAGGTCTGGACAGCTGTTGTCATCCTATTAGATTGATAAGAATGTGTTTGTATGCTTTAAAGGGAATCTGTCACCCCAAAATTGGCCTATAAACTGCGGCCACCAGCATCAGGGGCTTTTCTACAGGATTCTGTAATGCTGTAGATAAGCCCCCGATGTAACCTGCAAGATAAGAAAAACAGGTCATATTATACTCACCCAGGGGCAGTCTCGATGCGGTCCGATCCGATGGGCATCACGGACCGGGTCCGGCGTATCTTCATATGATGTCGTCCTCTTCTTTTCTTCCTGCCGCGGCTCATGCGCAGGCGTACTTTGTCTTCCCTGTTGAGGGCAGAGCAAAGTACTGCAGTGTGCAGGCGCCGGAAAAGGTCAGAGAGGCCTTGTACCTGTGCACTGTAGTACTTTGCTCTGCCCTCAACAGGGAAGACAAAGTACGCCTGCGCATGAGCCGCGGCAGGAAGACAATAAGAGGATGTGATCATATGAAGATGGGAGGCGCTGGACACGGACTGCGATGCATATCTGACCGGACCGAAGCGGGACCGCCCCTGGGTGAGTATAATATAACTTGTTTTTCTTATCTTTCAGGATACATCGGGGGCTTATCTACAGCATTACATAATGCTGTAGATAAGCCCCTGATGCCAGTGGCCGCAGTTTATAGGCCAATTTTGGGGTGACAGGATCCCTTTAATAAAGATTGAGTGAATACTTAGATGAAATGGCAACTGTAAGGCAGTCAGGAAGGGATGTCTGGCATCCCATGATTTATGCAGACTAGCTGTATACTTCATGAAGTATGGGCTGTCAACAGAGGTCATTTTATAATAGGCAGAAATATAGTTAGCGCAGGTGTGGACAGCTGTCATCATCCTATTGGATGGATAAGAATGTGTTTGTATGCTTTAAAGGGAATCTGTCACCCCAAAATTGTCCAATAAACTGCGGCCACCGGCATCAGGCGCTTTTCTACAGCATTCTGTAATGCTGTAGCTAAGCCCTGATGTATCCTACAAGATAAGAAATACAGGTCATATTATACTCATCAAGGGGTGGTCTCGATGCGGTCCGGTCCAATGAGCATCACGGACCGGGTCCGGCGTATCTTCATATGATGTCGTCCTCTTCTTTTCTTCCTGCCGCAGCTCCTGCGCAGGCGTACTTTGTCTGCCCTGTTGAAGGCAGAGCAAAGTACTGCAGTGTGCAGGCGCCGGAAAAGGTCAGTGAGGCCCGGCGCCTATGCACTGTAGTACTTTGCTCTGCCCTCAACAGGGCAGACAAAGTACGCCTGCGCAGGAGCCGCGGCAGGAAGACAATAAGAGGACGTGATTGTATGAAGATGGGAGGTGCTGAGCATGGACTGCGAAGCCTATCGGACAGGACCGCAGCGGGACCGCCCCTGGGTGAGTAAAATATAACCTGTTTTTCTTATCTTTCAGGATACATCGGGGGCTTATCTACAGCATTACAGAATGCTGTCGATAAGCCCCTGATGCCAGTGACCGCAGTTTATAGGCCAATTTTGGGGTGACAGGTTCCCTTTAATAAAGATTGAGTGAATACTTAGATGAAATGGCAACTGTAAGGCAGTCAGGAATGGATGTCTGACAGCCCATGATTTATGCAGACAAGCTGTATACTTCATGAAGTATGGGCTGTCAACAGAGGTCATTTTATAATAGGCAGAAATATAGTTAGCGCAGGTGTGGACAGCTGGTACCATCCTATTAGATGGATAAGAATGTGTTTGTATGTTTTAAAGGGAATCTGTCACCCCAAAATTGGCCTATAAACAGCAGCCATCGGCATCGGGGGCTTTTCTACAGCATTCTGTAGTGCTGTAGATAAGCCCCCAGTGTATCCTGAAAGATAAGAAAAACAGGTCATATTATACTCATCCAGAGGCTGTCCCAATGCGGTTCGGTCCGATGGGGGTCACGGTCCGTGTCCGGCGTATCTTCATACAATGTCGTCCTCTTCTTTTCTTCCTGCCGCAGCTTCTGATCAGGCATATTTTGTCTGCCCTGTTGAGGGCAGAGCAAAGTACTGCAGTGTGCAGGAGCCGGAAAAGGTCAGAGAGGCCCGGCGCCTGCGCACTGTAGTACTTTGCTCTGCCCTCAACAGGGCAGACAAAGTATGCCTGCGCAGGAGCCACGGCAGGAAGACAAGAAGAGGACGTGATCATATGAAGATAGGAGGCGCTGTACATGGACTGCGACGCCGATTGGACCGGACCGCAGCGAGACCGCCCCTGAGTGAGTACAATATAACCTGTTTTTCTTATCTTTCAGGTTACATTGGAGGCTTATCTACAGCATTACAGAATGCTGTAGATAAACCCCTGATGCCGGTGGCCTCATTTTATAGGCCAATTTTGGGGGTGACAGATTCCCTTTAATAAAGATTGAGTGAATACTTAGATGAAATGGCAACTGTAAGGCAGTCAGGAATGGATGTCTGGCATCCCATGATTTATGCAGACTAGCTGTATACTTCATGAAGTATGAGCTGTCAACAGAGGTCATTTTATGATAGGCAGATATATAGTTAGTGCAGGTGTGGACACCTGGTATCATCCTATTAGATGGATAAGAATGTGTTTGTATGCTTTAAAGGGAATCTGTCACCCAAAAATTGGCCTATAATCTGCGGCCACCGGCATCAGGGGCTTTTCTACAGCATTCTGTAATGCTGTAGATAAGCTCCCGATGTATCCTGAAAGATAAGAAAAACAGGTCATATTATACTCACCCAGGGCGGTCCCTATGCGGTCCGATCTGATGGGCGTCGTGGTCCGGGTCTGGCGTATCGTCATACGATGTCGTCCTCTTCTTTTCTTCCTGCCGCAGCTCCTGTGCAGGAGTACTTTGTCTGCCCTCTGAGGGCAGAGCAAAGTACTGCAGTGTGCAGGCGCCGGAAAAGTCCGAGAGGCCCGGCGCCTGTGCACTGTAGTACTTTGCTCTGCCCTCAACAGGGCAAAGTACGCCTGCGCCAGAGCCACGGCAGGAAGACAATAAGAGGACGTGATTGTATGAAGATGGGAGGTGCTGAGCATGGACTGAGAAGCCTATCGGACCGGACTGCAGCGGGACAGCCCCTGGGTGAGTGAAATATAACCTGTTTTTCTTATCTTTCAGGATACATCGGGGGCTTATCGACAGCATTAAAGAATGCTGTAGATAAGCCCCTGATGCCGGTAACCGCAGTTTATAGGCCAGTTTTGGGGTGACAGGTTCCCTTTAATAAAGATTGAGTGAATATTTAGATGAAATGGCAACTGTAAGGCAGTCAGGAATGGATGTCTGACATCCCATGATTTATGCAGACTAGCTGTATACTTCATGAAGTATGGGCTGTCAACAGAGGTCATTTTATAATAGGCAGAAATATAGTTAGCGCAGGTGT
The DNA here is from genome assembly GCF_032444005.1 of Ranitomeya imitator. NCBI lineage: Eukaryota > Metazoa > Chordata > Amphibia > Anura > Dendrobatidae > Ranitomeya > Ranitomeya imitator. The sequence goes on along the minus strand of NC_091287.1, from coordinate 433,771,186 downwards.
GGACAGCTGGTACCATCCTATTAGATGGATAAGAATGTGTTTGTATGTTTTAAAGGGAATCTGTCACCCCAAAATTGGCCTATAAACAGCAGCCACCAGCATCAGGGGCTTTTCTACAGCATTCTGTATGCTGTAGATAAGCCCCCGATGTATCCTGAAAGATAAGAAAAACAGGTCATATTATACTCACCCAGGGGCTGTCCCGATGCGGTCCGGTCCGATGGGCGTTGTGGTCCGGGTCCGGCGTATCTTCATACGATATCGTCCTCTTCTTTTCTTCCTGCCGCAACTCCTGTGTAGGCGTACTTTGTCTGCCCTGTTGAGGGCAGAGCAAAGTACTGCAATGTGCAGTCGCCGGAAAAGTCAGAGACGCCCGGCGCCTGCGCACTGCAGTACTTTCCTCTGCTCTCAATAGGGCAGACAAAGTACGCCTGCGTAGAAGCCGTGACAGGAAGACAGGAAGAGGACGTGATCATATGAAAATGGGAGTCGCTTGACACGGACTGCGATGCTGATCGGACTGGACCGCAGCGGTACCGCCCCTGGGAGAGTATAATCTAACCTGTTTTTCTTATCTTTCAGGAAACATAGGGGGCTTGTCTGCAGCATTACAGAATGCTGTAGATGAGCCCCTGATGCCGGTGGCTGCAGTTTATAGGCCAATTTTGTGGGGACAGATTCCCTTTAATAAATATTGAGTAAATACTTAGATGAAATGGCAACTGTAAGGCAGTCAGGAATGGTTGTCTGACATCCCATGATTTATGCAGACTAGCTGTATACTTCATGAAGTATGGGCTGTCAACAGAGGTCATTTTATAATAGGCAGAAATATAGTTAGCGCAGGTGTGGACAGCTGTCCTCATCCTATTAGATGGATAAGAATGTGTTTGTATGCTTTAAAGGGAATCTGTCACCCCAAAATTGGCCTATAAACTGCGGCCACTGGCATCAGGGGCTTTCTACAGCATTCTGTAATGCTGTAGATAAGCTCCCGATGTATCTTGAAAGATAAGAAAAACAGGTCATATTATTCTCCCCCAGGGGCGGTCCCTATGCGGTCCGATCCGATGGGCGTCGCGGTCCGGCGCATCTCCATATGATGTCGTCCTCTTCTTTTCTTCCTGCCGCAGCTCCTGTACAGGCGTACTTTGTCTGCCCTGTTGAGGGCTGAGCAAAGGACTGCAATGTGCAGGCGCCGGAAAAGTCTGAGAGGCCCGGCGCCTGCGCACTGCAGTACTTTCCTCAGCCCTCAGTAGGGAAGACAAAGTGCGCCTGCGCAGGAGCCGCGGCAGGAAGACAAGAAGAGGACGTGATTGTATGAAGATAGGAGGCGCTGGACATTGACTGCGACGCCGATCGGGCCGGACCGCAGCAGGACCGCCCCTGGGTGAGTATAATATGAACTGTTTTTCTTATCTTTCAGAATACATCGGGGGCTTATCTACAGCATTACAGAATGCTGTAGATAAGCCCCTGATGCCGGTGGCTGCAGTTTATAGGCCAATTTTGGGGTGATAGATTCCCTTTAATAAAGATTGAGTAAATATTTAGATGAAATGGCAACTGTAAGGCAGTCAGGAATGGATGTCTGACATCCCATGATTTATGCAGACTAGCTGTATACTTCATGAAGTATGGGCTGTCAACAGAGGTCATTTTATAATAGGCAGAAATATAGTTAGCGCAGGTGTGGACAGCTGTAATCATCCTATTAGATGGATAAGAATGTGTTTGTATGCTTTAAAGGGAATCTGTCACCCCAAAATTGGCTTATAAACTGTGGTCTCCAGCATCAGGGGCTTTTCTACAGCATTCTGCAATGCTGTAGATAAGTTCCCCGATATATCCTGAAAGATAAGAAAAACAGGTCATATTATACTCACCCAGGGGCGGTCCCTATGCGGTCCGATCCGATGGGCGTCGCGGTCCGGGTCCTGCATATCTTCATACGATGTTGTTTTCTTCTTTTCTTCCTGCCGCAGCTTCTGTGCGGGCGTACTTTGTCTGCCCTGTTGAGGGCAGAGCAAAGTACTGCAGTATGCAGGTGCCAGAAAAGTCAGAGAGGCCCGGCGCTTGCGCACTGCAGTACTTTCCTCAGCCCTCAATAGGGCAGACAAAGTGCGCCTGCGCAGGAGCCATGACAGGAAGACAAGAAGAGGATGTGATCATATGAAGATGGGAGGCACTGGACACGGACTGCGACGCCGATCGGATCGGTTCCGCAGCGGGACCGCCCCTGGGTGAGTATAAGGCTAGGTTCACATTGAGTTAGTGGGTATCTGCTAACGGAATCCGTTACATGGCGCAATTGTCGCAATTAACGCTATGTAACAAATCCGTTAGCGCACCCATTGACTGCAATGTGCTAACGGATCGCTAATGCATCGCTGACGCATGCCTTTTTTGGCATGCATCAGCGATGTCCCTTTATTTTCGGACGGACCTCGAACGCTGCTTGCAGCGTTCAGGGTCCGTTCTTCACTAGCGCAGATCGGGCATCTGCGCTAGCGGGATTGCCAAACGCAATCACTTTTTGGACATTGCGTTAGCGCAATCCGTTAGTGTATCCGCTAAACGGATTGCACTAACGCAATGTGAACCTAGCCTAATATAACCTGTTTTTCTTATCTTTCAGGATACATCGGGGGCTTATCTACAGCATTACAGAATGCTGTAGATGAGCCCCTGATGCCGGTGGCTGCAGTTTATAGGCCAATTTTGGGGTGATAGATTCCCTTTAATAAAGATTGAGTAAATATTTAGATGAAATGGCAACTGTAAGGCTATGTGCACACGTAGGAAATGTGGTGCAGAATTTTCTGCACTAAATCTGCATCTGCAGATTTGATGCAGTTTCTGTGCAGTTTCTATGCAGTTTCTGTGCAGTTTCTGTGCAGTTTCTGTGCAGTTTCTGTGCAGTACAATGTAAATCAATGTGAAAAGAAAAAAGCTGTGCACATGGTGAAGAAAAATCTGCTGCAGAAACGCTGCAGAACTGCACAAAAGAAGCGACGTGCACTTCTTTGAAATCTGCAGCGTTTCCGCGCAGATTTTTCTGCACCATGTGCACAGCTTTTTTCTTTTCACATTGATTTACATTGTACTGTAAATCACAGTGCAGTTCTGCAGCAGAAAAATCTGCTGCAGTTCTGCACCAAATCTGCACTAAATCTGCATCGTGTGCACATACCCTAAGGCAGTCAGGAATGGATGTCTGACATCCCATGATTTATGCAGACTAGCTGTATGCTTCTTGAAGTATGGGCTGTCAACAGAGGTAATTTTATAATAGGCAGAAATATAGTTAGCACAGGTGTGGACACCTGTCATCATCCTATTAGATGGATAAGAATGTGTTTGTATGCTTTAAAGGGAATCTGTCACCCCAAAATTGGCTTATAAACTGTGGTCTCCGGCATCAAGGGCTTTTCTACAGCATTCTGCAATGCTGTAGATAAGTTCCCCGATATATCCTGAAAGATAAGAAAAACAGGTCATATTATACTCACCCAAGGCCGGTCCCGATGCGGTCCGGTCCGCTGGGTATAACATTCTGGGTCCGGCATATCTTCATACGATGTCGTCCTCTTCTTTTCTTCCTGATGCAGCTCCTGCACAGGTGTACTTTGTCTGCCCTGTTGAGGGCAGAGCAATGTACTGCAGTGGTCAGGCGCGGGAAAAGGTCAGAGAGGCCCGGCGCCTGCGCACTGTAGTACTTTGCTCTGCCCTCAACAGGGCAGACAAAGTATGCCTGCGCATGAGCCACGGCAGGAAGACAATAAGAGGACAGCAGCCACCGGCATCAGGGGCTTTTCTACAGCATTCTGTAATGCTGTAGATAAGCCCCCGATGTATCCTGAAAGATAAGAAAAACAGGTCTTATTATACTCACCCAGGAGCAGTCCCGATGCGATCCGGTCCGATGGGCGTCGCGGTCCGGGTCCGGCGCCTCCCATCTTCATACGATGTCATCCTCTTCTTTTCTTCCTGCTGCATCTCCTGCGCAGGCATACTTTGTCTGCCCTGTTGAGGGCAGAGCAAAGTACTGCAGTGCACAGGCATCGGGAAAGGTCAGAGAGTCCCGGCGCCTGCGCACTGCAGTACTTTCCTATGTCCTCAATAGGGCAGACCAAGTGCGCCTGCGTAGGAGCCGTGACAGGAAGACAGGAAGAGGACGTGATCATATGAAGATGGGAGTCGCTGGACATGGATTGCGATGCCGATCGGACTGGACCGCAGCGGTACCGCCCCTGGGAGAGTATAATATAACCTGTTTTTCTTATCTTTCAGGATACATCGGGGGCTTGTCTGCAGCATTACAGAATGCAAACAGGAACACATGGGCTACTTGCACAGTGAACAAGTCTGTAAGAACATGTTCACACACCACCAAGAAACCTGAAGACACGAAAGAGAATGGTAAAACCAAAAACACTCAGTTTGAAAAAATGTTTGCAGTAATCCGCAAGTGCTAGTAAAAGATGTAAATAACAGGGTATTTGGTTGATACGTTTTTTGCAAAAAATGTATACTAAGCTGCTCTACCAATCTTCACGGTATACCCATATCAGAGCAGTCCTAACTAATGTATGCAATCCCTATCTGATGTATTTAAAAACCTGATCATCTGTATATTACCTGTGTGAACAGGGTTCAGAGAGGAAAAATCCATGTGTGCATACAGGGCAGAACAGCTTTTGTGCAGCTAGCCCAAGAGGAGTGGTGGAACTCCCCAGTCTTGTAGACACAAGAGAACAATCATGGAAACAGGAACACATGGGCTACTTGCACAGTGAACAAGTCTGTAAGAACATGTTCACACACCACCAAGAAACCTGAAGACACGAAAGAGAATGGTAAAACCAAAAACACTCAGTTTGAAAAAATGTTTGCAGTAATCCGCAAGTGCTAGTAAAAGATGTAAATAACAGGGTATTTGGTTGATACGTTTTTTGCAAAAAATGTATACTAAGCTGCTCTACCAATCTTCACGGTATACCCATATCAGAGCAGTCCTAACTAATGTATGCAATCCCTATCTGATGTATTTAAAAACCTGATCATCTGTATATTACCTGTGTGAACAGGGTTCAGAGAGGAAAAATCCATGTGTGCATACAGGGCAGAACAGCTTTTGTGCAGCTAGCCCAAGAGGAGTGGTGGAACTCCCCAGTCTTGTAGACACAAGAGAACAATCATGGAAACAGGAACACATGGGCTACTTGCACAGTGAACAAGTCTGTAAGAACATGTTCACACACCACCAAGAAACCTGAAGACACGAAAGAGAATGGTAAAACCAAAAACACTCAGTTTGAAAAAATGTTTGCAGTAATCCGCAAGTGCTAGTAAAAGATGTAAATAACAGGGTATTTGGTTGATACGTTTTTTGCAAAAAATGTATACTAAGCTGCTCTACCAATCTTCACGGTATACCCATATCAGAGCAGTCCTAACTAATGTATGCAATCCCTATCTGATGTATTTAAAAACCTGATCATCTGTATATTACCTGTGTGAACAGGGTTCAGAGAGGAAAAATCCATGTGTGCATACAGGGCAGAACAGCTTTTGTGCAGCTAGCCCAAGAGGAGTGGTGGAACTCCCCAGTCTTGTAGACACAAGAGAACAATCATGGAAACAGGAACACATGGGCTACTTGCACAGTGAACAAGTCTGTAAGAACATGTTCACACACCACCAAGAAACCTGAAGACACGAAAGAGAATGGTAAAACCAAAAACACTCAGTTTGAAAAAATGTTTGCAGTAATCCGCAAGTGCTAGTAAAAGATGTAAATACAGATGATCAGGTTTTTAAATACATCAGATAGGGATTGCATACATTAGTTAGGACTGCTCTGATATGGGTATACCGTGAAGATTGGTAGAGCAGCTTAGTATACATTTTTTGCAAAAAACGTATCAACCAAATACCCTGTTATTTACATCTTTTACTAGCACTTGCGGATTACTGCAAACATTTTTTCAAACTGAGTGTTTTTGGTTTTACCATTCTCTTTCGTGTCTTCAGGTTTCTTGGTGGTGTGTGAACATGTTCTTACAGACTTGTTCACTGTGCAAGTAGCCCATGTGTTCCTGTTTCCATGATTGTTCTCTTGTGTCTACAAGACTGGGGAGTTCCACCACTCCTCTTGGGCTAGCTGCACAAAAGCTGTTCTACCCTGTATGCACACATGGATTTTTCCTCTCTGAACCCTGTTCACACAGGTAATATACAGATGATCAGGTTTTTAAATACATCAGATAGGGATTGCATACATTAGTTAGGACTGCTCTGATATGGGTATACCGTGAAGATTGGTAGAGCAGCTTAGTATACATTTTTTGCAAAAAACGTATCAACCAAATACCCTGTTATTTACATCTTTTACTAGCACTTGCGGATTACTGCAAACATTTTTTCAAACTGAGTGTTTTTGGTTTTACCATTCTCTTTCGTGTCTTCAGGTTTCTTGGTGGTGTGTGAACATGTTCTTACAGACTTGTTCACTGTGCAAGTAGCCCATGTGTTCCTGTTTCCATGATTGTTCTCTTGTGTCTACAAGACTGGGGAGTTCCACCACTCCTCTTGGGCTAGCTGCACAAAAGCTGTTCTGCCCTGTATGCACACATGGATTTTTCCTCTCTGAACCCTGTTCACACAGGTAATATACAGATGATCAGGTTTTTAAATACATCAGATAGGGATTGCATACATTAGTTAGGACTGCTCTGATATGGGTATACCGTGAAGATTGGTAGAGCAGCTTAGTATACATTTTTTGCAAAAAACGTATCAACCAAATACCCTGTTATTTACATCTTTTACTAGCACTTGCGGATTACTGCAAACATTTTTTCAAACTGAGTGTTTTTGGTTTTACCATTCTCTTTCGTGTCTTCAGGTTTCTTGGTGGTGTGTGAACATGTTCTTACAGACTTGTTCACTGTGCAAGTAGCCCATGTGTTCCTGTTTCCATGATTGTTCTCTTGTGTCTACAAGACTGGGGAGTTCCACCACTCCTCTTGGGCTAGCTGCACAAAAGCTGTTCTGCCCTGTATGCACACATGGATTTTTCCTCTCTGAACCCTGTTCACACAGGTAATATACAGATGATCAGGTTTTTAAATACATCAGATAGGGATTGCATACATTAGTTAGGACTGCTCTGATATGGGTATACCGTGAAGATTGGTAGAGCAGCTTAGTATACATTTTTTGCAAAAAACGTATCAACCAAATACCCTGTTATTTACATCTTTTACTAGCACTTGCGGATTACTGCAAACATTTTTTCAAACTGAGTGTTTTTGGTTTTACCATTCTCTTTCGTGTCTTCAGGTTTCTTGGTGGTGTGTGAACATGTTCTTACAGACTTGTTCACTGTGCAAGTAGCCCATGTGTTCCTGTTTCCATGATTGTTCTCTTGTGTCTACAAGACTGGGGAGTTCCACCACTCCTCTTGGGCTAGCTGCACAAAAGCTGTTCTGCCCTGTATGCACACATGGATTTTTCCTCTCTGAACCCTGTTCACACAGGTAATATACAGATGATCAGGTTTTTAAATACATCAGATAGGGATTGCATACATTAGTTAGGACTGCTCTGATATGGGTATACCGTGAAGATTGGTAGAGCAGCTTAGTATACATTTTTTGCAAAAAACGTATCAACCAAATACCCTGTTATTTACATCTTTTACTAGCACTTGCGGATTACTGCAAACATTTTTTCAAACTGAGTGTTTTTGGTTTTACCATTCTCTTTCGTGTCTTCAGGTTTCTTGGTGGTGTGTGAACATGTTCTTACAGACTTGTTCACTGTGCAAGTAGCCCATGTGTTCCTGTTTCCATGATTGTTCTCTTGTGTCTACAAGACTGGGGAGTTCCACCACTCCTCTTGGGCTAGCTGCACAAAAGCTGTTCTGCCCTGTATGCACACATGGATTTTTCCTCTCTGAACCCTGTTCACACAGGTAATATACAGATGATCAGGTTTTTAAATACATCAGATAGGGATTGCATACATTAGTTAGGACTGCTCTGATATGGGTATACCGTGAAGATTGGTAGAGCAGCTTAGTATACATTTTTTGCAAAAAACGTATCAACCAAATACCCTGTTATTTACATCTTTTACTAGCACTTGCGGATTACTGCAAACATTTTTTCAAACTGAGTGTTTTTGGTTTTACCATTCTCTTTCGTGTCTTCAGGTTTCTTGGTGGTGTGTGAACATGTTCTTACAGACTTGTTCACTGTGCAAGTAGCCCATGTGTTCCTGTTTCCATGATTGTTCTCTTGTGTCTACAAGACTGGGGAGTTCCACCACTCCTCTTGGGCTAGCTGCACAAAAGCTGTTCTGCCCTGTATGCACACATGGATTTTTCCTCTCTGAACCCTGTTCACACAGGTAATATACAGATGATCAGGTTTTTAAATACATCAGATAGGGATTGCATACATTAGTTAGGACTGCTCTGATATGGGTATACCGTGAAGATTGGTAGAGCAGCTTAGTATACATTTTTTGCAAAAAACGTATCAACCAAATACCCTGTTATTTACATCTTTTACTAGCACTTGCGGATTACTGCAAACATTTTTTCAAACTGAGTGTTTTTGGTTTTACCATTCTCTTTCGTGTCTTCAGGTTTCTTGGTGGTGTGTGAACATGTTCTTACAGACTTGTTCACTGTGCAAGTAGCCCATGTGTTCCTGTTTCCATGATTGTTCTCTTGTGTCTACAAGACTGGGGAGTTCCACCACTCCTCTTGGGCTAGCTGCACAAAAGCTGTTCTGCCCTGTATGCACACATGGATTTTTCCTCTCTGAACCCTGTTCACACAGGTAATATACAGATGATCAGGTTTTTAAATACATCAGATAGGGATTGCATACATTAGTTAGGACTGCTCTGATATGGGTATACCGTGAAGATTGGTAGAGCAGCTTAGTATACATTTTTTGCAAAAAACGTATCAACCAAATACCCTGTTATTTACATCTTTTACTAGCACTTGCGGATTACTGCAAACATTTTTTCAAACTGAGTGTTTTTGGTTTTACCATTCTCTTTCGTGTCTTCAGGTTTCTTGGTGGTGTGTGAACATGTTCTTACAGACTTGTTCACTGTGCAAGTAGCCCATGTGTTCCTGTTTCCATGATTGTTCTCTTGTGTCTACAAGACTGGGGAGTTCCACCACTCCTCTTGGGCTAGCTGCACAAAAGCTGTTCTACCCTGTATGCACACATGGATTTTTCCTCTCTGAACCCTGTTCACACAGGTAATATACAGATGATCAGGTTTTTAAATACATCAGATAGGGATTGCATACATTAGTTAGGACTGCTCTGATATGGGTATACCGTGAAGATTGGTAGAGCAGCTTAGTATACATTTTTTGCAAAAAACGTATCAACCAAATACCCTGTTATTTACATCTTTTACTAGCACTTGCGGATTACTGCAAACATTTTTTCAAACTGAGTGTTTTTGGTTTTACCATTCTCTTTCGTGTCTTCACATTACAGAATGCAGTAGATAAGCTTCTGATGCCGGTGGCCTTAGTTTATAGGCCAATTTTGGGGTGACAGATTCCCTTTAATAAAGATTGAGTGAATACTTAGATGAAATGGCAACTGTAAGGCAGTCAGGAATGGATGTCTGACATCCCATGATTTATGCAGACTAGCTGTATACTTCTTGAAGTATGGGCTGTCAACAGAAATCATTTTATAATAGGCAGAAATATGGTTAGTGCAGGTGTGGACAGCTGTCATCATCCTATTACATAGATAAGAATGAAATGGCAACTATAAGGCAGTCACGAATGGATGTCTGTCATCCCATGATCTATGAAAAGTAGCTGTCTACTTCATGAAGTACGGGCTGTCAACAATTGTCATTTTGCGGTAGGCAGGAACATAGTTAGCGCAGGTCTGGAGAGCTATCTTCATCCTGCTTGATAGATAAGAATGGATAAATGTGTGTGTGTATGCTTTATTGAAGATTGAGTGAATGCTTAGATAAAATGGCAACTATAAGGCAGTCAGGAATGGATGTCTAACATCCCATGATCTATGCAGACTAGCTGCATACTTCATGAAGTATGGGCTGTCAACAAATGTCATTTTGCATTAGGCAGGAACATAGTTAATGCAGGTCTGGACAACTAATAGTCATCCTGTTAGATAGATAAGAATGAATATATGTGTGTGAATCTTTTAATAAAGATTGAGTGAATGTTTAGATGAAGTGGCAACTATAGGTCAGACAGGAATGGATTTCTGACATCCCATGATCTATGCAGACTAGCTGAATACTTCATGTAATATGGGATGTCAACAGGGGTTATTTCGCTATAGGCAGGAACATAGCGTAGGTCTGGACAGCTGTCATCATCCTATTAGATAGATAAGAATTAATATATGTGTATGTATGCTTTAGTAAAGATTGAGTGAATGCTTAGGGAAAGTAGCAACTATAGACAGGAATGGATTTTTGACATCCCACGATCTATTCAGGCTAGCTGCATACTTCAAGTAGTATGGGCTGTCAACAAGTGTCATTTCACGATAGGCAGGAACAGGGCTACCATCAGGGCACTACCCCTACTAGTGTATGGGGCCTAGTGAGCAGAAACAAAGAAAGTGGGGCCCGGACCTACTGGCAGCCTGGTCCCCCCTTCTTTGCTACTGCTCACCGGACCCAAGGGGCAACAGTTCAGGGCCACAGTACACTAGGTGCATAATAACACTGCACAGATAAATGCTAAATCACCTGCAGCGATTTACTGAGCCGAATTCTTGATCTGTGCATGGGCACAGGATGCAGACCCACACTGCACATGCACCACCCACACAGTGATGGCGGTGCTAACCTTATTTTCATTGTATTGATTGTTATATGTGTTGTCTTTTTTGTTGTTTGTTTTGTTTGTTTTCACTTTTGTTATTGGTGCAATAATTTTGCACTTGACATAATTGACCAAAGAATTTAACTAAATGACTCTTACAAAAAATAGATTTAGTTAGCAAAATGTTTAGTGGGAATGTGATACAGAATGTACTTTATATGTTGGGCATTGACCACTCTCTGGATATTGTTAACCAAAGTGTATGTGAGATGATAAAAAAGGTATTCAGCATAGCCTATATTTCTATTTTCCATTCATATTTGGTGCCGAAATTCAATAAAGTCCATATTAGTAAGTACCTTGTCATCTCAAACACATTAGTCAACAATGACCAGAAATTGGCCAATCCTTTTATCCCCTTTCCGACATTGGACATAATATATCCAAAATAATAGCCTATATTGTAGGCACTTCCAAAATTGAAGCAAATATCCAAAGATAGAAACAGAGCAGAAGCTTTGTGCCAATAAAAACACTGAATTTTATTAATAATACATTAAAAATACCAATAAAGTCCAATAACAATCAGTGGAGATACAAAGACAGAATATACTGTCTGCTAAGGAAAATATATATACAATACCTAACAAAAATTCAAGTAATCCCAAATATTAGCTAATAAGGCTCAGTAGATTACAGAGAGGCATGAATAATAGTCAGTAATATATACAAAAGAACCATGAATATATCATAATAAAAAAATGCCTAAGGTATATGAGCTGAATAAATCTGCCTAAAGTGTAGCCACATGTCTAATGCCACATAGATGAAGGATGTACAGGGTTAAATGAGTAATCAAATATATGTTGGCAAAACCTAACACATTTAGTAAAAAGAACCCAAGAGATCCTACAGGTAGTATTGCTCTATGTATTCATGTGATGGTCACAAGATGCATATAGTGCTAAAGTGCAAGGCATAGGGAGAGGTAGGGATATATTTACCTGAGAAAGCAGGTAAATATATGACCATCACATGAATACATAGAGCAAACTGCAGTTTGGCATTTTTTCCATTTTTTCAGTACACGATATGTTAAAAACAATGGTGTAGTTCAGAAGTTCAACTTGTCCTGCAAAAAAACAAGCTCTCACGTGGCCATATTGGCAGAGAAATAAAGTTATGGCTCTGGGAAAGAGAGGAGCAAAAAACAGCAATTCAAAAACTGAAATAAGCTTGGTCGTTATAGGGTTAATCACAGTTTAAATCTTTGGAAGAGTTTACGTTAAAGTTTGTGTCATCCCTTACATCATAAAATAATAAATAAATAGAAACTGCTTTTCTAATAAACTGACAAGTCCAGAAGAGATCCATTTTCAGCCGTCACCTCATTGTCATAACAAGGAGAATTACAATGGGAGATAACAGTATCCACCATTCACAGTAGATACTGTCACAGCTCACCTCTTCACCATTCACAGTAGATAGTGTCACAGCTCACCTCTTCCCCCTTCCTACATTTCACTAAACATAAAAACATGTATAGAAAACTCTCCCAAGGAAATAGAGTCCCCTCTAATGTCTTTTGAGATATATACATGCATATGTCCAATGTCCATATTTCCAAACAGACACAAGAGCGAGCAGCTTCCATAAATGTCCAGAAAATAGAATACAATAATCTGCAAACCTGAAATAACAAATGATAAAAAAGTTATCGCAATATGGTATCAATTAGTTTAAAAAATGTATGTGACACATTCCCTAAAGAAAAATAAAGAAAAATATACCTAAAAAAGAGTATTTAATATTTTAAGAAATGTTTAATAGGTTAGAGTAGAGTAGAGTAGGGCCCTGCCAAAAGAGTCTACCTTGTCGTGGTGGCAGGCTTAAAAATATTTTGGTCAAAACAAAAGCTGTTGCCTATATATGTGATATGGTGTTTGATGGGATCTGTTATTGTGCAATTGGTGAGGACATGATGCAGAAGTGGAGTTTTCCCAAGAATGGGCAGTGGGACTGTGGAAAGTTCGAGGAGTGGAAGCGGAACTTGGCAGGAGTCAGAACTGGGGTGAAGCCTGGGCAAAGTCTCAAGGGGGCCCTAAAATCCGGCCAGCATGGGGCCCTGAAATTCCTAATGGCAGCCCTGCTGCTCGATGCTCGATCAAGCATTGGTGTGCTCAGGCATGCTCAGTACTCAATTCAGTATCCCTGGTGCTTGTGCACATGATCGAGTCCCAACCCCACATATTTAAAAAAATAACCTGCAAACGATTTTTATCAGCCTTTCATCTTGGACATGAAGCCAGGACATCCTTCTTCCACGGATGCAGCATGATGCAGGGCAAGAACCAGGAACATGAGGCTATGGACCAGGGATATGGAGGCCAGGGACATGAGGGTCGCACACCAAAAACATGGGGTGTCTAGGGCCTACAGGAGAAATTGACCCTAGGGTCCCGCCCTACAGCTATATGAAAATAACTGTTAGCCCAGTTATACCGTATTGGCGCTACATAGGTGGCTCCTGAACATCTACTGTGCGCACACCACAACTGGGATGCACAATTATCGTAGTTTGCTTTAAAGGGGTTCTTTGATTAAAACAGAATGATCCATGAGCTCCACAGAATAGGTAATAACTTATTAATCATTTGGGTCCAACCATTGGAAGCCATACCCATCAGAAGAATTGGGAAGTTTTATCCCTGACAGGACACTTTTATCCCCATTTTTAAATGGAGCGGCAGGTGGGACGTCTGACCGCGAGTCCATTCATTCTCTTTGAAGCTTCCAGTAAAAAGCATGCATAGTGCTTGCAGCCACTGTGGGAATGAAAGGATCAGTGGTCAAGTCACACATGACACTTTAGTCCAATTGGGATAAAAGCTCCACATTCTGCCGATTGGTGCAGGTCCCAGCAATCAGATCCCCACCAATCAATAACTTATCACTTATCCTGTGAAGAGTTGATTACTTGTTTTCACCGGAGAACCCCTATAAGTGTATCTTGTTCAAAGTATTTAACCACTACTGGAAATAAATAATCTCCTAATTAATATCAGAGTTAACAATTGACTGCCATACACAACACAATCCACTATTAGAAGACCAATAACACAACATACAATGGAAAAATACTGCCACACTGTGATCAGACCATATATTAGCACAACATAGTAACCGAATAATCCCACATACTGTATAAGGGAGAAATACCGCAACAAAGTGACCATACCAGATATTACCAGCATATAGCAACCAAATAATTCCACATAATGTACAAGGGAGAAATACCATCACATCGTGACCAGACCAGATATTACAGTACCAGCACATAGTAACCGAATAATACTGTAACGATTCGACTGGCAAGTGACCTGGGGCCAGGGGGCACCTTTCCTGGCACTAACACTAGGGGGTGCCCTAGCTCGCCCTGTTCCCCGGGATACTTCAGATGGCAAAGATGCCGGGTCCTCTGCCCTTGCCTTATCTCCTACAACAGCCCCACGTCTGTCCCCTTCCCCCACCCAGAGAAGAGAGACGCTACTGTGTACCACAGTACACCAACCCAAGAGACGGGGACAGAGACAAGGGTAAAAAGAAAACTCCACACACGCACAAAATATACATTCACATATAACAGAGGTATTCACCCCAGGGTGTGTAGGAAGGGGGAAGAAAGTTAAATGGGAAAAGATAAGGAATTTCCAAGCGTACAATCCAAGCAACAGTCACTAATAAACTCCTCCAGCTTCTCCACCACCAGCTTCTCCCACTCCAGATCTATGTGTAAGGTTGGGGTCACATTTACGAGTCTGATGTAAGAAACTTGTGCGAGTCTCTCGAATCAATACCCGGCATTGACGCTGGCACTCAGACCAGAACGTGCGGCTGCATAGAAATAAATGCAGCCGCACACTCCAGTTCAAGGGCACGTGGCAGTGCCGGGTATTGATGCAAGAGACTCGTGTGAGTTTCTCGCATCACACATGCAAGTGTCACCCCAGCCTAAGAGGGTGACAGGAGCTGTCATACACCTCTTCCCTTAATGTCCATGTGTGGTCATGTAAATAATGCTTACGTGTATTGTATTCCTATTGATGTGGTTATTATAATGTGTACAAGTTTTATATCTACTTTGCATAATTTGATGCTGTGATAAGATTAGGGAGAGATATGAAGGATAGGATTGGGTATAGTTCAGTGGGGCACACTAGAGTTAAGGAACTGGAGTACCAGTATAGGAATAGTTTTTCTAAGGGAGTTACAGTTTAGTGGGGGGAACTAATAGGTTGAGTTAGGGAGTCACAGCTTAGTGGGAGGGGCAAGAGCAATGTTAGTTGGGGCACTTCCTGGGGTGAGGTAGTTAGAGAATAGAGAGTGAAGTGAGAACCATGAGATTACGTCATTGAGAATTTAAGAGAAGGAATCCAGCAGTCCAGAGTTTATGGGGCTGAAAGTTGCATGAGCACGGGAGGACTAAGGCAGACCGCAAATTACCATTATTAGTGATACAAGGTCTCAAGTGTGAATGGGTAGCAAGTGTTTTAAATTTGGTTATATCAATTTCACACTCTCTTATACTGTTCACTGCAAGGTTAACATGGCTCCTCATGACAAAAACCTCTTTGAAGATCTGAAAAAAAGAATTGTTGCTCTACATAGCGATGGCATAGGCTATAAGAAGATTGCCAACATGATGAAACTGAGCTGCAGCATGGTGGCTAAGACCATACAGCGATTTAACAAGACCGGTTCCACTCAGAACTGGACTCATAGTCATTGTCGACTAAAGAAGTTGAGTGCACGTATGACATATGAGTGCTACCAGCATTGCTGTACACCAGGGAGTGAAGGATGGGGTAAAACCAAAGTAGGAGAAAGAGGGGAATTAGCACCCACCCAAAACCTAGCAACAGTCTCAGATATATCCACCAACCGCCTTCTCATAGAACAACCCCAACCCGCCATCTAACCATGCAGCATGAGCCACTCTGGTAATGAGTGCTTGCCATGGCACAGATTATATAGGAGAGAGGAATGACCAAAGGTGAACAGTTGAGAGCCTAAATGCAGGAAAGCTTCCAAGAGCTCTCAATTGAGCATATTAATCACTGCACTGCTAAAAGAAATCTACACCGTTTAATATAAAGTTGAAATGCTTCTAATCAGTGCAGGAGTAAGAGAAATCAGATGCTGCGGTCTTCTGGCTCCTCTGTGTCGCAGAAAACCCATGACACCCACCTTGACTACTATAAATCTCTATTAATTGGCCTCCCCCTCACTCGACTTTCCACTCTCCAATACACCCTTAATGCAGCAGCCAGGGTCATCTATCTGGCCAATCGTTACTCAGACGCTTCCGATCTGTGCCAGTCATTGCACTGGCTGCCCATACACTATAGAATCCAATTTAAATTGCTAGTTCTCACCCACAAAGCTCTCCACAGTGCGGCACCCCCCTAAATCTCCCTAATTTCTGTTCATTGGCATACCCGCAAGCGACTTTCGACTAACATCCGCACTACTCCATACTTCCCACTCCCGAATTGCGCCAATTCTTTGGAATGCTCTGTCCCAAGAAAGTAGAAATAACCACAACTTACACAGTTTTAGGTGCTCCCTACAAACATAGTAACATAGTAACATAGTTAGTAAGGCCGAAAAAAGACATTTGTCCATCCAGTTCAGCCTATATTCCATCATAATAAATCCCCAGATCTACGTCCTTCTACAGAACCTAATAATTGTATGATACAATATTGTTCTGCTCCAGGAAGACATCCAGGCCTCTCTTGAACCCCTCGACTGAGTTCGCCATCACCACCTCCTCAGGCAAGCAATTCCAGATTCTCACCGCCCTAACAGTAAAGAATCCTATTCTACGTTGGTGGAAAAACCTTCTCTCCTCCAGACGCAAAGAATGCCCCCTTGTGCCCGTCACCTTACTTGGTATAAACAGATCCTCAGCGAGATATTTGTATTGTCCCCTTATATACTTGTACATGGTTATTAGATCGCCCCTCAGTCGTCTTTTTTCTAGACTAAATAATCCTAATTTCGCTAATCTATCTGGGTATTGTAGATCTCCCATCCCCTTTATTAATTTTGTTGCCCTCCTTTGTACTCTCTCTAGTTCCATTATATCCTTCCTGAGCACCGGTGCCCAAAACTGGACACAGTACTCCATGTGCGGTCTAACTACGGATTTGTACAGAGGCAGTATAATGCTCTCATCATGTGTATCCAGACCTCTTTTAATGCACCCCATGATCCTGTTTGCCTTGGCAGCTGCTGCCTGGCACTGGCTGCTCCAGGTAAGTTTATCATTAACTAGGATCCCCAAGTCCTTCTCCCTGTCAGATTTACCCAGTGGTTTCCCGTTCAGTGTGTAATGGTGATATCGATTCCTTCTTCCCATGTGTATAACCTTACATTTATCATTGTTAAACCTCATCTGCCACCTTTCAGCCCAAGTTTCCAACTTATCCAGATCCATCTGTAGCAGAATATCTTCTCTTGTATTAACTGCTTTACATAGTTTTGTATCATCTGCAAATATCGATATTTTATTGTGTAAACCTTCTACCAGATCATTAATGAATATGTTAAAGAGAACAGGTCCCAATACCGACCCCTGCGGTACCCCACTGGTCACAGCGACCCAGTTAGTTACTAACCCATTTACACACATTTTCCCCCAGACCAAGCATTCTCATTTTGTGTACCAACCTCTTGTGCGGCACGGTATCAAACGCTTTGGAAAAATCGAGATATACCACGTCCAATGACTCACCGTTGTCCAGCCTATAGCTTACATCTTCATAAAAACTGATTAGATTGGTTTGACAGGAGCGATTTCTCATAAACCCATGCTGATATGGAGTTAAACAGTTATTCTCATTGAGATAATCCAGAATAACATCCCTCAGAAACCCTTCAAATATTTTACCAACAATAGAGGTTAGACTTACTGGCCTATAATTTCCAGGTTCACTTTTAGAGCCCTTTTTGAATATTGGCACCACATTTGCTATGCGCCAGTCCTGCGGAACAGACCCCGTCGCTATAGAGTCTCTAAAAATAAGAAATAATGGTTTATCTATTACATTACTTAGTTCTCTTAGTACTCGTGGGTGTATGCCATCTGGACCCGGAGATTTATCTATTTTAATCTTATTTATCCGGTTTCGCACCTCTTCTTGGGTTAGATTGGTGACCCTTAATATAGGGTTTTCATTGTTTCTTGGGATTTCACCTAGCATTTCATTTTCCACCGTGAATACCGTGGAGAAGAAGGTGTTTAATATGTTAGCTTTTTCCTCGTCATCTACAACCATTCTTTCCTCACTATTTTTTAAGGGGCCTACATTTTCAGTTTTTATTCTTTTACTATTGATATAGTTGAAGAACAGTTTGGGATTAGTTTTACTCTCCTTAGCAATGTGCTTCTCTGTTTCCTTTTTGGCAGCTTTAATTAGTTTTTTAGATAAAGTATTTTTCCCCCTATAGTTTTTTTAGAGCTTCAATGGCGCCATCCTGCTTTAGTAGTGCAAATGCTTTCTTTTTACTGTTAATTGCCTGTCTTACTTCTTTGTTTAGCCACATTGGGTTTTTCCTATTTCTAGTCCTTTTATTCCCACAAGGTATAAACCGCTTACAGTGCCTATTTAGGATGTTCTTAAACATTTTCCATTTATTATTTATTATGTGTCCAGCAATCTGCCTACCTCTCATCTTCTCCTGCTGTCCTGTCCTGTGCTGCTGCTCTGCACACTGTAGTTCCTCCCCCTCCAGGTCCTGGCAGATCAGACATCAGAGACAGATCTGCACACAGAAGAGGAGGAGGCTGCGTGCGATCACTATGTAAGTATTGCACCCATCCTCCTCTTCTGTGTGCCAGGGGCTGCCCCCACTCACCGCAGCCTGCACATTACTGAAGCCGGCCATGGCTCCAGCCACAGGTGCAGGCTGCATGTCCCGCCCTCCTGTTCCTGCTCATCACACACTGCAGTGCAGCTACAGGTCCTCCAGTGGCCCTCAGCAGCTGCTTACACACCGGCCCGGGGGGCATATGCATTCCTGCAACCCGGCCCAGCCCGCCCCTGGGCACGTGCAGTAATGCCTTGATGGCGGCGGCCGGCGGGCAATCTATGCGGTAGCCCAGGGCCCCCCCACACCACTGGGCCCTGGGCTACCGCCCAGATTGACCCTCTTATAATCCGCCCCTGGGCCTATGACATAATATCTGAAGGAAAGGGATTGTGGCTACAGACCTGCTAAGCTTCATTTTGCATTACATCTTCATGAATAATGTTCTACCTCAACCACAGCCAACCAAACTGTAATGTAAACATAGAAAATCACATCATCAATCCCGAAAATAATGGAATCCATGACTTCTGTGATTCTTGGAATCAATCAAACATTACTATTCTTCCTTTTGGGAGAATAAACACGACATTCAGTAATGTTTATATACATTAGAGAGTGGACAATGTAAAGCATTAATGGCATTACTAATCATCATCTTCACTACAAAGCTACACGCTATCTTATATGTCAAAATGAGATGCATTAATGTTGATATTCTCAGAGTAATACGGCCCATATGTTTATTTATCATCTGTCTGAATTCCATTGCTGTGGAAGGCTCAAAATGCCTTTTGTCTGCTATTGATGCAGTTTCTCCTTTTTTCATATAAAATTCAATGATTTATTGTGGTATAAATCCTTAACCTGACGTAGATATTAGCGTTAAAGCTGTGGAACAGCATAGAAGCTGTTTATCATCCACTGTACAACATGATGACGCTTTTTAGCAAAAACCTATTAATGGTGGCAATCCTAATTGACCTAAAACAGGAAAGGTTTATTCTGATTTCATGCCAGATATTGATAAATACATGCTTAGGCTGGTTTCACACTTGCGTTTTTGAACGCATGCGTTTTAAAAAAAAACGCATGGTGAAAAAACGCATGTAAACGCATGTAAACACTGCGTTTTTTTACGCATGCGTTTAACGCATGCATCCAAAAAAAAACGCAGCGTTTACACACGTTTACATGCGTTTTTGCATGCGTTTGCGTTTTTTTTAACATTTCCCCCCCCAAAAAAAGGAGCCAAAAAAAGATAACCAGACACAACCAATGGGAATAGAGAGGGCGTATATGATTGTCTCTCTATATATTGACCCTAGGGGTACAGAAATTTTCACAGCTTGCTACTGTTTCTGGTGTCATGATGGATCTTTCCATGGAGAGCTTTTATTTCAACCTGGATTTCAGCTTCAAGATTTTCCTGGCCTGTGCTTTTGCTTTGGAGCAAGACCGAAACCGCCAAAGATGGAGAAGGAGACAGCGTAGGCGTTTTTGGAGGCACCCCATCATTGAAGTGCGTGAGAGCCGTGGAGCCTATCACACGCTCTATGCGGAGCTGAATGCCAACCCGGAGAAATTCCAGGATTACACGAGAATGTCGTAAGAATCATTCCGGGATTTACTGTCTCGTGTCCAAGGATCCATACGGCGACAGGACACATGGCTCCATAGAGCGATTCCACCCGAGGAACGTCTGCTAGTGACATTAAGGTACGTTCCAAAACTAAACCAATGACAGTCCAAATTTTGGTTATGACATGTATTTTATGTTTTTTTTTTCTTTTTGTTATTTTTAAAAACACCATAAAAAGAGTAGATTTTAATTTTTTTTTGTTTGTTTCTTTTTCTTCTAGATTTCTTGCCTCAGGAGAGAGTTTGTCTTCCCTCCACTTCCAATACCGCCTTGGAATATCAACCCTGTCCGGAATGTTTGTGGACACCTGTCGTGCGTTATGGAATGTACTCCGTGAGGAGTTTATACCAGTACCCACCGTGGACATGTGGCGTGAAATTTCAGATAAATTTTTGAACGTGTGTGATTTCCCCAACTGTTTAGGGGTGGTGGATGGAAAGCACATCCGCATTATCAAACCTGCCAGAACCGGATCTGAGTTTTTTAACTACAAAAAATGTTTTTCGGTAGTTCTCATGGCAATAGCGGATGCGGAGTGTCGCTGCATCGCCGTGGACATTGGAGCTTTTGGCCGTGGCAATGATTCCCAGACTTTTAAGAGCTCGGATATGGGCCGTCGGGTGTATGGCAGCAATTTTAATTTTCCCCCTCCACAGCCTCTCCCCAACACTCAAGGCCCACCGCTGCCATTTGTTATGGTTGGGGATGAGGCCTTCCAGATGTGTGAAAATCTCCTGAAGCCATATTCTAGTAGGGACTTGGACCACACTAGAAGGATCTTCAACTACAGACTGACCAGGGCCAGAAGAACCGTAGAGTGCACCTTTGGCATTCTGGTTGCTAAATGGCGCATTCTTGCAACAGCCATCAATCTAAAAGTGGAAACAGTGGACGAGGTGGTCAAAGCCTGTGTGGTTCTACACAATTACCTCATTGCTAAGGAGCGACCCCACATTGAACTGGATGAACCAGTTTCACACCCACTGCCTGATTTTCAGCATCACCCGATGCGGTCAACTGCAGCCGTTGGTCTTATGCGGGACCAATTTGCGGCCTATTTTGTTTCCGATATTGGACGGGTGTCATGGCAGGACAATGTTGTGCAAATGTCCTGTTGTATCTTTATCTTTACCAATTATTATATACTGATAAAAATATTTCAAATTAATAAACTTGAGTGTTGGTTGTGTTGACCGTGTCTCCTATCTTTTTCCTCTCTAAACAAAGGTTGACCAAAGATGGGCAGTATGTATATCATATTTTGTAATCCAAAACCAGGAGTGGGTGATAGATGATGAGGTAATAGTTATTATTTTAATATCATAATTGACCTCTTATATTGTTGCACTCCCTATTTTGGTTTACAAATAATGATATAAAACACTGGCCACATACTTCTAATAATGGAAACAATGTTGATTTATTGGTAACCATGTTGATTTATTGGTAATCTTGTTGACGTCATTGCGTCAAGACTGTCACACTCTCTATACCCATCAAGTCAAGTGTAAGAAATAATGAATTCATGATAAACATATACATGCTCATGAATTCAAAATTTCTTACACCTGGCCAGGTGAGCATAGATATGTAGCGTGTGACAACCATTGTCACATCAGATCAGTGTGACAACCATTGTCACATCATTTGTTAGATATAAATAAGAGAATATGGTGAATATACAAGGCAGTAATCAACTCAATAGGTCAGGTGTCTTAACTTATGAGTTTTTGGACATCTGACCTGTTCAGTTGAGTACTGAACTTGATTTCCACCATTTTCTCTTTGTACTGTCACACTAGGTACAAAAAAAAGAGTATGGAAATAACTAATTTTTTTTTGGCCAACTCATATCTGTATACTGAAGAAACACATATAGATGTAGTCTTGTATTTTATACTACTGGAGATATGTTTTGGCCAAAAATATAAGTGTGTGGCGAAGTTTATTGTTGTGTATTGACAGCGGTGAAAGACACAATAAACCAAACATAATTGTTGCAAATTAACTTTTTTTTTATTGAGTTAACAAAGAAATTTAAACATTTATTTTTTTGTACCGCGACGCGTTGTACCGCGACGGCTTGGGGTAGAGTGACGTAATCGGGGGGTGTTTAGAACTGAAGCCTGGCTCACCGTGGAGGAGGCAGAGGTGGCAGGAGAAGGGGCAATAAAACTGGAAGGGTCTGGAAGTTCGGGGATGGGGCTTAACACATGAGAGGCTTGAGACGCACTGGAAGGGTGAGACACAACAGACAATACAGACACATCGGTAGGTGATGGGGGAGGAATACTAAGAGTTTTTTGTTTTTTATGTGTTTTTTGAGTTTTCCTTTGTGTTTTCCTGGTAGGGGGATGTCTTCTTTGGCTAATATGTTGTTGCGTGTTGGCGGGAGACACGTCAGGGTCCGGCTCCACAATTTCACAGTCCGTTTCCATTGTGGATCGCTCGGCAACGCCAGAGTCGAACTGCATCGTAGTGGGGGGGGGAACATAAAGCCCTGCCAGGGTCCTGGTGCATCGTTGGGGGGGGAACATAAACCCCTCCCAGGGTCCTGCTGCATTGCTGGAGGGGGGGAACTTAATGCCCTCCCAGGGTCCCCCTGCATTGCTGGTGGGGGGGAACATAAAGCCCTGGCAGGGTCCTACTGCATCGGGGTGGGTCCTGCCCGGAAAGCCATGGCTGGGTCCTGCTGCATCGTGGGGGGGGCGGTGCGCTACGCCATGCCTGGGTCCTGCTGCATTGGGGGGCGGTCCTATACGCCATGCCTGGGTCCTGCTGCATCGGGGGGTGTCCTGCCCGGAAAGCAATGCCTCGGTCCTGCTGCATCGGAGGGGGGGCGGTCCGATATCATGGGGTGCATTAAAAGAGGTCTGGATACACATGATGAGAGCATTATACTGCCTCTGTACAAATCCCTAGTTAGACCGCACATGAAGTACTGTGTCCAGTTTTGGTCACTGGTGCTCAGGAAGGATATAATGGAACTAGAGAGAGTACAAAGGAGGGCAACAAAATTAATAAAGGGGATGGGAGAACTACAATACCCAGATAGATTAGCGAAATTAGGATTATTTAGTCTAGAAAAAAGACGACTGAGGGGCGATCTAATAACCATGTATAAGTATATAAGGGGACAATACAAATATCTCGCTGAGGATCTGTTTATACCAAGGAAGGTGACGGGCACAAGGGGGCATTCTTTGCGTCTGGAGGAGAGAAGGTTTTTCCACCAACATAGAAGAGGATTCTTTACTGTTAGGGCAGTGAGAATCTGGAATTGCTTGCCTGAGGAGGTGGTGATGGCGAACTCAGTCGAGGGGTTCAAGAGAGGCCTGGATGTCTTCCTGGAGCAGAACAATATTGTATCATACAATTAGGTTCTGTAGAGGGACGTAGATCTGGGGATTTGTTGTGATGGAGTGTGGGCTGAACTGGATGGACAGATGTCTTTTTTCGGCCTTACTAACTATGTTACTATGTTACTATGTTACTATGATATGCCATGCCTGGGTCCTGCTGCATCGGGAGGGGGCAGGGCTGAAAAGCCACGCCAGGGTCCTGCGGCATCATGGTGTCAGCGGAGGAGGTCCAAGCCGGAGCAGCGGTTGTCACGGTGGTGGCGGTGGGATGTCCAACAGCACTCGTCATCGTGTTGGTGCTGTAGTGGTGTACACCTGTGGATGGAATAGAGGTGGCCGTGCATGGTATGCAGCAGAGGTAGGAATGGTGGTTAATCGTGACAGTGACGGCACAGTTGGATATGCCGCCACTGTCTGCTGTAAATTGCGACTCTGACTCTGCTGCATAGCCTGCACAAAAGCAACATTGCAGGCCTGCACCACACTCAGCTGGAGATCAGGGCTAAGGTGTTCCGACATGCCCTGCTGTATTTGGTTAAAAAAATGATGAGCTGGCCTCTGGAGGTCAGCTTTAACTTGATCAAGGCTTTTGGCGACATCCTGGATCCGGCAATCTAAGAGGTTATGGGACACATCCATTCTGTCACCTAAAGCCTTGATTGCTTCGTGTAAAACCGAGCTCAAGTGCAAAAACTCGGGCATGAGTGACCTATCCGAAGCCATCTGTCGCTGCCGGGATGAGCCCGCAAAAATGGGTGCAGTGAAAGAGGACTGCGAAAGGGGAATACCTGATGGGCCAGCTCCCTGGTCTCCAGTGAGTGTGGAAGGCCCACCTGCTGCTGCGCTGCTGGATGGCTGGGAGGGGTCCGTGGCTGCCAGCTGAAGGACCGCTCCAGAACCTGTTGCGACAGTCGTGCTGTGTGTGCTGTGAAAAAAGAAAACAGAAAATTAATACCAAAATATAACAAGACGGTACATCCTGTGGAATTTAAAATTACATAATATGTCAATGCAATACAACCGGAAGCATGTGAGAAATACTTACATTCTCATGAGAAGGACCGGTCTTAAAAAGGCCAGCACACGGTGGTATTTGTACAGCCGGTGCCTTGCTCCGGAACCACTTGCTGCACGATTCTCTGCGCGAAGGTCCTTATTGAAGCGGTCCTTCATGGAACGCCAACGTGTTCTTATTTTGTCCACTGTGAAATAACAATAAAATATAATGGTCAGAAAATGTACTTTTGGCCGTGCTCTCTTGACTGTGTGTGATGACAGAAACTCCGAAAAGTTTCTTTCATCACACACAGTCAAGAGAGCACGGCCAAGGTCTCTGCTGCTTCACACTGCATTGCAATACTTACCAAATGCATTACGGACCCGTGGCGGGGCATTATCCCAGCCATCCCACAACGCTTGGGCCACCTCACTCCACAACCGACGGAGCGTACTGTTGACTGCGTGCTGTGGATCCCGGCTGTCCCACAACGGGACTCGCTCCTGGACCAGGGTGATCAGGAGGTCATTATCGATCCGGTCATCGTCCCATTGTGAAACCTAAAATTAAAAGAAAATCATATAAGTTTGCTCAATCACATTAGGAAAAAAAAATACCAGAAGATGAGAAATGGCATGAATATGAAAGTCAACTTTCAGAAAAGGATCATACAAGAAAAATTAAAAGAAAATCAAGGGAACAGAAAGGAAGATTCAAGAATATTACAATGAGGACAGTCTGCCTTGTATACATACCCGCTGCCATCTTCCCACCGGACCTTGACTCCACTGCTCCGTCCCTCTCTGTCCCTCAGTAGAAGTGCTCTATAAAAAAAAAAAATCAAATTGTCTCATGTGTCGATGTGACAGTCAATACTTACCAAGCTGAAGGACAAAAAACTAACCTCACTCACATGATCCACTTCTGACTGACGTTGCTCAAACTCCTCATCAGATGAAGACTCCGCAGAAGACATTCTGATGCATGTTGAAAGAAAAAAAAGGAAGAAATTAGGACATGTAGATCCAAAAAATTGAAAATAAATGCATTGGCTAGGATATACTCACATTGCTCTGGGTCTTGTCCACCAATGCGTCCTGGCAGTGTCTTGTCTTCTTTGGAGTCTGATGAGAAGTGACCAGAAACTTCCCCCAACCTTCCTTTTATCACCCTGCTGCTAGGGGGATGCTTATCAGTGTCTAGACAACCTTATCTACATTCTAGTCAACCTTAGCTCAAAAAAACGCATGCGTCCAAAAACGCATGCAAACGCATGCACAAAAAAATGCATGCGTCCCCTTTGACTCCAATGTATTTTTTGACCCAAAAAAACGCATGAAAACGCATGTGTTTTTATGTGTCCAAAAAATGCCTCTCAAAAATACTACAAGTTGCATTTCTGAAAATGAACGCATGCAGTAAAAAAACGCATGCGATTGAAAACGCGACCAAACGCGTACACAACAAAACGCATGCTTTTTCAATGTTAAATATAAAGAAAAAACACTGCAGACAAAAACGCAAGTGTGAAAACACCCTTAGATGTAAATTACATAGAGCGTACATTCAAGAAAGAGAGGAGGGGAGAGAGGGAAGGGTTGGAGCTTGACACGCCGAGACTTGCATCCGTAAGCCATTGCAAATGAATGTAGCTGGTGGGTGCCGTACCTGCTGGTGATTTCAGCTGAAGTAGAAGAAAGAAAAAGGGAATTTCCAGCAGGTCCATCCAGTGTAAGTAAAATATCCAAAATTTATTAGAACATTTTAAAAAACAATATTAAAAAAGAGAGAGAGAGAGACCCTCTCTGCCTGACGCGTTTCTGGCGCACCACGGCGCCCTTAGTCATATATAGAGTGTATGTAAACTTCTTGTTTCAACTGTATATATATATATATATATATATATATATATATATATATATATATATATAATTATGGCCATAAGTAAATATTTTTACAAAAAATAAAAAAATAAACAACAAAAGTACACATACGTGGTATTGTCTCTTCTGGAATTACCCAACCTATAAAACTGTTGCAGCGCCCCAGAGACCTGGTCGTTGCAGTATGACGCTCTGCCGCTAAGGGGGGTGATGGTACGTCTGATGGCACTAAAGGAGTTCTTCTGACCAGGTATCACCAGCACACATTACACTTCACACTCCGGCCACTAGGGGGAGCAAAAGGTTTTATTTACTAGGCCACTCATGTCACTGGTAAAACTAGAGGTTGGATAGAAAGTTAGTCAGAAGCTGACTGGGTTTTGTCCAGGCAACATCCCGTGGCAGGGGGTGTTGCGGGGTAAGATTCAGGGGGGTCCCTGTCAGGCGTGGGAACCTGGCAGGTACCTAGCGACTAGAACAGAACGTTACAGAACCGCGCCTGCACACCCCGCGGCGGTATCCTAAGAAAGAGACACGAAGCGAAGGATATTGTGGACAGTGAGAAACGAGATCAAGCACAAAGGAGAGCCAGTAAGAGTCGTGCCCGGAGAACGGCAACATCCCACTGAGGCACGTAGCCGGTGGCCGGAACACCGAGGAAGTAACTGACTCTATGCCTTACTTCAAACTCCGCAGGACAGTTATTACAGGTTGGCTATCTACCTTACATCACCTAAGCAGACATAGGGGGCAACGCGTGGAGAGGGGCGTCGCTAGTGTCCCGGAAGAACTCCGAGCCTTCCCGTCAAACGGGTGCGTCCTAGCCATAACATACCTGGGGGACGGAGAACTAGAAAGAACTGGAACGAAATAGAAAGAAACGAGAATAGAAGATGTAAGGACAATCCCGAATGCTCAGCAGGGAAGCACTACAACACACAGGCGCTAGTGGTAGGCAATGATTTCCACCTGCAAAGGGAACTCTGGATGTGCCTTCGGACCGGCCGGTCTCAGACAGACCTGTTAACCGCGCTCTGGATTGAGGATCCTGAAGTCTTCAGTAAAGAAGTAAAGAGACTTCAACCTTGTGTCCTCGTTATGGTCTGCACCTCACACCATCACCATCCACCTTACTGGGAAGCCCTGGGGACATACTTCACCTGTGGGAAGGTATACCATCTAGCTGCCATTCCATCACCCCAGCGGACCCCAAGCAGCGTCGGTCGCCCTGACCGAACACCACAGGTGGCGTCACGAAACCTTGACAAACTACCATCACCCCTTTTATTGGACGCCCCTTAGCAGGGTCACGGACCGGGTCCAGCCACCGTGACAACCCCTGAACTGAGACAGAAAGGACCGGTACTGAGTAACCTGGGGCCCTGTGTCTGGGGGCGCTCCAATCTGGCGTCACAAACAGGATCGTACTTAAGCCTGAACAATCAGGTCATGTGTGCCTTGGAACTGTGATTGAAACGTGTTTGAACTGTGATTTATTGTAAAGACTGTGCATTGCTATCTGCCGCAAGATTCCCGCCACAACTGCCGCCATTGCCGTGCCACGAGGAGCGCAGGAGAAGAAGAAGGGCGTGGAAGTGGGCATGAGCAAGCTGAAGAGCGCGAAAGGTAATGGCCGCCCAGTCTAAATATTTCTGTACCTTGAGGACGTGTCCGTCAGGAGCCGAGATCCGCCTCCTGATTTTCAATAGAGGGCGGAGACAAAGAAAACGGAACCGCCCATGAAGGGGAGAGCGGGAAAAAGACCAGGAAGTGGCCCACGTGGAGGATGCCATGGCCAGTCGCTCAGACCCAGAATGCGGGGTTGAGGCAGAGGACTCCCCCAGCTACCCAGACGAGCACAGTAGCCAGATCTCCATGGATGGGACCGGTCTCCTGCAGACTGAACTGGAGGACCTGATGGAGCAGCTCCTCCAATTGCGGATAGGGACCAAGGCCTCGGGCTAGGAGGCGCTGGCAGAGGATTCCCCAAAGTCGGTTCCGTTGCCATCACTGGAGCCAGCTGCGATGGAGGAAGCCACACCGACCGGTGAGTCCGCCGACTTCGCCCCGCTAGCGGAAGACTTGCTGATAGGCCCTGTCGCAGCGCCCCCTCTCCCTGGGACCCATAAGCTCCAATGCCTTCCACAATGGGATCAGGCCACGGGCATGGAGCACTTCTTAAAGGCCCCGATCTCGCCGCTCACCATGCCAGGCGAGGTCTATGCGGAGCGCACAGTGGGTGAACCCGGGATCTGACTTCATGGAGTTCCCCGGGGTGAAGACGCAGAAAGGGGAGATGGTGGAGGCCCTCAGCTGGGAAGCATACCAGGCCCAGCTAGACCAGCAGTGGGAGAAGAGAGAGAGGGAGTACCAGGCCCAGCGAGAGGCTCACTAGCAGCGGGACCACGTGGCGAAGGACCGGGCCCGCAAAGATCGTACCACCCACCAGGCCCCGCGCAGGCAGGGCACCATCGTGGACTTCAAGCTCCGTGGGGGATGGGGCTTTATCAAGGAGCCAGACCTGTATGCAGAGGTCTTCGTGAACTGGAGGGATGTGAAGTCCCATCTCCGAGAGGGACACCCGGACTGGGACCTCTACCCAGGGGACGAGGTCACCTACACCCAGCACTTCGGGGAAAGAGGGTGGTTCGCCCTGAACGTTCACAATCGGCAAGGCCCCGTGACATACCCAGCTAAAGTGTCAGAGAAGCCATCCCTCGTAGCCAAGGTGCCCCCTTGCGACTGGACGACCACTGTCATCAAGACTACGGTGGTTACTCCAACAGGCACCGTCGTCAGGACCACTACTTGCACCGTGGATACCACTACCACAGTGGTAGCTGAAGGATCAGCTTCCGGAGTGGTTAGGACCCAGGCTGTTCCGGGGTCCAGAACAGTAGCCACCCAAACCCATGCCTGGAGCGAAGGAGCTCCTGGGACTACACCTGGTGGCCGCAGGTATCCGGGTGGATGGCCTCGCCCACTGCTGCCTGCGGAGCTACAACCTTAGCAGAGATAAACCTCGGAAACCTGAAACTGTAAGTAGTTAACTAACTGTCTCTTGCTCTTTTTTCTACTTAAAACCCGTCTAGGGTTATTTCTTAAAGAGATCCCTTTGTTGACCCGGGATTCCTATTGCCTTACATTTTTCTACTTTTCTACAAGTTCATCATTGTTTAAAGGACTGCCGAATCATGGATGGTGAATGATTCACAAACTGCATTGTAAATAGTTTGCACCTTCTTAAAGGTGCCCTCTACTGGTTTTACAAAAAGAAGGAAGACTTTGCGAAGAGACTGTTTGAATACAGCACGGAAGGTCTTGCTTTCTCATGGACTTGCAGACAGAGAGAATCTGCACTACCTCAAAGAGACTTGGCTCCCTCTTAAAGGGAATGTTCACATGTTGCACTTAAGTATGATGTTGCCTTAGGAAAGTTAAAGAATTGTAATAATGTTGAGATTTAGAAACTGTTGATAATGTTGCTAGAGATTGAGGACAGGAAAAGTTGAAAGTGAACCCATAGGGGTTAGTTAGAGAGTCCTTCTGAAAGCCATAGAGAGATGGTTAGTTACGTTAACAGAAGAACAGATGACAGTAGGCCCAGACAAGGAACTGGGCGGCCCTGTATTTGTAGAGTCAGAAAAAAGTAAAGAAAAAGTTGAGTTTGTTTTATAGTGTTTTATAGCAAACCTTTAGTGGGTTCAGCCTATACGCCCTTAAAGGAGAAGTTAAATTATTGTTCAAGCATTAGCACTTAGTAGAATACCCGGCTGGGTAATAGGAATTATTTATAGTCTGTAGAATAGAGTGTTATTTAAAATATTTATACTTGCTTTGTTTGCAACGTTCAAGTGTCCTCACCTCCCATAAAGGGAAGCTTTGTTATATTTACTTGTTTCAAGCAGTCCAAAATTTTGTATGTCTTTTGCTAATATGTATTGTTGTTCTTCTTCCCAGTCCAGGAGTACTGGATTTAACCGGGGGGGGGGGGGGGGGTGGAGTGCAGCGCCCCAGAGACCTGGTCGCAGCAATATGACGCTCTGCCGCTAAGGGGAGTGATGGTACGTCTGATGGCACTAAAGGAGTTCTTCTGACCAGGTATCACCAGCAGACATTACACTTCACACTCCGGCCACTAGGGGGAGCAAAAGGTTTAATTTACTAGGCCACTCCTCACACTGGTAAAACTAGGGGTTGGATAGGAAGTTAGTCAGAAGCTGACTGGGTTTTCTCCAGGCAACATCCCGTGGCAGGGGGTGTTGCGGGGGAAGATTTAGGGGGGTCCCTGTCAGGCATGGGAACTTGGCAGGTACCTAGCGACTAGAACAGAACGTTACGGAACCGCGCCTGCACACCCCGCGGCGGTATTCTAAGAAAGAGACGCGAAGCGAAGGATATTGTGGACAGTGAGAAACGAGATCAAGCACAAAGGAGAGCCAGTAGGAGTTGTGCCCGGAGAACGGCAACATCCCACTGTGGTGCGTAGCCGGTGCCCGGAACACCGAGGAAGTAACTGACTCTATGCCTTACTTCAAACTCCACAGGACAGTTAATTATAGGTTGGCTGTCTACCTTACATCACCTAAGCAGACATAGGGGGCAACACATGGAGAGGGGCGTCTCTAGGGTCCTGGAAAACTCCGAGCCTTCCCGTCAAACGGGTGCGTCCTAGCCATAACATACCTGGGGGACGGAGAACTAGAGAGAACTGGAACGAAATAGAAAGAAACGAGAATAGAAGTTGTGAGGACTATCCCGAATGCTCAGCAGGGAACCACTACAACACACAGGCGCTAGTGGTAGGCAATGATTTCCACCTGCAAAGGGAACTCTGGATGTGCCTTCGGACTGGCCGGTCTCAGACAGCCCTGTTAACCGCGCTCTGGATTGAGGATCCTGAAGTCTTCAGTAAAGAGGTAAAGAGACTGCAACCTTGTGTTCTCGTTATGGTCTGCACCTCACACCATCACCATTCACCTTACTGGGAAGCCCTGGGGACATACTTCACCTGTGGGAAGGTATACCATCTAGCTGCCATCCATCACCCCAGCGGACCCCAAGCAGCGTCGGTCGCCCTGACCGAACACCACAGTTGGCGTCACGAAACCTTGACAAACTACCATCACCCCTTTTATTGGACGCCCCTTAGCAGGGTCACGGACCGGGTCCAGCCACCGTGACAACCCCAGAACTGAGACAGAAAGGACCGGTACTGAGTAACATGTGTCTGGGGGCCCTCCACTGTCCCACTAGTTAGCCCCTTTAGTGAACACCACAAAAAAACAAAGAAGCAAAAAAACTATGCTTCATCACAATACCACCAATAACAAAGTGGAATAAAACGAAAATAAAAAAAGATGAATGTAAATAAAAATGGCATCACTGAAAATGTCACCTTAACCTGCAAAAAACAAGTCGCCATACTGCTCAATCAGCAGAAAAATAAAAAAGTTATAACTCTCAGAATAAAACAAAAATAATTGTTCTGTCTCCGCCATCTAATTTGTTACCTCTGATTATCTGTTTGCATCATTTGCAGTTTTCTCAGTAGCCAGTATACAGGAACTGAAATATTCATACCTTTATTTGTCTGTAGTGTTTTGGCTCCCTCTAGCGGTCAGAGTCATGTTCACAGTTCTATTTTCTGTTTTTTCTATTTTCCATATCTGATTCTCCTCCCCCTTTGCAATGCATTATGGTAGCTCAGCCTCCATCACCCTCCATTTTCTTTCACTTCCTTCAGTTTGCTTTCAAGGAAAGACGCTTGCACTTCATCCCCCTTGCGATTGCATTGCCGTTATGTCTTTATGCTTTCTGTAGGTAATTTCTGCTCTAATATTAGCCTAGCTTAGTCAGTTGTACTCCTAGTTCAGTTACTAGCCTTGTAAATGTTCATGCATAATGTACAACATGTGTAGTATGTATTTCTGCTGTACCATGCACTGATTGTATGTATATGATTGTTTACAGTTTCACCACATCAATATACTACTACGTTCAATAAAAGCACAGACTCAACCACAGTCTCCTTATGGGACTCCGGTATAGCGGTTTAGCTGCCTGTATAGCTACATATGAGCCTGCCTCATTTAGTGAGGACAGAACCATAATTATTTTTTCTATAAAATAGTTTTTATTGTGTAAATGCAAAACATTAAATAAAAACTATATAAATGTGGCATACTGAGCTGAAGAATAAAGCTGCCTTATCATTTTTACCACATGCGGAACAGCATGGAAAAAATCCTGATTTGCTGGTTTTTGTTCATACTGCCTCTCAAAAATTTGAATAGAAAGCGATCAAAAATTGTCAAGTGTCCGAAAATGGTACCAATAAAAATGTCAACTCATCCCGCAAAAAACTAGACTCTGTCAGCCAAAGTATGGAAAAATTATAGCTCTCAAAATATGTGATGCAAAAACTAGCATATATTATTGTATTACAGCAGCAAAACAAAAAAAAACAGCAAAAATCTGGTATCATTGTAATCGCACCGACTCGAAGAATAAAGTCATCTAATCACAAATACTGCATATATTAAGAGTGTAAAAAAATAAATAAAACCAGTACTTCAATTGCTGTTGATTTCTTCATTCTGCTTCCCAAAGATCACAGTAAGGCTCGTCTCACATTTATCCTGCGTTCCGTGCTGAGCACTTACACTGGGGTTTCTGTGCAAATCTCTGAAATCTTTCAGGGGTTTCATCTGAATCACATCACTTGGAGATTAAGATGGAAACCCCAAAGTAAGTGCTCAGCGTGTATGAATGTGATCCCAAATGTTATATTCACAATAAAAGGTTCAACTCAATCCATAAAAAAATCCCCACTCAGGTCTGTCATCTGTCAATAGAAATATAGGAGGCTTCCATGTTACTGGTAGCACAAAGAAAAGCAAAATGGCTCCTTGCCCCCCACAAAAGAAATTCAGCAAGTTCTGCATTCCCAAATCCAAATACACCCCTCTCTTCTGAGCCGCACAGTGTGCCTAAACCACATTTAGCATCCACATGTTTGGTATTTCTATAACAAAGATTGCCCGCCTAAGTTATGGGTGCTTTTCTACAGAAACATAAGCTAGGCATAATGTTCTTATCACTACAACGTACTGGACACTACAACGTACTGGTCACTGCAATGGCAGTTTGTAATTTTCACTCAGCAACATCTGCTGCTTGTTTCTGAAAAACACCCATGGAGTCAAAATTGTTACTACACCTGTACTGTAGATAAATTCCCAAAGGGGTATAATTTCCAAAATGGGCTCACTTGAGGGGAGATACTGCTTTTCTAGCAGGTAGGGGCTCATTCTATGAAGTCTGCAAGCTATTGTAGGAAAAATTGTACTCCAGGAGGCAAATAGTGGTATGGGGCTAAAAAACATTTTTGTGGGAAAAAAAAAGTATTTTTTTCATTTTCACAGCTTAATATTATACATTTCTAAGAAGCACCTGGGGGTTTAAAGTGCTCACTACACATCTAGATAAGTTCCCTGAGGGGTATAGTTTCCAAAATGGTGTCAATTTTGGGGGGTTTGCTCTGCTCAGGCACATCAGGGGCTCTCCAAATGCGACATGGCATCTGCTAATTATTCCAGCAAATTTTGTAATAAAAATTCTCTTCCAAGCCCTGCCATGCGCAAAAATAGTTGTCCCCCACAAATGGGGTATCAGCGTACTCAGGAGAAATTGCACAACAAATTGCATGGTGCAATTTCTCCTGTTACCCTTGTGAAAATGCTAAATCTGTGGCTAAAAAAACATTTTTAGTGGGAAACATTTGATTTATTTTTCCACGGCTCAATGTTATAAACTTCTGTGAACCACCAGGGGGTTCAAGGTGTTCACCACACATATAGACACATATAGATAAGTTCCCTGAGGGGTCTAGTTTCCAAAATGGTGTCACTTGTGAGAGGTTTCTATTGTCCAGGCACATCAGAGGCTCTCCAAACGCGACATGGTGTCCGTTAATTATTCCATTCCAGCAAATTTTGTATTCAAAAAGTCACTCTTTCCCTTCAGAGCCTTGCCATGCACCCAAACAGTAGTTTTCCCCCACATATTGAGTATCGATGTACTCAGGAGAAATTGAACAACGAATTGTATGGTGCAAATTCTCCTTTTATCTTTGTGAAAAGCAAAATTTGGGGCTAAAAACATTTCTGTGGGGATAAAAATTATTTTTGTATTTTAAAGGCTCAATGTTATAAACTTCTAAGAAGCACATGTGGGTTCAAAGTGCTCACTACGCATCTAGATAAGTTCTCTGAGGTGTATAGTTTCCAAAATGGTGTCACTTGTGGGGATGGATTTGCACTGCTCAGGCACATCAGGGACTCTCCAAATGTGACATGGCATCCGCTAATTATCTGTTGTGAATTCTGCTCTTGGGTTCCCTCCAGTGGTTGTAGGTGGGAATGCAGTTATCTCTGAGTCACAGCACTGGCCAGGTGTATCAGCTAATTGCTGTTCTGACTGGGATATTTAAGTGTGCAAGATCCATTAGCCCTTGCCAGTTGTCAATGTTTTTTTGGAAGTATTGGATCTCTGCCTGGCCTCACCTGCTTAGCTGCCAGTTCAGCAAAGATAAGTCCCTGTTTCTTTTGTTTCTTTTTCTGAAGCACACTTGCTGTGTGCTTATTTTCAGTGCTGATCTTTTGTTTCTATTTGTCCAGCTTAGACTGTGTCAGCGGTTTTTCTCAGTCTGGTTGGATTCTCTGGAGTTGCAGCTATACTCTCCACGTCTTTAGTTAGATGGTGGAGTTTTTGTATTTTCTGCTGTGAATATTTTGGAAGGGTTTTGTTTCTGACCGCACAGAACTCTGTCCTGTCCTTTTCTATTTAGTTAGAAGTGGCCTCCTTTGATAAGCCTATTTTCTGCCTGCGTGTGTCTTTTCCTCTCCAACTCACAGTCAATATTTGTGGGGGGGCTGCCTATCCTTTGGGGATCTACTCTGAGGCAAGATAGTTTTCCTATTTCATCTTTAGGGGTATTTAGTCCTCAGGCTGTGTTGAGGTGTCTAGGTTTTGTTAGGTACACCCCACGGCTACTTCTAGTTGCGGTGATAGGATCAGGGTTTGCGGTCAGTATAAGTTACCACCTACTCCAGAGAAGGTTTTCATGCTGCTCCAAGGCCACCTGATCATAACAATTATCCCAGCAAATATTCAAAAAGTCAAATGTCGCGCCTTCTCTTTCAGGTCCTGCAAAGCACCCAATCAGTGGATTTCCCACACATATAGGGTATCTAGTATTTCCCTTGTGAAAATAAAAGCAAAATTTTTGTGAAAAAAAGTTACATTTTCATTTTTTTCCTTCCACATTCTAAAAATTCCTGGGAGGTACTTGAAGGGTTAATAAACTTCTTGAATGTGGTTTTGAGCACCCTGAGAAGTGTAATTTTTAGAATGGTGTCACTTTTGGGTATTTTCTGTCATATAGAGCCCTCAAAGTTACTTCAAATGCAATGTGTTCCCTAAAAAAATGTTTTTGTAAATTTTGTTGTAAAAATGAGAAATCGCTGGTCAACTTTTAACTTTTATAATAACTTTCTAACAAAAAAAGTTTAAAAAATTGTACTGATGTAAAGTAGACATGTGGTAAATGTTATTTATTAACTATTTTGTGTAACTCTCTGATTTATGGGCTTAAAAATTAAAAGTTTGAAAATTGCAAAATTTTCACCAAATTTATATTTTTTTCACAAATAAATGCAAGTCATATGAACTGGGTACACCTTGGTGCTGGTGGGTTGCCTATGCTTTTTTAGATCAAAAACAGTGTTTACTAAGTATCCCATGTTATTTATATGCACTACTGATTTTACTTAGGGTATATGTGCACTTTATTTTTATCTTAGGTTTTGTCTGTTTAATGGCCAGTATGAACATGCTCCTACACATTGCATATATACCAACTTATAATCCTGTTAATTTATTTTTGTTTTACTCTAGAAACAACCATTGATTATATTGCATTGAGCTTGTATATCTTTCTGTACAGTATTTGGATATACAGGTCCTTCTCAAAAAATTAGCATATAGTGTTAAATTTCATTATTTACCATAATGTAATGATTACAATTAAACTTTCATATATTATAGATTCATTATCCACCAACTGAAATTTGTCAGGTCTTTTATTGTTTTAATACTGATGATTTTGGCATACAACTCCTGATAACCCAAAAAACCTGTCTCAATAAATTAGCATATTTCACCCATCCAATCAAATAAAAGTGTTTTTTAATAACAAACAAAAAAACCAACAAATAATAATGTTCAGTTATGCACTCAATACTTGGTCGGGAATCCTTTGGCAGAAATGACTGCTTCAATGCGGCGTGGCATGGAGGCAATCAGCCTGTGACACTGCTGAGATGTTATGGAGGCCCAGGATGCTTCAATAGCGGCCTTAAGCTCATCCAGAGTGTTGGGTCTTGCGTCTCTCAACTTTCTCTTCACAATATCCCACAGATTCTCTATGGGGTTCAGGTCAGGAGAGTTGGCAGGCCAATTGAGCACAGTAATACCATGGTCAGTAAACCATTTACCAGTGGTTTTGGCACTGTGAGCAGGTGCCAGGTCGTGCTGAAAAATGAAATCTTCATCTCCATAAAGCATTTCAGCTGATGGAAGCATGAAGTGCTCCAAAATCTCCTGATAGCTAGCTGCATTGACCCTGCCCTTGATGAAACACAGTGGACCAACACCAGCAGCTGACATGGCACCCCACACCATCACTGACTGTGGGTACTTGATACTGGACTTCAGGCATTTTGGCATTTCCTTCTCCCCAGTCTTCCTCCAGACTCTGGCACCTTGATTTCCGAATGACATGCAAAATTTGCTTTCATCAGAAAAAAGTACTTGGGACCACTTAGCAACAGTCCAGTGCTGCTTCTCTGTAGCTCAAAAGTGGCTTTACCTGGGGAATGCGGCACCTGTAGCCCATTTCCTGCACACGCCTGTGCACGGTGGCTCTGGATGTTTCCACACCAGACTCAGTCCACTGCTTCCTCAGGTTCCCCAAGGTCTGGAATCGGTCCTTCTCCACAATCTTCCTCAGGGTCCGGACTCCTCTTCTCGTTGTACAGCGTTTTCTGCCACATTGTTTCCTTCCAACAGACTTACCATTGAGGTGCCTTGATACAGCACTCTGGGAACAGCCTATTTGTTGAGAAATTTCTTTCTGGGTCTTACCCTCTTGCTTGAGGGTGTCAATGATGGCCTTCTTGACATCTGTCAGGTCGCTAGTCTTACCCATGATGGGGGTTTTGAGTAATGAACCAGGCAGGGAGTTTATAAAAGCCTCAGGTATCTTTTGCATGTGTTTAGAGTTAATTAGTTGATTCAGAAGATTAGGGTAATAGGTCGTTTAGAGAACCTTTTCTTGATATGCTAATTTATTGAGACAGGTTTTTTGGGTTATCAGGAGTTGTATGCCAAAATCATCAGTATTAAAACAATAAAAGACCTGACAAATTTCAGTTGGTGGATAATGAATCTATAATATATGAAAGTTTAATTGTAATCATTACATTATGGTAAATAATGAAATTTAACACCATATGCTAATTTTTTGAGAAGGACCTGTAATGTTAATGTTGAAGTAATGGGGAATCCCCCGGTGGACTCCTGTGTAGATCTGGGCACCCAACCCCACTGTATGGGCAGGCAGTACTTGGTATAATTCAATTGATTCACTCTGTACAGAAAAAAGCAGCATCTCATCATTCATTAGCCAAACTACCCAGTTTAATATTATATAAAGGTATAGGTAAAGGTGAAGGTGAAAAGTGGGCCCCCAAAGTCAATGTTACTGGTGGGCCCTTAGCACCCCAGTCCGACACTGCGCATGTGTGTAAAAATGCATTGTACAAAAGGTCTGTTATAGGCTTGCTACTTGAGGAGATTGTGATGCTCAGCCCAGTATGTTTTTTAGTGTTTTATATGACATGATGAAAGAGAAAAAAGCAGTGTTTGAGAGCACTGCTGAGTCCAGAGGAAATAGAGTGTCTAGGAGATTAGTAAGAGGGGACTTTTATTGACAATTTTATTTCGGAGTTGTTCCAACACCTTCATCAGGTTTCCATTTTACTAAACTATTGTGCCTGACTTGATCAGGTTCATCGGGTGTAGAAGCAGCCATATCTTACCATACCTAAATCCCTATGCAGTGTGTGCTCGCAACTTGCAGAACCTTACCTGTTGAGCGGCTCCTTTGAATCTCAATTTCTCAGTTTTATCCTGCCGATTTAATATATGGAGCAACCCTGCTTCTTATTCATTCACAAGATGGAGGCCCGATGCTATCGCATCGGGAGGGCGGTAATGTCACATTGGGGGCAGACATGCAGTGCTGTTGTTGCCTAATGGCATCCTGTGATAATCTAATGACTTTTGCATCAGTTGACTCATGTGCTTGACACCTACATTTTGTCCAGGTGATGCTGTTGCTCTTCAAGAGTCTCATTTGCCCTTTGTTGTCTTCAGTGTTGTGCCTTTCCTGCTTTCCTTTCATTGTCATTGGTGTACTTTTTAGGAGGAGCCATGTTGGTGTTGATATTTTCTTTTTAAAGGAGTTTTCTCACGAACAAAAGTTAATTTTTAAAATTGTCTGTGTATGACCATGTACTGAACATAGCACAGCTCCTGGGCAGGGGATGAAGCAAAAGACAATACTGACATTACAGCAGGAGATCACAGAGGATACATTATTGAGGTAAAATATTTTTTAAAAACAGTCGGTGAAATATTTTACCTCACAAAATGAATCCACTGTGATCCCCTGCTGTAATGTCAGTATTGTCTTATGCGTCCTCCCTGCCCAAGAGATGTGGTATGCTCCGTACACGGTCAGAAACACTCACCCCTGTGTCTGACCGTATACAGAACATAGCACTGCTCCTGGGCAGGGGAGGAAGCAAAAGACAATACGGACATTACAGCAGGAGATCGCAGAGGATACATTTTGTGAAGTAAAATATTTTTTAAAAACAGTCAGTGAAATATTTTACCTCACAAAATGAATCCATTGTGATCACCTGCTGTAATGTTAGTATTATCTTTTGCTTCCTCCCCTGCCCAGGAGATGTGGTATGCTCCGTAAATGGTTAGACACAGTCAATTTTTAAAATGAACTTTCGTTCGTGGGATAACCCCTTTAATGTGACCGGCTTCCTCTGCCTGTAGACACGTCGCCCATCTGCTGCCGGGATCGGCCCAATGATTCACTGCACCTGCGCGTAATTCACGCAGGCCAGTAAATCAGACCGCCGCCATCTTTGTGCAGAGAGCGGTGGTCACATTAAAACTGCGCATGCGCTCCTACTGTACAAAGATGGCGGCAGTCAGTGAATCATTCGGCTGATCCCAGCAACGGTGTGTTCGCGACGGTGTTCGGCTGGTGGTACCGCACAAGAGGCTGTTTGAGTGTGTGAGTGTGAGTGAGTATGAGTGTGTGACTGTGAATGTGAGTGTGTGTGAATGTGAGTGTAAATGTGAGTGTGTGAGTTTGTGTGAGTGTGAGTGTGTGAGTGTGTGTATGTGAGAGCGTGTGTGGTACGTACGGCATATAGAGTGTGTGTGTGTGTGGTGGGTACTGTTATGTAGGCAATCCAGTGACACAGTGTGCCAGCAATCAGAGCACATACAGTGATTTGATAATAACCCAAAAACAATAGAACGAGCTCTGAGACGTGGAATCTCTGTAGACCGCAATACCTGAACCTATCCTAAACACAACTAAAGGCAGCTGTGGATTGCGCCTGTCACTACCTATGCAACTCGGCACAGCCTGAGGAGCTGACTAGCCTGAAGATAGAAAAACAAGCTTGACTTGCCTCAGAGAAATACCCCAAAGGAAAAGGCAGCCCCCCACATATAATGACTGTTAGCAAGATGAAAAGACAAACGTAGGGATGAAATAGATTCAGCAAAGTGAGGCCCGATATTCTAGATAGAGCAAGGATAGCAAAGAGAACTTTGCAGTCTACAAAAAACCCTAAAGCAAAAAACCACGCAAAGGGGGCAAAAAGACCCACCGTGCCGAACTAACGGCACGGCGGTGCACCCTTTGCGTCTCAGAGCTTACAGCAAAAACGAATAGACAAGCTGGACAGAAAAAGTAGCAACAAAAGCAAAGAAACACTTATCTAAGCAGAGCAGCAGGCCACAGGAAAGATCCAGAAGCTCAGGTCCAACACTGGAACATTGACAAGGAGCAAGGAAGACAGAATCAGGTGGAGTTAAATAACAAAGCAGCCAACGAGCTCACCAGAACACCTGAGGGAGGAAGCTCAGAAGCTGCAGTACCACTTGTGACCACAGGAGTGAATTCAGCCACAGAATTCACAACAGTACCCCCCGCTTGAGGAGGGGTCACCGAACCCTCACCAGAGCCCCCAGGCCGACCAGGATGAGCCACATGAAAGGCACGAACAAGATCTGGAGCATGGACATCAGAGGCAAAAACCCAGGAATTATCTTCCTGAGCATAACCCTTCCATTTAACCAGATACTGGAGTTTCCGTCTAGAAACACGAGAATCCAAAATTTTCTCCACAATATACTCCAATTCCCCCTCCACCAAAACCGGGGCAGGAGGTTCAACAGATGGAACCATAGGTGCCACGTATCTCCGCAACAACGACCTAT
Organism: Ranitomeya imitator; assembly: GCF_032444005.1. Lineage (NCBI taxonomy): Eukaryota > Metazoa > Chordata > Amphibia > Anura > Dendrobatidae > Ranitomeya > Ranitomeya imitator. Next base: position 433,729,899 of record NC_091287.1, on the reverse strand, counting down.
GGAATACATTATGTATGGAAAAGGAGTCTGGGAGGGTCAGACGAAAAGACACAGGATTGAGAATCTCAGAAATCCTATACGGACCAATAAAACGAGGTTTAAATTTAGGAGAGGAAACCTTCATAGGAATATGACGAGAAGATAACCAAACCAGATCCCCAACACGAAGTCGGGGACCCACACGGCGTCTGCGATTAGCGAAAAGTTGAGCCTTCTCCTGGGACAAGGCCAAATTGTCCACTACCTGAGTCCAGATCTGCTGCAACCTGTCCACCACAGAATCCACACCAGGACAGTCCGAAGACTCAACCTGTCCTGAAGAGAAACGAGGATGGAACCCAGAATTGCAGAAAAATGGAGAGACCAAGGTAGCCGAGCTGGCCCGATTATTAAGGGCGAACTCAGCCAACGGCAAAAAGGACACCCAATCATCCTGGTCTGCAGAAACAAAACATCTCAGATATGTCTCCAAGGTCTGATTGGTTCGTTCGGTCTGGCCATTAGTCTGAGGATGGAAAGCCGAGGAAAAAGACAGGTCAATGCCCATCCTGCCACAAAAGGCTCGCCAAAACCTCGAAACAAACTGGGAACCTCTGTCAGAAACAATATTCTCAGGAATGCCATGCAAACGAACCACATGCTGGAAGAAGAAAGGCACCAAATCAGAGGAGGAAGGCAATTTAACCAAGGGCACCAGATGGACCATTTTAGAAAAGCGATCACAGACCACCCAAATGACTGACATCTTTTGAGAAACGGGAAGGTCAGAAATGAAATCCATCGAAATATGTGTCCAAGGCCTCTTTGGGACCGGCAAGGGCAAAAGCAACCCACTGGCACGTGAACAGCAGGGCTTAGCCCTAGCACAAATCCCACAGGACTGCACAAAAGTACGTACATCCCGTGACAGAGATGGCCACCAGAAGGATCTAGCCACTAACTCTCTGGTACCAAATATTCCAGGATGACCAGCCAACACCGAACAATGAAGTTCAGAGATAACTTTAGTAGTCCACCTATCAGGGACGAACAGTTTCTCCGCCGGACAACGATCAGGTTTATTCGCCTGAAATTTTTGCAACACTCGCCGCAAATCAGGGGAGATGGCAGACACAATGACTCCTTCCTTGAGGATACTCGCCGGCTCAGATGAACCCGGAGAGTCGGGCACAAAACTCCTAGACAGAGCATCCGCCTTCACATTTTTAGAGCCCGGAAGGTACGAAATCACAAAATCGAAGCGGGCAAAAAATAACGACCAATGGGCCGGTCTAGGATTCAAGCGCCTGGCAGACTCGAGATAAGTAAGGTTCTTATGATCAGTCAATACCACCACGCGATGCTTAGCTCCTTCAAGCCAATGACGCCATTTATCGAATGCCCACTTCATGGCCAGCAACTCTCGGTTGCCCACATCATAATTACGCTCAGCAGCCGAAAACTTCCTGGAAAAGAAAGCACATGGTTTCAACACTGAGCAACCAGAACCTCTCTGTGACAAAACCGCCCCCGCTCCAATCTCAGAAGCATCAACCTCGACCTGGAACGGAAGAGAAACATCTGGTTGACACAACACAGGGGCAGAACAAAAACGATGCTTCAACTCCTGAAAAGCTTCCACAGCAGCAGAAGACCAATTAACCAAATCAGCACCCTTCTTGGTCAAATCGGTCAATGGTTTGGCAATGCTAGAAAAATTACAGATGAAGCGACGATAAAAATTAGCAAAGCCCAGGAATTTTTGCAGACTTTTCAGAGATGTCGGCTGAGTCCAATCCTGGATGGCTTGGACCTTAACCGGATCCATCTCGATAGTAGAAGGGGAAAAGATGAACCCCAAAAATGAAACTTTCTGCACACCGAAGAGACACTTTGATCCCTTCACAAACAAAGAATTAGCACGCAGGACCTGGAAAACCATTCTGACCTGCTTCACATGAGAGTCCCAATCATCTGAGAAGATCAAAATGTCATCCAAGTAAACAATCAGGAATTTATCCAGATACTCACGGAAGATGTCATGCATAAAAGACTGAAACACAGATGGAGCATTGGCAAGTCCGAACGGCATCCCTAGATACTCAAAATGACCCTCGGGCGTATTAAATGCAGTTTTCCATTCATCTCCTTGCCTGATTCTCACCAGATTATACGCACCACGAAGATCTATCTTAGTGAACCAACTAGCCCCCTTAATCCGAGCAAACAAGTCAGATAACAAGGGCAAGGGATACTGAAATTTAACAGTGATCTTATTAAGAAGGCGGTAATCAATACATGGTCTCAGCGAACCATCCTTCTTGGCTACAAATAAGAACCCTGCTCCCAGTGGTGATGACGATGGGCGAATATGTCCCTTCTCCAGGGATTCCTTCACATAACTGCGCATAGCGGAGTGTTCAGGTACAGATAAATTAAATAATCGACCTTTAGGGAATTTACTACCAGGAATCAAATTGATAGCACAATCACAATCCCTATGCGGAGGTAGGGCATCGGACTTGGGCTCTTCAAATACATCCTGATAATCAGACAAGAACTCTGGGACCTCAGAAGGAGTGGATGACGAAATAGACAAAAATGGAACATCACCATGTACCCCCTGACAACCCCAGCTGGATACCGACATAGAGTTCCAATCCAATACTGGATTATGGGTTTGCAGCCATGGCAACCCCAACACGACCACATCATGCAGATTATGTAGCACCAGAAAGCGAATAACTTCCTTATGTGCAGGAGCCATGCACATGGTCAGCTGGGTCCAGTACTGAGGTTTATTCTTGGCCAAAGGTGTAGCATCAATTCCTCTCAACGGAATAGGACACCGCAAAGGCTCCAAGAAAAACCCACAACGTTTAGCATAATCCAAATCCATCAGATTCAGGGCAGCGCCTGAATCCACAAACGCCATGACAGAATACGATGACAAAGAGCATATCAAGGTAATGGACAGAAGGAATTTGGATTGTACAGTACCAATGACGGCAGACCTATCGAACCGCTTAGTGCGCTTAGGACAATCAGAAATAGCATGAGTGGAATCACCACAGTAGAAACACAGACCATTCAGACGTCTGTGTTCTTGCCGTTCAACTCTGGTCATAGTCCTATCGCACTGCATAGGCTCAGGTTTAATCTTAGACAATACCGCCAAATGGTGCACAGATTTACGCTCGCGCAAGCGTCGACCGATCTGAATGGCCAAAGACATAGACTCATTCAAACCAGCAGGCATAGGAAAACCCACCATGACATCCTTAAGAGCCTCAGAGAGACCCTTTCTGAACAAAGCTGCCAGCGCAGATTCATTCCACAGAGTGAGTACAGACCACTTCCTAAATTTCTGACAATATACTTCTATATCATCCTGACCCTGGCACAAAGCCAGCAAATTTTTCTCAGCCTGATCCACTGAATTAGGCTCATCGTAAAGCAATCCGAGCGCCAGGAAAAACGCATTTACATTACTCAATGCAGGGTCTCCTGATGCAAGAGAAAATGCCCAGTCCTGAGGGTCGCCGCGCAAAAAAGAAATAATAATCAAAACCTGTTGAATAGGATTACCAGAAGAATGAGGTTTCAAGGCCAGAAATAGCTTACAATTATTTTTGAAATTAAGAAACTTAGTTCTATCACCAAAAAACAAATCAGGAATAGGAATTCTTGGTTCTAACATAGATTTCTGATCAATAGTATCTTGAATCCTTTGTACATTTGTAACGAGATTATCCATTGAAGAGCACAGACCCTGAATATCCATGTCCACACCTGTGTCCTGAAACACCCAAATGTCTAGGGGAAAAAAAAGACTGAACACAGAGCTGAGAAAAAAAAATGATGTCAGAACTTCTTTTTTCCCTCTATTGAGAATCATTAGGTTGGCTCCTTGTACTGTTATGTAGGCAATCCAGTGACACAGTGTGCCAGCAATCAGAGCACATACAGTGATTTGATAATAACCCAAAAACAATAGAACGAGCTCTGAGACGTGAAATCTCTGTAGACCGCAATACCTGAACCTATCCTAAACACAACTAAAGGCAGCTGTGGATTGCGCCTGTCACTACCTATGCAACTCGGCACAGCCTGAGGAGCTGACTAGCCTGAAGATAGAAAAACAAGCCTGACTTGCCTCAGAGAAATACCCCAAAGGAAAAGGCAGCCCCCCACATATAATGACTGTTAGCAAGATGAAAAGACAAACATAGGGATGAAATAGATTCAGCAAAGTGAGGCCCGATATTCTAGATAGAGCGAGGATAGCAAAGAGAACTTTGCAGTCTACAAAAACCCTAAAGCAAAAAAACACGCAAAGGGGGCAAAAAGACCCACCGTGCCGAACTAACGGCACGGCGGTGCACCCTTTGCGTCTCAGAGCTTACAGCAAAAACGAATAGACAAGCTGGACAGAAAAAGTAGCAACAAAAGCAAAGAAACACTTATCTAAGCAGAGCAGCAGGCCACAGGAAAGATCCAGAAGCTGGAACATTGACAAGGAGCAAGGAAGACAGAATCAGGTGCAGTTAAATAACAAAGCATCCAACGTGCTCACCAGAACACCTGAGGGAGGAAGTTCAGAAGCTGCAGTACCACTTGTGACCACAGGAGTGAATTCAGCCACAGAATTCACAACAGGGTACGGCATATAGAGTGTGTGTGTGTGTGTGTGACAATCTGACTGCACTCTGATGTAATCTGAGCGCAGTCCTATAGTGACCGTGAGAACGGAAGACTGAGACAATCTGACTGCACTCTGATGAAATCTGAGCGCAGTCCTATAGTGACCGTGAGGACGGAAGACCCGGACAGAGAGTGGACCCTCTGGGTCACGGTACTGATACACCCAGGGGCGAGCAAACCCGCGATGACAACCCCTATACAGGGATAGTTGGGGAGCAGGCCCGAGGGGAACAATACCGCAACAGCTGGCACCAAGAGGGACGGCTCTGGAAAGGACAGAAGGGAAGGACGGAAGTGGAGGAGAAATCCTGGGAATGAAAGTAAAAGGGAGAGGGGAGGAAGGGACGAACCAAGGGAGACAGGCTGGGAAAACGGAGGGAAGACAGGAGGAGAATGAGCCTGAGAAAACGGACCAGACCGGAGCAGAAAAGGATCTGAACCAGACAGGGCCAAACGAAGGTACAAACTGCACACAACAATCAGGCACCTCCATTATGGAGGAGAGGCCTGATATAGCCCAAAGAAGTACCTGATTGGAGGAGACAGGAGCAGGGAGGGTCCGAAATGGTTAACTGGAGGAAGAAGTGCACGCCCGCGTCCTAAGGCGCATGTGTGGAGCAGGTACAGGACGGGAGGGAAGAGGAGCGCGCACCCCACGCCGAAATCCCCGAGCAGCAGGAAGAGGACGCGGGGAACCGGCGCGACACTGAGAGCGGCGAGGAGAAATGGAGAGAGCGGGACTGATAGGAGAAGTGGCCGCAGCATCAGAGGAGGCTGGTATGACAGTGTGTGTGTGTGGGGCGACGGTGGTCTGCTGGTGGTACCGCGCAACAGGTTGGTACAAGCAGCAGTTTCCATATTGAGACACGTATCACTTGGGTGTCCGAATATGAACTTCCTCCGCTTGGAATTCTGGGATATGGTGACATCTGGACAGAACAGGAAATGAAAACATTACAAGGCAATTATATAAATGGATTATATGATGTGATGTCAATGTGAAGGCATTGATGTCACTTGTTTTAGTCCGGCGGATCTGGGCAATCGTATGCCTTTGCTTAGATTCAATGTGACATAATTTGCTAAACCCTAGCTATTTGTAGGGTTGCTGGCCAGACTCGACAGATCCCAGTTGTCAGGTAGGGAGTGATCAGCCGCACTCTCAGAGACTTTGCAAAAATTGTGTCTTTTATTGTATACAAAATAGTCATACACCACAGTTTTCAATTTAAGTGATGATTGGAAAAGCGATAAATACAGTTACGTTTCTACCCAGCCTGGTTCTTTCTCAAACATCGCTAAATCCAGTTGTATTAGATTTGTAGGGTCGTTGCCTATTGGGCGTTTGTCAAACTAATATGATTTCCAAAAGGAGGGCAGTCAGAGGGGTGTCCGAGGAACTGAGTGAGGGCACAGTGTGCATTTAGGTTGTAGTGATATGGCCAGAGACAGGGGCATAGCGAATGCCGCTTGTCAAATTCATAACGAGCTGCAGCATTTGCTACACCACAAGGGCTAAAGTAGGAGGCATATGCCTATTCATGTATCAGGAGCGTCTGACCCCAGCGGACCCCCTTCATCCAAACTGGAGTGAACAGCAGTGGTCTTTATTAATCAGGTCTAATATCTCTTCTGATGAGGCATGTCTCATGACTGCTGCAGCCAATTACCACCTCCTGATCGACTGCAGCCTTTAACATTTCGTATGAATTTTTGGCCCCAAGTTACACCACCATGCAAATTGCCTCTTCAGAGAAAAAGAGGACTTGAATTCTACAGCGCCACCTGTTGGAAGTAGCGATCCTACAAGTCACCACTGTTAATGGACACACTTTAGGATGAATTGCAGTGGTGATGGTGAGGAAGACCTTCTCATTCAACTTCAGTGCTTGTCCTCACAATTGCTTTTTTGACTGAATATGGAAAATTTACCAAAATATGTGCAAAGCATTCCCAGAAGAGTAATAGCTCTAAAAGGGCGTCCAACTCGCCGTATGCTCTTATTGTATATAATTGTGATGGTCAGGTGTCCACATACTTCTTCATCATGTAGATGTGATGGTGAGGTGTCCTCATACCTCTTCATCATGTAGATGTGATTGTCAGTGTCACAGATCCCTTCTCCGTGGTGTCACTTATTCGTCACGTGCCTGCTCTCACACATGACTTGGGGTTGTGCCTGCAAGGGTTAATCTATCTCCCCACTCTCAGTCGAGCATTCAACCTCTGTCCTATGCTTTAATGGGAGCATAAATCACACACTGATCCAGGCCACACACCCGCTCATACATGCTGCCACCACTCATCGAATACACGGGCGATGAGTCCTGGAAATAATAATACTCATAAAAATATGTCTATCACTCATAAGGCTCACACACCTTAGGCTATGGATTCTTTTAGAACATTCAAGGTTCAACTTGTTAAAGTTTTATACTTTAATAACAAAAGGTTCAATGCTTACAATAAGAAAAAGGTATAAAATATGATAATAAAAAGACATACAACTTATACAAAACAGTATCAAAATAAACAGGAGAAACTTACAGAAATTATCTAACTGGTAGTTGCTTTCAGCTCCCTGAGGGTAGGACGATGTAGATTGGATCACACCAGCTTCTCAGGCTGCCCCCATCATGTGAACACAATTCTCTGGCTTTTTATTGCGTCCACTGCAAAAAACTGCACATCCGCTCCTGTTTGTATAAACAGCAGATGATCTGTAGTATGCGCTAATGGCTGCTATTAATTAAAGGGAACTGTGCTGTTCTGCTCGGTTCAAAGCTTACACCCGGCAGCCGCAGTAGCTAATAATAGCTGGTCAGTGGGAGTGCTAGGTTTCGTACCCCCACCAATCTGATATTGATGAGCTATTGTAAAGACAGGAGATCATTATTTTATACCTAGACAATTCCTTTAACTCTGTTGTCCAGAATCTTTTCTTACAATGACCACCACAAGCCTGCTTTTCATTTGATGGGGTATCAGGCTGTGTATGCTGTATCATTATCATTTTAATAACTTATTCATTAGTTACTTAATGATATTGTCAGCTGTTTAGAAAGCATTCCCGGCTGGAAAGAGTAAACTGTAATTCACTTATCTAAAACTTTTGGTAACTGTTGTTTGTCACAATAATGAATCTCAATGAAGAAATATGAAACTACTTTGCTATAATAAACTTCTCTCAACTCAATGACTTGCTTAAGGATGATCATTGGCAGCATCCAATGAGCTGGGAGTGAAAGCTAATAAATGATTCATAATCTTTTCTAGTCTAAAGAGGACTGAGCCGTGTAAAACAATACGAGCCATGTATAATGCAATACCCTCCTCTACATTTTGACTTACAATTCATGAATAAAGTATTATCTAACCTTAGAGAATGGGATGCGTGTGATATAACTCAATTCACTTCTGCGCAAACATGAATACATTTTGCAGCGAATGCACATTCAGATTAGCCAACTGGATATAATCATCCATTAGGAGTTTTACTAGCATTTCTAATATGAGCAGCACTAATCTTACAACTGCATAGGTGAACCCAAATGAATGCAGAATGAGTTTGAAAGCCACGTATCTCAAGTTTTTCCAAAATAGCTTTATGATTTTAGGGCTAAAGTTCTGCTCCAATATGTATCCTAATATACCTTTAAAGAAGTAGCTCTGTCTTTTTTATACAGCGCTCCAAATCAGATGCTTTGACATAAATTTTACAAATGCCATGCCGGCTTTCTGCAATCAACAAGACAGAGGACATGGGAGCCTAATGCTTACTTGCCGATGGCAGAATGGTCAGCAATGTTCCTTAGCAATGCTCCGTCCCTTTATTTGAATCCAACAAAAGAACAACATCTGCACAGAGTTGTGCGTCACCCCATATATTCATTGGATTTACTATCACCCTCCAAAATAAAAGTAGGTTGGCTGATATACACTTAGCCCTAGTGTGTGTATTGTCTGAGAATAATCAACTAGATTGTGAATCCTGTTGGGTAAAGCCCTGCAGAATAAAATGGTTATCTAAGCAACATTTACTAATAAATACTAATATATCACTACATTCTATGCTGAATAGTATTCAATAGACTCTATCCTTTCTCAAGTGGATGCTGCAGACAAGCAGCAAGTTAAAGACTATTCCAAAATAATAATTCTCGACTTCTGCCTACGATGTTTGTTGATACCCTGCTGTATTAATGTCATAACAGCTACAGATATGATAACTGCTGCAGCCAATCGCTAAGTTCGGCGATAATTGCAAGTTAGTTGGAACAAGACTACTACTGAGCCCAGTAGTCATGGGGTCTTACTCCAGTATCACACAACCAACAAAACGAGAGATGAGTGAACAATCCCAAGAACCTTTATTACATGAAAACCGAAAGGTCCATAAAAACAATCCACCACACCGAAGATAAAATAGCCCAGGAGCACAAATACAGTCCAGTAACGGGATAAATGCCCCTTGAGATGACAGTCACAATCCTCTGCTTAGACATGGCTCCAGATACTTCCCTGTATAGGCTCCTCCAGCAGTAATTCCAGGGCAATACACGTTTCTCCGAGTCTCTCTAGGGCGCTTGCTGTAGCTTTAGCATCCCACACAGGATCTACAGTATCTTACGTGTGTCTCTCTCCTCCGAAGGATATTATATTCCTCTTTATACCCACATTTGTGGTTTAGGTCATCCTGCACAGGTCAGGGGGGAGGTGGCAGTGGCTCATCTCACATTGTTTGAGTATTTAATCAATTTGCATAGTTTGTGCTTTGCTCTGTAGGTCAACAAGCCACAAGGAACCACACAATGGTTAATAAACATATTATCAGACGTCGATTGTTCAATGATCTTGGGTCCCTGTCTTGCAAATATAGCAGAAAATACCCTGTTGGAGCTGACATAAGAGGCAAACTGCACCCATTCAAAAATATCAAGAGTAAACTTTTAAAACCCATATGTGTTGTGAATTCTGCTCTTTGGCTCCCTCCGGTGGTTATGAGTGGTAGTGCTGCTGTCTGTGGATTGCAGCATCTATCAGGTGTGTTCACTTTTTGCAATTTGAACTCAGCTATTTAGTCCTGCTTGATCCTTTAGTCAGTGCCAGTTGTCCATTGTTTTTGGAGGATTCACATCCCTTTCTGGTCTCTCCTGTTTGCTGTGCTTTTCTTCAAAGATAAGTCCTGGCTTTGTTTTTGCTGTCCACATGCTGTGGGCCTTATTGTTCTGTGCATTTTCATGTATAGTCTTGTCCAGCTTGTCTGTGAAAGGATTTTTTGCAGCCAAGCGGTATCTCTGGAGATGCAGATATACCCTCCATGTCTTTAGTCAGATGTGGAGTTTTGTATTTTCTGTGGTGGATATTTTCTAGTGTTTTAATACTGAACGCATAGTTCTCTGTACTATACTTTCTATTTAGCTAGAATGGCCTCCTCTGCTAAATTCTGATTTCAGTCTGCGTATGTCATTTCCCTCTCATCTCACAGTCAATATTTGTGGGGGGCTGTCTTTCCTTTGGGGATTTTCTCTGAGGCAAGATAGTTTTCCGTTTCTATCTTTAGGGGTATTTAGTCCTCAGGCTGTGTCGAGGTGTCTAGGGAGCGTTAGGTACATCCCACGGCTACATCTAGTTGTGTTGTTAAGTTCAGGGTCTGCGTTCAGTACAGGTACCACCTTCTCCAGAGTACGTCTCATGCTGCTCCTAGGCCACCAGATCATAACACATATGACAAGAACTATGGTCTTCACCTACTGAAAATAGATACCGGGATAATTAACATTAAATGCTGTGTCGTCACAGTAGATGGAATACACAGCATGATTATGAGCAGCAGGATAGCACTGCTAAAATCAGTAAAAATAGACAGAATGATACCCTACACACCATATCACACCATCAAACCAGTGATTGGCTGCAGTCATGACATCTTCATTGGAGCATTCAACAAGAAAGGGGCAGCAGCAGAGATCTCGCACTAGAGCAGCGATAAGTAAATAAATTACAATTTGATGTTTTTACCCTTGAATGAAAAATGCGGTATAAAAAATATTTTTAAAAATACCTTGCAGGTGAATAGGTTCCCCTAGAGATAGGGGAAAAATAGAAGTGTAGTAGTTTAGTTTTAGTGTGAATGTGGTGAGAGATGTAAGGTATATGCTCACCTGGGACAGTTGTGCGATCTGCGGCACAACACTAGAAAAGGAACCAAAAACGTTCTGTAGTGCGGATTGCAGCAAACCAGGTGAACCGTGTACATGCTACCAATGGAGTTCCAACAACAGATAAATAGCAGCAAGGATGCAGGAATCCTGCGCTTCCAAAACGAGGGGTTTGATTTTACCAGTAAAATGATTAGAGGATTGAGGGATATTTAAAATAAATATATAAATGCAAAGGGAGAAATAGGAACCATATTAGAGCATTGCTCAATGATTTCTTTAAACATGTATAAAACATATATGTATATATATGTGTATATATATATATATGTATATATATATACAGTGGGGCAAAAAAGTATTTAGTCAGTCAGCAATAGTGCAAGTTCCACCACTTAAAAAGATGAGAGGCATCTGTAATTTACATCATAGGTAGACCTCAACTATGGGAGACAAACTGAGAAAAAAAAATCCAGAAAATCACATTGTCTGTTTTTTTAACATTTTATTTGCATATTATGGTGGAAAATAAGTATTTGGTCAGAAACAAAATTTCATCTCAATACTTTGTAATATATCCTTTGTTGGCAATGACAGAGGTAAAACGTTTTCTGTAAGTCTTCACAAGGTTGCCACACACTGTTGTTGGTATGTTGGCCCATTCCTCCATGCAGATCTCCTCTAGAGCAGTGATGTTTTTGGCTTTTCGCTTGGCAACACGGACTTTGAACTCCCTCCAAAGGTTTTCTATAGGGTTGAGATCTGGAGACTGGCTAGGCCACTCCAGGACCTTGAAATGCTTCTTACGAAGCCACTCCTTCGTTGCCCTGGCGGTGTGCTTTGGATCATTGTCATGTTGAAAGACCCAGCCACGTTTCATCTTCAATGCCCTTGCTGATGGAAGGAGGTTTGCACTCAAAATCTCACGATACATGGCCCCATTCATTCTATCATGTACCCGGATCAGTCGTCCTAGCCCCTTTGCAGAGAAACAGCCCCAAAGCATGATGTTTCCACCACCATGCTTTACAGTAGGTATGGTGTTTGATGGATGCAACTCAGTATTCTTTTTCCCCCAAACACAACAAGTTGTGTTTCTACCAAACAGTTCCAGTTTGGTTTCATCAGACCATAGGACATTCTCCCAAAACTCCTCTGGATCATCCAAATGCTCTCTAGCAAACTTCAGATGGGCCCGGACATGTACTGGCTTAAGCAGTGGGACACGTCTGGCACTGCAGGATCTGAGTCCATGGTGGCGTAGTGTGTTACTTATGGTAGGCCTTGTTACATTGGTCCCAGCTCTCTGCAGTTCATTCACTAGGTCCCCCCGCGTGGTTCTGGGATTTTTGCTCACCGTTCTTGTGATCATTCTGACCCCACGGGGTGGGATTTTGCGTGGAGCCCCAGATCGAGGGAGATTACCAGTGGTCTTGTATGTCTTCCATTTTCTAATTATTGCTCCCACTGTTGATTTCTTCACTCCAAGCTGGTTGGCTATTGCAGATTCAGTCTTCCCAGCCTGGTGCAGGGCTACAATTTTGTTTCTGGTGTCCTTTGACAGCTCTTTGGTCTTCACCATAGTGGAGTTTGGAGTCAGACTGTTTGAGGGTGTGCACAGGTGTCTTTTTATACTGATAACAAGTTTAAACAGGTGCCATTACTACAGGTAATGAGTGGAGGAAAGAGGAGACTCTTAAAGAAGAAGTTACAGGTCTGTGAGAGCCAGAAATCTTGATTGTTTGTTTCTGACCAAATACTTATTTTCCACCATAATATGCAAATAAAATGTTTAAAAAACAGACAATGTGATTTTCTGGATTTTTTTTTCTCAGTTTGTCTCCCATAGTTGAGGTCTACCTATGATGTAAATTACAGACGCCTCTCATCTTTTTAAGTGGTGGAACTTGCACTATTGCTGACTGACTAAATACTTTTTTGCCCCACTGTATAACCAAGAAAAACGCGGACTTATATTTAGTTAGCCGCAAGAAGAGAACCATATATAAAACCACGTTTCTTTATTTTTCAAAATTAAAATCCACAAAGCAGAAAAAAGACATCACAAAAACAGAGTGTGTAGAAGGACACAAACATATGGCAGCAGTCACAAATATACTTTCACTTGAGGTAGGAATAATGTCCTGTACCGTTAAAAAATTTATTAGTAAAGGTTAAATAACCATATCGGTACATATTTACTATTTTTTGCTAAGTCCTCATATAGAAAAGCTACTTGTGCAAAACACATAATTTAAGAGTAATATTAGCGTTAATCCCAGATTTTATATCACTGTGATGCCATATACTAAGTATATATCAAGTCTGGAAAGTAACCCATGGTGACTCCATCCTATATACTACAGACCATTCCGGGTTCTGTGTAGGATATAATAATTGCATGCAAAATAGCAAAATACCTGAAATACGTGCCAGCTGTATGTGCCTTCTTAGTGCGCCCCGACGCGCGTTTCGCCCTAGCTTCATTGTTATATATATATATATATATATATATATATATATATGAACAACCTTCATCAGGTGTCTAGAAAAAAATGCAACATATTGCCATCCTATACTTTCTCCACTTTGGAAAAAGGGTGGAGTTGTTAATTGATTGTCTTTAGGCTTTCAATTATTAAAAATGTATTAGACAATGCCATTCTTTCAATTTTTCGGTTGAGTGATAATGGATTCAACAGAATGTATCGGCTCCCTCTGTCAAACTCCTTGATTGCTGCAGTCACTATTGACTGTTGCATCTACAGGATTAAGCTGCCTGCATTGTTGGCAACTCTGATCCTGGTTGTTGCTGCAGAATATTGGCTGTATATTACAGCCGGCACTTTCTGTTGATGGAACAGACACCGCTTTGGTGCATGTGCCACCCACCAGACATACCATTACATCCAGTTGTTGTAAGAACACTATAAGGCTACTTTCACACATCAGATTTTTGCCGTCAGGCACAATCCAGCAAGTTTTGAAAAAAATGGATCAGTTTTTTTTTTCCACCGCATCCGGTTTTTTGTCATAGAGTTGTATTAGTGCTGGATTGCACCTGATGGCCACACATTTCATCCGTTTTTTTGCCAGATCCGTCAAAAATTATTTTTCCTGCGGACAGAGAAAACGTACAGAGGAATGTTTTTTTCTGTCCAGCAAAAAAAAACGCACAGCGACGGTTCCAGCTAACTGGATCCGGCTACCGATTCCGCCATTTTTACACTGAGCATGCCCCGTAGCTTCTTTTCCATTCTGGAGTGTTCTCTCTCTCTCTTTAAGTCTCTCTCTCTCCTTTCCCCGGCACAGGTAGTCCAAAATCTAGGCCCGGTAAACAAAAATGGATACAGCAAAAAAACGGATCCGGCACATCAGTTTTTCACAATTTGCACCGGATCCTTTTTTTTTTTTTCAAACATAGCCGGATTATGCCGGAAGGCAAATAAACTGATGTGTGAAAGTAGCCTAACTTGGTGTATACTATCTATAGGAAGGAGTTTTTAATAGACTTTAATAGACATACAACATACAAGATAATACACAAGAAAGTGTGAAACATTTCCCATAAGGCACATTTGTCACTATGTGTACTAAAACCCATTACCTTGCTGGCAAAATAACTGTATTTATTATACAATGGAACTTGCACAATGGTAATTTATGAGGACTTGCTTTTCAGAAAGTGATTTCAACTGTCACCAAATTCATTTTTAATGCTAAGTTAATGTAGTTGGCACATATACTTCATTCCCAGTGGTAACATAGACGACAAGTGATTGAAGACAAGGTTGTCAAATGAATTACATATTCTACTATGAGCGGGAAACCTGTGCCGTTATTCATACCCAGGACTCGCATGTATAAGAGCCTAAGGTATCAAAACCCCGAAATATTAAATCTCTGCAAACCAATCAATAATTTAAAAAGAAGAGGCACCCAGAGACCAAGAACACAAAATATCATTAAATGATAAAAGTCTTCTGGCAAAATGATGTAAGTAATGCTAATCTATCAAAGACAGAAGTTTTATGTCAAATGCACCGAAAGCAATTGTGTCTTCGACTTAAAAAGATAATGACACGCAGTGACAACAGAGATGCAGAAATACTTTTTGCGCGTGTCGTAAAAGCAATTATTCTGGTTGAAACAAAAACGTTTGATTTCCTGGTATAAAAAAAATACACCAAAACTGAATTATATTTGACATAAAAGAATATATTCATATCTGCGTTAGCGGCTTCTCCATTGTGAGGTAAAAGGATGGACACCATGACATAAAGTTATCCGAGTCAAGTCAGTTATCTGGTGCCCATCATGTGATGGATCCAGGAGTCCCCTGAATTTCAGCATTCTTCTCCTACAATGGAAAAGAACAGCAGAATTAGAAAGAGCATTGTAAATATTTGCTTAAATTGATATTCTGGTACATTTATTGCATATTAACAGGACATGTCATAAATAGAGATCAGCAAATTTGATCGCGTCAGGGCTTATTCGGCAAGCTATAGCGCTAACAAAATAAGTTGCAGAGGGAACCCGGATACCAGGAACGCGGCGGCTGGTCAGCTGTTTGGCTCCGCAGCTGCAAGTGTCGCCGCTGTGTGACATATGAAAAAGAGTCAACCATCAGCACTCAGTTTGGGGGATGCACGCTCCAAAGTCCAAGGATCCAATCGGACCAAAAGTCACAGAAAAGAACTTCAGCTTCCCGCACTGACTGTGAGCGCCGGCCGGAAAGCAGAGCGATGACGTCACCACTGTGCTCTGCTTTACGGCCGGCCGGCGCTCACAGTCAGTGCGGGAAGCTGAACGTGAGGGACGTGACCAAACACCGGAATGTAAGTATGTAGTGTTTTTTTTTTTACATTTACAATGGTAACCAGGGTAAACATCGGGTTCCTAAGCGCGGCCCTGCGCTTAGTAACCCGATATTTACCCTGGTTACCAGTGAACACATCGCTGGATCGGCGTCACACACGCCGATTCAGCGATGTCAGCGGGAGATCAGCAACCAAAATAAAGTCCTGATCATTCCCCAGCGACCAACGATCTCCTAGCAGGGGCCTGATCGTTGGTCGCTGTCACGCATAACGATTTCGTTAACGATATCATTGCTACGTCACAAAAAGCAACGATATCGTTAACGAAATCGTTATGTGTGAAGGTACCTTTAGATTGCGTTGTTATATACACTGGGCCTGAGTTTTGATTCAGTCTCCCAAAAAAAAAGGGAGATTCAAATTCTCAACAAGTTTATATACACCTTCTACTTTGTTGTACAGTACCATATAATGGTTGTTATTTTGGTTAGATTTTCCAAAAAATGAGGAAGTCTGGTGGAAGAGCCCGTGGGCGGTGGTTGCCAGCTAGTACTGATGGTGGTGGTGTTGGTGGTGGAGCAT
Organism: Ranitomeya imitator; assembly: GCF_032444005.1. NCBI lineage: Eukaryota > Metazoa > Chordata > Amphibia > Anura > Dendrobatidae > Ranitomeya > Ranitomeya imitator. The sequence goes on along the minus strand of NC_091287.1, from coordinate 433,713,650 downwards.
CTGGTGGTAGTGGCAAAAGCATAATAGCACCTAAGGGTGCGAACTCTTCATTAAACCTTCATTAAAATGAACCAATCATGGATCTCAAATTATTTTGCCCCACCTTCCCCTGCTGACACGTAGCTTGACTGAAAAATGTCTTGCTTTTGGCCTCCTCTTACTGACTTCTCCAATTCCTCCATTTGCAGCTGCTGAATGTCCACCATAGGCCATTTTTATACCTCCCTAAATGGGCTGACTTCCCCCACAGGGCCGTGGTCACCACCAGGCGCAAGCACCCGTGCGAGTGCCGGTTGCCTGGACAGGTGGGTGGGCCCACTCTTGGGCAACGGCACTGGCACAGGGTCCCTCATAGTACAATGAAGTGTCTCTGGCGGTGGTGGTGCACAACCAATGTCAGACACACCATCGTAATATGAGGGGCCCTGTGCCAGTACCGCTGCCCATGAGAGAGTGTTCCCCCCCAGCTCGAACAGTGCTCTACCACTTCCAATACTTACCTCTCCCTGCTCCACCATGTAGTCTGTGCTGTTAAATCCTTCAATGGCACTGCCAATACAAATTTGTTGAAATGATAGATGATAGTTAAAATATACAGGGGCCCTGGCCTCCATTTAGACCAGTTAATACTTTGCGCTTACTACCACTGTCTGCTACTCAGCAGAGGAGCCCACCCCTGTACCTAGCTATGCCGTCTGTTTATTTATGAACAATTTTTTGGCAGACATTTAGCCCACTTTATTATTTGGGCATACTAACTGTGTCTGCCACTCATTACAGTTTTCCTTCACTGAACAAAGCACTGCCGCCTGTTTAGTCCTGTTACCAATTTTGAACTGCATTTAGCCTACTTTATTATTTGGGCCTACTAACTATGTCTGCCACTCATTACAGTTTTCCTCCACTGAACAAAGCAATGCCGCCTGTTTAGTCCTGTTACCAATTTTGAACTGCATTAAGCCTACTTTATTATTTAGGCCTATATCTGTGTTTCATCCTCATCCTGCCCATTGCCCAGCCACTGCTAGATGAGTCTGCTGGTACATTGACCCAGACCACTACATTCCTCTTGCACTCTACACAGCCAGAATCTGACCCTGCTGAAAGTCGGGTTCTCCTTCCCGCATACTATACCACCTTACACGGGGACAAAGAGGAAGGTGCAGATGAAAGTGCAGGTTCCTTCATCGGGTGGGGGGGCATACTCGTTGGCGAAGTCACTGGCACAGGGCCCCTCATAGTACGCAAAAGTGTCTCTGCCAGTGGGAGGCGCCACCCGCCGTCAAACACACCGCCGTACTATGAGGGGCCCTGTGCCAGTGCCAACGAGTGGGCCCCCCCCCTGCTTGCTCAGGATCACAGCACTTGCAAAGTTGAAATACTTACCTCTCCCTGCTCCACTGCCGTGACGTATTCCGCGGTTCCTGGGCCCACGAAAATCTTGAGCCAGCCCTACCCCCCCACAACTTTAGCCAAATGACCCCCAGTTTTCAATGCCTAACTATTATTATAAAGTAAATTAAGATTGACAAGCTTAAGAAATAAGAATTGATGTTTTTGGCATTAAAATGGGCACTGTAGGTGTTTTCCTGTCCTCCACTCACTGCCGACTTTGATTCCCCATTGACTTGCATTGGGTTTTGTGTTTCAGTCGGCCCCTGACTTTTTGCAATAATCGGCCGATTTCACCAGACCCGACTTTTGACAAAGTCAAAATCCGAAAAAAGTAAAAGTCGCTCAACTCTAGTGCTGAGCGGTCAGTGCTTTGATTGACAGTTTAGTGGACCTATCTCAGACTGGTAGGTGCAGAGATTTTCACAGGTTCTCCCTGTTCTTGGTAATTGCCCTGCTATTTAGGTGAGCTCTCTGGTCCAGATCACAGCCAGTCAAAGTTTGTTCTAAGCTTGTGCTCTCTGGTGTGTTCACCTGTAACCTGTGCTGTAAGTTCTGATCTTCTTCTGCTGCTGACCTTTGGACCGTGTTCAGACTATCTGTTATTGCCCCTTTGCATCTGATATTCTGCTGCTGACCTTTGGACCATGTTCAGACTACCCGTTTGTTATTGCCCTTTTGCATCTGATATTCTGCTGCTGACCTTTGCACTGTGTTCTGACTACCCGCTTGTTATTACCCATTTGCTTGTCCATTATTTCTCTGGTATTCTGACCCTGGCATGTGACCTGACTTGCGACTTTGTATTTTCCCTTGATTTATTATGTGCTCTTTTGGTATTGACCCCAGAACATCTGACTTCGCGGAATCACGGTCTGTCTGTGGGTTGTGACTAGCATCACATGTATCACTCCGTTACTGTTAAAGTCTGCACAACCGTATAACTCACAGGTGCCCGTATGGCTTTGCTCTAGTCTCTGACTCTGGTCTGCGTTCAATTTCACAAAGACAGGCATACAGAGAGGCTCCTGATCTGTTGCTTGCAAACCAACATTGAAGCACCTAACTCTTACCTGAAAGTTTAAATGGGAATCGTTGACACGGGCCACTTCCAAAACCTGGACTGGAAGAAGAGATCCATCTCATTATCTTTCTACCGATCTCTCCAAAAATAAAAGCCCATGTTAGGTTTTCTTAAATCTGACTTGTTCAAATACCGTATATACTCGAGTATAAGCCAAGATTTTCAGCCCATTTTTTTGGGCTGAAAGTCCCCCTCTCGGCTTATACTCGAGTCATACCCAGGGGTCAGCAGGTGAGGGGGAGCGGGGGCTGTATAATTATACTTACCTGCTCCTGGTGCGGTCCCTGCAGGTCCCTGGCCTCCCATAGAGGTGGAGCCGCATATTCATTACTGTAATGAGCGCGCACTAACCGCTCACTACAGAAAGAAGCTGCAGCGTCGGGGAAGCAGGGACTGCACAGCGCCAGGAGCAGGTAAGTATAATGGGGAGGGGGAGCGCTGCGCGATACTCACCTGCTCCTCGTTTCGGCGCCGCTCCGTCTTCAGCAGTGGCGCTCAGGTCAGAGGGCACGGTGACGTGGTTAGTGCGTGCCCTCAGCCTGAACGCCAGTGCTGAAGATGGAGCGGCGCCGGAACGAGGAGCACGTGAATATTGAAAGTGTTGGGGGCCTGAGCGACGGAGAGGTGAGTATGTGATTTTTTTTTTAATCACAGCAAATGGGGCAAGTGTCTGTATGGAGCATCTATGAGACCATAACATTTGTGCAGCACTATAAGGGGCCATAATGTTTGTGCAGCACTATATGGGGCAAATATCTTTATGGAGCATCTTATGGGGCCATAATCAGCATTTGTGCAGCATTATATTGGGCAAATATGCCATGGAGCATCTTATGGGGCCATTATTAACCTTTATGCAGGATTATATGGGGCATATTTGAATATGGAGCATCTTATGGGGCCATCATAAACTTTATGGAGCATTATATGGGGCTCCTGATTCAATATGGATATTCAAAAACACTTAACCTACTCATGTCTCAATTAATTTTACTTTTATTGGCATCTATTTTTACTTTTGACATTTACCGGTAGCTGCTGCATTTCCCACCCTAGGCTTATACTCGAATCATTAAGTTTTCCCAGTTTTTTGTGGCAAAATTAGGGGGGTCGGCTTATACTCGGGTCGCTTATACTCGAGTATATACGGTAACTTGACCGAGTACACACTTACTTTTACTTTGCGTTGTAACCACAGCCAACGGAATGTCCTCAGAGACTGGAGCAGATCGATAGAAACTTGCAAGCTTGACGGAGAGTAGACATCTATTCAGACACGACTGTCCCCAACGTAAAATGTCCAGTCCAGAGTGGGCTCGTGATTTCTGAGCCAGGAAAGCCCCAAAAGAAATGGATGAAACAGAGAAGGCAAGACAAAAAAAGCCAATTTCTCACGGTGAAGAGCTCCAATCTGAAAATCAACCTCCTCCGTGACCAGGTTGACGGTCTCCCGCAAAGGCCAACCATCGACAGACACTATTTGTCTAGGAGTTTCCAAGGGTCTAACAGGAATTCCAAGTTTGTTAAATACCTCTAGTTGAATAAAATTTTCCAGCCGCTCCCGAGTCAATAGAAAAGTTACAAGAACCCAAATACAAAATAACTGAGAGAATCAGGGGTGGAGAGGAATCACAACTACCTAGGGAGGCCTCTCTTACCTGACCTAGGTGGAGGCGTTTCCCGGCTTCAAAGGACAGGAACGCAGAAGATGAGAGTCACTGCCGTAATAAAAGCAAAGACCCTGTGCGAGTCTCTCCTTGCGGCATTGCTCAGCAGACTTGAGACGATCAACCTGCATAGGTTCAGGAGAAGATGTGGAGGCAGTCGATGCGGCTTGAGAGAAAGACGCCCCTCATGTGGTAGTAGGCAGACGAAGAGGTCTCTTCTCTCTGACAACCTCACGAGAGCGCTCCTGGAAGTGCAAGTCTATGCGTATCGCCAAGGAGATAAGTTCATCCAAAGCGGTAGGAGTATCCCGTCCTGCTAGCTTGTCCTTAATCCGAGAGGACGAACCACGCCAAAACGCGCCAACCAAAGCCTCGTTGTTCCAGCCTAAATCAGAGGACAACGTCCGGAAACGAATGGCGTACCTGGCTACAGAAAGAGTACCCTGGTGAAGGTTGAAGAGGGACTCAGTGGTAGAAACCAACCGACCAGGCTCATCAAATACCTTGCGAAAGGTATCTATGAAAGAGTTAAGTTGGGTGACCAAAGGATCGTCTCGCTCCCAGAGGGGATTAACCCCTTTACCCCCAAGGGTGGTTTGCACGTCAATGACCAGGCCAATTTTTACAATTCTGACCACTGTCCCAGGTTATAACACTGGAACGCTTCAACAGATCTTGGCAATTCTGACAATGTTTTCTCGTGACATATTGTACTTCATGATAGTGGTAAAATTTCTTTGATATAACTTGCGTTTATTTGTGAAAAAAAATGGAAATTTGGTGAAAATTTTGAAAATTTAGCAATTTTCCAACTTTGAATTTTTATGCTCTTAAATCACAGAGATATGTCATGTAAAATAATTAATAAGTAACATTTCCGACATGTCTACTTTACATCAGCACAATTTTGGAACCAAAAATTTTTTTTGTTAGGGAGTTAAAAGGGTTAAAAGTTGACCAGCAATTTTTCATTTTTCCAACAACAATATTTTTTAGGGACCACATCACATTTGAAGTCATTTTGAGGGGTCTATATGATAGAAAATACCCAGTGTGACACCAAGTGTGACACAATTCTAAAAACTGCACCCCTCAAGGTGCTCATAATCACATTCAAGAAGTTTATTAACCCTTCAGGTGTTTTACAGGAATTTTTGGAATGTTTAAAAAAAAAATTAACATTTAACTTTTTTTCACAAAAAATTTACTTCAGCTCCGATTTGTTTTATTTTCCCAAGAGTAAGAGAAGAAACTGGACCCCAAAAGTTGTTGTGCCATCTGTTCTGAGTATGCCGATACCCCACATGTGGTGGTAAACCACTGTTTGGGCGCATGGCAGAGCTCGGAAGGGAAGGAGCGCCGTTTGACTTTTCAATGCAAAATTGACTGGAATTGAGATGGGACGCCATGTTGCGTTTGGAGAGCCCCTGATGTGCCTAAACATTGAAACCCCCACAAGTGACACCATTTTGGAAAGTAGACCCCCTAAGGAACTTATCTAGATGTGTGGTGAGTAGTGTTGAGCGATACCGTCCGATACTTGAAAGTATCGGTATCGGATAGTATCGGCCGATACCCGAAAAATATCGGATATCGCCGATACCGATATCCGATACCAATACAAGTCAATGGGACATCAAGTATCGGAATGTATCCTCATGGATCCCAGGGTCTGAAGGAGAGGAAACTCTCCTTCAGGCCCTGGGATCCATATTAAAGTGTAAAATAAAGAATTAAAATAAAAAATATTGTTATATTCACCTCTCCGGCGGCCCCTGGACATCAGCGGGAGGATCCGGCGTCCGGCCCGGCTTCTTTCTTCAAAATGCGCGCCTTCAGGACCTGTGGAATGACGTCCCGGCTTCTGATTGGTCGCGTGCCGCCCATGTGACCGCCACGCGACCAATCAGAAGCCGCGACGTCATTCCTCAGGTCCTAGAAGGCGCTCATTCTAGGACTTTAGCTGAGGAATGACGTCGCGGCTTCTGATTGGTCGCGTGGCGGTCACATGGGCGGCACGCGACCAATCAGAAGCCGGGACGTCATTCCACAGGTCCTGAAGGCGCGCATTTTGAAGAAAGAAGCCGTGCCGGACGCCGGATCCTCCCGCTGATGTCCAGGGGCCGCCGGAGAGGTGAATATAACAATATTTTTTATTTTAATTCTTTATTTTACACTACCGATACCGATACCCGATATCACAAAAATATCGGATCTCGGTATCGGAATTCCGATACCGCAAGTATCGGCCGATACCCGATACTTGCGGTATCGGAATGCTCAACACTAGTGGTGAGCACTTTAACCCACCAAGTGCTTCACAGAAGTCTATAATGCAGAGCCGTAAAAATAAAAAATCATATTGTTTCACAAATATGATTTTTCGCCCCCAATTTTTTATTTTCCCAAGGGTAAGAGAAGAAATAGGACCCCAAAAGTTGTGCCATTTGTTCTGAGTACGCCGATACCCCACATGTGGGGGTAAACCACTGTTTGGGCGCATGGCAGAGCTCGGAAGGGAAGGAGCGCTGTTTGACTTTTCAATGCAAAATTGACTGGAATTGAGATGGAACACCATGTCACGTTTGGAGAGCCCCTGATGGGCCTAAACATTGAAACCCCCCACAAGTGACACCATTTTGGAAAGTAGACCCCCTAAGGAACTTATCTAGATGTGTGGTGAGCACTTTAACCCACCAAGTGCTTCACAGAAGTCTATAATACAGAGCCGTAAAAATAAAAAATCATATTGTTTCACAAATATGATTTTTTGCCCCCAATTTTTTATTTTCCCAAGGGTAAGAGAAGAAAAAGGACCCCAAAACTTGTTGTGCCATTTGTTCTGAGTACGCCGATACCCCACATGTGGGGATAAACCACTGTTTGGGCGCATGGCAGAGCTCGGAAGGGAAGGAGCGCTGTTTGACTTTTCAATGCAAAATTGATTGGAATTGAGATGGAACACCATGTTACGTTTGGAGAGCCTCTGATGGGCCTAAACATTGAAACCCCCCACAAGTGACACCATTTTGGAAAGTAGACCCCCTAAGGAACTTATCTAGCTGTGTTTTGACAGCTTTGAACCCCCAAGTGTTTCACTACAGTTTATAATGCAGAGCCGTGAAAATAAAAATTATTATTTTTTCACAAAAATTATGTTTTAGCCCCCAGTTTTGAATTTTCCCAAGGGTAGCAGGAGAAATTCGACCCCAAAAGTTGTTATCCAATTTGTCGTGAGTACGCTGATACCCCATATGTGGGGGGGAACCACCGTTTGTGCGCATGGCAGAGCTTGGAAGGGAAGGAGCGCCATTTGGAATGCAGACTTTGATGGAATGGTCTGCTGGCGTCACATTGCATTTGCAGATCCCCTGATGCACCTAAACAGTAGAAACCCCCCACAAGTGACACCATTTTGTAAACTAAACCCCCCAAGGAACTTATCTAGTTGAGCGTTGTTTGACTTTTCAATGCAAAATTGACTGGGATTGAGATGGAACACCATGTCACGTTTGGAGAGCCCCTGATGGGCCTAAACATTGAAACCCCCCATAAGTGACACCATTTTGGAAAGTAGACCTCCTAAGGAACTTATCTAGCTGTGTTTTGACAGCTTTGAACCCCCAAATGTTTCACTACAGTTTATAATGCAGAGCCGTGAAAATAAAAATTATTATTTTTTTCACAAAAATTATGTTTTAGCCCCCAGTTTTGAATTTTCCCAAGGGTAACAGGAGAAATTCGACCCCAAAAGTTGTTATCCAATTTGTCCTGAGTATGCTGATACCCCATATGTGGGGGGGAACCACCGTTTGTGCGCATGGCAGAGCTCGGAAGGGAAGGAGCGCCATTTGGAATGCAGACTTTGATGGAATGGTCTGCAGGCGTCACGTTGCATTTGCAGAGCCCCTGATGCACCTAAACAGTAGAAACCCCCCACAAGTGACACCATTTTGTAAACTAGACCCCCCAAGGAACTTATCTAGATGTGTTTTGACAGCTTTGAACCCCCAAGTGTTTCACTACAGTATATAACGCAGTGTCGTGAAAATAAAAATTAATTTTTTTTCCCACAAACATGTTTTTTTTCCCCCAAAATTTGTATTTTCTCAAGGGTAACAAGAGAAATTGGACCCCAAAAGTTGTTGTCCAATTTGTCCTGAGTATGCTGATACCCAATATGTTGGGGTAAACCCCTGTTTGGGCGCACGGGAGGGCTCGGAAGGGAAGGACCACTGTTTTACTTTTTCAACGCAGAATTGCCTAGAATTGAGATCGGACACCATGTCGCGTTTGGAGAGCCCTGATGTGCCTAAACAGTGGAAACCCCCAATTCTAACTGAAACCATTACCCAAACACACCCCTAACCCTAATCCCAACCATAGCCTTAACCACACCCCTAACCCTGACACACCCCTAAGCCTAATCCCAACCGTAAATGTAATCGAAACCCTAACTTTAGCCCCAACCCTAACCCTAACTTTAGCCCCAACCCTAACTCTAACTTTAGCCCCAACCCTAACTTTAGCCCCAACCCTAACTTTAGCCCCAACCCTAAATTTAGCCCCAGCCCTAACCCTAACTGTAGCCCTAAATCTAGCCCCAACCCTAACCCTAGCCCTAACCCTAGCCCCAACCCTAAGCCCAACCCTAGCCCCAACTCTAACCCTAGCCCTAGCCCTAACCCTAGCCCTAACCCTAATAGGAAAATGGAAATAAATAAATTTTTTACATTTTTTTGTGTTTCCCTAACTAAAGGGGTGATGAAGGGGGGGTTTGATTTACTTTTATAGTGGGTTTTCTAGCGGATTTTTATGATTGGCAGCCGTCACACACTAAAAGACTCTTTTTATTGCAAAAAATATTTTTTGCGCTACCACATTTTGAGAGCTATAATTTTTCCATATTTTGGTTCACAGAATCATGTGAGGTATTGTTTTTTGCGGGACGAGGTAACATTTTTGGGCACGTGACATTTTTTGATCGATTTTTATTCCAATTTTTGTGAGGCAGAATGACCAAAAACCAGCTATTCATGAATTTCTTTTTTTTGGGGGGGGGGTTCGTTTATATTGTTCCGCGTTTGGTAAAATGGATAAAGCAGTTTTATTCTTCGGGTCAGTACGATTACAGCGATATCTCATTTACATCATTTTTTTATGTTTTGGCGCTTTTTATACGATAAAAACTTTTAAAGAAAAAATTATTATTTTTGCATCACTTTATTCTGAGGACTGTAACTTTTTTTTTTTTCGCTGATGATGCTGTATGGCAGCTCTTTTTTTGCGGGACAAGATGACGTTTTTAGCGGTACCACGGTTATTTATATCCGTCTTTTTGATCGCGTGTTATTCCACTTTTTGTTCGGCGGTATGATAATAAAGCGTTGTTTTTTGCCTATTTTTTTTTATGGTATTGAGTGAAGGGGTTAACTAGTGGGACAGTTTTATAGGTCGGGTCGTTACGGATGCGGCGATATTAAATATGTGTACTTTTATTTTATTTATTTTTTATAAGAAATGTATTTATGGGAACAATATTTTTTTTTTCTTTATTTAGGATTTTTTTTTTTTTTTACACTTCTAAAAAAATTTTTTTACTTTGTCCCAGGGGGGACATCACTGTATAGTGACAGATCGCTGATCTAACACTTTGCAGAGCACTGTGTCAGATCAGCGATCTGGCGTGCCCTGCTCCTTTGCTACCAGCGCCTGCTCTGGTCCCGGAAGTAGTCCCTGCAGGACCCGGAAGTAGCCCCACAGCCATTTTGGATCCGGGGCCTGCAGGGAGGAGATGCTCGGTACAAGGTGAGCACATCGACTTGTACCAATCGTCTCAGGGAAGCACGCAGGGAAACCCCTCCCTGCACGATGCTTCCCTATGCCCCTGGAACACTGCGATCATGTTTGATTGCGGTGTGTCGGGGGTTAATGTGCCGGGAGCGGTCCGTGACCGCTTCTGGCGCATAGTGCCGGATGTCAGCAGCGATAGTCAGCTGACACCCGGCCGCGAACGGCCGCGCTCCTCCCGTGAGCGCGGCCGATCGCGTTTGACATACTATCCCATCAGTAGTCATACAGCCCACCCCACCTCGATGGGATAGTACGTCATATGTCAGAAAGGGGTTAACCCACGCCAAAGCCTCACCCTCCAAATGGGACACCACAAAGGCTACCTTAGCTCGATTGACGGGGTAAAGTAGTGGTGACAATTCGAAATGCAAATGGCACTGATTTAGGAAGCCGCGGCATAACTTTGGATCTCAACTATACCGAGGAGGCCTAGCAAAGCGGGGCAAGGGCTGCGGAGCAGATGCCTGGATAGGAACAGAGGTGGCACTCTGGAGGGACAGAAGCCGAGCATCCACAGAGGCCATAAAATTCAAAATATGAGACTGAGTGTCCCGTTGTTGGCTAAGCTCCTGCTGAAGAGCAGCCAACTGAGAGGCGTTGCCAGGATCAGAGGACTGTAAAGCCGCTAAGCGAGACTCCATATTCTTTAGAAAAGACATGATCCTGGTTTGGTTCTCCCGCAAAAAAAGCAACTCTTTCTGAGTAGCAGAGACACCAGCGGGGTCCATGGCCTATGGTACTGTGACGCTGAAGTGTGGAAAAAGTGGACCCTCTGGACCACGGCAACAGACCCCTCACGGATGAGCTGACCAGATTGACCACCCCTTATACAGGGAGAGTTAGGGGCAGGCCCGTGATGGCGCATCACCGCAAATGAAGGTAAATATAGGTCATTGACCTACTTTACCTTCATTCCCCGGGGTTTTGCAGCCACAAGCACCGCTGCATTAGCAGAGCTCCTGGCTGTAAAATATTTTAACCCCTTCAGATGGATTTACATCGTGGGACGTTACAGATCCTCGGAAGGTATGTATATTGTTGGTTTATTATTTTTTCTTTGTTACAGAGCGAGGGTCTTCAGGTGGATTGAGCGTACAATAAAATATTAAAACAACCTTTGTGTTTATTTCATTAAAATACTTTTTAATAATGTGTTTGTGTTTTTTTTAACCCTTTACTACTATTGGATTAATAATGGATAGGTGTCATAATTGACGCCTCTCCATTATTAATTTGGCTTAATGTCACCTTACAATAGCAAGGTGGCATTAACCCTTCATTACCCCATATCCCACCGCTACACGGGAATGGGAAGAGAGTGGCCAAGTGCCAGAATAGGCGCATCTTCCAGATGTGCCTGTTCTGGGGTGGCTGGGGGCAGATGTTTTTAGCCAGGGGGGGCCAATAACCGTGGACCCTCTCCAGGCTATTAATATCTGCCCTCAGTCACTGGCTTTACTACTCTAGCGGAGAAAATTGCGCGGGAGCCCACGCCAATTTTTTCCGCCATTTAACCCTTTAATTTAATAGCTAGAACGGCCAAATTTTGCACATACACACTACTAACATTAGTAGTGTGGAATATGCAAAAAAAATGGGAATATGAGATGGTTTACTGTATGTAAATCATGTCTCATATCATGTCGGGATTAGGAAGGAGATAGCAAAAGCCGGCAATTGAATTACCGGCTTTAAAGCTATCTAGCGCTGCATGAAATTTTAATATATATACATATATGTGTCTACTGACATATATATATATATATAGAGAGAGAGAGAGAGACAGTATATATGTTTTTATGTTTTTTTTAACACATGGATCCATTGTAAATCCGTATGTTGGTTTTGCAAGCCTGCGAGAAAAACACGCAGTACGGATGCCATACGGATTACATACGGAGGATGCCATGCGCAAAATACGCTGACACACCCTGCCTACGGAGGAGCTACGGACCACTATTTTGGGGACTTTTCTGCGTATTACGGCCGTAATATACGGACCGTATTTTCATACGCTGAGTGTGACGCCGGCCTTACCAACACCAGGTCAGATTACCAATGCACTGGCAGAATGCAGCAAACCCCCATGATACAAAGCTCCATCTGGGTGCATGTTTAACCCCTTAGTGACAGAGCCAATTTGGTACTTAATGACCGAGCCAATTTTTACAATTCTGATCACTGTCACTTTATGAGCTTATAACTCTGGAATGCTTCAACGGATCCCGCTGATTCTGAGGTTTTTTTTTTGAGACATATTGTACTTCATGATAGTGGTAACATTTCTTCGATATTACTTGCGATTATTTATGAAAAAAACGGAAATATGGCGAAAATTTTTAAAATTTTGCAATTTTCAAACTTTGTATTTTTATGCCCTTAAATCAGAGAGATATGTCATGAAAAATAGTTAATAAATAACATTTCCCACATGTCTACTTTACATCAGCACAATTTTGGAAACAATTTTTTTTTTGTTAGGGAGTTATAAGGGTTAAAAGTTGACCAGCAATTTCTCATTTTTACAACACCATTTTTTTTTAGGGACCACATCACATTTGAAGTCATTTTGAGGGGTCTATATGATAGAAAATAACGAAGTGTGACACCATTCTAAAAACTACACCCCTCAAGGTTCTCAAAACCACATTCAAGAAGTTTATTAACCCTTTACGTGCTTCACAGGAACTGAAACAATGTGGAAGGGAAAAATGAACATTTAACTTTTTTTTGCAAACATCTTAATTCAGAACCATTTTTTTTATTTTCACATGTGTAAAAACAGAAATGTAACCATAAATTTTGTTATGCAATTTCTCCTGAATACGCCAATAACCCATATGTGGGGGTAAACCACTTTTTGGGCGCACCGCAGAATTTGGAAGTGAAGGAGCGCCGTTTGACTTTTTCAATGCAGAATTGGCTGGAATTGAGATCGGACACCATGTCACGTTTAGAGAGCCCCTGATGTGCCTAAACAGTGGAAACTCCCCACAGGTGACACCATTTTGGAAACTAGACCCTTTAAGGAACTTATCTAGATGTGTGATGAGCACTTTGAACCCCCAAGTGCTTCACGGAAGTTTATAACGTAGAGCCGTGAAAATAAAAAATCGCTTTTGTTTACACAAAAATGATCTTTTCGCCCACAAATTCTTATTTTCACAAGGGTAACAGGATAAATTAGACCACAAAAGTTGTGTGATTTCTCCTGAATACGTTGATACCCCATATGTGAGGGTAAACCACTGTTTGGGCGCACCGCAGAGCTTGGAAGGGAAGGAGTGCCGTTTTACTTTTTCAATGTAGAATTGTCTGGAATTGAGATTGGACGCCATGTCGCGTTTGGAGAGCCCCTGATGTGCCTAAACAGTGGAAACCCCCCACAAGTGACACCATTTTGGAAACTAGACCCCTTAAGGAACTTATCTAGATGTGTGGTGAGCACTTTGAACCCCCATGTGCTTCACAGACGTTTATAACGTAGAGCCGTGAAAATAAAAAATCGAATTTTTTCTACAAAAATGATCTTTTTGCCCCCAAATTTTTATTTTCACAAGAGTAACAGGAGAAATTAGACCACAAAAGTTGTTGTGCGATTTCTCCTGAGTACGTCAATACCCAATATGTGGGGGTAAACCACTGTTTGGGCGCACCACAGAGCTTGGAAGAGAAGGAGTGCCATTTTACTTTTTCAATGTAGAATTGTCTGGAATTGAGATCGGACGACATCGGACGCGTTTGGAGAGCCCCTGATGTGCCTAAACAGTAGAAATCCCCCACAAGTGACCCCATTTTGGAAACTAGACCCCCCATGGAACTTATCTAGATGTGTAATGAGAACTTTGAATGCCCAAGTGCTTCACAGAAGTTTATAATGCAGAGTCGTGAAAATAAAAAATATTTTTTTTTTCCACAAAAAAGATTTTTTAGCCCCTAAGTTTTTATTTTCACAAGGGTAACAGGAGAAATTGGACACCAAAAGTTGTTGTCCAATTTGTCCTGAGTATGCTGGTACCCCATATGTGGGGGTAAACCACTGTTTGGGCGCACGGCAGAGCTCGGAAGGAAGGAGCGCCGTTTTGGAATGCAGACTTTGATAGAATGGTCTGCGGGCGTTATGTTGCGTTTGCAGAGCCCCTGATGTACCTAACCAGTAGAAACCCTCCACAAGTCACCCCATTTTGGAAACTAGACCCCCCAAGTAACTTATCTACATGTGTGGTGAGAACTTTGAATGCCCAAGTGCTTCACAGAAGTTTAGAATGCAGAGTCGTGAAAATAAAAAATATTTTTTTTCCACAAAAAAGATATTGTAGCCCCCTAGTTTTTATTTTCACAAGGGTAACAGGAGAAATTGGACACCAAAAGTTGTTGTCCAATTTGTCCTGAGTATGCTGGTACCCCATATGTGGGGGTAAACCACTGTTTGGGCGCACGGCAGAGCTCGGAAGGAAGGAGCGCCGTTTTGGAATGCAGACTTTGATAGAATGGTCTGCGGGCGTTATGTTGCGTTTGCAGAGCCCCTGATGTACCTAACCAGTAGAAACCCTCCACAAGTCACCCCATTTTGGAAACTAGACCCCCCAAGTAACTTATCTACATGTGTGGTGAGAACTTTGAATGCCCAAGTGCTTCACAGAAGTTTATAATGCAGAGTCGTGAAAATAAAAAATATTTTTTTTTTCCACAAAAAAGATTTTTTAGCCCCCAAGTTTTTATTTTCACAAGGGTAACAGGAGAAATTGGACACCAAAAGTTGTTGTCCAATTTGTCCTGAGTATGCTGGTACCCCATATGTGGGGGTAAACCACTGTTTGGGCGCACGGCAGAGCTCGGAAGGAAGGAGCGCCGTTTTGGAATGCAGACTTTGATAGAATGGTCTGCGGGCGTTATGTTGCGTTTGCAGAGCCCCTGATGTACCTAACCAGTAGAAACCCTCCACAAGTCACCCCATTTTGGAAACTAGACCCCCCAAGTAACTTATCTACATGTGTGGTGAGAACTTTGAATGCCCAAGTGCTTCACAGAAGTTTAGAATGCAGAGTCGTGAAAATAAAAAATATTTTTTTTCCACAAAAAAGATATTGTAGCCCCCTAGTTTTTATTTTCACAAGGGTAACAGGAGAAATTGGACTGCAATAGTTGTTCAATTTATCCCGAATACGCTGATGTGCCATATGTGGAGGTAAACCATTGTTTTGGCGCACGGCAGAGCTCAGAAGGGAAGGAGCACCGTTTTGGAATGCAGACTTAGATAGAATGGCCTGTGGGCGTTATGTTGCGTTTGCAGAGCCCCTGATGTACCTAAATAGTAGTAACCCCCGACAAATGACCCCGTTTTGGAAACTAGACCCCCCAAGGAACTTATATAGATGTGTGGTGAGAACTTTGAATGCCCAAGTGCTTCACAGAAGTTTATAATGCAGAGTCATAAAAATAAAAAAAAAAATTTTTTCCACAAAAAAGATTTTGTAGCCCCCAAGTTTTTATTTTCACAAGGGTAACAGGAGAAATTGGACCCCAGAAGTTGTTGTCCAATTTATCCCGAGTACGCTGATGCCCCATATGTGGGGGTAACCCACTGTTTGGGCGCACGGCAGAGCTCAGAAGGGAGGGAGCACCATTTCACTTTTTGAGCGCAAAATTGGCTGTCGTGTTTGGAGACCCTCTGATGTACCTAAACAGTGGAAACCCCCCAATTCTAGCTCCAACCCTAACCCCAACACACCCCTAACCCTAATCCCAACCTGATCCATAATCCTAATCACTAACTCTAACGATAATCACAACCCTTACCCCAAAACAACCCTAATGTCAACCCTAACCGTAACCCTAATCAAAACCCTAAATCCAACACAACCCTAATCCTAATCTCAACCCTAACCTCAAACCTAACCCTAATCCCAATACACCCCTAATCACAACCCTAACCTTAACCCTAATCCCAAACCTAACCCTAATCCCAAGCGTAACCCTAATGCCAACCCTAACCCTAATACCAACCCTAATCCAAACCCTAACCCTAATCCCAACTCTAACCCTAACTTTAGCCCCAACCCTAGCCCTAACTTTAGCCCCAACCCTAACCCTAGCCCTAAGGCTACTTTCACACTTGCGTCGTTTGGCATCCGTCGCAATCCATCATTTTGGACAAGAAACGGATCCTGCAAATGTGCCCGCAGGATGCGTTTTTTGCCCATAAACTTGTATTGCCGACGGATCGTGATGGATGGCCACACGTCGCGTCCGTCGTGCACTGGATCAGTTGTGTTTTGGCGGACCGTCAGCACAAAAAAACATTCAATGTAACGTTTTTTTGTACGTCGCATGCGCCAATTTTGACCGCGCATGCGTGGCCGTATCTCCGCCCCCTCCTCCCCAGGACATAGATTGAGCAGCGGATGCGTTGAAAAACTACATCCGCTGCCCATGTTGTGCACAATTTTCACAACGTGCGTCGGTATGCCGGGCCGACGCATTGCGACGGCCCCGTACCGACGTAAGTGTGAAAGAAGCCTAACCCTAAATTTAGCGCCAACCCTAACCCTAAATTTAGCCTCAACCCTAACCCTAAATTTAGCCCCAACCCTAACCCTAAATTTAGCCCCAACCCTAACCCCAAATTTAGCCCTAATCCTAGCCCTAACCCTTGCCCTAACCCTAACTCTAGCCCTAAGCCTAACCCTAACCCTAGACCTAACCCTAATCCTAGCCCTAACCGTAACCCTAACCCTAGCCCTAATCCTAGCCCTAACCCTAACCCTAGCCCTAACCCTAGCCCTAGCCCTAACCCTAACCCTGACCCTAGCCCTAACCCTAACCCTAGCCCTAACCCTAATTTTAGCCCCAACTGCCGTTCTCCTGCCGGCCGGCAGATGGAGACAGATGGCGGGTGCACTGCGCATGCGCCCGCCATTTTCTTTTCCCCAGAAGACGCCGGCGGCCAGGAGGAGCAGCAGGAGGACCCAGGGACACCGGTAAGTATAATAGCGTCCACGAATCCCCCTATTTCTCTGTCCTCTGATGTGCGATCACATCAGAGGACAGAGAAATTAAAAAGAAATCGCATTTTTTTTTTTTAGAGATCGCCGGTAAATGGTTCATTACCAGCGATCGCAAAAGCGAATCATGTTCTCTGGGGTCTCGGCTACCCCCGGCAAGCGAGACCCCGGAAAAAATCCGACTCTGGGGGGCGCTATTTACTTTTTCCACAGTGCCGTTAATTAACGGCGCTGTGGTTTAAGTACCCTTAGCGGCTGCCGTTAAAAAGGCGTATCGGCGGTCGTTAAGGGGTTAATACTAGGGTTGAGCGAAACGGGTCGGTCATTTTCATAACTCGACCCAATCCCTGTGTGGGGTCGGCCATGCGGTATGCGACTTTCGCGCCAAAGTCGCGTTTCAATGACGCAAAAAGCTCCATTTCTCAGCCAATGAAGGTGGACGCAGAGTGTGGGCAGCGTGATGACATAGGTCTCAGTCCCCACCATCTTAGAGAAGGGCATTGCAGTGATTGGCTTGCTTTCTGCTGCGTCACAGGGGCTATAAAGGGGCGTTCCCGCCGACCGCCATCTTACTGCTGCTGATCTGAGCATAGGGAGAGGTTGCTGCCGCTTCGTCAGAAGCAGGGATAGCGTTAGGCAGGGTCCATTAACCCCCAAACCGCTTGTGCTGTAGCGATTTCCACTGTCCAACACCACCTTTTGTTTGCAGGGACAGTGGAGGCTACATTTTTCCTCAGCGCTGTAGCTCATTGGCCTGCCCTAGAAGGCTCCCTGATAGCTGCATTGCTGTTTGTACACCGCTGTGCAAACCAACTGCTTTTTTCAAAGCACAAATCCTGTTGTTCCTTCCTTTCTGCACAGCTTTCTTGTTTGTTTGTCCACACTGTTGACTTTTTTTGTGCAGCAGTCCACTCCTTGTTATTGCTGGCTGCCATACGTTGCTGAGATTACTGCAGGGAGATAGTAATTGTAGTACAGTCCCTTTTTTTTTTCCTTATATCTCTTGAAGCCACTTTCTGCCACAGAAAATAGACTCTAATACAGTGGGCCAGATTTATTCACTAGTCTCCCTGAAGAAAAAAAAAAGGGTGCAGATTAAAATTGGCAAATCTGTATCAGTGGCAGTCCTGTGTGTGGCATCTGTGTCTCATTTTCTGGCACAGAAAAAATACAGTCTAACAGTGGGCCTGATTTCTTGCCAATTCTCCCATAAATAAAAATAGTGGGAGATTAAGATTGGATTTCTGCTTCAGTGCCACTCCTGTGTGTGCCACCTATCTCAAATTGTGTGCCACATTAAACCTAGTGTGTAATACTGGGCCAGATTTCTTTTAAATTCTCCCTGAAAAAAATAGTGGGAGATTAAGATTGGCATTTCTGCTTCAGTCCCACTCCAGTGTGTGCCACCTGTCTCAAATTGTGTGCCACATTA
Source organism: Ranitomeya imitator (assembly GCF_032444005.1). Classification (NCBI taxonomy): domain Eukaryota; kingdom Metazoa; phylum Chordata; class Amphibia; order Anura; family Dendrobatidae; genus Ranitomeya; species Ranitomeya imitator. The sequence goes on along the minus strand of NC_091287.1, from coordinate 433,695,218 downwards.
AACCCAGTGTGTAATACTGGGTCAGATTTCTTTTAAATTCTCCCTGAAAAAAAATAGTGGGAGATTAAGATTGGCATTTCTGCTTCAGTGCCACTCCAGTGTGTGCCACCTGTCTCAAATTGTGTGCCACATTAAACATAGTGTGTAATACTGGGTCAGATTTCTTTAAAATTCTCCCTGAAAAAAAAAAATAGTGGGAGATTAAGATTGGCATTTCAGCTTCAGTGCCACTCCAGTGTGTGCCACCTGTCTCAAATTGTGTGCCACATTAAACCTAGTGTGTAATACTGGGTCAGATTTCTTTTAAATTCTCCCTGAAAAAAAAAAATTGTGGGAGATTAAGATTGGCATTTCTACTTCAGTGCCACTCCAGTGTGTGCCACCTGTCTCAAATTGTGTGCCACATTAAACCCAGTGTATTGAAAGATAGGAGACAAAAAAAGCGCAAATAGGGTCTTATCCCCAGGATTGTTTCTGATCAATTGTGAGAGAACTGCTCACCTGGTAGTACACAGTACAAGCGTGTAGTTTGTCAGCTGCTGCAGATCCACAGGTCGGCGCTGTGACCTCTCAGAACCGTTATAATAGATGAAATGTGGATTACATCCGCGCTGCTGCGACAAATAATAGATCCAGATATACTTGTAAGATGTTCGGGTAGTTTATTCAACGCGTTTCGAAGCTCATGGCTTCTTCTTCAGGATGTTTCCACACAAAGATATACCTTTGTGTGTTTTCTCCTGAAGAAGCCATGAGCTTCGAAATGCGTTGAATAAACCACCCAAACATCTTACAAGTATATCTGGATCTATTATTTGTCGCAGCAGCGCGGATGTAATCCACATTTCATCTATTATAACGATTAAACCCAGTGTGTAATACTGGGTCAGATTTGCTTTCAATTCTCCCTGAAAAAAAAAATTGTGGGAGATTAAGATTGGCATTTTCGCTTCAGTGCCACTCCTGTGTGTGCGCCACCTGTCTCAAATTTTGTGCCACAGAACATATACTGTCTGAGAGTGGGCCACATTTCTTCAATATTCTCCCAGAAAAAATAAAAAGGGGGAGATTTGAATTGTTAGTGTCTGCATCTGCGTTAGTCCTTTTAGTGGCATATCTGTCTGCCACTGAAGCTGTGTAGTGTTATACATTGGGCCTGATTTTCCCTGCAGTCTGACCCACCTATAAAGAGATATATAAATCCAACAGAAGTTTGAGTTCACCTTGTAACTGCTTTTACAGTAACAAATACAGTTAGTTTGCTCACGTTTTTCAAACAATGAGGAAGTCTGGTGGAAGAGGTCGTGGCCGTGGGCAGTCATTGCCAGCTGGTAATGATGGTAGTGGTGGTGGAGCATCAGGTGGTTGTGGGAAAAGCAATATAGCACCTAAGTCTCAAGTTGTTGAACCAGGTTCATCGTCTGGCTACACAAGGCCTCGAACGCTCCCTTTTCTGGGAGTAGGAAAACCCCTTTTAAAGCCGGAGCAGCAAGAACAAGTTTTGGCTTTCCTTGCTGACTCAGCCTCTAGCTCTTTCACCTCCTCTTCTGAAACTGCTAAATGTAAAAGCAGCGCGTCGGTAGTGGATGTTCACGGTCAGGGACAAGTCGCTTCCTTGTCTTCTTCACCAAGAACAACAGAGAAGGATGCATCAGGCAACACAACGGGTTACTCCATGGAGCTCTTTACACATACCGTTCCTGGGTTAGAAAGTGAAACAGTTAACAGGCCATGCCCATTACAAGTTGAATCGGACATGGAGTGCACAGATGCACAGCCACAGCCAGATTACTATGCTGTTCCTTTGACTCAGACCACAACATTGCCCTCGCGGTGTACTGATCAAGAAGCAGACCCTGATGAGACTATGGTGCCCCGTCACGAACGCTATACCACCGGCTTACACGGTGACACAGACAGAGTTGCACACGAGATAGAAGAGGAGGTCATAGATGACCCAGTTGTTGACCCCGATTGGCAGCCATTGGGGGAACAGGGTGCAGGCGGCAGTAGCTCTGAAGCGGAGGAGGAGGAACCGCAGAAGGCATCAACATCGCAACAGGTTCCATCTGCCACGCCCGTATCTGGCCAAAAACGCGTTGCAAAACCAGTTGTAGGACAGCGTGGACATACGTTTAAAGAAGCTCAGTCTGCAATGCCTGAAAAGGTATCCGATAGTAGAAAGAGTGCAGTCTGGCATTTTTTTAAACAACATCCAAATGATCAGCGCAAAGTCATCTGTCAAAAATGTTCAACTACCTTAAAGGGAACCTGTCACCCCGTTTTTTGAGATTGAGCTATAAATACTGTTAAATAGGGCCTGCGCTGTGTGTTCCTATAGTGTATGTAGTGTACCCCGATTCCCCACCTATGCTGAGAAATAACTTACCAAAGTCGCCGTTTTCGCCTGTCAATCAGGCTGGTCAGGTCGGGAGGGCGTGGTGACATCGAGTTTGCATCTCGGCTTTGGGAAAATGGCCGCAGCGATCTCTAATGCGCACGCGCGGCATCCCGCGGCCATTTTCCTGAAGCCCCGTGCAGCAGAGCACTCAATCTGCGCACGCGCGGCCCCAGGACGATGGCCGCCCCCACCGACGAAAGGGATGACAGCGTAGATCGCGCGCTGCTTGTTCACCACTACGCCACTACGCCACCAACGTAAAGCTGAGGAAGAACCAGCGATGTCACCACGCCCTCCCGACCTGACCAGCCTGATTGACAGGCGAAAATGGCGACTTTGGTAAGTTATTTCTCAGCATAGGTGGGGAATCGGGGTACACTACATACACTATAGGAACACACAGCGCAGGCCCTATTTAACAGTATTTATAGCTCAATCTCAAAAAACGGGGTGACAGGTTCCCTTTAAGCAGAGGTCAGAATCTTAAAAGTCTAAATACAAGTTGCATGCGTAGACATTTAACCACCATGCATTTGCAAGCCTGGACTCAGTACCAAACGTCCCTTAAGGTTGTAGCACCCTCAGCCAATGAAGCTAGTCAGCAACGCTACATCCCTTCCCTCACTGTAAGCCCACCATTTCCCGCACCACCTGCAGCAAATGTGCAGATTTCGTCGCCAGGCCAAAGCTGTCAGGGAATCACCAGTTTCGTAGTAGGAAACACTGCATGTAGGGCACCAGCAAGAATACCATCTCCAACCCTCTCTCAGTCTGCCATGTCCACCGGCACCCCCGCTAGTTCCACGATCTGCAGCTCTCCAGTCCAGCTCACCCTACATGAGACTCTCGTTAGGAAAAGGAAGTACCCATCCTCGCATCCGCGTACACAGGGTTTCAACGCCCATATTGCTAGACTAATCTCATTAGAGATGATGCCCTACTGGTTAGTTGAAAGCGAAGCTTTCAAAGCCCTGATGGACTACGCTGAACCACGCTACGAGCTACCCAGTCGACACTTCTTTTCAAGAAAAGCCATCCTAGCCCTCCACCAGCATGTAAAAGACCGCATCGTCCATGCATTCAGGCAATCTGTGAGTACAAAGGTGCACCTGACAACAGATGCATGGACCAGTAGGCATGGCCAGGAATGTTACGTGTCCATCACGGCTCACTGGGTTAATGTGGTGGATGCAGGGTCCACAGGGGACAGCAATATTGGGACAGTTCTGCCTAGCCCACGGTCTAGGAAACAGATGGCTGTAGGCGTTCGACCCCCTCCTCCTCCTCCTCGTCCTCCTGCTGAAGTGAGAGCTCGTCCACAGACCGCAGTCGCACGAGCACTCCATCCGCAGCTGCCACTGTTGCACACGAGGTGTGCCATTATGGGACACCTAGTGGCAAGCGTCAGCAGGCTGTATTGGCAATGAAGTGTTTGGGCGACAACAGACACACCGCGGAAGTTCTGTCCGAGTTCTTGCAGAAAGAAACTCAGTCATGGCTGGGCACTGTACATCTTGAGGCAGGCAAGGTAGTGAGTGATAACGGAAGGAATTTTATGGCTGCCATAGCCCTTTCACAACTGAAACACATTCCTTGCCTGGCTCACACCTTAAACCTGGTGGTGCAGTGCTTCCTGAAAAGTTATCCGGGGTTACCCGACCTGCTCCTCCAAGTGCGCAGACTTTGCTCGCATATCCACCGTTCGCCCGTGCACTCCAGCCGTATGCAGAACCATCAGCGGTCTTTGAACCTTCCCCAGCATCGCCTAATCATCGACGTTGCAACAAGGTGGAACTCCACACTGCACATGCTTCAGAGACTGTGCGAACAGAGGCGTGCTGTTATGTATTTGTGGGAGGATACACATACACGGGCAGGCAGTTGGATGGCAGACATGGAGTTGTCAGGTGTGCAGTGGTCAAAGGTACAAGACCTGTGTCAAGTCCTTCAGTGTTTTGAGGAATGCACATGGCTGGTTAGTGCAGACAACACCATAATAAGCATGAGCATCCCCCTAATGCATCTGCTGATGCAAAGTTTGACGCACATAAAGGAGCAGGCGTCTGCAGCCGAGGAAGAGGGAAGCCTTGATGACAGTCAGCCATTGTCTGGTCAGGGCAGTCTACAGGATGAGGTTGCAAGGCCGGGTTCTGGTTTTTTTAGGGAGACAAGTGACGTAGATTTGCCTGAAACTGCCCCTCATCCCAGCACAACCGCAGATTTGACAACTGGAACTTTGGTCCACGTGGCGGATTATGCCTTTCGTATCCTCAAAAGGGACCCACGCATTATTAAAATGATGACCGATGACGATTACTGGTTGGCCTGCCTCCTTGATCCTCACTATAAAGGCAAATTGCAAAATATCATGCCACATGAGAACCTCGAACAAATATTAGCAACCAAACAAGCAACTCTTGTAGACCGTTTGATTCAGGCATTCCCAGCACACAGCGCCGGTGATGGTTCTCACACGAGCTGCAGGGGGCAACAGGGCAGAGGTGTTAGAGTTGCACAAATCAGAAGTGGTGTTGGACAGAGGGGTTTTCTGACCAGGTTGTGGAGTGATTTCGCAATGACCGCAGACAGGACAGGTACTGCAGCATCAATTCAGAGTGACAGGAGACAACATTTGTCCAGCATGCTTACTAACTATTTTTCATCCCTTATCGATGTTCTCCCTCAACCGTCATTCCCATTTGATTACTGGGCATCCAAAATAGACACCTGGCCTGAATTGGCAGAATATGCATTGCAGGAGCTTGCTTGCCCAGCAGCTAGTGTGCTATCAGAAAGAGTATTCAGTGCTGCTTGTTCAATATTGACCGAAAAAAGGACTCGTCTGGCTACCCAAAATGTTGATGATCTAACCTTCATTAAAATGAACCACTCATGGATTTTGAATTATTTTGCCCCACCTTTCCCGGCTGACACCTAGCTTTCCTATAAAAAGGTCTTGCTTGTGGACTCGTCTTACTGACTGTTCCTATCTCTTAATTTGCAGCAGCTGTTTGTCCAGCATACAACATGTTGACACCTCCCTAAATGGGCTAACTCCCCCCACGGGGCCGTGGTCGCCCCACTTGGCGCAAGCACCCGTGAGAGTACCATTTGTCTGAAGAGGTGGGTGTGCCCGCTTTTAGTCGACGGCACTGCAACTGGGTCCCTCATAGTACAATAAAGTGTCTCTGGCGGTGGTGGTGCGCACCCAATGTCAGACACACCGTTGTAACATGAGGGGCCCTGGGCATGTACCGCCGGCCACAAGAGAGTTCCCCCCTTTCCCAGCTCGAAGGCTACGTTCACATTAGCGTTTTGCGTGTTTGCGTCGGGCGACGCAGCGGCGACGCATGCGTCATGCGCCCCTATATTTAACATGGGGGACGCATGTACATGCGTTGTGCTGCGTTGTGCGACGCATGCGGGTTTTTTGCCGCAAGCGTCGGGCGCAGAAAACGCAACAAGTTGCATTTTTCTTGCGTCCAAATTTCGGCAAAAAATGATGCATGCGTCGCAAAACACATCGTTTTTGCATGCGTTTTGGTGCGTTTTACTTGCGTTGTGCATTGCGTCGCAGATGCAGCGGCGCACAACGCAAATGTGAACGTAGCCAAACAGTGCTCTACCACTTGCAAAATTATCTCTCACAGCTCCACCAATGTTTAGTCTATGCGCTGACATCCTTCAAAGCCTGGCACTGACAATACCAATTTGTTGACATGTATGATGCTAGTTAAAATAGTCAGGGTCAGTGTCCTATATTGACACCAGTAAATACTTAGCGCCAAATTACTATGTCTGAAACTCAGCAGAGGAGCCAACCCCTGTACCTAAGTATGCCACCCTTTTGTTTTTTGGTTTTGTTGTTTTGCGAGACATTAACATCTATTTATTTTTGGGGAGTACTAACTGTGTCAGACACTCCTTCCAATGGTCCTCCGCTGACCACACCAATGCTGCCTGTGTACCTCTGCAAGATAATTGAAACTGCTTTGAGCCTAATTTTTTTTATTTTAGGCCTACTAAGTGTCTGCGGTCCCTCCTTCCAATTGTCCACCGCTGACCACACCAATGCTGCCTGTGTACCTCTGCAAGATAATTGAAACTGCTTTGAGCCTAATTTTTTTTATTTTAGGCCTACTAAGTGTCTGCGGTTCCTCCTTCCAATTGTCCACCGCTGACCACACCAATGCTGCCTGTGTACCTCTGCAAGATAATTGAAACTGCTTTGAGCCTAAATTTTTTTATTTTAGGCCTACTAAGTGTCTGCGGTCCCTCCTTCCAATTGTCCACCGCTGACCACACCAATGCTGCCTGTGTACCTCTGCAAGATAATTCAAACTGCTTTGAGCCTAATTTTTTTATTTTAGGCCTACTAAGTGTCTGCGATCCCTCCTTCTAATTATCCACTGCTGACCACACCAATGCTGCCTGTGTACCTCTGCAAGATAATTCAAACTGCTTTGAGCCTAATTTTTTTATTTTAGGCCTACTAAGTCTGTCTGCGGTCCCTCCTTCCATTTGTCCTCCGCTGAGCACACCAATGCCGACCGTGTACCCATGTAACTTTTTGTCATCCTGCAGTGAGCCTACTTTGTCGTGTAAGGTCTACTAGCAGTGTCTGTCTGTGCCACTTAATACAGCTGTCCTCCTCTAAAAAAAAAAAAAAGGCGGATTTTCAGCTTGTCAGAATTATAAAACTGCATTGGGGCCACAAGTTTCGTCGTGGTCTACAAACTGAGTCTTCTGCTCCAAGGTGTTCTCCAGGTTGCCTCTCCATAGCTTCTATCTTCTAGCGCTTGTTAAGTAGTTGTTGAAACAACACTGCATTAGGCCTACAAGTTGGGTCTGGGTCGTAGAGACGGTGTCTGCCGCTCCAAGGTGTTCTCCAGGTTGCCTCTCCATAGCTTCTATCTTCTAGCTCTCGTTAAGTAGTTGTTGAAACAACACTGCATTAGGCCTACAAGTTGGGTCTGGGTTGTAGAGACGGTGTCTGCCGCTCCAAGGTGCTCTCCAGGTTGCCGCTCCATAGCTTCTATCTTCTAGCTCTTGTTAAGTAGTTGTTGAAACAACACTGCTTTAGGCCTACAAGTTGGGTCTTGGTCGTAGAGACGGTGTCTGCCGCTCCAAGGTGTTCTCCAGGTTGCCTCTCCATAGCTTCTATCTTCTAGCTCTCGTTAAGTAGTTGTTGAAACAACACTGCATTAGGCCTACAAGTTGGGTCTGGGTTGTAGAGATGGTGTCTGCCGCTCCAAGGTATTCTCCAGGTTGCCACATAATCGAAGCAGCATAGAGCCTATTTTGTTATTTTAGGCCTACTAAGTCTTTCTGCGGTCCCTCCTTCCAATTGTCCTCCACTGAGCACACCAATGCAGACTGTGTACCCATGTAACCTTTTTTAAAGCTGCGTCGAGCCAACTTTGTGGTGTAAGGCCTACTTGTAGTGTCTGGCTGCGCCACTCAATACAGCTGTCCTCTTTAAAAAAAATGACCTGCAATTATCAGGTTTTCAGCCTATCGGAATTTTAAAACTGCAGTGGGCCTACTAGTTTGGTTGGGGCCTACTAACAGTGTCTGCCGCTCTAAGGTGTTCTCCTGGTTGCCTTTCCTGAGCTTCTATCTTCAGGCTCTTGTTAAATAGTTGTTAAATGGAACAACTGCATTTGGCCTACTAGTTGGGTTGGGGCCTACTAACAGTGTCTGCCGCTCCTTGCTGTTCTCCTGGTTTCCTGTCCTGAACTTCCATTTTCAGGCTCTTGTTAAGTTGTTGTTAATGTTAGACTGCATTTGGCCTACTAGTTGGGTTGGGGCCTACTATCGGTGTCTGCCGCTCCTTGCTGTTCTCCTCCACTGAACAAAGCTGTGCCGCCTATTTACTACTGTTGCCAATTTTGAACTGCATTTAGACTACTTACTGATTTGGGCCTACTCTCTGTGTCAGCCTCTCATTACAGTTGTCCTCCACTGAACAAAGCAATGCCCCCTGGTTAGTCCTGTTACCAATTTTGAACTGCATTTAGCCCACTTTATTCTTTGGGCTTATATCTGTGTTTCCTCCTCATCCTGCCCATTGCCCAGCCAGTGATAGATGAGTCTGCTGGTACATTGACCCATAACGCAACATTCCCCGTGCACGCTACACAGCAAGATTGTGACCCTGCTGAAAGTCAGGTTCCCCTTCCCGCATACCATACCACCTTACACGGGGACAAAGAGGAAGGTGCAGATGAAAGTGCAGGTTCCTTCATCGGGTGGGGGGAGGAATACTCGTTGGCGACGTCACTGGCACAGGGCCCCTCATAGTACGCAAAAGTGTCGCCGCCGGTGGGAGGCGCCCCCGCCATGCAAACACACTGCAATACTTTGAGGGGCCCTGTGCCAGTGCCAATGCCAACGAGTGGGCCCCCCCTGCTTGCTCAGGATCACAGCACTTGCAAAGTTGAAATACTTACCTCTCCCTGCTCTACTGCCGTGACGTGGTCCAGATTTCCTGGGCCCACTAAATACTTGAACCAGCCCTACGCCCCACAACTTTAGCCAAATGACCCCCAATTTCCAATGCCTTACTATTATTATAAGGTAAATTTAGATTGACAAGCTTCAGGAACAAGAATGTATGTTTTTTGCCATTAAAATGGGCACTGTACATGTTTTCCTGGCCTCCACTCACTGCCGACTATGCTCCCCCATTGACTTGCATTGGGTTTCGTGTTTCGGTCGATCCCCGACTTTTCGCGATAATCGGCCGATTCCACATGACTCGACTTTTGAGATAGTCGGGTTTCGCAAAACCCGACTCGACCCTAAAAAACTAAAAGTCGCTCAACCCTAGTTAATACTACACAGCCACCCCCTCCATTAATTGGTGGGTTTGTGAGTGGCTGTTTGCATCAGTATGGTATTTTGCACCTGTGCTGCTCCCATATTTATCATGGGGTACTGCTGCATTCTGGTAAGTGCATTGTTACTCTGACCAGGTGTTGGTAAGGCTGTATCTTTATCTGTGATGTTTTTAAAATAAATTGTTCTATGTTAGCCATTCTTAATATTACAGTGTATGTTCAGTATGAAAACATATTGAATAAGCTCACTGTGCAATGAATGATGAATTCTCGCCTTTTTATGCAATGTGTGCCACTTCAAATACAGCTGAAAATATGTCCAAGAAAAATAAAGTTGATAGGCACATCCAAAAAAATATAGATAAAATCTTCAAATTTTATTTCATACAGCTCTGGCAAAAATTAAGAGACCACCACATCAAAACCCTGTCATGGGCAGCCCAATCTCCAGACATGAACCCCATTGAAAACCTCTGGAATGTAATCAAGAGGAAGATGGATAGTCACAAGCCATCAAGCAAAGAACTGCTTACATTTTTGTACCAGGAGTGGCATAAGGGCACCCAAAAGCAGTGTAAAGATGCATGCCAAGACGCATGAAAGCTGTAATTAAAAATAAAGGTTATTCCACAAAATATTGATTTCTGAACTCTTCCTGAGTTAAAACATTCGTATTGTTGTTTCTAAATGATTATGAACTTGTTTTCTTTGCATTATTTGAGTTCTGAAAGCACTGTTTTTTTTTTTTAATTTTGACCATTTTTCTTTTTCAGAAAAAAACAAACAAAATTTATTGCTTGGAAATTCGGAGACATGTTGTCAGAAGTTTACAGAATAAAAGAACAATTTACATTTTACTCAAAAATATACCTATAAAGAGAAAAATCAGACAAACTGAACATTTTGCAGTGGTCTCTTAATTTTTGCCAGAGCTGTATAGTAGGGACAGATATAGCTACAGTTGGGACCAGCCCATAATGAGAGGGGTAAGCCTCAGTAAAAGAAAAAAAAAAAAAAACAGCTTCCTGATAGTCAGATAGGGAAGTACATTACCCAAAGTCAAGTTCAAGTTGCACTGGGCAAGCATTTACTGTTGGGGGCAGTGGGTGGTCTTACTGGGATCCTTTGTGGACATTCTTGCAGTGTCTGTAGCTCAAGGCTCGATACAGGTACTACGAAGAGTGCCTTGTCCTCTGGCGTACAGGGGATGATGGAAGTGGAACCGCATGACGGGAAGGTAACAGATCCCAGGTACACTGCGTAACTGGATGGGATATCCCTGGGGGCCAACGGGCCAGTAAACGATAGTCCAGGAATAATGGGTAGGGATGCTGGAAACATACTGTATTAATGCAGCAAGGAATAAGAAGTGTTGTGCCTGACACTGCGTATTACAATGTTGCTGCGTTTTTTATGCTAATTTTCAGTTGCTTTTCATAAATCTCATGCACACACATTGGTTTTCTTGTCATCAGTATTTTGTGCTTCGCATGGTTTTTTGGGCATAGAGCTTGTCACTCTTTCAGCAATTTTTCACAGTTTTTTTACCCATTTAATTGAATGAAAAAAACGCATGAAAAAATGCAGCAAAACTGCACCAAAAAACTTCTTTCCTGACAAGCACTCAGGTTTAGTTGCAGAAAAAACGCAGAAAAAACACCCAGTGTGAACTTAGCCTAACTGTCCAGTAAACTTTCTGATGTTATGTGCGGCGGATCCTGAAGATGGAGGCCTGGTGACAGCGGAGGCCTGCGATCTACAAGTGATTGTGAAGCCCCTCACACCTGACAGCACACTGGGACACCATCTTCCTGTAAAGTGGAAGAGCGTCATGTTGCTGCAGCTTGTCCATGGCTACCGCTCTCTGTCACTTTACATATGTTCAGAGATTATTGAGGTTTAAGGCCGGGATCACACACAGCCGAGTCTCGCAGGTTAAAACCAAGCTTTGGCACTCCAGAGCGGAGCGTGCAGCCGCACAGCAACACAAGGAGCCGCACGCTCCGCTCCGGAGTGTCGGTGCCAGAGCTTGTTTTTAACCTGCGAGACTCGGCCGTATCTCGCTGTAGTGTGGCTCCGGCCTTACAATGCTGATGGCTCAGTTCCATCTCCTCTCAGCACTGCCCCAGTACATTATTGTATATCACATTGCAATCTTATAATAGAGCTACTCAGCAGTATAAACCATAGGGAAAGCCAGTTGTCACTTATATAATAGGTATTTGTACTTTAAAGGGACTCTGTCACCTGAATTTGGCGGGACTGGTTTTGGGTCATATGGGCGGAGTTTTCGGGTGTTTGATTCACCCTTTCCTTACCCGCTGGCTGCATGCTGGCTGCAATATTGGATTGAAGTTCATTCTCTGTCCTCCATAGTACACGCCTGTGCAAAGCAATCTTGCCTTGTGCAGGCGTGTACTATGGAGGACAGAGAATGAACTTCAATCCAATATTGCAGCCAGTATGCAGCCAGCGGGTAAGGAAAGGGTGAATCAAACACCCATAAACTCCGCCCATATGACCCAAAACCAGTCCCGCCAAATTCAGGTGACAGGTTCCCTTTAATGGTGCAGGGGTTTTGTTCTATTTTTTTTCACAGCTGAGTTCTCATGATCACATAGAGGTTTTGTTGTGAGGTTTTTCAATTTTAACCATGGATCTACATCTGATTTCCAAATTAACACAATGAGTTGGATGTAACTTATTGCAATCCTGTGGACTGCAAATGGAGAGTAAATGTGTTATCCACTAACCTAGAGAACACGGCATTACGATTGGATTCACATACATTTCTGATGCTTAATTAAACAACGTGCTTGTAGTTAATCCTTGAATTTGGAGTTATTTTTCAGAAACTCACTACTCTGTGCTCTTCCACCACCTGGTGGCAATGTGGAGGATTTTTACCTAAGTTATTATGCAATGAATATAACAGGTTTAAATAGCGAATATCCACTATAGCCTGTAATACAAACAACAACTAATAAATAATAGATTTCATATAAAATATCAGACATCCTTTGTATTATTTCACAAAAGCAATGTAGTTACTGCTTGATGTATGTGCTGCCTGCCATTCCATGCACAATTATGAACTGTAAATCAGATGAGAGTAGTGCATGGTCCACATTTATCCCCCGGATCTTAGGGCAGTGTGGAGAATTACTCTTGTATACAAACACATTGACACTGATCAATATGCAATTTGCGTGTGAACTATTGCCACACAGTCATGTGACCCTGCACACCAGCCAATAAAGACATATTTTTCAATACAAAACATTTTATTTCTTTCTGATTGATTGCCCTGTTCTAGTCAGAGTATGCTCTACTATATAAATTTCTACATGTTCCCACTGGACAATATAGATATTTCCACTTCTCCTGTCTAGGACTTACTGATAACATTTGCAAAATTTTAGAGACACGCCTATGATTTCTGTATCATTAACTGACAAATTCATGTTTCCTCCATAAATGCTAACCATTAATCTCAATACACAAGGGAGAGAGCAGGTGCCGAGTATCATTAGCTCTTGCATCCGAGATGTAACTTGCTAGTGTGTCTCCGGCCTTAATGTGACATTTCATTTGAAAAGAGTCTCAAATGGGACATGACAAGAAGCTGGGGCTGCACTCACCTCCCTGCAGACACATTGACCACTGTGTCTATTATTCAGGACCTGTTTGCTTTCATTTTAATGTAACTATTTCTTATATCTAATTATATTACATCATATGTACTTTTTAGTTACTAATCACTCTGTTGCAGTTGTCTCATATGTATTGAATTACTCTGTTTGCTATATATGTATTATCAATAAAGCAATAATTTTAGCTATAAAAACTCTTTTATTCGGTCGTCCATGACAGCACTACGGAGAGAGGGGATCCGCCCTTCAGGAACAGGAAACCTACAGATACATAAGGGCGGCACCTCTCCCCACGCATCAGTTGGTTTCCTGTTCCTGGAGGACAGGATTCCCTACAGATTTTCTTCATTTTCTCCTATCAAGCACCCAGGCCGGCTGTCCGACCCAGGTAGCGAGGGGGTCTCCTACCTCGGGCAGTGCGGGTCCCTGGAAGCGCCACGGTGGGCCCGGGTAGGGCTCCACGTCAGTGAGCGGTGCAGAGGCGAGCGGCATCCAGAGGAGGCTGTCTCTGGGGTCAGAAGGTGAGTATGTCCCCCCTCTCCCCCCCGGGGTCCATTCACTCCCGTGCCCTGACTCCCTACCTCGGGTCCCATCCGGGCGGCGCAGGCTCCGGGAACGCCCTCCGCACTCCTTTGGGATCGGGGCGGATTCGGGTGCCGACTTCCGCCGCGATCGCCGCAGTGCTGGGGCCACGTGGGCGGCGGTATGGCGGCGTGCGGCTGGAGGATCCGGCGACGCCGTCCCCGGCTTCTAGGAGCGTCGCTCACCGCTCTAGCCGTTTCCGGAAGTGATGCGGTGAGGGGGCGGAGCCAGGACCGGAAGTCGGACGCCGGCCAGCTTCAGCTGGAAGCACCGCGTCCTGCTTGTGATGGGAGCGGAGGAGGGGGAGCGCTCAGGGGCGGGGGAGTATGGAGCAGGGTCAGGTGCAGGGGGGAAAGTAATTACTGACCATACACACCTGCACATGTTTCGGCGGGGGAAGGCTATATATAGCTAATTAAGATTGCTGCAGAGCTGCTTATGGCCATCTGCAGCTATGGAGGTGCCAGAAGCTGCCGTTGGTCTGCTGGAGCAGGAGCAGGACAGATCCTCGGAGACCCTTGCAAACCCCCAGCAGAAGACCCGCGGACGCAGTAATCAGGCCAGTCGCAGATCAAAACAGAAGGATCTGGACCGACCCCCCAGTGATCCGGTACCTACCGCTACTGCCTGGGTAAGAGATCTTCGTGAATGTACCCGGATGCAGTCTTTTCCTATGTTTATTTCCGTAGGGGAAAAAAAGCGCTGGTAAATCAAAAAACAAGGAGTGCGCGCTATGCGCTTGCCCTTTGCCAGACGCCTACCCTAAAAGACTTTGTCAGTCGTGTGTGCGGCAGACGGTAGGAAATAGTTGAATAGGATACTATATAGCGGTAGCTCCGGATAAGTGACATAGCCTTTTCTCCGCTCCCATAGGTGGCGGAGGAGTCTCCCGATTTCACTTCAAATCTTAGGGAGATTATCAGGAAGGAGGTGAAGGATTCCCTGAAATCCCTATCCCGGGCAGAGCCTTCCAAGAGAAGAAGGGAGCTTAGTGCCTCAAATTCAGATTCGTCCGCTGGCCCAAGTAGGGAGATTAATTCAGACGCCTCTGTCTCCTCAGCGTCCTCTTCGGAAGAAGAGTCTAATCGTTTCTGTTTCCCGTTGGACCAAATGGACAAACTAATTAAATCAGTTAGATCCACCATGGGGGTGGCGGACGAAAGGCCAGAGCGTTCAACACAGGACCTAATGTTTGGCGGTCTAGGCCCTAAAAAACGAAGGTCTTTTCCGCTTAATGACAAGGTGCAGAACCTCATCAAACGAGAATGGAAGAAGCCGGAGAAAAAAGGCTCTTTTCCACCGGCCTTTAAACGAAGATACCCCTTTGAGGACCCCATGGTGAACACCTGGGATAAGGCGCCAAAATTAGACGCGGCAGTGTCTAAGGCATCTAAGAAATCATCTATCCCCTTTGATGACATGGCTTCCCTAAAAGATCCTCTAGATAAAAAGGCTGACTCGTTCCTAAAAGGGACTTGGGAAATGTCGGCTGGTGCCTTGAGACCTGCTGTAGCTGCGACATGCGCAGCTAGATCGATGATGGTCTGGCTGGATCAGCTAGGGTCTAAATTAGAAGAAGGTGTTTCCAGAGATTGCATGTTGAAATTCCTGCCAACAATCCAAAATGCCGCTGCCTTTCTCGCAGACGCTTCTGCGGATTCGGCAAGAATGGCGGCTAGAGCGGCAGGATTATCAAACGCAGCACGCAGGGCCCTATGGTTGAAATGTTGGCAGGGTGACGTTCAATCCAGATCCCGTCTGTGCTCTATCCCATGCGAAGGGGAATACCTGTTTGGGCCAGTCCTAGATGAGCTACTAGAGAAAGCCGGAGATGAAAAGAAGAAGTTTCCTAATCTTCCAACTACTTCTTACAGGCGCCCCTTCGCAGGGAAAAGATTCTTTCGAGGCGGCCCTGGAAGCGGAAGTTCACGATCTGCTCAATAAAAATGTCCTATCTGAGGTTCCGGAAGGAGAACAGGGTAGTGGATTCTACTCTCCTCTATTCCTGATAAGTAAACCAGACGGCTCCTTCAGAACAATCATTAACCTTAGAGCACTGAATAATTTTCTGACCGTTCAACCATTTAAAATGGAAACTATAAACACCGCAATAAAGCTGCTGTTTAAAAACTGCTTTATGGTAGTATTGGATTTGAAGGACGCCTATTACCATATCCCTATTTATGCAGGTCACCAACGATACCTGAGGGTGGCGGTACGGTTGGATGGGGTAGTAAAACACTTCCAGTATAGGGCCCTTCCCTTTGGGATTTCGGTCGCCCCTCGGGTATTTACCAAAGTAATGGCGGAAGTTATGGCACACCTGCATGAGTCCAACATTCTAATAATCCCCTACCTGGACGATCTCCTTATCGTAGGTAAAACGGCGGATCACTGTCTGGAGCAGTTACATAAAGTGATGTCGGCTCTAGAGCATCTGGGGTGGATGCTAAACATTAAAAAATCACGGTTACAGCCCATGACGGTGCAGCGATTTTTAGGCCTGACCCTGGATTCCCAGGTTCAGGAAAGCCGTTTGCCTCAAGAAAAAATTAATCGCCTGCACCTTCAGGTGCTGAGTGCCTCAAAGAACCCCACCATGTCCCTACGAAGAGCCATGTCTCTGTTAGGCTCTCTCTCGTCCTGTATTCCAGCGGTCCGATGGGCTCAGTATCATATGAGGATACTTCAGGGCGAGGTGCTGTTGCATCAAAAAAGGTTGGGGGGATGTCTAGAAAGTCTGCTGACCCTATCCCAAGACGCTATTGTATCCCTCGGTTGGTGGTTGGACCAAGAGAATCTGTCCACAGGGGTCCCCTGGGAATATAATATAACTCGCGTTGTCACCTCGGACGCTAGCCCTTCTGGGTGGGGGGCTCACATGGGGGATACATTGGTCCAGGGGCTGTGGGATAGTAATCAGATGGAGATGTCTTCCAATCTAAAGGAGTTAACGGCTGTGGAACAGGCGGCTAAATCACTCCTTGTCTATCTACAGGGCCACCACGTGCGGGTATTCTCGGACAATCGGGTCACCGTGGCATACATAAATCACCAAGGCGGGACTCGTTCCAGATCCCTGATGTGTGTAGCAGATCGTCTGTTTCATCTAGCAGAACAACATCTTCTCTCGTTGACGGCTCTACACATAAAAGGGGCAGAAAACACTACAGCGCATTTCTTAAGTCGCAACACATTAAGGCAGGGAGAGTGGTCCCTGAACGGCACCATCTTCGACCTTATCGTGGAAAGGTGGGGACAACCAGAGGTAGACCTGTTTGCCACAAAAGAAAACAGGAAATTGGCACAATTCTGCTCTCTGAACCCCAGAGAAAATCCCCTGGCAGTAGACGCCCTCCTCATAAACTGGGACTTCAGGCTAGCCTACGCCTTTCCTCCCCTGTCTCTACTTCCTCTGGTGGTGAGGAAAATCAGGAAGGACAAAGCCACAGTAATATTAATTGCCCCCTTCTGGCCCAGAAGGACGTGGTTTCCATGCCTGAGGGCTATGTCGATGTCCGATCCATGGGTCTTGCCAGACATTCCGGATCTCCTATCCCAGGGCCCAGTCTACCATCCTCGAGCGGATGGCCTTCATCTGACGGCGTGGATTTTGAGCGGGGGCTGCTAAAAGATAGGGGGTTCTCGCCGGCCCTCATTAACACGCTGCTGAAAAGCAGGAAAGTGATAACCACAAAAATCTATGTCAGAATCTGGAAGAGATTTCTTCAGAACTCGGGGGTAATAGCTGGTCAGTCAATACCAATAGACCAGATCTTGGAATTCTTACAAAGGGGGTTAGATATGGGGTTATCCCCAAATACTCTTAAGGTGCAGGTATCAGTCTTGGGGGCCCTCTTTGGCTGCAACATCGCTGAGAATCACTGGGTCAGCAGATTCATCAGGGCAACAAAACGGTCTAGGCCAATTGTGAAGAATAGAGTCATGCCTTGGGACCTGAACCTAGTCCGCTCAGCCATGACAGAGGCCCCATTTGAGCCAATTACTTCAGCCTCTATTAAAAATCTATCCCTTAAAGTAGCCTTCCTGGTAGCCCTAACATCGGCACGTAGGATAGGTGACATACAAGCATTATCCAGGGTTCCCCCTTACATGCAGCTTGGAGATGATAAAGTGATACTATCCCCTGATCCAGCATATCTCCCTAAAGTAGTGTCCAGATTCCACAGAACACAGGAAATAGTTCTTCCATCTTTCCTCCCCAATCCTACTAACGATAAGGAAAGGAAGTTACACACTTTAGATGTAAGAAGATGTATCCTGGAGTATCTAGCGGTAACTGATCCCTGGAAGTTAGATAATGCCCTATTCGTGTCCTATCAGGGTAGTAGGAAAGGGCATAGAGCATCGAAGTCTACTCTAGCTAGATGGATCAGGGAGGCTATCTCGCTGGCATATATCTCAAAGGGCAAGCCGGCGCCTGAAGATCTTAAAGCGCATTCCACTAGAGCTATGGCGGCTTCGTGGGCGGAAAGATTGGAGGTGTCGATCGACCAGATTTGTAAGGCTGCTACTTGGTCTTCTCCAAGCACTTTCTATAACCATTATAGATTGAACCTGGGTGCCTCTTCTGACCTCTCTTTTGGTGTAAGGGTGCTGCAAGCTGTAGTCCCTCCCCAGTTAGTTACTCTCTGTAATTCTCTCCGTAGTGCTGTCATGGACGACCGAATAAAGTCTTAGTTACTCACCGGTTAACGGTGTTTTTCGGAGTCCATGACAGCATCTGTACATACCCTCCCGTCTTCTTAAGTTCTGGGTGTACACCTCTTCCTTTATTTATATATAATTCACGGGTAGTGAATAGTTAATATTGTATTATTGTTTATTGTGTATGCTATTAACCTTGGTGGTCCTCTTGTGCTCTGTAAACCAACTGATGCGTGGGGAGAGGTGCCGCCCTTATGTATCTGTAGGTTTCCTGTTCCTGAAGGGCGGATCCCCTCTCTCCGTAGTGCTGTCATGGACTCCGAAAAACACCGTTAACCGGTGAGTAACTAAGACTTTTTTGTTCAAAATCAGTGTGGCGGTAGCTGTCACCTCTAATTAAACTTTTAAGGTTTCCTTAAGACCTAATTGGCTGAATCAGTTATTTGAACATTGTACCCAGTGGACATTGTAGTGCAGCGGGGTTGGTCCAGTGTGACAGATAGGCAGGGACCACAGGAAAGTTCACAGCAAATGTGTTTAATGTCCAAACAACTCACACAGTGAACAGCACACGGTATCCTCCGGATCGCAGCCTGGGCGTCACAACAGTCTGTATACAAGACCGGTTGCCGAGGGCGACTGCACCACTGTATCACACGTTCACTGCTCTTGGCTCTGTGTTACCTCACACAAGCTGAACGCTGCAGAGACACCTGCTCTGCCACTTGAAAACAAACACTGACACACCCAAACCCTTTAGTGCAGGGTTTTTAACTGGAATCTGTTGCCATGGGCCACTTGTAAGACCTGGCTTGGAGGGAGTGAACTGCCCCACTACTATCCTATAGTTTACTCCAAAAATAAAAGCCCTTAACGGGTTTCCCTGGACATTGCCTTGGCCAACTAGCTTGACCAGGTCCAGACTCACTTTCATTTTGCCTTGTGACTCACAGGCGTCCTGCTGTGGACACAAGTCACTCCAGCGGGTCTAATAGGAGTCCATCCGCATCCTGGCGGATACACATCGACCCTTGCATACAGTGCCTTGCAAAAGTATTCGGCCCCCTGGAACTTTTCAGTTTTTGAATTTCCACAAAAATTTAAAATAACCCAAAAATTTTGTTCACCTTCACAATTGTGTTCCACTTATTGTTAATTGTTCACCAAAAATTTACATTTGGTATCTTTATGTTTGAAGCATGATGTGTGGGAAAAGGTTAAAAAGTTCCAGGGGGCCGAATACTTTCGCAAGACACTGTATTATCCCCCTCACTGCCTCACAACATATTTTGTTTAATCACTTTCCTACAGCTTCCATCACACCTACTGGAACAGGACATCATCAGTGGGAAGCACTGCGGTTACTTACTACAGTTTATTTAATTGCCACTCTTTGAAGTTTTCCTGAATCTATGTAATTGATAAAAGCTGTGTGAGAGGTAAGTGCAGCACCATCACTCAGCTTCTGAACCCACCACCGCAGCTTCTCACTGTGAAAGAAGACAACATCATGGGGCAGTGATAGATGCAGGGTGAGGAACAGCAGCGCCACCCACTGATGACAATTAATTTGAGTAAAAAGATGGGAAGATATACCGTATATACTCGAGTATAAGCCGACCTGAGTATAAGCCGAGGCACCTACTTTTGCCATGGAAAACTGGGTAAGCTTATTGACTCGAGTATTAGCTGGGTATGCATTGTCCCCATCCCTGTCCCTGTATGCATGCCTCCCCCTTCCCTGTCCTGGTATGAATGCCTCACCGTCCCTGCCCCTGTCTCCATGCCTCCCCCATTCCTTCCCTGTATGCATGCCTCCCCCATTCAGTCCTTGTATGCATGTGCAGCGCCCCAGAGTCCTGGTTCGTTGCAGTAATGTTATTCTTTCACCAGGGGGAGTGATGTTACGTCTGAAGGCAATGAAGGAGATCTTCTGTCCAGGTATCTCAACCACACAACACACTTCACACTCCAACCACTAGGGGGAGCAAAGAGTCTATTTACTAGGCCACTCCTCACAGTTAGGCAAAACTGGTAGTTTGAGGGAAAGTTAGAGAGTTCCTGGCTGGGGACCGACACGGAAAGGTCTCCAGGTCGAGCTGGTTAGAATGATCTCCAGTCAGATCCACACTGCGGTCTGAGGAGGATGAGGGTCCACGGAGCTGCGCCTGCCCCACGTGCGGCAGCATCCTAAGAGAAAGATATAGAAGAGAAGTGTATTGCAGTGAGTGAGAAACGAAGGCATAGAAACAAGTGGATACCAGAGAGGAGAGTGGCCGAGAGAAGCTCAATCCTTCTGGTGCGCGATCCGGTAGCCGGAATACCGAGGGAGTAAGTGCTCTACGCCTTGCTTCAGAGACCGGCAGGGCAGGTGATTCCAAGTTGCCTGTCCGCCCTTTATACACAGGAGGCAAGGTGGCAACCTTAAAGAGGCCGGGGCATCTCTAGAGTCCCTAACCAAAGTCTCAAGTCACCGGTCATACGTGTTTTGTTCTATCCGACCACGGGGAACAGTGAGAGGCGTAACAACAGTGAGGACCTTATTGGAGCTTATGCAAGTAGGAACCTACTGTGTTACTGTGTGCATAGGAAGGCTATTGAATTCCACCTAGATAAGAAGACTTTGGATTTGCCTTCAGACCGGCCGGACTCTGCCTACCCTGTGGTCCCTACCCTGGACTGTGGATGCTGAAGCCTTCAGTAAAGGTAAAGAGACTGCAACCTTGTGTCCTCATTATTCACTGTGCCTTACATCATCTACCATCCACCAGCTACATTCTGGGAAGACCTGGGAACATACTTCACCTGTGGGAATGTATACCATCTAGCTGTCATAACATCACCCCAGCGGACCCCTCAGCAGTGTCGTTCACCCTAACCGAATACCACAGGTGGCGTCACGAACATTATCCCTTTAAAGACCTTTCCCCCATTTCATCAACGGACCTCCTGAGAGCCACGGACCGGGTCAGCCACCGTGACATCCCCACCGAGAACAGAAGGGCCAGGATCCGAGTACCCCACAGCCCACGGGGGCGCTCCACATGCCTCCCCTGTTCAGTCCATGTATGCATGCCTCCTTATTCCCTATCCCTGTATGCATGCCTCCCCTGTCTCTGTCAATGTATGCATGCCTTCCCATTACTGTATGCATGCCTCCCCATTCCCTGTCCTGGCATGAATGCCTCCCGGTCCCTGCCCCTGTGTGAATGCCTCCCCCGTTCCGTCCCTGTATCAATACCTCCCCTGTTCGGTCCCTGTATGCATGCCTCCCCCTTCACTGTCCTGGTATGAATGCCTCCTCCAGTTCCATCCCTGTATGCATGCCTCCTTATTCCCTATCCCTGTATGCCTGCCTCCCCTGTCTCTGTCATTGTATGCATGCCTCCCCATTACTATATGCATGCCTTCCCATTCCCTGTCCTGGCATGAATGCCTCCCAGTCCCTGCCCCTGTATGAATGCCTCCCCCCGTTCCGTCCCTGTATGCATGTCTCCCCCATTCCGTCCCTTTATGAATGCCTCCCACGTTCCGTCCCTGTATGAATGCCTCCCCCATTCCATCCCTGTATGAATGCCTCCCAGTTCCATCCCTGTATGCATGCCTCCCCCGTTCCATCCCTGTATGCATGCCTCCTTATCCCCTATCCCTGTGTGCATGTTTCCTATTGAAAAAAAAAACAAAATATCATACTCACCTATCTGCGCGCCCTGGGTGCTGGCACTGCATCTTGTTCACCGGTGCCTGCCTGCAGCTCTTCCTGTGCTCAGCGGTCACGTGGTACCGCTCATTAAGGAGATGAATATGCGCTCCACGCCTATGTCATAAAGTTACCGTATAGATAGTACGTTTTGTAAACAATCTAAAAAAAAACCCATAAAAATGAACTAGAAATTATACATGAAAAGTTGGAAAAGCTAGAGTTATACTTGCTATTCAAAGAACAAAAGCTTGACTTCTACATTTTTAAGGTCAGAATGAAAGCCTCCTGGAATAAAAGTGACGGTCCAAACACATTACCTTAATTACCTGGCCATTCAAATGATCGACTCCATGTAGTGTAGTTCAGCATAGGTGAAAGTCACTAGATGCAACAGAAGGCATTTTCAATTGTCACTCAGGAGAGTTTTATTAGCTGTACAATGCGATATATCTCTGTGCTGGATGTACTTCAAACGTTGAGAACACACGAGTTCAGGGTATGATTAGAAGGAATACAATTGGAAAGAAAGCTGAAGTGTGCAGTCTGGAAATGAGAAATGGGTAATAGCAGAAAAAAACAGGAATGAAAGCAAGAACAGGAGGATTTTTTCCTGTGTCAATCAGCACTTGTACACAGCAGTTGGATGCAATCAGCATACACTAAAGGTACCTTCACACATAACGATATCGTTGCTTTTTGTGACGTAGCAACGATATCGTTAAGGAAATCGTTATGTGTGACAGCGACCAACGATCAGGCCCCTGCTGGGAGATCGTTGGTCGCTGAACAAAGTCCAGAACTTTATTTCGTCGCTGGATCTCCCGTGGACATCGCTGGATCGGCGTGTGTGACACCGATCCAGCGATGTCTTCACTGGTAACCAGGGTAAACATCGGGTTACTAAGCGCAGGGCCGCGCTTAGTAACCCGATGTTTACCCTGGTTACCAGCGTAAAAGTAAAAAAAAAAAAACACTACATACTTACCTACCGCTGTCTGTCCCCGGCGCTGTGCTCTGCACTCCTCCTGCACTGGCTGTGAGCACAGCGGCCGGAAAGCAGAGCGGTGACGTCACCGCTCTGCTTTCCGGCTGACCGACGCTCACAGCCAGTGCAGGAGGAGTGCAGAGCACAGCGCCGGGGACAGACAGCGGTAGGTAAGTATGTAGTGTTTGTTTGTTTTTTACTTTTACGCTGGTAACCAGGGTAAACATCGGGTTACTAAGCGCGGCCCTGCGCTTAGTAACCCGATGTTTACCCTGGTTACACGGGGACTTCGGGATCGTTGGTCGCTGGAGAGCAGTCTGTGTGACAGCTCTCCAGCGACCAAACAGTGACGCTGCAGCGATACGGATCATTGTCGGTATCGCTGCAGCGTTGCTTAATGTGAAGGGGCCTTAACACTCAGTAATGAACTATGATAGCAGATATGAGTTTAACATAGAGAAAAAAGGATTTACCTAAAGGATTTACCTGTGGACAATGGCCAACCCAGAGCTTAGGAATAGAATAGGCCCCAGTGAGTTTAGAAGAGGCTTGTCAATGTTGAAATAAGGCTCCTTTTCTTAAACCGATGCTCAAATTATATATATATATATATATATATATATATATATATATATATATATATATATACAGTGGGGCAAAAAAGTATTTAGTCAGTCAGCAATAGTGCAAGTTCCACCACTTAAAAAGATGAGAGGCGTCTGTAATTTACATCATAGGTAGACCTCAACTATGGGAGACAAACTGAGAAAAAAAAATCCAGAAAATCACATTGTCTGTTTTTTTTATCATTTTTTTTGCATATTATGGTGGAAAATAAGTATTTGGTCAGAAACAAACAATCAAGATTTCTGGCTCTCACAGACCTGTAACTTCTTCTTTAAGAGTCTCCTCTTTCCTCCACTCATTACCTGTAGTAATGGCACCTGTTTAAACTTGTTATCAGTATAAAAAGACACCTGTGCACACCCTCAAACAGTCTGACTCCAAACTCCACTATGGTGAAGACCAAAGAGCTGTCAAAGGACACCAGAAACAAAATTGTAGCCCTGCACCAGGCTGGGAAGACTGAATCTGCAATAGCCAACCAGCTTGGAGTGAAGAAATCAACAGTGGGAGCAATTAGAAAATGGAAGACATAGAAGACCACTGATAATCTCCCTCGATCTGGGGCTCCACGCAAAATCCCACCCCGTGGGGTCAGAATGATCACAAGAACGGTAAGCAGAAATCCCAGAACCACGCGGGGGGACCTAGTGAATGAACTGCAGAGAGCTGGGACCAATGTAACAAGGCCTACCATAAGTAACACACTACGCCACCATGGACTCAGATCCTGCAGTGCCAGACGTGTCCCACTGCTTAAGCCAGTACATGTCCGGGCCCGTCTGAAGTTTGCTAGAGAGCATTTGGATGATCCAGAGGAGTTTTGGGAGAATGTCCTATGGTCTGATGAAACCAAACTGGAACTGTTTGGTAGAAACACAACTTGTCGTGTTTGGAGGAAAAAGAATACTGAGTTGCATCCATCAAACACCATACCTACTGTAAGCATGGTGGTGGAAACATCATGCTTTGGGGCTGTTTCTCTGCAAAGGGGCCAGGACGACTGATCCGGGTACATGAAAGAATGAATGGGGCCATGTATCGTGAGATTTTGAGTGCAAACCTCCTTCCATCAGCAAGGGCATTGAAGATGAAACGTGGCTGGGTCTTTCAACATGACAATGATCCAAAGCACACCGCCAGGGCAACGAAGGAGTGGCTTCGTAAGAAGCATTTCAAGGTCCTGGAGTGGCCTAGCCAGTCTCCAGATCTCAACCCTATAGAAAACCTTTGGAGGGAGTTGAAAGTCCGTGTTGCCAAGCGAAAAGCCAAAAACATCACTGCTCTAGAGGAGATCTGCATGGAGGAATGGGCCAACATACCAACAACAGTGTGTGGCAACCTTGTGAAGACTTACAGAAAACGTTTGACCTCTGTCATTGCCAACAAAGGATATATTACAAAGTATTGAGATTAAATTTTGTTTCTGACCAAATACTTATTTTCCACCATAATATGCAAATAAAATGTTAAAAAAACAGACAATGTGATTTTCTGGATTTTTTTTCTCAGTTTGTCTCCCATAGTTGAGGTCTACCTATGATGTAAATTACAGACGCCTCTCATCTTTTTGATGAGAATTAGAGTCTCTTCTGGTCATGATGGACTCTAAGTACTCTCGTAATGCTACAGGAAAAAAAGAGAAGAAAAATTGGTCTGATGCAATCAGCTCAGGGTATAGTTTATGGATTTATTGTTTTGTTCTAAGCTGCTAATAACACTTAGCTAGGAATGGCACCTAGTAACAGATAATATCAGCAGTAACAGATAATATCAGATTGAAAAGACTTTCACTGTGCAACATGCCTGGGCTGGCTGGCGAATTTTAGCCTGGGGGGCAAGCACATAGCACTGGCAAATGAGTTGCGTCGGACCTTCTTAAACCTGCTTACCTGAAGCTGTTGCATAAAACAGCAGAGGTATCAAGGCTTTAAAATATGGTGGTTGGTGCTGTTTTCATTCATATTGGGATCATACACTACCTGCCTGTTAGTACTTAGGCCCAAAATAGGAAAAAATATTCCTGGATACCCTCTTTAACCAGCTCCACAAACTTCTCATTTGCTCAGAGACAGTTCACAAAGCTTTCCACCAAAGTCGTAGCTGGGGTGGGGGACAAACATATGAGTGGGCCTCAAACCAGGTAACCCTGATTACAACTATAAATGACTATAGGGGAACCTCAGCAACTGACTGCACCGTTAATGAAGATACATTTCTATACAAAGGCCAACACTGGTATTACAGCCGTGGAGACCATATAGCAGTAGATCCCAGTCCTGCAGAACATATAAGTGATTACAGTACAGTTATAGATAGTGACTTACGACTGACATTCTTTATGATGGAGTCGTTCACTTTTCTAATCTTTTTCATCTTGTCAAGACCGAAATGGCAACTTCTCCATCCACAACTCATTTGCAGAGATTACAAGATACAAGAGACACATATGACTTCACACATTTCCAGGAACCCCCATCTATCCACAACCTGCACAAAATCCTTATCCTGCTAAAACCCCAATACTGAGCCACTGCTGCCATATGCACTTGCTGTGTGGTACAATAGCAGTGCTCCTCTTACTCCCCCATATCATAATGCCCACCTTTGTGCCCTTTACATAGAAATAATGCCCTCTACATGGTAAAATTGCCCTCTAGAAAATAGTATTGCTCCGTGGAAGTATCCTAGAAAACAGTGTCAACATTTTGCCCCTAGCATGTAATAATGCCCTATGTTCACTTTTGATATGATGGGTCCACAGCTCCCCTGTACAGAGTATAATACCTCCACAGTTCCCCTATATACAGTATAATGCTCCTACAGCTTCCTTATTTACAGTATAGTCCCCCATAGCTTCAGTATACGCAGTACAATGCCTCCATAGCTTTACTATACACAGTATAATGAGCCCACAGCTCCCCTATACATAGTATGATGGGCCCACAGATCCCCTGTACACAGTATGATGGGCTCACAGCTCCCATGTGCACAGTATGATGGGCCCACAGCTTCCCTATACAAAGTGTGATGGGCTCACAGCTCCTCTATACATAGCATGATGTTTTTACTGCTCCCTTTTACATAGTAAGAAGTCCTCACTGCTACCCCAAAACAGAGTGGAGCGCCTCCAAGGGCTAGGGGTACTCGGTACCGGGCCCTTCGGTTCTCAAGGGGGATGTCACGGTGGCTGACCCAGTCCGTGGCCCTCGGGAGGTCCGTTGTGAAAGGGAAAGGTCTTTAAAGGGGAAATGTTCGCGACGCCACCTGTGGTATTCGGTCAGGGTGACCGACGCTGCTTAGGGGTCCGCTGGGTGATGGTATGGCAGCTAGATGGTATACCTTCCCACAGGTGAAGTATGTCCCCAGGGCTTCCCAGTGTATAGATAGTGGATGATTTAAGTGAATAACACAGTGAATAACGAGGACACAAGGTTGCAGTCTCTTTACCTTTTACT
This sequence comes from Ranitomeya imitator, assembly GCF_032444005.1. Taxonomy (NCBI): domain Eukaryota; kingdom Metazoa; phylum Chordata; class Amphibia; order Anura; family Dendrobatidae; genus Ranitomeya; species Ranitomeya imitator. The sequence continues at coordinate 433,668,302 of NC_091287.1, read as the reverse complement.
GAAGGCTTCAGCATCCACAGTCCAGAGCACCAGATCACAGGGCTAGCAGAGTCCGGCCGTTCTGAAGGCAAATCCAGAGTCCCCTTATCCAGGTGGAAATCAGTAGCCTTCCTCTAGCACCTGGATGTTGTAGTCCCTTCCTGCTGAGCTTCTCGGTGAGGTCCTCACAACTGTTGTAGATGTTCTCGATGTTATGTCTCTCTCTGTCCCCCAGATGGATACGAACAAACTCGTATGACTGGTGGCTTGAGGCTTTTTACAGGGACTCTAGCACGCCCCAGCCCCCACAAGTTGCCACCGTGCCTCCTGGGTATAGGTCGGGCAGGTAATATGGAATTAGCTGTCCTGCCGGTCTCTGGAGCAAGGCTTGGAGACAATTGCTCCCTTGGTGTTCCGGCTGCCGGATCCTGCGCCTCAGAGGGATGCAGCCTGTATAGGGCAGAACTCCTTCTGTTTCCTCTCCTTTTGCTATGACTTCGGTTCTCACCCTCTACAATACAATTCGCTGTTCTTGTCTCTTTCTTAGGATGCTGCCGCATCGTTAGGCAGTCACAGCTCTGTGGCCTTCTGTCTAGGCCTCTGACAGGATCCCACCCCTGTCAGGGACCAACTACCTGAGCGGAGCTGAGATAGCAACTAACTGGGTAAAGCCCAGCCAGCTTCTGCCTAACTTCCTATCTAGACCCCCAATGTTACCTAATTGTGAAGAGTGCCCTAATAAATAGGAGCATAGCTCCCCCTAGTGGACTGGAGTGTGAAGTGTGTTGTGTGGTTTGTGATACCTGGTAAAGTGATCTCCTTTATTGCCTTCAGACGTAACATCACTCCCCCCTAGAGGAGAATGATACTACTGCAACGACCAGGACCCTGGGGCGCTGCACTCCCCCCCCGTTAAATCCAGTACTCCGGGACTGGGAAAAGAAAACAACAATACATTAGCAAAAAGAAAAAAAAAAAAAAGCAATTTTTAAGATGCTATAAATCAAGTTAATATAACTATGCTTCCCTTTACGGGAGGTGAGGACACTTGAACGTTACAAACAAAAACATATTTACATTGCTGACCATTTTAGTAACAGATGTATTAAGTAACTTTGAAATGGAACTACCCTTACAGGTATACTATTTATTAAGTGCAAATGCAAACGTTTTATTTTATTCAAGTGCAAAACAATTATTCTTTTCTAAGTGCAAAATTATCAACTAACTAACTAGCTAACTAACTAACTAACTGACCCCCACGGGTTCACTTTATTTAAATGCAGAACAGTCTATTAACTGTTATGATCCGGTGACCTTGGAGCCGCATGAACTTTCTCTGGAGTAGATGGAAACTGTACTGACCGCAAATCCTATACTAACATCGCAACTAGAAGTAGCCTTGGGGTGTGCCTAACAAATCCTAGACACCTCGACACAGCCGGAGGACTAAATACCCCTAAAGATAGAAATAGGAAATCTACCTTGCCTCAGAGCAGAACCCCAAAGGATAGGCAACCCCCCACGAATATTGACTGTGAGTAGTAGAGGAAAGACACACGCAGGCAGAAAATAGGATTTTAGCAAAAGAGGCCACTCTAGCTTAATAGGAAAGTATAGGACAGAATACTAAGCGGTCAGTATAAAAACCCTTCCAAAAATATCCACAGCAGATAGTACAAAAATTCCACCATCTAACTAAAGACGTGGAACGTATATATCTGCAACTCCTGAGAATCCAACAAGACTGAGAAAATACTGACACAATCTAAGCTGGACAAGAAAAAAACAAATGAAATAGCACTGAATAATTAAGCACACAGCATGTGTGCAACAAAGACAAAAAAACCAGACACTTATCTTTGCTGATTTGGCAGCAAGGCAGGAGGAACCAGACAGAGATCCAAAACCTCCCCAAAACCATGGACAACTGGCAAGGACTAAGGAATCCTGCACACCTAAATACCCCAGTCAGAACTGCAATCAGCAGATACACCTGACCAGGACTGCAATCCAGGGACAACTGCATTACCACCTACAACCACCGGAAGGAACCCAAAAGCAGAATTCACAACAGTACCCCCCCCTCTTGAGGAGGGGTCACCGAACCCTCACCAGAGCCCCCATGCCGATCAGGACAAGCCAGATGAAAGGCACAGACCAAATCAGCAGCATGGACATCAGAGGCAAAAACCCAAGAATTATCCTCCTGGCCATAACCCTTCCATTTGACAAGGTACTGAAGCCTCCGCCTCGAAAAACGAGAATCCAAAATCTTCTCAATCACATACTCCAACTCTCCATCAACCAACACAGGGGCAGGAGGATCAACAGAGGGAACAACGGGCACCACATATTTCCGCAATAAAAATCTATGGAAGACATTATGGATAGCAAAAGAGGCCGGAAGCGCCAATCGAAAAGACACCGAATTAATAATCCCAGAAATCCTATATGGACCAATAAACCGAGGCTTAAACTTAGGGGAAGAAACCTTCATAGGAACATGACGGGAAGACAACCAGACCAGATTTCCAAACCCGAAGCCGGGAACCAACACACCGACGACGGTTAGCAAAACGATGAGCCTCTTCCTGAGACAACACTAAATTGTCCACCACATGAGCCTAAATCTGCTGCAACCTGTCAACCACAGAATCCACACCAGGACAGTCAGAAGGCTCAACCTGCCCAGAAGAAAAACGAGGATGAAAACCAAAATTACAAAAGAAAGGCGAAACCAAAGTAGCTGAACTATTATTAAGGGCAAACTCGGCCAATGGCAAGAAGACCACCCAATCATCCTGATCAACAGACACAAAGCATCTCAAATAAGTCTCCAAAGTCTGATTAGTTTGCTCGGTCTGGCCATTTGTCTGAGGATGAAATGCAGAAGAAAAAGACAAATCAATGCCCAGCCTAGCACAAAAGGCCCGCCAAAACCTAGAGACAAACTGGGAACCTCTGTCGGACACAATATTCTCCGGAATACTATGCAAACGAACCACATGCTGAAAAAACAACGGAACCAAATCTGAAGAGGAAGGCAATTTAGGCAAAGGCACGAAATGAACCATCTTAGAGAACCAGTCACAAACAACCCAGATAACAGACATCTTCTGGGAAACCGGAAGATCAGAAATAAAATCCATAGAAATATGCATCCAGGGCCTCTCAGGGACCGGCAATGGCAAAAGCAACCCACTAGCACGGGAACAACAAGGCTTGGCCCGCGCACAAGTCCCACAGGACTGCACAAAAGAACGCACATCACGTGACAAAGAAGGCCACCAAAAGGACCTACCAACCAAATCTCTGGTACCAAAAATACCAGGATGACCAGCCAACACAGAACAGTGAACCTCAGAAATCACTCTACTAGTCCATCTGTCAGGAACAAACAGTTTCCCCACTGGACAGCGGTCAGGTCTGTCAGCCTGAAATTCCTGAAGAACCCGTCGTAAATCAGGGGAAATGGCAGAAAGGACCACCCCTTCTTTCAGAATGCCGACCGGTTCAAGGACCTCAGGAGAATCAGGCAAAAAACTCCTAGAGAGGGCATCAGCCTTAATATTCTTAGAACCCGGAAGATACGAAACCACGAAATCAAAACGGGAAAAAAACAAGGACCATCGAGCCTGTCTAGGATTCAGCCACTTGACAGACTCAAGGTAAATCAGATTCTTATGATCGGTCAAGACCACAATACGGTGCTTAGCTCCCTCAAGCCAATGTCGCCACTCCTCAAACGCCCACTTCATAGCCAACAACTCCCGATTGCCGACATCATAATTGCGTTCAGCAGGCGAAAACTTACGGGAAAAGAAGGCACGCGGTTTCATCAAGGAACCAACAGAATCCCTCTGAGACAAAACGGCCCCTGCCCCAATCTCAGAAGCGTCAATCTCAACCTGAAACGGAAGCGAAACATCCGGTTGGCGCAACACCGGAGCAGAAGTAAATCGGCATTTAAGCTCCTGAAAGGCAGAGACAGCCACAGAGGACCAATTCGCTACATCAGCGCCTTTCTTCGTCAAATCGGTCAAGGGTTTAACCACGCTGGAGAAGTTAGCAATGAAACGGCGATAAAAATTTGCAAAACCCAAAAATTTCTGAAGGCTCTTCTTGGATGTGGGTTGAATCCAATCATGAATGGCCTGAACCTTAACCGGATCCATCTCCATAGATGAGGGAGAAAAAATAAAGCCCAAAAAAGAAACCTTCTGCACCCTGTTATGGCTGACAATCAGGCAACACAGCGTGCAGTAATCAGCGCACATACAGAGATCTGGCAATAACCAAAAACAATAGGACGAGCTCTGAGACGTGGAATCTCTGTAGACTGCAGTACCTGATCTATCCTCACACAACTATAAGCAGCAGTGGATTGCGCCTATCACTACCTATGCAACTCGACACTGCCTGAGGAGCTGACTAGCCTGAAGATAGAAATACAAGCCTGACTTACCTCAGAGAAATACCCCAAAGGAATAGGCAGCCCCCCACATATAATGACTGTTAGCAAGATGAAAAGACAAACGTAGGAATGAAATAGATTCAGCAAAGTGAGGCCCGATATTCTAGACAGAGCGAGGATAGCAAAGAGAACTATGCAGTCTACAAAAAACCCTAAAACGAAAACCACGCAAAGGGTCAAAAAGACCCACCGTGCCGAACTAACAGCACGGCGGTGCACTCCTTTGCTTCTCAGAGCTTCCAGCAAAAGTTAATAGCAAGCTGGACAGAAAAAACAGAAAACAAACTAGAAGCACTTATCTAGCAGAGCAGCAGGCCCAAGGAAAGATGCAGTAGCTCAGATCCAACACTGGAACATTGACAAGGAGCAAGGAAGACAGACTCAGGTGGAGCTAAATAGCAAGGCAGCCAACGAGCTCACTAAAACACCTGAGGGAGGAAGCCCAGAGACTGCAATACCACTTGTGACCACAGAAGTGAATTCAGCCACAGAATTCACAACAGTACCCCCCCCTTGAGGAGGGGTCACCGAACCCTCACCAGAACCCCCAGGCCGACCAGGATGAGCCACATGAAAGGCACGAACAAGATCTGGGGCATGGACATCAGAGGCAAAAACCCAGGAATTATCTTCCTGAGCATAACCCTTCCATTTGACCAGATACTGGAGTTTCCATCTAGAGACACGAGAATCCAAAATCTTCTCCACAACATACTCCAATTCCCCCTCCACCAAAACAGGGGCAGGAGGCTCCACAGATGGAACCATAGGTGCCACGTATCTCCTCAACAACGACCTATGGAATACATTATGTATGGAAAAGGAGTCTGGGAGGATCAGACGAAAAGACACCGGACTGAGAATCTCAGAAATCCTATCCGGACCAATAAAATGAGGTTTAAATTTAGGAGAGGAAACCTTCATAGGAATATGACGAGAAGATAACCAAACCAGATCCCCAACACGAAGTCGGGGTCCCACACGGCGTCTGCGATTAGCGAAAAGCTGAGCCTTCTCCTGGGACAAGGTCAAATTGTCCACTACCTGAGTCCAGATCTGCTGCAACCTGTCCACCACAGAATCCACACCAGGACAGTCCGAAGACTCAACCTGTCCTGAAGAGAAACGAGGATGGAACCCAGAATTGCAGAAAAATGGAGAGACCAAGGTAGCCGAGCTGGCCCGATTATTAAGGGCGAACTCAGCCAACGGCAAAAATGACACCCAATCATCCTGGTCAGCGGAAACAAACATCTCAGATATGTTTCCAAGGTCTGATTGGTTCGTTCGGTCTGGCCATTAGTCTGAGGATGGAAGGCCGAGGAGAAAGATAGGTCAATGCCCATCCTACCACAAAAGGCTCGCCAGAACCTCGAGACAAACTGGGAACCTCTGTCAGAAACAATATTCTCAGGAATGCCATGTAAACGAACCACATGCTGGAAGAACAAAGGCACCAAATCAGAGGAGGAAGGCAATTTAACCAAGGGCACCAGATGGACCATTTTAGAAAAGCGATCACAGACCACCCAAATGACCGACATTTTTTGAGAAACGGGAAGGTCAGAAATGAAATCCATCGAAATATGTGTCCAAGGCCTCTTCGGGACCGGCAAGGGCAAAAGCAACCCACTGGCACGTGAACAGCAGGGCTTAGCCCTAGCACAAATTCCACAGGACTGCACAAAAGCACGCACATCCCGCGACAGAGATGGCCACCAGAAGGATCTAGCAACCAACTCCCTGGTACCAAAGATTCCTGGATGACCGGCCAGCACCGAACAATGAAGTTCAGAGATAACTTTACTAGTCCACCTATCAGGGACGAACAGTTTCTCGGCCGGACAACGATCAGGTTTATTAGCCTGAAATTTCTGCAACACTCTCCGCAAATCAGGGGAGATGGCAGACACAATGACTCCTTCCTTGAGGATACTCGCCGGCTCAGATAACCCCGGAGAGTCGGGCACAAAACTCCTAGACAGAGCATCCGCCTTCACATTTTTAGAGCCCGGAAGGTATGAAATCACAAAATCAAAACGAGCAAAAAATAACGACCAACGGGCCTGTCTAGGATTCAAGCGCTTGGCAGACTCAAGATAAGTAAGGTTCTTATGATCAGTCAAAACCACCACGCGATGCTTAGCACCCTCAAGCCAATGACGCCACTCCTCGAATGCCCACTTCATGGCCAGCAACTCTCGGTTGCCCACATCATAATTACGCTCAGCAGCAGAAAATTTCCTGGAAAAGAAAGCACATGGTTTGAACACTGAGCAACCAGAACCTCTCTGTGACAAAACCGCCCCTGCACCAATCTCAGAAGCATCAACCTCGACCTGGAACGGAAGAGAAACATCAGGTTGACACAACACAGGGGCACAGCAAAAACGACGCTTCAACTCCTGAAAAGCTTCCACGGCAGCAGAAGACCAATTAACCAAATCAGCACCCTTCTTGGTCAAATCGGTCAATGGTCTGGCAATGCTAGAAAAATTACAGATGAAGCGACGATAAAAATTAGCAAAGCCCAGGAATTTCTGCAGACTTTTTAGAGATGTCGGTTGAGTCCAATCCTGGATGGCCTGAACCTTAACCGGATCCATCTCGATAGTAGAAGGGGAAAAGATGAACCCCAAAAATGAAACTTTCTGCACACCGAAGAGACACTTTGATCCCTTCACGAACAAGGAATTAGCACGCAGTACCTGGAAAACCATTCTGACTTGCTTCACATGAGACTCCCAATCATCTGAGAAGATCAAAATGTCATCCAAGTAAACAATCAAGAATCCATCCAGATACTCACGGAAAATGTCATGCATAAAAGACTGAAAAACAGATGGAGCATTGGCAAGTCCGAACGGCATCACCAGATACTCAAAATGACCCTCGGGCGTATTAAATGCCGTTTTCCATTCATCTCCCTGCCTGATTCTCACCAGATTATACGCACCACGAAGATCAATCTTAGTAAACCAACTAGCCCCCTTAATCCGAGCAAACAAGTCAGAAATCAATGGCAAGGGATACTGAAACTTAACAGTGATCTTATTAAGAAGGCGGTAATCAATACACGGTCTTAGCGAACCATCCTTCTTGGCTACAAAAAAGAATCCTGCTCCCAATGGTGACGACGATGGGCGAATATGTCCCTTCTCCAGGGACTCCTTCACATAACTGCGCATAGTGGTGTGTTCAGGTACGGACAAATTAAATAAACGACCCTTAGGGAATTTACTACCAGGAATCAAATCGATAGCACAATCACAATTCCTATGCGGAGGTAGGGCATCAGACTTGGACTCTTCAAATACATCCTGAAAGTCCGACAAGAACTCTGGGATGTCAGAAGGAATGGATGACGAAATAGACAAAAATGGAACATCACCATGTACTCCCTGACAACCCCAGCTGGTTACCGACATAGAGTTCCAATCCAATACTGGATTATGGGTTTGTAGCCATGGCAACCCCAACACGACCACATCATGCAAATTATGCAGTACCAGAAAGCGAATAACTTCCTGATGTGCAGGAGCAATGCACATGGTCAGCTGGGCCCAGTACTGAGGCTTATTCTTGGCCAAAGGTGTAGCATCAATTCCTCTCAACGGAATAGGACACTGCAAAGGCTCCAAGAAAAATCCACAACGTTTAGCATAATCCAAATCCATCAGATTCAGGGCAGCGCCTGAATCCACAAACGCCATGACAGAATACGATGACAAAGAGCACATTAAGGTAATGGACAAAAGGAATTTGGACTGTACAGTACCAATAACGGCAGAGCTATCGAACCGCCTAGTGCGTTTAGGACAATTAGAAATAGCATGAGTAGAATCACCACAATAGAAACACAGTCTGTTCAGACGTCTGTGTTCTTGCCGTTCTACTTTAGTCATAGTCCTGTCGCACTGCATAGGCTCAGGTTTACTCCCAGACAATACCGCCAGATGGTGCACAGATTTACGCTCGCGCAAGCGACGACCGATCTGAATGGCCAAGGACATAGACTCATTCAAACCAGCAGGCATAGGAAATCCCACCATTACATCCTTAAGAGCTTCAGAGAGACCCTTTCTGAACAAAGCCGCCAGTGCAGATTCATTCCACAGAGTGAGTACTGACCACTTCCTAAATTTCTGACAATATACTTCTACATCATCCTGACCCTGGCATAAAGCCAGCAGATTTTTCTCAGCCTGATCCACTGAATTAGGCTCATCGTAAAGCAATCCCAGCGCCTGGAAAAATGCATCAACATTACTCAATGCAGAATCTCCTGGTGCAAGAGAAAACGCCCAGTCCTGTGGGTCGCCGCGCAAAAAAGAAATAATAATCAAAACCTGTTGAATAGGATTACCAGAAGAATGAGGTTTCAAGGCCAAAAATAGCTTACAATTATTTCTGAAGCTCAGGAACTTAGTTCTGTCACCAAAAAACAAATCAGGAATCGGAATTCTTGGTTCTAGCATCGATTTCTGATCAATAGTATCTTGAATCTTTTGTACATTTACAACGAGATTATCCATTGAGGAGCACAGAGCCTGAATATCCATGTCCACAGCTGTGTCCTGAAGCACTCTAATGTCTAGGGGAAAAAAAAGACTGAAGACAGAGCTAAGAAAAAAAAATGCTGTCAGGATTTCTTTTTTCCCTCTATTGGGAATCATTGGTTTGGCTATCTTCTCGTCATATTCCTATGAAGGTTTCCTCTCCTAAATTTAAACCTCGTTTTATTGGTCCGTATAGGATTTCTGAGATTCTCAATCCGGTGTCTTTTCGTCTGATCCTCCCAGACTCCTTTTCCATACATAATGTATTCCATAGGTCGTTGTTGAGGAGATACGTGGCACCTATGGTTCCATCTGTGGAGCCTCCTGCCCCTGTTTTGGTGGAGGGGGAATTGGAGTATGTTGTGGAGAAGATTTTGGATTCTCGTGTCTCTAGACGGAAACTCCAGTATCTGGTCAAATGGAAGGGTTATGCTCAGGAAGATAATTCCTGGGTTTTTGCCTCTGATGTCCATGCCCCAGATCTTGTTCGTGCCTTTCATGTGGCTCATCCTGGTCGGCCTGGGGGTTCTGGTGAGGGTTCGGTGACCCCTCACATATAATGACTGTTAGCAAGATGAAAAGACAAACGTAGGAATGAAATAGATTCAGCAAAGTGAGGCCCGATATTCTAGACAGAGCGAGGATAGCAAAGAGAACTATGCAGTCTACAAAAAACCCTAAAACGAAAACCACGCAAAGGGTCAAAAAGACCCACCGTGCCGAACTAACAGCACGGCGGTGCACTCCTTTGCTTCTCAGAGCTTCCAGCAAAAGTTAATAGCAAGCTGGACAGAAAAAACAGAAAACAAACTAGAAGCACTTATCTAGCAGAGCAGCAGGCCCAAGGAAAGATGCAGTAGCTCAGATCCAACACTGGAACATTGACAAGGAGCAAGGAAGACAGACTCAGGTGGAGCTAAATAGCAAGGCAGCCAACGAGCTCACTAAAACACCTGAGGGAGGAAGCCCAGAGACTGCAATACCACTTGTGACCACAGAAGTGAATTCAGCCACAGAATTCACAACAGCACCCCAAAGATACACTTAGACCCCTTCACAAACAAAGCATTGTCACGAAGGATCTGAAATACCATCTTGACCTGTTCCACATGAGAATTCCAATCATCGGAAAAAATCAAAATATCGTCCAAATATACAATCAAGAATTTATCAAGATAAGTCCGGAAGATATCATGCATGAAGGACTGAAAAACAGATGGAGCATTAGTGAGCCCGAATGGCATCACAAGGTATCCAAAATGGCCTTCGGGCGTATTAAACGCAGTTTTCCATTCATCACTCTGCTTAATACGAACAAGATTATATGCCCCCCGAAGGTCAATCTTCGTAAACCAACTAGCCGCCTTAATCCTAGCAAACAAATCAGAAAGCAAAGGTAAAGGATATTGAAACTTGACTGTGATCTTATTCAAGAGGCGATAATCAATACAGGGTCTCAAGGAGCCATCCTTCTTAGCAACAAAAAAAATCCCGCTCCCAGCGGTGAAGAAGATGGCCGAATATGCCCTTACTTAATATAACTCTGCATGGCGGTATGTTCAGGCACTGACAGATTGAAAAGTCGGCCCTTAGGAAACTTACAGCCTGGAATCAAGTCAATCGCACAATCACAATCCCTGTGCGGTGGAAGGGAACTGGACTTGGGCTCATTAAATACATCCTGAAAATCAGACAAAAACTCTGGAATTTCAGAAGAGGAAGAAGAGGTGATTGACATCAAAGGAACATCATTATGAACCCCCTGACAACCCCAACTAGTCACAGACATAGACTTCCAATCCAACACAGGATTATGTACCTGCAACCACGGAAAACCCAGCACGATAGCATCATGCAAATTATGCAACACCAGAAATCGACAATCTTCCTGATGGGCTGGTGCCATGCACATGGTCACCTGTGTCCAAAACTGGGGCTTATTTTTAGCCAAAGGTGTAGCATCAATGCCCCTTAAAGGAATAGGCTTCTGCAAAGGCTGCAAGGGAAAACCACAACGCCTGGCAAACTCAAAGTCCATTAAGTTCAAGGCGGCGCCTGAATCCACAAACGCCATGACAGAAAATGATGACAATGAGCAGATCAAGGACACAGATAACAGAAATTTAGGTTGTACAGTACTGATGGTAAATGAGCTAGCGATCCTCTTTGTACGCTTAGGGCAGACTGAAATGACATGAGAAGCGTCGCCACAATAAAAACACAACCTACTCTGACGTCTGAATCATTGTCGTTCCGTTCTAGACAGAATCCTATCACACTGCATTGGCTCAGGAATTTGCTCTGAGGACAACGCCACAGTGCGCACAGTTCTGCGCTCCCGCAAGCGCCGGTCAATCTGAATAGCCAGAGACATAGAATCACCCAGACCGAAAGGCGTGGGAAACCCCACCATAACATCTTTAACGGATTCAGAAAGACCCTTTCTGAAAATTGCCACCAAAGCATCATCATTCCATTTAGTCAAAACAGACCATTTTCTAAATTTCTGATAATACAATTCTGCCGCCTCCTGACCCTGAGACAGGGCCAATAAGGTCTTCTCCGCTTGATCCACAGAATTCGGTTCATCATATAATAATCCTAAAGCCTGAAAAAAGGAGTCTACATTAAGCAAAGCCGGATTCCCAGATTCCAGGGAAAATGCCCAATCCTGTGGATCGCCACGCAGCAGGGAGATGATGATTTTAACCTGCTGAATGGAATCACCGGATGATCGAGGTCTCAGAGCAAAAAACAGTTTACAGTTGTTTTTAAAACTCAAAAATTTGGACCTGTCACCAAAAAACAAATCAGGAGTAGGAATCTTCGGCTCTAAAGCAGGAGTCTGAACAATATAATCAGAAATACCCTGTACCCTAGCAGCAAGTTGGTCTACACGAGAAGCTAATTCCTGAACATCCATGCTAGCACAAGACTCCTTAGCCACCCAGAGAAAAAGAGGGAAGAGAAGAAAAAGCAGACTGCAGAAAAAAAAATGGCTCAACACCTTTCTTCCCTTCTTCTGAGATGCATTTAACTCATTATTGGCCAGTTGTACTGTTATGATCCGGTGACCTTGGAGCCGCATGAACTTTCTCTGGAGTAGATGGAAACTGTACTGACCGCATATCCTATACTAACACTGCAACTAGAAGTAGCCTTGGGGTGTGCCTAACAAATCCTAGACACCTCGACACAGCCGGAGGACTAAATACCCCTATAGATAGAAATAGGAAATCTACCTTGCCACAGAGCAGAACCCCAAAGGATAGGCAGCACCCCATGAATATTGACTGTGAGTAGTAGAGGAAAGACACACGCAGGCAGAAAACAGGATTTTAGCAAAAGAGGCCACTCTAGCTTAATAGGAAAGTATAGGACAGAATACTAAGCGGTCAGTATAAAAACCCTTCCAAAAATATCCACAGCAGATAGTACAAAAATTCCACCATCTAACTAAAGACGTAGAACGTATATCTGCAACTCCTGAGAATCCAACAAGACTGAGAAGATACTGACACAATCTAAGCTGGACAAGAAAAAAACAAATGAAATAGCACTGAATAATTAAGCACACAGCATGTGTGCAACAGAGACAAAAAAACAGACACTTATCTTTGCTGATTTGGCAGCAAGGCAGTAGGAACCAGACAGAGATCCAAAACCTCCCAAAAACCATGGACAACTGGCAAGGACTAATGAATCCTGCACACCTAAATACCCCAGTCAGAACTGCAATCAGCAGATACACCTGACCAGGACTGCAATCCAGGGACAACTGCATTACCACCTACAACCACCGGAGGGAACCCAAAAGCAGAATTCACAACAATTAACCCCCACGGGCTCACTGCATTTTCTTTCACTTTATTCAAAGTACATCACTTTAGACTATCTAACTTTAACTCTTTACTGCTAACTACATTCTATTGACTATGAAAAACACAATGCTATCTAACTACTCAATACTTTCAAACATTATCACTTTTAAGTAAAGTGCAACGAATAAACATTCCCTTTAAGGGCAAAGTCAAGTCATTTCTGAGGTAGTGCAAACAATCACATCATCAATATTCAAGTCAGTTTAGCAACATGAGTGACGTGATGTGAAGGACCCGTGTCGAACCCCCAATGTTGGTCTTGGGTGGGCTACAAGACGTGTATCCTGACCCAGAATTCTGCCACACCAATGGGTTTTTCTTCAGGTCTGTTAAAGAAAGCAATTCTTACAACAAGATTAGTAGCAGTCTCTGTTAAAGGCAGTTTCGGTAAAAGCTTCCTTTGTAAAACCAGTAGGAAGCACCCTTAAGATGGTGCCAACTATTTACAAGGACAGTTTGTGATCATGCACAGTCCATCATTCAGCAGTTCGTGGAAGCAATGATGAAACTTGTGCAAAACTGATGCAAAAGTGAGGATCCCTTTAAGCAGGGGACCCCTTTAAGAGTTAACCCTTGACGTGTCTAAAGTAGGAAAAGGAAATGTTTGTGAACTATGTACAATCTTTTCAGTGTTCTGTTACTGCAACTCTGGAGGTAGCAATGGTGGAGGTAACCCTGTTGGGTACTGGCGGCTACCAGGTGCTACATAGGGGGCCCCCTCACTCCAGATGGGGGTCTGAGTGCCCACTGAGTTTTGTTCAGGGGTAACCTTAGCAAAGGTTACCGTTGGAGTTGGCTCTGTGGCCATGACATTTTCTGTGGTAGTGACTAGAGTTGAGCGACTTTTACTTTTTTCGGATCGAGTTGGGTTTCGAGTTGGGTGAAATATGCCGATTGTTTCGAAAAGTCAGGGGCTGACTGAAACACGAAACCCAATGCAAGTCAATGGGGAATCAAAGTCGGCAGTGAGTGGATGACAGGAAAACACCTACAGTGCCCATTTTAATGCCAAAAACATCAATTCTTATTATTTAAGCTTGTCAATCTTAATTTACTTTATAATAATAGTTAGGCATTGAAGACTGGGGTTTATATGGCTAAAGTTGTGGGGGGGTAGGGCTGGATCAAAATGGTCGTGGGCCCAGGAAACGCGGAATACGTCAAGGCGGTGGAGCAGGGAGAGGTAAGTATTTCAACTTTGCAAGTGCTGTGATCCTGAGCAAGCAGGGGGGGTCCACTCGTTGGCTCTGGCACAGGGCCCCTCATAGTACGGCGGTGTGTTTGACGGCGGGTGGCGCTGTCGGGGTCGTCACGACAATACCCTTCATCCACCAGTCATTCCAAATCAGAATAAAGCAGTGGTACCGGAGTGAAGAATGAGTCAGACAAAATGCTGGTTCAAACTCAGTGCCTGCTCGTGTGTAACGTCACAGCAACGACTGAACTTTATTTCCTGATACACTACATTACATGATCTATTGGGGGAAGGTGTGCAGAGGGCGGGGATAGGCAGGGGTTAAGCAATGTATCTAGTATTCAGTCCTTCTGGTTGGTCTGACGTCATATGATGGATCCTCCTTCATCCACGTCACTTTGAGTTTCCATTTCTCCAGAAACGAAACTTTAGCTTCAGAAACGAAAGTAGCTTTTTGGCAAGAACAAAAAGTAGGGCAAAGGTGAATACTGGCAGCCATCTTACATGCATTAGCAAGCAAAGGGGAAAAACTTATTGTTTCACAGCATAAGAATATATAAAAGTACAAAAGAGTATAAAGAAAATATATTTTTACCTTGACAATCCCCCCTAAACACTAAGTTTTTCCTTAAAAAGAAAGTTCCTTCGAGACTGTCCATGTGATGGGGAAAGGGGAGGTGGATTTCTTCATCCAGACACCTCAGAAGCTCTCCCCTTGCGAGAGGCCTCCAGGCAGCTGAACCCTTCACTAGCTTTACATAGAGTTCTCCCGCTGTCCCTAAACTAAATCTCTTAGCAACATCTGAGAGTAAAGGGTTTTGTCTAACATCTTGAGGGGGACATACTTAGGGATTTCCCCTGGATCAGTGCCATCGCACTCTAGTGGGTCTACTTCTTGGTTGAGGAAGGTGCCAGTCGGAGTTGCCTCAGTGATAACCTTTTTATACAGGGGAATAACACAACAGAGAATTATCGATCCAACTACAAGAAGGGCAATCAGTAGTGTTGAGCGATACCGTCCGATACTTGAAAGTATCGGTATCGGATAGTATCGGCCGATACCCGAAAAATATCGGATATCGCCGATACCGATACCCGATACCAATACAAGTCAATGGGACATCAAGTATCGGAATGTATCCTCATGGATCCCAGGGTCTGAAGGAGAGGAAACTCTCCTTCAGGCCCTGGGATCCATATTAAAGTGTAAAATAAAGAATTAAAATAAAAAATATTGTTATATTCACCTCTCCGGCGGCCCCTGGACATCAGCGGGAGGATCCGGCGTCCGGCACGGCTTCTTTCTTCAAAATGCGCGCCTTTAGGACCTGTGGAATGACGTCCCGGCTTCTGATTGGTCGCGTGCCGCCCATGTGACCGCCACGCGACCAATCAAAAGCCGCGACGTCATTCCTCAGGTCCTAGAAGGCGCTCATTCTAGGACTTTAGCTGAGGAATGACGTCGCGGCTTCTGATTGGTCGCGTGGCGGTCACATGGGCGGCACGCGACCAATCAGAAGCCAGGACGTCATTCCACAGGTCCTAAAGGCGCGCATTTTGAAGAAAGAAGCCGTGCCGGACGCCGGATCCTCCCGCTGATGTCCAGGGGCCGCCGGAGAGGTGAATATAACAATATTTTTTATTTTAATTCTTTATTTTACACTTCCGATACCGATACCCGATATCACAAAAATATCGGATCTCGGTATCGGAATTCCGATACCGCAAGTATCGGCCGATACCCGATACTTGCGGTATCGGAATGCTCAACACTAGCAATCAGTACTAGACAAGCTTGTTGAAGAAATCCTTTGAGCCCACCCAACCAACCGGAAAAGAAAGATATGTCTACTCCTGCATTAGATTTTACTTCTGCTGCTAACCCATTTATCTTTTTAAGAGCTATCATGGTCTTTCCATTTACCCCAGAGTTCTGAGGGATATAGGTACAACACTCCTCTCCCATCATCCCACAGACTCCTCCTTTCTCAGCTAAGATCATATCAAGGGCTAGTCAGTTTTGGAGGGTCATTCTAGTGTTAGGGCCCAATTCCTCAACTATACCTTGGAAAGCATCACAGATAAAACTGGCAAAACTTTGTTCACTGTAATTTATGTAATTGATCCAATCAACATTTTTTTTATTAATCTGCACATGTGGATTAAATTAGCAAAGCTAGCATAGATCTAGTTCTGGGCTTTAAATTAGTCAGGCACCCCCCTTGGCACTCCAATGCCATCGACATATACCAATGGATTTTCTTCATAACTCATGTGGAGCTGATCGAGACTTCTCCTCCTTCTGGTATATTCATCAGGTGTCTCCGGATCCCAAGGTAAAATCTTGAACTGCACAGCCAGTTTAACAAGGGTGCATTGACCTGTCCAGGCATTAGGCAACCTAGGACGGAGCTTACCATCTCCACATAACCAATAAATGTCGTACATGTACTGTGTATGATTAACTAGCAAATCAGTATCTAGGGAACTGTTCTCTTTGCAGAAACCTGTCTCGAAGACCCCTACTGGTGTACCTGTAGTGTCGTGGGAATTATAGCAGGTATAATTATCAGCTAATACAGTTATCCCTCCTGGGACCTTTAGTTTAGGTGCTTCATGAATTAGTGGAACATAATCTGAGCAATCAGTGGGCTTTAGACCCTTCAACAGATTCATAACACAGGCAGTGGTATTGTCATCAGGAAAAAACAATGCATGTGTGTATAGATGTGTATTTGCTGCGGCACAAGCAATACATCCTACAGAGATATTCTGGACTCTTACATTGTATCTTACCCATTCTAACCATAAATTTGTCCTTGGGGCTGTTTGTGTTTCTATGGAGAAGACTTCTTGCCAACTGAGACTTGGAATTGGGATTACTTCGTTAACTATATTTTGCAAACGTTCACCTGGGCCTGTTTTAGCTGTACTGGTAACGGGGGCCTTGGTTGGTCTGAAGCTAATATCCTGGAGCTGTATATGGCCTAAATTCTCATAGTATCCACTATTAAACACATTATGAAAATATCTTCCCAGTACAATTGTTATCTCTGGTAACACATATATAATACTGGATAATTCCCTCTACCACCCGCTGAGTCTCGGGGCACTTGACTACATCGCAGAAATCAAATCACCAGATATTTACCGGGGCCGTTAGGTTTACCCAGAGAATAGTGGCACCGGAATTCTTATTTACAATAGGGGCCGGGAAGGTAGGGGCAAAGATGGCCCCCAGCCTCAGGACCAAAAACAACAGCAACATTTTCCTTCGATCACCACTGTGACTAAGCGCTGGTTCGGTCTCTTTTGCAGTGTGAAGCGTAGATCCAGGTGCTCTTTCCTTCAAGTTTTACTGACATAGCTTTTCACGACCATAAGACCACCAGGCTTCAAATTGTGACCAATATCGGTTTCTGCTGAATCTGGAAGGGAAAAAGAAACTAAAACATGGGTGTTAGCAACATTTTTTACTAAGCTGAATAACATATTGAACAGCACAGTCAGTTTCTTCTGACAACTACTAAGACTGAAAATTTACAACTGAGAACCTAGCACCAAACAATATCTCATATGGGGACTGGCCATGTTTTGCAATAGGGGTAGCACGAATATATAAGAGCCCTGGCCATGGAGCCTGCATCATTTTGGTCAATTGTCCCTTCAGTGTGTCGTTCAGCCTCTTAACTTTCCCACTAGATTGTGGATGGTACGGAGTATGGAGAGCTACAGTGGATCCAAGCATTGTCAGAACCTCCTGATACACATGAGAAGAAAAGTCCGGGCCTTGGTCACTTTCATCAACTTCTGGAACACCATATCTGCATATAACTTCCATCACCAGTTTCTTTGCTGTGGTCTTTGCAGTCACGTTGGTAACAGGGAATGCTTCTGGCCAACTGGAGAACATGTCGACAACCACCAGACAATATTCATACCTTCCAGACTTAGGCAACGTGATATGGTCCACCTGGAGCCTTTGGAAAGGATAGTCGGGCTTAGCAAGATACTTCGGGGGTACACGTTGAAGTTGACCGGGATTGCAGATCTGACAGATACCTCGATATGTGGGCCCATGCGCCCACGTGGCAATAGCAGGGTACATACGCTTAGGGAGACACACAAGTTGGTCCTTTTTCCAGCGACCATTGTCCATACGTGCTCCATCAGCTTTCCACTGCTTCACTTCTTCCTTTGGAGACATTCTCTGCATCGTCATTAAGCGGTCTTGCGGGGTCCGGCAGAAAACCTCAGCCTGTCGTAGATCATCAGGTTCCTGTAGAGTCAGTGTTTCTTGTAACTGTTTATGCTGAGAGCGTGTGGTCACCATAGCTGGTATGGTCTGTTCAACGGGTAGGAGAGCAGCAGCTTTTGCTTACATATCTGCAAAGGCGTTACCACCAGTCTGTGGACTGTTCCTAGGACCGTGCTCCTTAACTTTGATAATGGCCACCTGAGTAGGTAATTCGATTGAGTCCATGAGGGTTTTAACAGCTTCAGCATTCTTCACTGAGTCCCGGCGGTGGTAACAAATCCTCGATTGGCCCATAGGGCTCCGAAATCATGAGCAATACCAAATGCATACTGTGAGTCCGTGTATATATTAGCCCGCCTGTCTTTGGCCAGAACACATGCAGTAGACAGATCCTGAAATTCTGCTTCTTGTGCTGACAGGGAGGGAGGGAATGCAGCTCCGTGCAATACAGTGTCTTCTGTAGTAACAGTGTATCCGGTGTGAAATCTGCCAAAATCATCAGCATATCTTGAACAGTCTTTCAGGGCCTTGTAGAGAAATTGCATTATGCGGGATGCGTCCGGTATCCACTGACAACAATAAGTACATAGTCCAAGGAAACACTGGAGCTCAGTCTCATCTTTTGGAAATGGAATGGAGCTGACGGCTATTTTTCTTCTTTCTTCTGTGAGGTGTCTGGCACCCTGAAGGAGACAGTGACCCAAAAATATCACTTGACCAAGGCAGAACCGAAGTTTCGAGGCCGAAACCTGACAGTTCAGATCTGCCAGATACTTGCGAAAACTAACAGTGGCAACAATGGCTTCCTGCTCTGTCTGTGCACACAACAAAAAACAAAAAATTACCCACATACTGAAGCAACGTGACATAGGGATATTCTAACTGACAGGGTTAACAACACTATCCCCCCTATTTTTTTTTTTTTTTTACAGGCATTAATTGGGGGTGGATCTGGGCCTATCAGGGCCAGCATAACCGTGGAAAGGGCATGTAAGATATACATCTCATTATATTCATCTACATAGGGGTTATATAACGCAAGGACCATCTGACCATCATCTTGGCTCACCAACTCTCTAGGTCTGCTCAGGTGCACTTATACGTCCATCATATTGTCTTTGTCTGTCTAATGGGAAAGGTTTGTTCTCAGGGTCAGCCAATTATTTTAGCGTAGCTAGCTAGTCAGAGGGCTTCCAGGGATAATACTCCTGTATCTGTCTTACACTACCTGATGTGGTTGGTTCTCTGGTGGTGGGGGTGACTAGATGACCGGTTGGGGGTGACATGACATGCTGGTCTACAGCTCCTTCCCAAAAGGATTACTGTCAGCTTACTCCCAAAGTTAATGTCCCCACTACCCACAATCCTGTGTCAGCTTCTTATGTCACTACATGTGATCTTATCTGGACAGGAATCAGTGTAATTCACTTAGATTGGGTTGCAGCACAGATTATACAAGTATTTCTCCAGGCTGGGTTTGTCTGACTGCAATATTTACAAGTCCATCTGTCTTGTCTTGGTCTGAGAATTAACATGGCAAGAGAGATTTCCAGACACAGGGTTAAAATGGATATTGGAGCGTAAGACTGGATTTGTGTAAGGGAGGGGGGCTGGAGTCTGTTTCTTGGGCCACTGATAAGGAACCGAGCTGCGTGCCGTGTCCTTGAAGCTGTGGCGGGGGGAGGGGGACTAGAGAGCGAATAAAGATCGCGGCAGCTGCTGATACAGAATGGGTTAAGTTCTTCTGGACTCAGCGCGTACTGAACCAAGGACAGAATATACACAACTCCATATTCTTCAGCGCAGCCGGCCCCCCTTTCTCTGGCCCGCAGCACAAAGAGGAGAAGTCAAAAAAACAATTCGCGCAGGGGTTCACCCCTCCCATCAGCTTTAAACACAGAAATAAGAATTTACAGCATTCCTCAACACAAAAGAAAACAATAACGCAGCTATTTGACTCCCCCCTCCCATGGGGTGTTTTGGAAAACCACAGTAACGGAATACAGCAATTCTCAGACTCAATTAATTTCTACAAAACCTTCACACAATTCCTATGCCAGAACACCTCAGAAAAACCAATGATTGAGATATTTTATAACCAAACACGGGCTCTGCATCCTCTGATTCTCCCTCTCCATCAACCTCTTTCCATTCCTCGTTCTTTAAACCTCACGCAACTCGCAGATGAGCTTGCGCTTGTTCTAACAGTCCTTCATCTTTCAACATTCTTGACTGCCTTCTTGCCCTCCCGTGACTCTACTATTGTCTTGACTTCCACAGCATCCTCATCTAACCTGTGGGGCACGGACTTCTTCTGCTATAAGAGACGCAACATGACTCACAGAATACTACGCCCTTCTGCAGTAGGCCGCTGACAGCGGTAACAACACTGGTTTCCCATCGAAAAAAAACACGGAGCCTCGCGTTCGACGTGTTGTCCCTAACCCCATGAACACCAGTGATTAACAGTCTACCCTGTCACGATATTCTAACCAGTCGGGAGGCGGTCTCCTAGTGAGAGCCCTCCACAGTAAAACAGGTGGTCCCCTCTCGGGACGTCTTAATTACCTAGTTGGTACAATATCACAGAGGCTGCGTCTCCTATCTCTTCTCAAAGCCGCCCCCAATCCACAACTTCTTCAATCTTTCACTCTATCACTACTAGGCAATAGTCACGGGTAGGGTGGTTGAATGGAGTACAATAACCGGTGGAGGAGGTGTGGTGTACACGAGGACGCGCAGAGTGCGACGTCTCTCAGTTGCTGGTTCGAAGCGTGGCACGGGATCGCGCTCGGTCTCACCACTCGACCGGTCACTCCCCAGACCCAAGGAGATCACAGACTAACCAATAATGGCTGAAACACTAGCAAGTGTGACACATACATAGTGTTTGGAGGGTGATCAGTCCTCGAGGTCAGCCACTACGGGTGTCGTCCACGGACGTACAGGCATGGGTCCAGGGGGTCTCGGATCGCGGGCCACGCCCCACGTTGGTTGCGCCAAATTGTCGGGGTCGTCACGACAATACCCTTCATCCACCAGTCATTCCAAATCAGAATAAAGCAGTGGTACCGGAGTGAAGAATGAGTCAGACAAAATGCTGGTTCAAACTCAGTGCCTGCTCGTGTGTAACGTCACAGCAACGACTGAACTTTATTTCCTGATACACTACATTACATGATCTATTGGGGGAAGGTGTGCAGAGGGCGGGGATAGGCAGGGGTTAAGCAATGTATCTAGTATTCAGTCCTTCTGGTTGGTCTGACGTCATATGATGGATCCTCCTTCATCCACGTCACTTTGAGTTTCCATTTCTCCAGAAACGATACTTTAGCTTCAGAAACGAAAGTAGCTTTTTGGCAAGAACAAAAAGTAGGGCAAAGGTGAATACTGGCAGCCATCTTACATGCATTAGCAAGCAAAGGGGAAAAACTTATTGTTTCACAGCATAAGAATATATAAAAGTACAAAAGAGTATAAAGAAAATATATTTTTACCTTGACAGCGCCTCCCACTGGCAGAGACACTTTTGCGTAATATGCGGGGCCCTGTGCCAGTGATGTTGCTAACGAGTATGCCCCCCCACCTGATGAAGGAACCTGCACTTTCATCTGCACCTTCCTCTTTGTGCCCGTGTAAGGTGGTATAGTATGTGGGAAGGGGAACCTGACTTACAGCAGGGTCAGATTCTGGCTGTGTAGAGTGCAAGGGTCTAGGTCAATGTACCAGCAGACTCATCTAGCAGTGGCTGGGCAATGGGCAGCATGAGGAGGAAACACAGATATAGGCCCAAATAATAAAGTAGGCTAAATGCAGTTCAAAATTGGTAACAGGATTAAACAGGCGGCATTGCTTTGTTCAGTGGAGGAAAACTGTAATGAGTGGCAGACACAATTAGTAGGCCCAAATAATAAAGTGGGCTAAATGTCTGCCAAAAAATTGTTCATAAATAAACAGGAGGCATAGCTAGGTACAGGGGTGGGCTCCTCTGCTGAGCAGCAGACAGTGGTAGTAGGCGCAAAGTATTAACTGGTCTTAATGGAGGCCAGGGCCCCTGTATATTTTAACTATCATCTATCATTTCAACAAATTTGTATTGGCAGTGCCATTGAAGGATTTAACAGCACAGACTACAAAGTGGTGGAGCAGGGAGAGGTAAGTATTGCAAGTGGTAGAGCACTGTTCGAGCCGGGGGGAACACTCTCTCGTGGGAAGCAGTACTGGCACAGGGCCCCTCATATTACGATGGTGTGTCTGACGTTGGTTGTGCACCACCACCGTCAGAGACACTTCATTGTACTATGAGGGACCCTGTGCCAGTGCCGTCACCCAAGAGTGGGGCCCACCTACCTGTCCAGGCAAACGGCATTCGCACGGGTGCTTGCGCCAGGTGGTGACCACGGCCCTGTGGGGGGAGTCAGCCCATTTAGGGAGGTATAAAAATGGCCTATGGTGGACATTCAGCAGCTGCAAATGGAGGAATTGGAGAAGTCAGTAAGAGGAGGCCAAAAGCAAGACATTTTTCAGGCAAGCTACATGTCAGCAAGGGAAGGTGGGGCAAAATAATTTGAAATCCATGATTGGTTCATTTTAATGAAGGTTAGATCATCAACATTCTGGGTAGCCAGACGTGTCCTTTTTTCGGTCACTATTGAACCAGCAGCACTGAAGAATCTTTCTGATAGCACACTAGCAGCAGGGCAAGCTAGCTCCTGAATGCATATTCTGCCAATTCAGGCCAGGTGCCTATTTTAGATGTCCAGTAATCAAAGGAGATTGACCTGTGAGGGAGAACATCGATAAGGGAGGAAAAGTAGTTCATAACCATACTGGACAAATGCTGTCTCCTGTCACTTTGAATCGATGCAGCAGTACCTGTCGTGTCAGCGGTCATTGCGAAATCACTCCACAACCTGATCATAAAACCCCTCTGTCCAACGCCACTTCAGATTTGTGCACCTCTAACACCTCTGCCATGTTGCCCCCTACGGCTCGTGTGAGAACCATCACCGCCGCTGTGTGCTGGGAATGCCTGAACCAAACGGTCTACAAGAGTTGCTTGTTTGGTAGCCAATATTTGCTCAAGGTTCTCATGTGCCATGATATTTTGTAGTTTTCCTTTATATCGTGGATCCAGGAGGCAGGCCAACCAGTAATCGTCATCGGTCATCATTTTGATAATGCGGGGGTCCCTTTTTAGGATATGCAAGGCATACTCAGCCATGTGGGCCAATGTTCCAGGTGTCAATTCACTGCTTGTGCTGGGTTGAGGAGCACTTTCTTGCAAATCAACATCACTTGTGTCCCACAAAAACCCTGTACCTGACCTTGCAATGCCACCAGTTTCTATTGCCCCCTGAGAAGCATCCTCCTACCATAAATATTCATCCCCATCCTCCTCCTCCTCTTCGTCCGCCACCTCGTCCAGGAGAGTTCCCTGAGCAGACAATGGCTGACTCTCATCAAGGCTTCCCTCCTCCTCGGCTGCAGACGCCAGCCCCTTAATGTGCGTCAAACTTTGCATCAGCAGACGCATTAGTGGGATGCTCATGCTTATGATGGCGTTGTCTGCACTTACCAGCCGTGTGCATTCCTCAAAAAACTGAAGGACTTTACAGAGGTCTTGTAGCTTCGACCAGGAGCAGGGCTGGTAACTCCAGATAATTTTTGAGGAAGCACTGCACCACCAGGTTCAAGGTGTGAGACAGGCAAGGTATGTGTTTCAGTTCTGAAAGGGCTATGGCAGCCATAAAACTCCTTCTGTTATCATTGACTACCTTGCCTGCCTCAAGATGTACACTGCCCAGCCATGACTAAGTTTGTTGCTGCAAGTATTCGGCCAGTACTTCCGCGGTGTGTCTGTTGTCGCCCAAACACTTCATTTGTAACACAGCCTGCTGACGCTTACCACTAGCTGTTCGATAATAGGACACCTCGTGTGCAACACTGGCAGCTGCGGATGGGGTGGTCGTGCGACTGCGCTCTGTGGACAAGCTTTTGCTTCTGGAGGAGGAGGAGGGTTGGCGAACGCCTACAGCCAACTGTTTCCTAGACCGTGGGCAAGGCAGAACTGTCCCACTATGGCTGTCCCCTGTGGATCCTGCATCCACCACATTAACCCTGTGCGCCATGATGGACACGTAACGTCCCTGGCCATGCCTACTGGTCCATGCATCTGTTGTGAGGTGCACCTTTCCACTGACTGATTGCCTCAGTGCATGGACAATGTGGTCTTTGACATGCTGGTGGAGGGCTGGGATGGATTTCTCGCAAAGAAGTGCCGACTGGGTAGGTCATAGCGTGGTACTGCGTAGGCCATCAGGTCTTTGAAAGCTTCGCTTTCAACCAACCGGTAGGGCATCATCTCTAACGAGATTAGTCTAGCAATGTGGGCGTTCAAACCCTGTGTACGCGGATGAGAGGATGAGTACTTTCTTTTCCTAATGAGAGTCTCTTGTAGGGTGAGCTGGACTGGAGAGCTGCATATGGTGGGACTAGCGGTGATGGTGGTGGACATGGCGGAATGAGAGAGGGTTGGTGATGGTATTCTTGATGTTGGCCTACATACAGTGTTTCCTACCAATAACCTTGTGATTCCCTGACTACTTTGGCCTTGCGATGATACCTCCACATTTGCTGCTGGTGGTGTCCTAACCGGTGGGCTTACAGTGAGGAAAGCAATGTAGCGCTGCTGACTACCTTCATTCTGAGCAGGTGCACCAACGGTACGGGACATTTGGTAGTTAGTCCAGGCTTGCAAGTGCATGCTGGTTAAATGTCTAAGCATGCACGTTGTATTTAAATTTTGAAGATTCTTCCCTCTGCTAAAGGTCTTTGAGCATTTCTTACAGATAACTTTTGACTGATCATTCGGATCTTGGTTACAAAATTGCCACACTACACTCTTCCTACTATGGAATACCTTTTCAGGCATTGCACAATGTGCTACTTTCACCGGATGGCCACGCTGTCCTAAAGCTGTTTTTGTTTTTGACAAACGTTTTTGGCCTGATACGGGCCTGCCAGATGACAACTGTTGCGATGTAGATGGCTGCTGCGGATCATTCTCCGCTTCAGACCTACTGGCAGCGGCACCCTCTTCCCCAATGGCTGCCAATCTGGGTCAACAACTGGGTCATCTGTCACCTCCTCTTCAATGTCATGTGCACCTTCCTCTGTGTTACCGTGTAAGGTGCTATAGCGTTCGGGACGGGGCACCATAGTCTCATCAGGGTCAGATTCTGGCTCAGTACACTGCGAGGGCAATGTAGTGATCTGAGTCAATGTAACAGCATAATAATCTAGCTGTGGCTGTGCATCAGTGCACTCCATGTCCGATTCATCTTGTAATGGGCAGTTAACAATTTCCCGTTCTAACCCAGGCACGGTATGTATAAAGAGCTCCATGGAGTAACCTGTAGTGTCGCCTGACGCATCCTTCACTTTTGGTTTGGGTGAAGGACACAAGGAAACGTCTTGTTCCTGACCGGGAGTATCCACTGACGACTCGCTGCTTTTATATTTGGAACTTTCTGAAGAGGAGGCGAAAGAGCTAGAGGCTGAGTCAGCGAGGAAAGCCAAAACTTTTTCCTGCTGCTCCGGCTTTAAAAGCTGTTTTCCTACTACCAGATAAGGGAGCCTTCGAGGCCTTTTGTAGCCAGATGATGACGCTGGCTCAACACCTCCAGCCTTAGGTGCTATTGTGCTTTTGCCACTACCACCAGATGCACCACCACCATCAGTACCAGCTGGCAACCACCGCCCATGGGCTCTTCCACCAGACTTCCTCATTTTTTGGAAAATCTAACCAAAATAACAACCGTTATATGGTACTGTAAAACAAGGTAGAAGGTGTATATAAACTTGTTGAGAATTTAAATCTCCCTTGTTTTGGGAGACTGAACCAAAACTCAGGCCCTGTGCATAAAACAACACAATGTAAGTGGCAGAAAGTGGCTAGCTGATATATGACAAACTAACAGGACTGCAGTATATCCACTTTGTGAGAATTTGAATCTCACTTTTTTGGGGGGAGGCTGAACCAAAACTCAGGCCCAGTGTATATAACAACGCAATCTAAGTGGCAGAAAGTGGCTGGCTGATATACGACAAACTAACAGGACTGAAGTATATCCACTTTGTGAGAATTTGAATCTCCCTTTTTTTTGGGGAGACTGAACCAAAACTCAGGCCCAGTGTACAGTATATAACAACGCAATCTAAGTGGCATAAAGTGGCTGGCTGACATACGACAAACTAACAGGACTGCAGTATATCCACTTTGTGAGAATTTGAATCTCACTTTTTTAGGGGGAGACTGAACCAAATCTCAGGCCCAGTGAATAAAACAACACAATGTAACTGGCAGAAAGTGGCTGGAAGATATATGAAAAAATACAAGGACTGTAGTACAATTTCAATCTCCCTACAATGATCTCAGGAAAAGTATGGCAGCAATAAAAAGGACTGCTGCACACAAAAGTGTGGACAAATAAACAAGATAACTGTGCAGAAAGGAGCAACATGATTTTTGCTTTTAAAAAAGCAGTTGGCTTGCACAGCAGCGTGCAAACAGCAATGCAGCTGTCAGGGAGCCTTATAAGGCAGCCTAATAAGCTACAGAGCTGATGCACAAAAATATAGCCTCCCCTGTCCCTGCAAAGAAATGGTGGTGTTGGACAGTGGAAATCGCTACAGCACAAGCCGTTTGGGGGTTAATCTTCCCTCCCTAACTATATCCCTTCTTCTGATGAAGCTGCAGCAACCTCTCCCTATGATAACATCGGCAGAAGTAAGATGGCGGTCGGCGTGCACGCCCCTTTATAGCCCCTGTGATGCCGCAGAAAGCAAGACAATCACTGTCATGCCCTTCTCTAAGAGGGTGGGACCGGACCTATGTCATCACGCTGCCCACACTCTGCGTCCTCCTTCATTGGCTGAAAAATGGCGCTGACAGCGTCATATGAAACGCGACTTTTGTGCGCAGATCGGCAACCTCATGGCTGATCCCACACTAGGATCGGGTCGGGTTTCATGAAACCCGACTTTGCCGAAAGTCGTCGATTTTTGAATTTGTCCGATCCGTTTCGATCAACCCTAGTAGTGACAGTGCATACGGTGGTCCTTGTAAAAGTACAGGTAGGGGTGACAGTGGTGGCGGTTGTAGTAGCAGTTGTCTTGACACAAGGTGGCACTGTTGTCACAGGAGACGGCATAGCTGGGATTTTAGTATGGTGCTTCTTAGTGTCCCTTTGCTTATGAACATTCAGGGCAAACCAGCCTTTCTCACCAAAGTGCCTGGTGTAAGTGACATTGTCTCCCGGATACAAGTCTCTGTCTGGATGTCCTTCCCAGAGGTGAGATTCCACATCCCTTCGGTTAACAAAGATCTCCGCATAGAGTCCCTGCTCCTTGATGAAACCACAACCTCCTTGTAGTTTGAATGTTACAACTGTGCTCTGCTTACGCGGGCCTGGTTAGTGGTGCAGTCCTTGCGAGCCTGGGCGTTAACTTGTAAGTCTCCTTGGTCAAAGGCTCTGCTTTGGACCTGGTGTCTTTCCTTGGTTTCCTCCCACTTGCGGGGGAGTTGGGTCTGGCAGTCCTCCCAACTTAGAACTTCCAGAGTTTCTCCTTTCTGCTTTTCCCGGGGAACCCCATAAAGTATGACCCAGGATTCACCCAGCGGTACACTGTCCGTTCTGCATATAACTCACCCGGCAGAGTGGTGGGCGCAATTGGGCCTGCATGAATTGCTCCATTCCCGTGGCCTGGTCCCAAGGCTCAAGGCGCTGGAGCCAGTGGGTACCGCGGGGAGGTGGCGCTGCTATGGGGCCTATCAGCAGTTCCTCTGTCACCGGGGCAGGGTCGGCGTCCTTAACTGCCGCAGCAGTGTCCTCGGTGTTGGTTGGTTCTGCTGGCAGCGGCGTCTGCAGCGGTGCTGGCAGCGGCTCTGGAAGCGGTGTTGATGGCGGTGCCGGTGGGTCCTCCGCAGGCGTTGTCCGGTATGCGGCCTTGGTGTTCACCCGCAGCTACAGGAGCTGGTGGATTAGCTCTTCCACACCGACCACTCCGGCCTGCAGAAAATCAGCGCCAACTGTGGATGCCTGGTCGCGGTGCCTCTCCAGGTGGCTGGGGGAGTCCTCTTCTCCAACCCCACGCTCTGGATCCGGGCGGCTGGCCATGGCGTCCTCCACGTGGCTCGCTCCTTCCTCATCCTTTTCCCGCTCTCTTCTCCGGGGGCAGTTTCTCTTTCTTTGTCTTCACCCGCCATTGAGGATCAGGAGGCGGATCTCGGCTGTTGACGGACACGTCCTCAAGGTACAGAGATATTTGGACTGGGCGGCCATTATTTTTCGCGCTTCTCAGTTTGTTCACGCCCACGATGATACACCCTTCTTCTTCTTCTGCGCTCCTCATGGCGCTGTAATGGCGGCGGTTTTGGTGGGAATTTTGGCGGGAAATGGCAATAGACAGTCTTTCAGCAAATCATAGTTCTGGCACAGTCCTTAGGCACACATGACCTGATTTTCAGGCTTAAGTATATCCTGTTCGTGATGCCAAAGTTTTGGAGCGCCCCCGTAGGGCAGTGGGGTACTCGGAATCGGGCCCTTCGGTTATCAAGGGGGATGTCACGGTAGCTGACCCGGTCCGTGGTCCATTGGAAATGGGGGAAAGGTCTTTAAATGGTAAATGTTTGTGACGCGACCTGTGGTATTCAGTCAGGGTGACCGACGCTGCTTAGGGGTCCACTGGGTGATATTATGGCAGCTAGATGGTATACCTTCCCACAGGTGAAGTATGTCCCCAGGGCTTCCCAGTGTATAGATAGTGGATGATGTAAGGCGCAGTGAATAACAAGGACACAAGGTTGCAGACTCTTTACCTTTTACTGAAGGCTTCAGCATCCACAATCCAGAGCACCAGATCACAGGGCTGGCAGAGTCCGGCCGGTCTGAAGGCAAATCCAGAGTCCCCTTATCCAGGTGGAAAACAGTAGACTTCCTCTAGCGCCTGGGTGTTGTAGTTCCTTCCTGCTGAGCTTCTTGGTAAGGTCCTCACAACTGTTGTAGATGTTCTAGATGTTATGTCTCTCTCTTTCCCTCAGATGGATAGGAACAAACCCGTATGACTGGTGGCCTGAGGCTTTTTACAGGGACTCTAGCACGCCCCAGCCCCCACAAGTTGCCACCGTGCCTCCTGGGTATAGGTCAGCCAGGTAATATGGAATTAGCTGTCCTGATGGTCTCTGGAGCAAGGCATGGAGACGATTGCTCCCTCGGTGTTCCGGCTACCGGATCCTGCGCCTCAGAAGGAGGCAGCCTGTATAGGGCAGAACTCCTTCTGGTTTCCTCTCCTTTTGCTATGACTTCGGTTCTCACCCTCTACAATACAATTCGCTGTTCTTGTCTCTTTCTTAGGATGCTGCCGCATCGGTAGGCAGTCGCAGCTCCGTGGCCTTCTGTCTAGGCCTCTGACAGGATCCCACCCCTGTCAGGGACCAACTACCTGAGCAGAGGTCAGATAGCAGCTAACTGGGTAAAGCCCAGCCAGCTTCTGCCTAACATCCTATCCAGACCACCAGTTTTACTTAATTGTGAAGAGTACCCTAATAAATAGGAGCATAGCTCCCCCTGGTGAACTGGAGTGTGAAGTGTGTTGTGTGGTTTGTGATACCTGGTAAAGTGATCTCCTTTATTGCCTTCAGACGTAACATCAATCCCCCCAGAGGAGAATGATATTACTGCAACGACCAGGACCCTGGGGTGCTGCAACAGTATAATGCCCCAAAGTAGTCCTCACACTGTATAATGGCCACCAAACTATATAATGGCCCTCATGCCATATGGTGGCCCCCTATGTAGTCCCAATTTTTGATGGTCCTCACAGTAGTCCCCACTTTAAGGGTCTCACATTAGCTCCCATACTGTATGAGGGCCCCCACACTAGTCCCCAAACTGTATATTGGCCCCCATACTGTATGACGGCTCCCACATTTTATGATGGCCCCCTAAATTAGTACCCAAACTGTATATTGGCTTCCTCATTAGCTCCCATACTGTATGAAGGCACCCATATTAGCTCCCATGCTGTATGATGGCCTCCATACTTTGAGGGGCCCCGGCAGTAGCACCTAAAATGTATGAGAGCCTCCCTCTCAACTGTATGAGGGTTTGCCACACTCTATGATGCCCCCACAGTCACACAAAAAGTTTTAAGTAAAATAAAAACATCATATATTCACCTAATCCAGGATTCCAATGCATTGATGTCCCTGCACGATGTCACTGATACGATCTCCATGCACTACCGCTCTCAGCCATGGCAGGATGATGTAATGGCCGAGATGTTCTGACCTTCCTGTGCAGGCGCCGATCCCTCAACCATTGCATCATCCTGCCGTGGTTGGGAGTGGTAGTGAACAGAGATTGTATCTCTCTGCTCTGCCATAGAGTTATACTGTATTGGCACGCTATGCACACTGATACAGTTAAGGGTAGCATAGCTGTGAGTGGGCTCCTCAGAGCTCGGAGACCGGGGCAACTGCCCCCTCTGTCCTCCTGGTAGCTACACTACTGCTCCCCCCACACAGTATACACTGTAACACCCCCAGTCCATTAAAGTTCACAGCAGCTCAGGGTGTACAACAATGAATTTAATTGATCCCCCCCATGTGCCTCAAAGTATAACATCCACCAGACCAGAAGTACTCAGTGCCACACGCAGTACACAAGGTACTATGTCCCCAGACCCTAACAGTAAACAATGCAACCCCCCATATGCACACACAGAGTATAAAGTGTAGCAGACCTCCAGCCCCTCATAACTAATTTGGTATCAGACCACCAGTCTCACATAATATACATTGAAGCAGACCCACAGCAACCCTCATAATACACATTGCTGCAGATCTCCCAAGCCCATCATGAGATACATTCCTACAGGCCCACCACAATATACAATATACATTGTTGCCACCCCCACAACAATATACATTTCTGCAGACCCTCATAATATTAGCCCTCCATCCAGCCCACCACAATGCACAGTACATATACCCTGACACTACGCATCAATTTTACCATTAATTTGCTGTCCAGGAGCTCCTTTGCAGCAGGAGTGAAACTCTGAAACATACAGTAGTTCCCTCTTGTTATGTACAGCCCTTACATATCGGATTCTCGTTATTTTTGTTATTTATACCTCCCTGTTCTTTATTACATATCGTCCTCTCTTGTAGATATAAACTGAAATGACGGCTAATGGAGCATGGGAAAGCTTCTTTTGTGATTGATGCGGCTGACGGACTGGTCTTCTGGTCAGATGCTGCTCCATCAGCTGTCTTTTTATGTTTAACAAGAGAGGACTATGTAATAAAGAGAAGGCACCTTGAATAACAAAAATAATGAGAATACTGTATCCATGTGAAGTGTCAGTGTGCTGACCAATTCTTTTTCTTGGACAGCACACAGACCCATTGAGAATCTCTTATTCTGATCTTCAAAATCGGACCAGAAAAGGACATGCCCTGCGGTTCGAGAGATCTCATTCTTGGATACGTGATTTTCACGGATGTGTGAATGGATCTGTGAAACTTTGAAACTTTGAATCTGTGTGCCGTCCAATAAAAAAATCTGACAGCACACAGACATTTCACACAAATGTGAGAATGAGGCCTAAGGGAAGATGTTTTATAAATAATAGAATTACTCCAAGTTTCACAGTATAAAGATTAAATAATTAAATCCAGTGACCACTGACATTTCGTCTGATCAGAGGCATTTTCTGTTGTTTCTTCTCCATCTGGTCAGACCTTCATGTCGACATCTTCCAGCCACAACCCACCTTGTCACACTGATCACCGCAACCCTGAAAATAATGCAGCGCCCCAGAGTCCTGGTCGTTGCAGTAATGTCGTTCTTCCACCAGGGGGAGAGATGTTACGTCTGATGGCACCAAAGGAGTTCACCCTGCCAGGTATCACAGCCACACAGACACTTCACACGCCGGCCACCAGGGGGAGCAAAAGGTTCTATCTATTAGGCCACTCCTCACACTTGGGTAAAACAGGGGGTTTGGTTAGGAAGTTAGACAGTTGCAGACAGAGGGAAGTAGGAGAAGGAGCCAGGAGGAGGAGAGGAGCAGACTGGGCTCGGCCCAGGAAGGAAAGGACGACACGTAGCTGCGCCTGCAACCCATGTGGCAGCCTCCTAAGAAAGGACAAGAAAGGAAGTGAGTGAGCACAGAAGTCGTAGCAACAGGAGTAAAACGCCAGTGGGAGACCAGCTAGAAGCAGGCTGCCTCCCACTGAGCGCAGATCCGGTAGCCGGAACACCGAGGGAGTAATAGACACTACGCTTTACTTCAGAGACTGGCAGGACAGTCGATTCCAAGTTGGCTGCCCGACCTAAGAACCTAAGCAGACAAGGTGGCAATGCGGAGGAGGGGCGACGCTAGGGTCCCTATAAAATAGCCTCAGGCCACCACCGTCATACGGGTTTGTCCTATCCATCTGGGGGACAGAGAGAAGAGTAACAAGAGTGAGGACCCTATGGGAGCTAATGCACGTAGGGACCTACTACGTTACTGTGTGCAAGGGGAATGCTACTGATTTCCATCTGGATAGGGGGACTCTGGAATTGCCATCAAACCGGCCGGACTCTGCCTACCCTGTCATCCGGCACCCTGGACTGTGGATGCTGAAGCCTTCAGTAAAGGTAAAGAGACTGCACCCATTGTGTCCTCGTTGTTTGCCACGTCTCACACCATCCACCATCACCATCTACACTTCTGGGAAGCCCTG
The DNA here is from genome assembly GCF_032444005.1 of Ranitomeya imitator. Lineage (NCBI taxonomy): Eukaryota > Metazoa > Chordata > Amphibia > Anura > Dendrobatidae > Ranitomeya > Ranitomeya imitator. The sequence goes on along the minus strand of NC_091287.1, from coordinate 433,635,153 downwards.
GGGATATACTTCACCTGTGGGAAGGTATACCATCTAGCTGCCATTCCATCACCCCAGCGGACCCCTAAGCAGCGTCGGTCATCCTGACCGAATACCACAGGTAGCGTCACGAACACTACCATTATCTACAAACTCTAGCCCCTTTTATTGGGCGCCCCTCATAGGGCCACGGTCTGGTTCGGGCCACCGTGACATCCCAGCCAAGGGAACTGAAGGACCCGGTACCGAGTACCCCATTGCCCTTACGTGGGGGCGATCCAATAACAAGGTCTCATATATTGTATATATACATTTGTTTTCTCCACACTGTGCACCTGAATACAGATATGTACTATACCATCATTATATATTACCACGCACCAATCAAAATATAAAGTGATTAGCCAACCCTGTGCCCCCCATTTACTATAATCTCCGGTGCCCAAAAAACATAAATTGATCAGTCACTCTTACTCTCCCCCAATTCATTTGAAGACTATGTGCAGATGCTGCGTTTTTGTTGCTTTTTCCCTCACAGATTTGTGGAAAATATGCAGTGTATTACAGTACAAGCAAAGTGAATGAGATTTCTGAAGTCTCATGCACACATTGCTTATTTTTCCTTGCAGATTGAGGGTATGTGCACACGTCCGGATTTTTCACGTTTTTTTTGCGGATTTTCCCGATAAAAACGCTATAAATCCGCATAAAAAACGCTCAAATTATGCATCCTATCATTTAGAATGCATTCCGCATTTTTTGTGCAGATGTATGCGTTTTTTTCCGCAAAAAAAACACAATCCGCAAAAAGAATGGCCATGCTCATTCTTTTTGCGGATTTTCTGCAGATTTCATGCATTCAGGAAAAAAAAACAAAACGCAAAAAAACCGCAAAAAATCCGCGCAAAAAAACCGCGAGAAAAACGCGAGAAAAACGCGCGGAAAAAAACGCGATTTTCTGGCAGATATCTCCGGATTTTGTCAGGAAAAAAACCTGACGTGTGCACATAGCCTTACAGCGGATTATAATCTGCAATTCCTGGCAGAGTATTTCAGCCTTACTAAGGAGTGAGGAAAAATATGCAACAAAAACGCATGAAAAATAAATTGGTAAAAACACGTATTTTATGCAGCATTTTTCCTGTCAACGCATCAGGATTTACAGCAGAATTTTACTGCTACAAATCCTGAATATGTGCACATAGACTTAGTCCCTGTCCTGTGTCCTACCCCCCTTCCCCACACACAGATTCATTATAAGTCCCTGATAGCGTCATACAGTGGGTCATACAGTGGGTACAGAAAGTATTCAGACCCCTTCAAATTATTCACTCTTTGTTTCATTGCAGCCATTTGGTAAATTCAAAAAAGTTCATTTTTTTCTCATTAATGTACTTTCTGCACCCCATCTTGACTGAAAAAAAACAGATTTAGAAATTTTGCAAATTTATTAAAAAAGAAAAACTGAAGTATCACATGGTCATAAGTATTCAGATTCTTTGCTCAGACACTCATATTTAAGTCACATGCTGTCCATTTCCTTGTGATCCTCCTTGAGATGGTTCTACTCCTTCATTGGCGTCCAGCTGTGTTTAATTAAACCAATAGGACTTGATTTGGAAAGGAACACACCTGTCTATATAAGATCTCACAGCTCACAGTGCAAGTCAGAACAAATGAGAATCAGAAGGTCAAAGGAACTGGCCAAGGCCTCCCCCTTTGCTTCTGATCACTGGGCCCCATACACTAGTAGGGGCACTAATGCCCTGATGACAGCCCTGGCTGCTCTTGTGACTCTCCTCACTCTGATGCTGATGTCTGTCTAAAATGCTAGGAGGAAGATGTGTTCACATGAGACAGATAAAGTCTTGTGCAAGCTTTTATCTATCTCAAGTGACCACGCCTTCCTTATAGCACTCCCTCTTTGTAAAGTGTTGGGAGAGGAGGCAGAGATGAGGTAGACAATAGCATCAAAGCAACGAGAATTGTGGGAGCAGCCAAGGACTAAGAATAAATATTTCTGTAAAGGTACCGTCACACTGAACGATATCGCTAGCGATCAGTGACGTTGCAGCGTCCTGGCTAGTGATATCGTTCAGTTTGACAGGCAGCAGCGATCAGGATCCTGCTGTGATGTCGTTGGTCGCTGCAGAAAGTCCACCACTTTATTTCGTCGCTGGACTCCCTGCAGACATCGCTGAATCGGCGTGTGTGACACCGATTCAGCGATGTCTTCACTGGTAACCAGGGTAAACATCGGGTTACTAAGCGCAGGGCCGCGCTTAGTAACCCGATGTTTACCCTGGTTACCATCGTAAAAGTAAAAAAAAACAAATACTACATACTTACCTTCCGCTGTCTGTCCCCGGCGCTATGCTTCTCTGCACTGGCTGTGAGCACCGGCCAGCCGGAAAGCAGAGCGGTGACGTCACCACTCTGCTTTCCGGCCGCTGTGCTCACAGTCAGTGCAGGAAAGCACAGCGCCGGGGACAGACAGCGGAAGGTAAGTATGTAGTGTTTGTTTTTTTTTACTTTTACGATGGTAACCAGGGTAAACATCGGGTTACTAAGCGCGGCCCTGCGCTTAGTAACGCAATGTTTACCCTGGTTACCGGCATCGTTGGTCGCTGGAGAGCGGTCTGTGTGACAGCTCTCCAGCGACCAAACAGCGACGCTGCAGCGATCGACATCGTTGTCGGTATCGCTGCAGCGTCGCTTAGTGTGACGGTACCTTAACTCCTCAATCAAATGAACGTAAGTCATACACGTGTTATAACCATGATTTTCACGGACAGAAGACATACCCATTAAAATCTATGCAGATGTTCAGTTGCCCGTGTTTTTTGCGTCCCATGTATGCACCAAAAATCATAGACACATGTCCGTTGTTGATCTTAGTCATGGATCAGAATAAGTAAATTCAGTCTAAGGCTGCTGTCACACTAGCAGTATTTGGTCAGTATTGAGGAACAAATAGAGGAAAAGTATAATAGAAACACATGCACCACTTCTGTATTTATCACCCACTCCTGGTTTTGGCTTACAAATACTGATGCAAAATACTGACCAAATATTGTTACTGTGTGTAATTTATCTTCAGTATAATTGTAGCTGTACTGTAATGACTTCAGAAGTTTGTCTGAGAACATTAGGAAACAAACAGCGTCTTGAAAACCAAGGACAGGTCAGGGATAAAGTTGTGGAGAAGAGCAAAGGGGGGTTAGGTTATAAAAAAAATAGCCCAAGCTCTGAATATCTCATGGAGTAATGTTCAATTTATCATTGAAAAATGGAAGGAGTATGGCACAACTGCAAATCGACCAAAACATGGCCGTTCACCTAAACTGACATGCCAAACAAGGAGAGCACTAATGAGAGAAGCAGACGAGAGGCCCTTGGACACTCTGAAGGCAGTGCAGAGATTCACAGCTCAGGTGTGAGAATCTGTCCACAAGACAACTATTAGTTGTATATGCCACAAATCGGGCCTTTATGGAAGAGTGACAAGAAGAAAAGCATAAGAAGTCCTGTTCAAAGTTTGCAAAAAGTCATTTAGGGGACACAACTAGCATGTGTAAAAATAAAACTTTTGTGGCTCAATGCTATATGTGATGGAAAACTAATACTGCACAGTGTCAGGATTCCACAACTCACAGTGTGCTAAGAACAAAGAACACAGTGTGCTAAGAACACAGTGAGCGACAACTCAACCACCCTATAGGACCAGGGGCTTGCTGAGCTGTCAAGATTGTGAGTGACAACTCAGCCAACCAATCTGAGGCAAAGGCATGCTCAGCTGTCAGTATTGGGAATGACAGTTCAGTTGTCCAATCTCACAGGGCCTATGTGGTTTCCTTCAGGTGTCATCCATTCTGGGTGATGACCTGGTCTTTTAGCTGGCTTGCAGTTATTTGAACATTGCCAGTTGTAGCTTTTCGCAAGTGGTTTGTGTTTTTGCTCGTGCTCTGAGTTCTTATATTCTAGTCTTTGTTGACCGACCTAGGATTTACTTTTGACCATCCGTTTGCCTAGCTCCTTTGTATTAATCCACTACCTTTTTGGAATTCTGACTCCGGACCGTGAACTGACTATGCCTTTGTGTCACCCCTCTGCTTATGATGCATCCACCTGGCTTTTGACCTCGGACTACTTCACTTTCCTGACTCACTGCTTGTCCATGAGAAATTAAGCAGTGTCACATAAAACACCATCCACACTGTGAAACATGGTGGCAGCATCATACTGTGGGGATGCTTTCCTTCAACAGGGACAGTGTTGTGAATTCTGTTGTCGGGCTCCCTCCTGTGGTCATGAATGGTACTTCGGCTGGTTCTGTCCATGGACTTCCTCTGGTGGGTGTTTCTGAGTTTCCTTCCACAGGTGACGAGGTTAATTCGTTAGCTGGCTGCTCTATTTAACTCCACTTAGATCTTTGCTCCATGCCACCTGTCAATGTTCCAGTATTGGTCTATTTCACTCCTGGATCGTTCTTGTGACCTGTCTTCCCAGCAGAAGCTAAGTTCCAGCTTGTATTTCTATTAGGTATATACTCACCCTCGGACGCGCCCTGCTTCTTTCCGGCAGCCTTCCTTCCTAAGAATCAGCCCTTCCAGGACCTTCGGTGACGTCGCGGGTGACGTCGCGGCTTGTGATTGGCCGCGTGAGCGGTCACATGGGCGGCTGCGCGGCCAATCACAAGCCGCGACGTCACCGCAGGGTCCTGGAAGGCTGATTCTAAGGAAGGAAGGTTCCTGGTTAGTACCAGGTCGCGTCAGAGGGTAAGTATTGCGATATTTTTTATTTTAATTCTTTATTTTACACTAAAATATGGATCCCAGGGCCTGAAGGAGAGTTTCCGCTCCTTCAGACCCTGGGAACCATGGAAACCCAATGCACTGCATTGGGTTTCGGGTTTCGTCCGACCCCGACCCCGACTTTTTTATAGGATCGGCCGATTTCACTCGACCCGACTTTTTCAAAAGTCGGGTTTCGTGAAACCCGACCCGATCCTATAAAAGTAAAGGTCGCTCAACCCTAGTAAAGATCATTATTTCTTTGATACGTGGTGACCCTCAAGACTGGGCATTTTCCCTTGCACCAGGAGATCCGGCATTGCGTGATGTTGATGCGTTTTTCCTGGCGCTTGGATTGCTTTATGACGAACCTAATTCAGTGGATCAGGCAGAGAAAATCTTGCTGGCTCTGTGTCAGGGTCAGGATGAAGCGGAGATATATTGTCAGAAGTTTAGAAAGTTTTCTGTGCTCACTCAGTGGAATGAATGTGCCCTGGCAGCAATCTTCAGAAAGGGTCTCTCTGAAGCCCTTAAGGATGTCATGGTGGGATTTCCCATGCCTGCTGGTCTGAATGAGTCTATGTCCTTGGCCATTCAGATCGATCGACGCTTGCGTGAGCGTAAAGCTGTGCACCATTTGGCGGTACTATCTGAGCATGGGCCTGAGCCTATGCAATGTGATAGGACTTTGACCAGAGCTGAACGGCAAGAACACAGACGTCGGAATGGGCTATGTTTTTACTGTGGTGATTCCACTCATGCTATCTCCGATTGTCCTAACCGCACTAAGCGGTTCGCTAGGTCTGCCTCCATTGGTACGGTACAGTCTAAATTTCTATTGTCTGTTACTCTGATTTGCTCTTTGTCATCCTATTCTGTTATGGCATTTGTGGATTCAGGCGCTGCCCTGAATTTGATGGACTTGGAGTATGCTAGGCGCTGTGGTTTTTTCTTGGAGCCCTTGCAGTATCCTATTCCATTGAGAGGAATTGATGCTACGCCTTTGGCCAAGAATAAGCCTCAGTACTGGACCCAATTGACCATGTGCATGGCTCCTGCACATCAGGAGGATATCCGCTTTCTGGTGTTGCATAATCTGCATGATGTGGTCGTTTTGGGGTTGCCATGGCTACAGGTTCATAATCCAGTATTGGACTGGAAATCTATGTCTGTGTCCAGCTGGGGTTGCCAGGGGGTACATGGTGATGTTCCATTTTTGTCTATTTCGTCTTCCACTCCTTCTGAAGTTCCAGAGTTTTTGTCGGATTATCGGGATGTATTTGATGAGCCCAAAGCCAGTGCCCTACCTCCTCATAGGGATTGCGATTGTGCAATTAATTTGATTCCTGGTAGTAAGTTTCCTAAGGGCCGATTGTTCAATTTATCTGTGCCAGAACACGCCGCTATGCGGAGTTATATAAAGGAATCCTTGGAGAAAGGCCATATTCACCCGTCGTCATCACCGTTAGGAGCAGGGTTCTTTTTTGTGGCCAAGAAGGATGGTTCTTTGAGACCTTGTATTGATTACCGCCTTCTTAATAAAATTACAGTCAAATTTCAGTATCCTTTGCCGTTGCTGTCTGATTTGTTTGCTCATATTAAAGGGGCTAGTTGGTTCACCAAGATAGATCTTCGCGGGGCGTATAATCTTGTGCGTATTAAACAAGGCGATGAATGGAAAACAGCATTTAATACGCCCGAGGGCCATTTTGAGTACCTGGTTATGCCATTCGGGCTTTCCAATGCTCCATCAGTATTTCAGTCCTTTATGCATGACATCTTCTGAGAGTACCTGGATAAATTCCTGATTGTGTATTTGGATGATATTTTGGTCTTTTCGGATGATTGGCAGTCTCATGTGAAGCAGGTCAGAATGGTGTTCCAGGTCCTTCGTGCGAATTCCTTGTTTGTGAAAGGGTCAAAGTGTCTCTTTGGAGTTCAGAAGGTTTCATTTTTGGGGTTCATTTTTTCCCCTTCTACTATCGAGTTGGATCCTGTTAAAGTCCAGGCCATTTACGATTGGACTCAGCCGGCATCTGTGAAGAGCCTGCAAAAGTTCCTGGGCTTTGCTAATTTTTATCGGCGCTTCATCGCTAATTTTTCTACTGTTGCTAAACCATTGACTGATTTGACCAAGAAGGGTGCTGATGTGGTCAATTGGTCTTCTGCAGCTGTAGAGGCTTTTCAGGAGTTGAAGCATCGTTTTTCTTCTGCCCCTGTGTTGTGCCAGCCAGATGTTTCGCTCCCGTTTCAGGTTGAGGTTGATGCTTCTGAGATTGGAGCTGGGGCTGTTTTGTCGCAAAGAAGTTCTGATGGCTCGGTGATGAAGCCATGTGCTTTCTTTTCTAGAAAGTTTTCGCCTGCTGAGCGTAATTATGATGTTGGTAATCGTGAGTTGTTGGCCATGAAGTGGGCATTCGAGGAGTGGAGTCATTGGCTTGAAGGAGCCAAGCATCGTGTGGTGGTCTTGACAGATCACAAGAATTTGACTTATCTTGAGTCTGCCAAACGGTTGAATCCGAGACAGGCTCGATGGTCATTATTTTTCTCCCGTTTTGATTTTGTGGTTTCGTACCTTCCGGGCTCTAAGAATGTGAAGGCTGATGCCCTGTCAAGGAGTTTTGTGCCTGACTCTCCGGGTGTTCCTGAGCCGGCGGGTATTCTCAAAGAGGGGGTAATTTTGTCTGCCATCTCCCCTGATTTGCGGCGAGTGCTGCAAAAATTTCAGGCTGATAGACCTGACCGTTGCCCAGCGGAGAAACTGTTTGTCCCTGATAGATGGACTAGTAGAGTTATCTCTGAGATTCATTGTTCAGTGTTGGCTGGTCATCCTGGAATCTTTGGTACTGGAGATTTGGTGGCTAGATCCTTTTGGTGGCCGTCTTTGTCACGGGATGTGCGTTCTTTTGTGCAGTCCTGTGGGACTTGTGCTCGGGCTAAGCCCTGCTGTTCTTGTGCCAGTGGGTTGCTTTTGCCCTTGCCGGTCCCGAAGAGGCCCTGGACGCATATTTCTATGGATTTTATTTCGGATCTCCCCGTCTCTCAAAAGATGTCGGTCATTTGGGTGGTTTGTGATCGCTTTTCTAAGATGGTCTATTTAGTACCTTTATCTAAATTGCCTTCCTCCTCTGATTTGGTGCCATTATTTTTCCAGCATGTGGTTCGTTTACATGGTATCCCGGAGAACATCGTTTCTGACAGAGGTTCCCAGTTTGTTTCGAGGTTTTGGCGATCCTTTTGTGCTAGGATGGGCATTGATTTGTCTTTTTCCTCGGCTTTTCATCCTCAGAAAAATGGCCAAACCGAACGAACTAATCAAACTTTGGAAACATATCTGAGATGCTTTGTTTCTGCTGATCAGGATGATTGGGTGTCCTTTTTGCCGCTGGCTGAGTTCGCCCTTAATAATCGGGCCAGCTCGGCTACTTTGGTTTCGCCGTTTTTCTGCAATTCTGGTTTCCATCCTCGTTTCTCTTCAGGGCAGGTTGAGTCTTCGGACTGTCCTGGTGTAGATACTGTGGTGGATAGGTTGCAGCAGATTTGGACTCATGTGGTGGACAATTTGACATTGTCCCAGGAGAAGGCTCAACGTTTCGCTAACCGCCGACGCTGTGTGGGTCCCCGACTTCGTGTTGGGGATTTGGTTTGGTTGTCGTCTCGTTATGTTCCTATGAAGGTTTCCTCTCCTAAGTTTAAGCCTCGTTTCATTGGTCCGTATAAGATTTCTGAGGTTATCAATCCTGTGTCATTTCGTTTGGCCCTTCCTGCTTCTTTTGCCATCCATAATGTGTTCCATAGGTCGTTATTGCGGAGATACGTGGCGCCTGTGGTTCCATCCGTTGATCCTCCTGCCCCGGTGTTGGTTGAGGGGGAGTTGGAGTATGTGGTGGAGAAGATTTTGGATTCTCGTGTTTCGAGACGGAAACTCCAGTACCTGGTCAAGTGGAATGGTTATGGTCAGGAAGATAATTCCTGGTTTTTTGCCTCTGATGTTCATGCTGCCGATCTGGTTCGTGCCTTTCATTTGGCTCATCCTGGTCGGCCTGGGGGCTCTGGTGAGGGTTCAGTGACCCCTCCTCAAGGGGGGGTACTGTTGTGAATTCTGTTGTCAGGCTCCCTACTGTGGTCATGAATGGTACTTCGGCTGGTTCTGTCCATGGACTTCCTCTGGTGGGTGTTTCTGAGTTTCCTTCCACAGGTGACGAGGTTAATTCGTTAGCTGGCTGCTCTATTTAACTCCACTTAGATCTTTGCTCCATGCCACCTGTCAATGTTCCAGTATTGGTCTATTTCACTCCTGGATCGTTCTTGTGACCTGTCTTCCCAGCAGAAGCTAAGTTCCAGCTTGTATTTCTTTTGTTTGCTAGTTTTCTGTCCAGCTTGCTATTTTTATTGTTCTCTTGCTTGCTGGAAGCTCTGGGACGCAGAGGGAGCGCCTCCGCACCGCGAGTCGGTGCGGAGTGTCTTTTTGCGCCCTCTGCGTGGTCTTTTTGTAGGTTTTTGCGCTGACCGCAAAGTAACCTTTCCTATCCTCGGTCTGTTCAGTAAGTCGGGCCTCACTTTGCTAAATCTATTTCATCTCTGTGTTTGTATTTTCATCTTTACTCACAGTCATTATATGTGGGGGGCTGCCTTTTCCTTTGGGGAATTTCTCTGAGGCATTTAGGCTTTATTTTTCTATCTTCAGGGCTAGCTAGTTCCTTAGGCTGTGCCGAGTTGCATAGGGAGCGTTAGGCGCAATCCACGGCTATTTCTAGTGTGTTTGATAGGATTAGGGATTGCGGTCAGCAGAGTTCCCACGTCCCAGAGCTCGTCCTTTATTATCAGTAACTATCAGGTCATTCCGTGTGCTCTTAACCACCAGGTCCATTATTGTCCTGACCACCAGGTCATAACAGGACAGGCAAGATGGTCAGAGTTAATGGGAAGATGGATGGAGCAAAATACAGGGCAATCCGGGAGGATAACCTGTTATAGGCTGCAAAAGACATTAGACTGGGGCATAGGTTCACCTTCCAGCAGGACAATGGCACTAAACATACTGCCAAAGCCACAATAGATCAAAACATATTCATGTGTGTGACTGACCCAGTCACAGTCCGGGCCTGAATCCCATTGAGAATCTGTGGCAAGACTTAAAAATTGCTGTTCAGAGATGTTCTCCATCTAATCTCACTGAGCTAGAGCTAGCTTGCAAATAATGGGGCTACGTCCCCACGGTCATTAATCGGCAGCGCTTTGGACGCAGCACATGTCCACTCTGTCCAAAGCGCTGCCGGCTTCTGAACGCAGGTGATTCTGCATGTGTTCACTACGAAGAGTATGAAAACAAGGGAGAGAGGAAGTCAGCTCGCCACAATTCCAGGATACAGCCAGGAATCTTGCACGGAATGACCCGGGAACCAGCGCGTCTTCAAAGGAAAAAGGAAGGATATATCCCAGCGAGATGAAAACTTGGTATCATCCAAAAAGTTTTATTAGTTTGAAAACAATAAAATATCATAGTAGTAAAATAACCTGCAGCATACTGACCAACGCGGTTCAGCTTAAAAAGCCTTATTCATGATTGCAGGTAACATACACAGTCATGATTATAAGTATAAAGAAAGCAAGAAATGGACGGCACTAGAGTTTTATAGGTGTGTACTCCTCAGGACTTATATAGAACTCACTGAACAAAACGTCCCATACAGCTTATGGGTAACAAGTGCTCTAGCAGAAAGGCATATAGCTCAGTAAATATCCAAGAACAAAAAACAGGATTTTTGGTTGCTTACCGTAAAATCTGTTTCTCGGAGCCTTCATTGGGGGACACAGGAACCATGGGGTGTATGCTGCTGCCACTAGGAGGCTGACACTATGCAAATAAAAAAAGTTGGCTCCTCCTCTGCAGTGTACACCCCACCGACAGGAAGTAGGATATTCAGTTAGTGAGAAAGCAGTAGGAGAAGCAACATGTTAAAGATAGAAAGTCAAACTGTGACAATATAACACAATAAAACAGAGCTGTTCAACTTGGGAGGGTGCTGTGTCCCCCAATGAAGGCTCCGAGAAACAGATTTTACGGTAAGCAACCAAAAATCCTGTTTTCTCTATCGCCTCTTTGGGGGACACAGGAACCATGGGATGTCCCAAAGCAGTCCCTGGGGTGGGAACAGCAGAAAAAAACTCCATTCAGGTCGGAGAACTTACCACTGCTGCCTGCAAGATCCTTCCGCCTAGGCTTGCAACTGCCGAAGCGTAGGTATGGAGCTTATAACATTTGGCAAATGAGTGAATGGAACACCAGGTTGCCTTGTAAAGTTGTATGGGCGGATGCCCCATGGTGTACCGCCCAGGAGGCGCCCACTGCCCGGGGCAGAGTGAGTCTTAATCCCAGGAGGAGTCACTCTGTTCCTGACCCGGTAAGCCTCCAGAATAGCAGGTCTGATCCAGAGAACAATCATAACCTTGGAGGCTGGCAGGCTTCTTGGCGCACCGTCTGGAATGACAAATAGACGGTCCGTCTTCCTAAAGAAGGTGGTCCTAGACAAATAGATCCTCACCGCCCTGACCAGGTCTGGCCTGTTCAGCGAACACTCCAGAGAATAGGTCGGAGCAGAACAAAAAGGTGGGAAGGACGATCTTATTGAAGTAACAAGGAGGACACCATCCTGGGAAGAAAAGGCGACGATGGCCGTAAAACTACCTTATCTTGGTGAAGAACCAAGAAATGGGGCGACAGGAGAGAGCCACCAACTCCGAGACGCGCCTAATGGAGGTGATGGCCACCAGAAACGACACCTTGCAGGACAGAACAGACAGTGAGGCCTCATGGGGAGGTTCAAGGGGGGGGGGAACCCCACTGAGCCTCCAGAACAAGATTAAGGTCCTTGGGATCCACGAGAGTCCAGTACAAGAGAGCTGCATGCACCACTCCTTGAAGAAAAGTTCTGACCTGAGAACGGGACGGATATATATCCTTGTACCGTGATAGACAAATATTTGGAATTGAATTAGTCTATGCCTGATGATGCCTGAGAAGTCTCGAAGGTTTGCAATTTACTACCATCTTTTCAGTTAGCCATTAAGGGGCATCAACCACCGAGGTCTCTCAGATCTAAATATCTGACCTGAGAACGGGAAGTCAAGGACTTCTGAAATAGGACTTCAGAAAGAGAATGGAAAGCGTTGCTACCTGACCCTTTAGAGGACTAAGGGCAAGGCCAGCATCAAGTCCCGCCTTGAGAAAAGGCCAAATGGAAGGATTCAACAGCCAAGATGTTAAATTGAGCAACCAAGATCTCTGGTGGCAGATCGGTCCTTGGTGGAACCTTCCTAAGCAGTCGCGACGCCAAGAGATCCGCGTCCGGAGATCCCCATCAAAGGCAAATTTGAAGGAAGACCTCCCGATGCAGGGACCACTCTCCTGCCGAAAGGCCCTCGTGGCAGAGAAAAACACCGCGGCCTAGTTACCAACGCCGGGAATATGCACTGCGGATAGTGCCGGAACCGTCGCCTCTGCCCAGAAGAGGATCTTGGATACCTCCGCCATTTCCAAGAGACTGATTCCCTCCCTGGTGTTTGACATATGCCACAGCCGTGGCATTGGACGTCTGGATTCTGACTGGCACACCTCTGAGAACCTTTTCCCAGTGACTCAGGGACAGAAGAATGGCCGCTATCTCAAGGATGTCGATCGGCAGAGGAGAATCTTGCTCCGACCAACGCCCCTTTAACTGACGGATTGCGGGAAACCGCGCCCCAGCCGGGAAGGCTGGCGACCGTCGTCACCACCTGCCATGGGCGAGAAGGAACTACCGGACCTGGGGAATGAGAGGGGATGACAGCCACCAGCTGAGAGACCATTAGAATCGGACGGAAGGCCGAATCGGACGATCCAGAGACAGCACAGACCTGCCCCACTGAGAAAGGATGGCCTGCTGAAGTGGAACAGCGCAAAAGGGAACGCTTCCGATGCTGCCACCATTCGTCCCAGGACCTTCATTGCTGAACGGAAGGAAGGCAGCCGAGGGCCTTGCAGAGAACTCCGTCCTGGAGAATTACCCGTTTCTCCTTGAGAAGAAAAAAATAACAAAAACCCTTGACTGACAGGTGTCGAACAGCATGCCTTAGAAGACGAGGCACTGACTCGGAACAAGACAAGACTTTGTTCTGCTGACCAGCCACCAGAAACGGGACAGGGAGTCGAGGACGATTGTCACTCTCCTGGGCCTGAGAGAGGGGCGGAGCCTTGATGATGTCTTCGAGGTACGGAATGAGCACTAGGCCCCTGATCCTCAAAATGGCCATAAATGTAGCCATGATCTTTATGAAGACACTGGGTGCGGTCGCAAGACCGAGTGGCAGGGCGATGAACTGGAAATGACTCTTCTGCGCCACAAAACGCAGGAGACACAGGTGTGCTGGGAAAATCAGAACATCAAGATAGGCTTCTTGGATATCTATGGAGCACAGGAATTCCTGTGGTTCCATGCAAGCCAATACTGAACAGAGGGACTCCATCCTGAAATGCCGCAGGCGGAACCTTTTGTTCACTAACTTAGGAACCAGATGGGTCGAACTGTGCCGTTCTTCTTCGGCACTACAAGCAGGTTTGAATAGAAACCTGTGAAGCGTTCCTACTCTGAGATGGAAACGATAACCTCCGAACAAAGAAGAAAGGCATTAGGTGCAAAGAAACCTGGGATCAGATTAGGATCCTTTAGAGGGTGGGATTCGAAGAAGCGATTCCGGGGCCGCGAAGCGAACCCCATCTTGTATCCAGAGGATACCACCTCCCTGACCTCGACCGAGGCAAGCCAAACGTCCCTGCAAAAAAGAAAAACAGACGCCCGCCCAAACTGGGAGGAACGCTGGGCCCTTAGCACGAGTTATTCCAAGGAAGATCTGCCAGGTCTGGGCCTGGTGGACCTACCATGGGAATTGAGGGAACGCCAGGAAGGGGTAGGCTTGAAGGAAGCCTTTCCTCTAGCCAGGCGAGACCGCGGTCTGTGCTAGCCAGAGGAATATTCTGACGCCGCGAACCAGCGAAAGGACAAAAAGGGAGCTGAACTGCCATATCCTTAATTATTTGTTCCAGCATGTAGTCAAAGACTGGCCCCCTGGAAAGGGAGGCTGGTAAGGGACTTCTTTGAAAACAAGTCCACCTGCCATGTCTTGAGCCAAATATTCCGCCAGATGGTCACCATATTGCTGGATACCTGAGCTGCACAAGACGCACATCTAGGGAGACAGCTACCAAATATTTCCCTGCATAGGAAATCTGGTCCGTCAGGTTGGCCAGCTCCCCCGGAAGAGGTCCAGCCGTGGTACCCTTACAAGGCTGTTTGGTCCATCTAGCTGTGGTCCTTGAGACCCAGGTAGAGGCAATGGCCGAGGCACAAAGCAGAAGCAGCCACTTCAAAAGGCTGATTTTCCCAGCGATTCTATAATTGTATCCTTGGAATCCATGAGGGATGCTGCATTAGAAAGTGGAAGGATCATGTTGGCGGACAGTCTGGGGACTGACGAGTCCGCTGCCGAGGAATCAGTCCAGTTAGCGATGAGCTCAGGGGAGAAGGGATATAGGATGCCGAGACGCTTCCCTGTCTGAAAGCATCTGGTATGGTTCACCTTTCCCCTGGCAAGTACCACAACAAATTCAGTGTGTGGAGCAAAGACCTTGGAAGTTGGTTTTGACCGTCTAAACAAAACCGCCTTTTCTGCGGGTTCCGTAGAGGTATCCATGATGCCTAAGGTCTGGTTGACTGCAACAATAAGGCTTTGCACTTTATCACTCATGCTAGAGGCCTGTAGTGAAAAAGTCTGAATCTTCCTCTTAAAACATGACCGAGGACGCCCGTCTGCCTCGGGAGAGGAGGATCTGGAAGAGGGATCTCACCGTGCCAGACCGGAGGGCGAGATGGATCGGGAAAAGGACAGAATTTCGCTCCTGTCTGGATCTCTTGTGACCTGTGTTGAAAAGGCCGGATGGAGAATCCTGTGACCCACTGGCAACTGCGGGGGGCTGGGAGGGACAATCTGTCAAGCACGGACACCAGGGACGAAACATCCTGGTGAGGTCCGCCACAGACCGAGACAGAAGGAAAGCCCACCCAGGGATAGGGGCCTCGGTCTCACCCGGGGTAGGAACTCCTGGGCGGTGGGTTCATGATGAGCAGACCCATTAACTGATGCCAGAACATTAGGGGATAGGAGAGCCGAGGAGAGTGTCGGGCTGCAGAGCAGCTACTCACAGTAGGTGCAGTCATCCTGTATTCAGCTCCAGACTGTAGGGCTGCTGTGCCAGGAAGAGAAGGCTCCACAGGAAACAAGTACAATCTGGATCAATAGGAAAAATGGCAGTCACAAGAGGGTGTCCAGGTCCAGGAGTGAAAAAGCGCACACTGCAGAGACACATGCTGAAAAGCCTGCTCTGAGACAGGAAAAAGGGGCGGAGCTAAATCGCGGGACCAGGGGGCGGAGCCAAGTGAAGGGGCGGAGCTAAGTCCCGGCAGGAAGGAGCTGACTAAGAGCTAGGTGGGAAAAAAGCCCGCCCGAAAAGCAGGAAGAAGAGGGGCAGAGCCAGACCTGCAGCTAGGCCCGAGTGAAGCCGGGACCTAAATTAGAGCTGGTGAAAGCCGGAAGATGGGGGAGCGGCGCGGAGGATTGAAAAACACTGCAAAACAATGCCTGCAGCCCCAAATACCCGCAAAATTAAAGGGGAAAAGACCCCCGATGCCCCACTCTGCAGCTAGGCCTGGAAGAGGCCGGGACCTAGATTACATCACATGACCACCGGAGCACGGGGGAAGTGTTGAGGAGAGCCCTAAAACTGCTGCAAAGGTAACCTGAATTAAGGGGCCCACTATTAAAATAAAGGAATTTTTTTTTTTTTTTCTTCCCCTCTTCTTTCTTCTGTGATCTTCTTATCTCTGTACCTGGGGGGAGAGAGAGAGAGAGTACCTCCCCATCCAAGATCGGACGTCCGATAATCCAGCATAGTGGGACGTCCGTGTCTCCTCGAACCGACAGGCTCTGGTGGGCGAGTGGGTGGGAGACGGAGGCAGGCCCGGGTCTGAATCACCTCAACACGCTTCTGTGTTAGGGGCTGGGGTCCTGCCGACTAGACATATGAGGATACGGGGTGGCAGTACACGCCGTACTCATAGTCTCTTTGTGGGACTACAGGTGTGACTGACCACCCTGTATCCCTCCGTGGTACCTGAAAAGGAACGACGCACACTGTTAGGACTGGCGGAACGCACCTAGACAGATGATAAAGGTGCGTTCGCAGTCCGGGGTCCACCGTGCAGGTGAGAACCTGCTGCTAGCAATTTGCAGACAATATGGCGGTACACTAAAGTATACACGCGTGGGTTAAACCTCACCCAGCGTGAAGAAAGCGATCCTGTTAATTCACAGGACCGCAGTACCGCACTAGTGCGCGAGCAAGTGGTCAGCGGACTTAACCCCAGAAGGGATTGAAGCCCGATTAGACCCTTGCTGGCGTAACACCGCAACTGGGTGTGTAGAGAACCTTAAGAAATATAAGTGCACAAGAGTGCAAGCGATGCCGCACTAACGGACGCCACTAACCACCCAGACTCGGGTATGGAAAGCGCAAGGCAGGCGCACGGCGCCGTATTGGCAGGCACAGCTACAGGACGCTGAGATGTGTGTTTAGTGCTGTAGGCTAAGTCGGGCGCTAGATAGCAGCCATACACCTTCCGCGAACAGACATTCAATAGGGTAGGGGTTTCCAAGGACGACTTGCACTCACAACATACACACATAAGCAATTGTCAGATAATACTAGCGCATGGCCGTGCGGTCATGCGCAGTTTATATAGCAGCAGCACAGGAAGAGGCCACAGCACTTTTGCCCTTCCAGGGCCTGCAAAGAGGACCAATGGAATGTGCTGCAGAGCCTGAGCACATGACCCTCGATCTCCAACGGGAGACCTTATGCTGGGCATGCTCAGTACGTGCAGACAAGGACTTAGTCCCAGGGAAGTCCGCTCGCTGCTGACCAGCATTGACTTTAATGGCAGAGACTGGAGAAGCAGCAGTAACTCTCAGAACAGAGTGAGGATGAGCAAGACGCTGGGACCGACGTCTTTGCTGAGCAGACTCCACTGCGGCTGGACAAGAATGGGAGACCGCAGCGGAGGCGGCTCGAGATTCCCCCTGTGCAGAAGCGGGAACTCGACCCCTAACATTACCCCCCCTCCTAGGGCCCCCCCCTCCTTGGGCCTCGCTACGTTCGAAGGCAGCAATGAGCTGCGGAGCCCGAATGTGCTCAGCAGGCTCCCAGGATCTATCCTCAGGGCCGTAACCCCTCCAGTCCACTAAATAAAATTTTTTGCCACGAACCACCTTGTACCCCAAGATCGCGTTCACCTCGTAATCGTCCGTAGACGAACCCGACGTCTCAGTAGATGACTCAGAAAACCGGGACATGTAGACGGGCTTAAGGAGGGACACGTGAAAGGTGTCGGTGATACCCAGGCGTGGAGGAAGGGCCAGACGGTAAACCACAGGATTAACCTGTTCGAGGACCTTAAAAGGACCTAAGTAGCGAGGTGCAAACTTGGTGGACTCAACTCGCAGCCTGATGTTACGGGCGGAGAGCCACACTAAGTCGCCAGGAGCAAAGGTTGGAGCGGGGCGCCGATGTGCATCGGCGGAGGACCTCATTCTCTCCTTGGAAGCCTGAATAGCATCCTGAGTGCGATCCCAAATGTCCCGTGCCTCCACAGCCCAGTCTGCCACCCTGGAATCGGCGGAAGACACGGGCATGGGCACAGGTACCCTCGGATGCTGACCATAGTTAAGGAGGAATGGAGTCTGTCCAGTGGAATCAGCGACAGCATTGTTAAGAGCAAACTCCGCCCACGGTAGCAAAGATGCCCAGTCATCCTGCTTAGCAGAAACAAAATGTCGCAGATATGTGACCAAGGTCTGGTTGGCTCTCTCTACCAACCCATTCGTCTCGGGATGATAAGCCGAAGAGAGATTCAACTCGATACTGAGAAGACGACAAAGCTCTCTCCAGAACCGAGACGCAAACTGGGGACCTCGGTCACTGACAATTTTGTCTGGCATAC
Source organism: Ranitomeya imitator (assembly GCF_032444005.1). NCBI lineage: Eukaryota > Metazoa > Chordata > Amphibia > Anura > Dendrobatidae > Ranitomeya > Ranitomeya imitator. The sequence goes on along the minus strand of NC_091287.1, from coordinate 433,617,290 downwards.
CGTGAAGACGAAAGATGTGTTTGACAAACAACGCTGCCAAGGCCCGTGCAGAAGGTAACCGGGGAAGTGGCACCAAATGCACCATTTTAGAAAAATGGTCGGTGATTACCCAAATAATGGTACAGCCACGAGACTTGGGCAAACCCACAACAAAATCCATCCCGACCATTTCCCAGGGCCTGTCTGCCACCGGCAGAGGGTATAACAAACCAGCTGGCCGTTGTCGGGAAGACTTATTCTTGGCACAAGAGACACATGCCCGAACGTAGTCTCCGACGTCACGAACCATATGTGGCCACCAGTACGTCCTCGCCAGTAGCTCAGAGGTCCTTTTAGCCCCAAAGTGTCCACCCACTCTGGACGAATGAGCCCAAGAGAGAACCTCCGGACGCAAATTGATGGGAACAAAAGTCTTGCCCGGGGGCACAGACTCCAGCGAAACCGGAGCTACAGTTCTCAGACTCTCCGAAGGGACAATGAGCCGAGGCTCGTCCTCCTCCTCCTCAGCTGACACGAAGGAGCGAGAGAGAGCGTCGGCACGAATGTTCTTCTCCCCGGCGAGATAATGTAGGGTAAAGTGGAACCGGGAGAAAAACAAGGACCATCTGGCCTGACGAGAATTCAGCCGCTGGGCTGTTTGTAAATAGACCAAATTCTTGTGATCCGTGAAAACCTGGAATGGGAATCGGGCACCCTCCAAGAGATGTCTCCACTCAGAAAAGGCCAACTTCATTGCCAACAACTCTCTATCCCCGATGGAGTAATTTCTCTCCGCTGGTGTGAAGGTCTTAGAGAAAAAGAAGCATGGATGCTTCCGACCCTGAGCATCCTTTTGATAGAGGACTGCTCCAGCACCAACGGATGAGGCATCCACTTCCAAAAGGAATGGCTTACCCACATCGGGACGATGTAAGATAGGAGCGCTGGCAAAATGGGTCTTTATAGAAGAGAAGGCCTTGGAGACCCCTTCGGACCGCAATTTGGGATTCGCTCCCTTCTTGGTGAGGGATACCAAGGGAGCTACCAAAGTTGAAAAGTGGGGAATGAACTGGCGATAGTAATTTATGAACCCCATAAAGCGCTGCACCGCTTTAAGAGAATGGGGTTCCTGCCAGTCCATCACTGCTTGTAGTTTGGCAGGATCCATAGCCAATCCCTGGGCCGAGACAATATAGCCCAGGAAAGGCAAGGACTCCTGTTCAAACACACACTTCTCCAACTTTGCATACAAGGAATTTGCCCGTAAGAGTTCGAAGACTCTGCCAACATCTCTCCGGTGGGAGTCAATATCTGGAGAAAAGATGAGAATATCATCCAGATAGACTACGACCGAGGTAGAAAGCATATCCCGGAAGATATCGTTGACGAAGTCCTGAAAAACGGCTGGGGCATTACAGAGCCCGAAAGGCATCACCAGGTACTCATAGTGCCCATCCCTGGTATTGAAAGCCGTCTTCCACTCGTCCCCCTCACGGATACGAATCAGATTGTAGGCACCCCGCAGATCTAACTTGGTGAATATTTTAGCTCCCCTTAACCTGTCAAAGAGCTCCGATATCAGGGGCAACGGGTATTTATTCTTAATGGTGATAGCATTGAGACCCCTGTAATCGATGCAAGGACGTAACTCTCCGTTCTTCTTCTGCACGAAGAAGAATCCCGCCCCTGCCGGAGACACTGACTTCCTTATAAATCCTCTTGCTAAATTCTCCTGAATGTATTGAGACATAGCCTCCGTCTCAGGGAGAGAGAGGGGATATACCCTTCCCCTAGGAGGTTCAGCTCCCGGCAAGAGGTCGATAGGACAGTCGTAAGGGCGATGGGGCGGTAGAGTCTCAGCCGCCTTTTTAGAGAACACGTCTGCATAACACCAATAATACCTGGGAAGCGACGAGAGATCTGCGGGTACCTGGGTAGCAGAGACCTGTACACACTCACTCACACATCTGCCCAAACATGACTTACTCCAGCCCAATATTTTCCCTGAGGACCACTCAATATGTGGCGAGTGGAAACGGAGCCAGGGTATTCCCAGCAAAATCTCATCCATTCCCTCAGGAAGGACAAGAAGGGAAATAATCTCCTGGTGGGAAGGAGACATGGACAGCGATAACGGGACTGTCTGGTGCGTGATTTGCAGTGGGAGTGTTGCCCCATTCACAACTCTAACCGTTATTGGTTTGGCGAGCATGACCAGTGGTATAGCATGACGTGTAGCAAAAGCAGAGGACATGAAACTTCCCTCTGCTCCTGAATCCACACAAAGGTCGACTGTAAGAGTGGAGGAGCCTAACAGGATTGTCCCTTTAAAGGACAGTTTGGAGGAGAATGCTGCTGTGTCTAGTGAACCTCCCCCAATGGCCACTAGACGCGATCGTTTCCCGACCGCCGCGGACATTTATTGGCGTAATGTCCATGTTGTCGACAGTTATTACAAACTACGGGTACTCGAGCGGCTAGAGATTTAGGTCCCGCTCGAGAAACCTCCATGGCCTCATGAGAATCTGACGCCAAGACAGGAGATTCCAGAGGTCTGGCGAAAGTTGGAGCCAGCCGAAACCTCTGCCTACACTGGGTCCGCTCCAACCTCCGCTCGTGAAAACGGAGGTCGATGCGGGTAGACACGGAAATAAGTTCCTCCAGTGTGGCCGGTATCTCCCTAGTGGCCAAGGCGTCTTTCACGTGGTCTGCCAGTCCCCTCCAGAACACCGGAATAAGAACTTTGTCTGGCCACTCTAACTCTGAAGCTAGAGTCCGGAACTGAATGGCAAACTGGCTGACCACGGAGGTACCCTGTGTAATGGACAACAATTGGAGTGCGGTGTCGTGGGTAACCCGAGGCCCTAAAAAGACCTGCTTCAGAGTGTCCAAGAAGAGAGGAGCACTCTGTACCACACGATCATCTCGCTCCCAGAGTGGCGTTGCCCACTCCAACGCCCTGCCCGACAAGAGAGATAGGATAAATCCCACTCTCGCCCGCTCCGTAGGAAAACGTGACGCCAGGAGCTCAAGATGTATAGAGCACTGACTCACGAATCCACGACAATGTTTGCTGTCGCCAGCAAACTTGTCAGGTAGTGGGAGACGGGATAAAGTCGGAGCAGGGGTGGCAGTGGACAAACTGGCTGCGGCTACACTTGCAGCCTGCACAGCTACAGCAGTGACATCCACAGCTGAGGTTGTACGCTCAAGAGCCGCCAACCTTCCCTCCAGCTGCTGGATGTACCGCTGTAAACGCTGGTCATCCGCCATTTTTACTAGCCAGACCCTGGCGCTAGTATTCTGTTAGGACTGGCGGAACGCACCTAGACAGATGATAAAGGTGCGTTCGCAGTCCGGGGTCCACCGTGCAGGTGAGAACCTGCTGCTAGCAATTTGCAGACAATATGGCGGTACACTAAAGTATACACGCGTGGGTTAAACCTCACCCAGCGTGAAGAAAGCGATCCTGTTAATTCACAGGACCGCAGTACCGCACTAGTGCGCGAGCAAGTGGTCAGCGGACTTAACCCCAGAAGGGATTGAAGCCCGATTAGACCCTTGCTGGCGTAACACCGCAACTGGGTGTGTAGAGAACCTTAAGAAATATAAGTGCACAAGAGTGCAAGCGATGCCGCACTAACGGACGCCACTAACCACCCAGACTCGGGTATGGAAAGCGCAAGGCAGGCGCACGGCGCCGTATTGGCAGGCACAGCTACAGGACGCTGAGATGTGTGTTTAGTGCTGTAGGCTAAGTCGGGCGCTAGATAGCAGCCATACACCTTCCGCGAACAGACATTCAATAGGGTAGGGGTTTCCAAGGACGACTTGCACTCACAACATACACACATAAGCAATTGTCAGATAATACTAGCGCATGGCCGTGCGGTCATGCGCAGTTTATATAGCAGCAGCACAGGAAGAGGCCACAGCACTTTTGCCCTTCCAGGGCCTGCAAAGAGGACCAATGGAATGTGCTGCAGAGCCTGAGCACATGACCCTCGATCTCCAACGGGAGACCTTATGCTGGGCATGCTCAGTACGTGCAGACAAGGACTTAGTCCCAGGGAAGTCCGCTCGCTGCTGACCAGCATTGACTTTAATGGCAGAGACTGGAGAAGCAGCAGTAACTCTCAGAACAGAGTGAGGATGAGCAAGACGCTGGGACCGACGTCTTTGCTGAGCAGACTCCACTGCGGCTGGACAAGAATGGGAGACCGCAGCGGAGGCGGCTCGAGATTCCCCCTGTGCAGAAGCGGGAACTCGACCCCTAACACACACTCAGGTAGATAAGGGTCTAATGAAAGACCCGTGTCCACCTCCTACTGACACTAAGCTAAACTGAATATCCTACTTCCTGTCGGTGGGGTGTACACTGCAGAGGAGGAGCCAACTTTTTTTATTTGCATAGTGTCAGCCTCCTAGTGGCAGCAGCATACACCCCATGGTTCCTGTGTCCCCCAATGAGGCGATAGAGAAAAGTCTGCGGCACTCACCCCGTTGTTGCTGTGTGAACGTGTTCTTTATTGAAGCATTACGTTATGGAAGTATATACATCCAACTAGGCAGCAGGTTTTACAGGAGGGTGCGGTGATGGAGGGTGGACGACGGCCGTTTCGCACTGAATGTGCTTCGACGGGTCCAGGACAGTCATGATTATGTATGTTAAAATATACATCACGTGATTATGGGTGTCTAATGGACAAGAAACCAACTGTATTATACACTTGAGACAAATTAAATTATTTAAAGAAACCACAGAATACGGAATGTAGAAATGAAAAATAGAGGGAGAAAAATTGTAAAAGTGGGAATAAAAATAAAAATGCGGTACAAGGAAAAACAAAACTATAAAACCTGTATTAATTATATTGTAGGATTTCTTGTATTGAGTGTAAAGATCCAGAAGGATTCTCTGTTAAGGATTTTCCTTCTGAGATCACCACCTCTATTTGGTTTATTAACTTTTTAGATGCCTCCGAATAAGAAGTTTGACAAATCACCTGCATGTACGGTACCTGTGAGAAATGCTGTGAGACCACAGAAATGTTAAGGACTGTTGTAATCTATGCATCAGACATACTGTATGCCATCTGATGCGTTTCTTAAGAGGTCCGATAATGCATCCAACATATTAGACATGTCAAGATGTGCAGTCAATAAGGTAATAACTCCTGCAGTGTTAGGCTATGTGCACACGTTGCAGAATTGCCATAGAAATTTCCGCGCCAATTCTGCAACTCCCTGCAGCGGGAAATACGCATGCAGAATAGGCATGCATGTTCCTGCTAAACACTAGCGTTTTGCAAGCGTAATTAGCTTGCAGAATACTAGCGTTTTCCAAGCAATCTGTAGCATCGCTTGGAAAACTGATTGACAGGTTGGTCACACTTGTCAAACATAGTGTTGTACAAGTGTGACCATCTTCTTACTATTGATGCTGCCTATGCAGCATCAATTGTAAAAAGATATAATGTTAAAAATAATAAAAAAATAAAAAATCGTGATATTCTCAGCTTCCAACAGCCCCCGCAGCCTTCCCGTTCCTTGCGATGCTCCCGGCAGCTCCCGTTCCCAGTAATGCCTCGCGGCAATGACCCCAGATGACGTAGCATCACGCGAGACCACTACGTCATCACAGGTCACTGTCGCAAAGGCATCAGTGGGAATGGGGAGCTGCTGTGAGCATCGCGAGGAGCAGGAAGGCTGCAGGGGCCGCCGGAAGGTGAGAATATCACGATTTTTTATTTTAATTCTTTTTTTTAACAGGTATATGGTTCCCAGGGTCTGGAGGAGAGTCTCTTCTCCTCCACCCTGGGTACGAACCGCACATAATCCGCTTACTTCCCGCATGATGGGCATAGCCCCATGCGGAAAGTAAGCGGATTAATGCATTCCTATGTGTGCGGAATCACCACGATTCCGCACAAAGAATAATCATGCTGCGTTTTCTTCCGGGATGCGATTCCGCTGCGGAAAAAAATGTAGCATGTCCACAAAAAATGCGGAATGCATTAAAAATGATGGTATGCTTAGGTAAGCTGTTTTTTTTTTATAGTTTTTTTGCCTGAAAAAAATGCTTTAAAAAAGCTAAAAATCCTGAACGTGTGCACATAGCCTTACAGTTTATAAAATTGTAAATATTGAATGTTCGACCAGTGGAAAAATGATGTGAAATTTTTTGTTTTATGTGCATGATCACAGGAAAGACATTTGTTGCTGCCACATTTAAAGAAACCTTGTAAGGTAAGTCATGTGTCTGTAGTTATATCAGTGATGAGTTTAAAAACACTGGGGGACAAAATCGATCCGAGAGTTGGAGATTTTCTAGCAACAAATTAAACATTCGTGTCGTGATTCTCCTGTATGCAATTATGATTTAAAAGATCAGACCTGTTAACATTAGAAACATCTTTAGAGACTTTATGAAGAATATTTTGTTTATAACCGTGATTACTCAGTCTCTGTAACACTTTATTAGACTCATGAATAAAGTAGTCTGCTCTGGAACAATTCCTTTTAGTGCGTATAAGTCACCTTTGGGAATATTTCTAATGATGTGTGTGGGGTGGCATGACTCACCTTGCCAAATAGAACTGCAACCAGTAGGTTTCCTGTAAGGAGAAATTATGATTCTGTTGTTAAATGTATCTCTGCTTAGATTAACATCCAAAAAATTAATTTGTTTAACATCATTAACAGAGGTAAATTTTAAATTAAATGGATTAATATTGATGTATAAAATGAACGAAATGGCTCCCTCATGTGTGCCTGCTCAGATAAACAGCAGGTCGTCAATATAACGACAAAATACATTTTGCCCTTATATATGTTTTTTTCACTGAAAATAAATTGTTCCTCCCACACTGCCATATCAACGTTAGCAAGAGAGGCAGAGAATTTCCCTCCCATGCAACCTGTTGTGAATTCTGCTCCTGGGCTCCCTCCGGTGGTTGTAAGTGGCACTTTTGTGAGTTCTGCTCTTGGGCTCTCTCTTGTGGTTTCAAGTGGTATGGCTGCTCTTTGGGGTTAGCTGTGGTCAGCTGCCTCCACTTATCATCTCCTCTCTCGCCTATTTAAGCCTGGCTGTTCCTTCAGCTAGTGCCACTTGTAAATGGTTCCTGGTTGGATTCACATCTCTTTGGAGTTCCCTGTTATCCTGACCAGTTCTGCAAAGCTAAGTTTTTGCTTACTTTTTCTGTCCATAGTTTGTGGTCTTATCCATTCTGTGCTTTCTTTGTTTGTCCAGCATTATCAGTTTGAAGTATTTTCTGTCTTGCTGGAAGCTCTGGGAAGCAGAGTTACCCTCCACACCTTTAGTCAGGTGTGGAGATTTTTTGTAAACTCTGCGTGGATTTTTGTAGTGTTTTATACTGACCGCACAGTATTCCATCCTGTCCTATCTATCAAGCTAGACTGGCCTCCTGTGCTCATCCTGGTTTCATTCTGTGTATGTCTTTTTCCTCTCCACTCACAGTCATTATTTGTGGGGGGCTAATCTATCCTTTGGGGATTTTCTCTGAGGCAAGATAAGTTTTCCTGCTACTGTCTTCAGGGGTAGTTAGCTCTTAGGCTGTGACGAGATGCCTAGGGAGAGTTAGGAGCATTCCACGGCTGCTTCTAGTGTTGTGTTGAGCTTAGGGTCTGCGGTCAGTACAGTTACCACTTCCCTCAGAGGTCGTTCCATGTTGCTCCTAGACCACCGCTTCATAACAGTACAAGTGGCCAAAAATGAATTAATTGCATCTCAAAAGAAGGAAAAGAAAGTTCTGAACCATTTTTTTTTCTGTGTTCTAGTTTGTCTTTTTTTTTTTCCTCTTGATATCTGGGTGGTTCAGGATATATACTTTGGCATGGATGTTCAAGGTTTGTTTTCTCGTGTGGATCAACTTGCTGCAAGAGTACAGAGCATCCAGGACTATGTTGTCCAGACTCCGGCTTTAGAGCCTAGAATTCCTACTCCTGATTTGTTTTTTGGGGACAGATCCAAGTTTTTGAACCTTAAAAATAACTGCAGATTGTTTTTTGCTTTGAAACCCCGTTCTTCTGGTGATCCCATTCAACAGGTAAAAATCATCATATCCTTGCTGCGGGGTGATCCTCAAGACTGGGCTTTCTCTCTTGAAGCAGGGGATCAGACATTATTGAATGTTGTCTAATTCTGTGGATCATGCAGAAAAAACCCTGTTAGCCCTGTGTCAAGGTCAGGAAGAGGCAGAGTTATACTGCCAGAAATTTAGAAAATGGTCTGTGCTCACTAAACGGAATGAAGAGGCTCTGGCTGCTATTTTCAGAAAGGGTCTTTCTGAAGCCCTCAAAGATGTTATGGTGGGCTTTCCTACGCCTGCCGGTTTGAGCAAATCTATGTCTCTAGCCATTCAGATCGATCGGCGTCTGCGCGAGCGCAAAGCTGTGCACCATATGGCAGTATCCTCTGAGCGAAGTCCTGATCCTATGCAATGTGATAGGATTTTGACTAGAATAGAACAGCAGGAATTCAGACGTCAGAATAGGCTGTGTTTCTACTGTGGTGATTCTACTCATGATATCTCTGATTGCCCTAAGCGTACTAAGAGAGTCGCTAGGTCTGTTACCATTAGTACCATACAGCCTAAATTTCTCTTATCTGTAACCCTGATTTGCTCATTGTCGTCCTTTTCTGTCATGGCATTTGTGGATTCAGGCGCTGCCTTGAACTTAATGGACTTAGAATTCGCCAGGCGCTGTGGTTTTTCCTTACAGCCTTTGCAAAGCCCTATTCCTTTGAGGGGTATTGATGCTACACCCCTGGCCAAGAATAAACCTCAGTACTGGACACAGATGACTATGTACATAGCTCCAGCACATCAGGAAGATTGCCGTTTTCTGGTGTTGCATAACCTGCATGATGTTGTTGTACTAGGTTTCCCATGGTTACAGGAACATAATCCGGTGCTGGATTGGAAAACTATGTCGGTGACTAGTTGGGGTTGTCAAGGGGTACATAGTGACATTCCTTTGATGTCAATTTCCTCTTCCCCCTCTCCTGAGGTTCCTGAGTTTTTGTCAGATTTCCTGGATGTATTTGATGAGCCCAAGTCCAGTTCCCTTCCTCCGCACAGGGACTGTCATTGTGCTATTAACTTGATTCCTGGTTGCAAGTTCCCTAAGGGCCGACTTTTCAATCTGTCTGTGCCGGAGCATGCCGCCATGCGGAGTTATGTTAAGGAGTCTTTGGAGAAGGGGCATATTCGGCCCTCTTCGTCACCTTTGGGAGTGAGTTTCTTTTTTGTTGCTAAGAAGGATGGCTCCTTGAGACCCTGTATTGATTATCGTCTTCTTAATAAAATCACGGTCAAATTCCAATACCCCTTGCCCTTGCTTACGGATTTGTTTGCTCAGATTAAGGGGGCTAGGTGGTTTACTAAGATTGACCTCCGAGGGGCATATAATCTTGTTCGTATTAAACAGGGTGACGAACGGAAAACTGCATTTAATACGCCCGAAGGCCATTTTGAATATCTTGTGATGCCATTTGGGCTTTCTAATGCTCCATCTGTGTTCCAGTCTTTCATGCATGATATTTTCCAGAATTATCTTGATAAATTCATGGTCGTATATTTGGATGATATTTTGATTTTTTCCGATGATTGGGAGTCTCATGTGAAGCAGGTCAGGATGGTGTTCCAGATCCTTCGTGATAATGCTTTATTTGTGAGGGGGTCTAAGTGCCTATTCGGAGTTCAGAAGGTCTCTTTTTTGGGTTTTATTTTTTCTCCCTCGTCTATAGAAATGGATCCTGTTAAGGTCCAAGCTATTCATGACTGGATCAAACCCACATCTGTGAAGGGCCTTCAAAAATTTTTGGGCTTTGCTAATTTCTATCGCCGTTTCATTGCCAATTTTTCCAGTGTGGTTAAGCCCCTTACTGATTTGACGAAGAAAGGCGCTGATGTAACGAGTTGGTCCTCAGAGGCTGTTGAGGCCTTTCAGGAGCTTAAACGCCGATTTACTTCTGCCCCTGTGTTGCGTCAGCTGGATGTTTCTCTTCCTTTTCAGGTTGAGGTCGACGCTTCTGAGATTGGGGCAGGGGCTGTTTTGTCCCAGAGGGAATCTGATGGTTCTTTGATGAAACCGTGTGCTTTTTTTTCCAGAAAGTTTTCGCCTGCGGAACGCAATTATGATGTCGGCAATCGGGAGTTGTTGGCTATGAAGTGGGCGTTTGAGGAGTGGCGACATGGGCTTGAGGGTGCTAAACACCGCGTTGTGGTCCTGACCGATCATAAGAATCTGATTTACCTCGAGTCGGCCAAGCGGCTGAATCCTAGACAGGCTCGATGGTCCCTGTTTTTCTCCCGTTTTGATTTTGTGGTCTCGTATCTTCCGGGATCTAAGAATGTTAAGGCTGATGCCCTCTCTAGGAGTTTTTCGCCTGATTCTCCTGGAGTCCTTGAGCCGGTTGGCATTCTTAAGGAGGGGGTGATTCTTTCTGCTATCTCCCCTGATTTGCGGCGGGTGCTTCAGGAATTTCAGGCTGATAGGCCTGACCGCTGTCCAGTGGGGAAGCTGTTCGTTCCTGATAGATGGACAAGTAAGGTTATTTCTGAGGTTCATTGTTCTGTGTTGGCTGGTCATCCTGGGATTTTTGGTACCAGAGATTTGGTTGCTAGGTCCTTTTGGTGGCCTTCCTTGTCGCGCGATGTGCGTGCTTTTGTGCAGTCCTGTGGGACTTGCGCCCGGGCCAAGCCTTGCTGTTCCCGCACTAGTGGGTTGCTTTTGCCTTTGCCGGTCCCTGAGAGGCCCTGGACGCATATTTCCATGGATTTTATTTCGGATCTTCCTGTTTCCCAGAAGATGTCTGTTATCTGGGTTGTGACCGGTTCTCTAAAATGGTCCATCTGGTACCTTTGCCTAAGTTGCCTTCCTCCTCGGATCTGGTTCCATTATTTTTTCAGCATGTGGTTCGTTTGCATGGCATTCCGGAGAATATTGTGTCTGACAGAGGTTCTCAGTTTGTCACTAGATTTTGGCGGGCCTTTTTTGCTAGGATGGGCATTGATTTGTCTTTTTCTTCGGCGTTTCATCCTCAGACTAATGGCCAAACTGAGCGAACTAATCAGACCTTGGAGACCTATTTGAGATGCTTTGTGTCTGCTGATCAGGATGACTGGGTGGCTTTCTTGCCGTTGGCCGAGTTTGCCCTTAATAATCAGGCTAGTTCGGCTACTTTGGTTTCACCTTTCTTTTGTAATTTTGGTTTTTATCCTCGTTTTTCTTCTGGGCAGGTTGAGCCTTCTGATTGTCCTGGTGTTGATTCTGTGGTGGACAGGCTGCAGCAGATTTGGACTCATGTGGTGGACAATTTGACGTTGTCTCAGGAAATGGCTCAACGTTTTGCTAACCGCCGTCAGTGTGTTGGTCCCCGGCTTCGTGTGGGGGATTTGGTTTGGTTGTCTTCTCGTCATGTTCCTATGAAGGTTTCCTCCCCTAAGTTTAAGCCTCGGTTTATTGGTCCTTATAAAATTTCTGAAATTATTAATCCGGTGTCTTTTCGTTTGGCTCTTCCAGCCTCTTTTGCCATTCATAATGTTTTCCATAGATCTTTGTTACGGAGATATGTGGTGCCCGTTGTTCCCTCGGTTGACCCTCCTGCCCCGGTGTTGGTTGAGGGGGAGTTGGAATATGAGGTTGAGAAGATTTTGGATTCTCGTTTTTCGAGGCGGAGGCTTCAGTATCTTGTCAAGTGGAAGGGGTATGGCCAGGAGGATAATTCTTGGGTTGTTGCCTCCGATGTCCATGCCGCCGATTTGGTTCGTGCTTTTCATTTGGCTCGTCCTGATCGGCCTGGGGGCTCTGGTGAGGGTTCGGTGACCCCTCCTCAAGGGGGCGGGGTACTGTTGTGAATTCTGCTCCTGGGCTCCCTCCGGTGGTTGTAAGTAGCACTTTTGTGAGTTCTGCTCTTGGGCTCCCTCTTGTGGTTTCAAGTGGTATGGCTGCTCTTTGGAGTTAGCTGTGGTCAGCTGCCTCCACTTATCATCTCCTCTCTCGCCTATTTAAGCCTGGCTGTTCCTTCAGCTAGTGCCACTTGTAAATGGTTCCTGGTTGGATTCACATCTCTTTGGAGTTCCCTGTTATCCTGACCAGTTCTGCAAAGCTAAGTTTTTGCTTACTTTTTCTGTCCATAGTTTGTGGTCTTATCCATTCTGTGCTTTCTTTGTTTGTCCAGCATTATCAGTTTATTTTCTGTCTTGCTGGAAGCTCTGGGAAGCAGAGTTACCCTCCACACCTTTAGTCAGGTGTGGAGATTTTTTGTAAACTCTGCATGGATTTTTGTAGTGTTTTATACTGACCGCACAGTATTCCATCCTGTCCTATCTATCAAGCTAGACTGGCCTCCTGTGCTCATCCTGGTTTCATTCTGTGTATGTCTTTTTCCTCTCCACTCACAGTCATTATTTGTGGGGGGCTAATCTATCCTTTGGGGATTTTCTCTGAGGCAAGATAAGTTTTCCTGCTACTGTCTTCAGTGTTGAGCTTAGGGTCTGCGGTCAGTACAGTTGCCACTTCCCTCAGAGCTCGTTCCATGTTGCTCCTAGACCACCGCTTCATAACAGCAACCTCCCTATTTTTGTAAGAAAAAAAGAATTGTCAGTGAAAGAAAAATATGTTTCAATAAAAAAGTAACTGCCATTACCAAAAAATCCTGAATGGGGATAGTATAGGTGCTATAATTTTTTAAGAAATATGGCAAGTCAATCAGTTGCTACAGTGTGTGGTATGGAGTGATAGAGACCCACAACGTCACATGAAAACCATTGAAAATGTGTTTTGTGTCTCTAATCGTGGGATATTGATAACAAGGGATTGCAAGAAATGATGCACCAAGATGTTCATTCATGGAGCCTATGCCAGATATCATCAGTCCAAGTTGAGGAAAAATGTTTTTATGTGCTTTTGGTAAAGCATGATGAATGTGATGGGAATAGTCACATAAAGATGTTCCATAAATTTACTGTCAATGGCTCCTTTATGTAGACCTTCAGACAGCTGACACCCTGCAATATCGGACCCGACCGGTTTTGCATCCAATTGGGGCCGATTACCCCCTTAAATACCACTGTCAATCACAATAGCGGTATTTAAGTTGTTACAAGGGGGTCACAAGACCCCTTTAGTAACCATCAGACCCCCACGATGAGAATTGCGGGTCCCGATGGTTACCATGGTACCCTGAGGTCATGTGATGACTCCAAGGCACGGTGGCCTGTGAGATCCAGCAATAAGCTGAGTGTCACAGGCTGAGTCACTGAGTGTCAGTGAGACACTGACTGCTCTCATGCAGTGTATGAGACCAGTGATCAAAGTAAAAATTATACATGTCCCACTGTGAAAAAGTGTAAAAAGTAAAAAAAGTTAAATAAAATATGTAAAAGACTAAAAAAAACACAATAAACAAAAAAATGTACACATAATTGGTATAGCCGCATCCTTAACAAACCACTCTATAAAACTGGCATGTTATTTATTCCGCCTTAAAAAATAACAATAAAAATCACGCCTAAAATGTCGCCTTTTAATCATAGTGGCTCACAAAAAAGTGAATAAAGGCGATCAAAAAGTAATATGTAAATTTCTGTCTTGTCTTTACCCTGTCTTAATTTTATCAACATCTTTAACCCCCAATTATAATACCATGTTATTGTTGATATGTATGTGATTTCTGTACATTCAATACTCCCATGTTGGGAGATCTATGTGATATTTTTCAAATAAAAATTTATTGAAACAAAAAAAAAAAAGTAATATGTAAAAACAGATAAAAATGAAAACGCCAAACCAACCCGCAAAAAACAAGCACTAACATGGCTCATTCAGCAAAAAAATAAAAAAGTTAAAGCTCTCAGAATAGGACGATGCAAAAACAAATTCATTTTGCTAAAATGTTGTTTTTAGTGTGTAAAAATAACAAATCATAAAAACAACTATATAACTCAGGTACAGTATTGCTGTAATTGTACCGACCCAACGAACAAATCAGTCTTATCACTTTTACCTCCTGGTGAACAGCGCAAAAAATAAAAAAATAAAAACAATAACTGAATTGATGGTGTTTGCTTATTCTGTGTCTGAAAATTGTTAATAAAAAGCCATCAAAAAATATTATGTACCCCAAACTAGTACCAAAAAAATCTGCAACTCGTTCAGCTCATACAGCTCTGTTCGCCAAAAAATAAAAAAGTTACAGCTCTCAGAATATGGCAACAAAAAAAAACACCACTTTTTATAAAAAAAGCATTTTTTTTTGTACGATAGCAGCAAAATCTAAAAAAAACTATAAAATCTGGTATCGCTGTAATTACACAATTCTACCTCTCAAAAATCAGAAAAAGGTTCTGTCATGGTCCAGTCCTGAGTTTGTTTTCAGCTGTCTTGTCTCTGGACTAGTCATGTGGGAGTTAATCCCCTCTGCCTCGCTATGGAGCTGGCTGAGCTATTTCAGTCCTCTGCAGCCTGTGGGCCAGTGTCAGCTATAGTTGAAGCATCCCGGCTGGAGCCCCTGACCTGTTGTTAGGGCTAGCGGAACGCACCGAGTAAAAATAGATGTTTATTATAAACTAGATGGTTGCCCGATTCTAACGCATCGGGTATTCTAGAATATGTATGTCCACGTAGTATATTGCCCGGCCACGTGGTATATTCCCCAGCCACGTAGTATATTGCACAGTCACGTAGTATATTGCCCAGCCACGCAGTGGTTAGCACAGCAGCCTTGCAGCGCTGGGGTCCTGGGTTCTAATCCCACCCAGGACAACATCTGCAAAGAGTTTGTATGTTCTCTCCGTGTTTGCGTGGGTTTCCTCCCACATTCCAAAGACATACTGATAGGGATTCTAGATTGTGAGCCCCATCGGGGACAGTGATGATAATGTGTGCAAAACTGTAAAGCGCTGCGGAATATGTTAGCGCTATATAAAAATAAAGATTATTATTATTATATATTGCCCAGTTACGTAGTATAGTGGCCAGCCACGTAGTAGATTTCTCAGCCACGTAGTATATTGCCCAGTCACATAGTATATTGCCCAGTGACGTAGTATACACCACAGAGCCACATAGTATATTGCCCAGTGACATAGTATATTGTCCAGTGACGTAGTATATTGCCCAGTGAGGTAGTATACAGCACAGAGTCACATAGTATATTGCACAGCCCATGTAGTATATTGCCCAGCTATGTAGTATATTGCTCAGCCACGTATGACACAGGTTAAAAAATAAAAAATAAACATACTCACCTTCCGCAGGCGCGTTGTAGCACTGTCGCCTCTGTGGGGTACAGGCGGCATCTTCCGGTCCGAGGGTGTGCTGACGTCGTGCAGGACCTGCCATGATGTCGCGGTCACATGACCGTGACGTCACGGCAGGTCCTTTTCACGCAGGCGCACAGGACTTGTGATGATGTCGCGGTCACATGACCGTGACGTCATGGCAGGTCCTTCTGCCAGACCATCCGTGCGACCGGAGCGTGCCGGTTGCATCGCGAGGAGCGGGAAAGGCGGCATAGGTGAGTATATAATAATTTTTTATTTTTTTTATTATTTTTAACATTCAATGTTTTTACTATTGACGCTGCATAGGCTGCGTCAATAATAAAAAAACGTGGTCACACAGGGTTAATAGCAGCGATAACAGACTGCATTAGACCGCGGTCCGTTACTGCTGCCATTAAGCCTGTGTGAGGGCAGACTGGAGGGGAGTATGCGGGCGCTGGGCAGTGAGTGCGGGGAGCAAGGAGCGGCCATTTTCTTCCGGACTGTGCACATCGCTGATTGGTCACGGCAGCCATGACAGGCAGCTGCCAAGACCAATCAGCGAACAAATAACCGTTACAGAAGGACAGTCAGACAGACGGAAGTACCCCTTAGACAATTATGTATATAGATGGTGCGTTCGCAGCCCGGGGTCCACCGTGCAGAAGGAACCTGCTGCTAATGAATGGTGGCACTGTTTGGCGGTATAGACTAGCTCTGTTACCTCACAGAGCAGCCGCGAGAGAAAGCACTGTGCCCTGTTAGCCTCACAGGAGCACAAGCTTACTGCCGAACTGATAGCAGTCAGTGGTTATGCACACACGCAATCTCCTCACCGGAGGTGTCGGTATTCTAGGGGCTTATTTCGGCTGGGTCCCTGAATCACGTTCACACAATCTCCTCGCCGGAGGTGCCAGCATTCTAGGGGCTTATTTCAGCCGGGTCCCAGAACACATACATGCATAACCACACTGGCGCAAAGCACATATTAGAATTGATACTAGTGCATGACCGTGCGGCCATGCGAGCCTTAAATAGTTGCAGCACATTTAGGACCTTTCAAAGAAGGACCAATGGAGTTGCTGCAGTACCTGAGCATGTGACCCCAGATCACCACTGAGAGATCTTGCCCTGGGCATGCTCAGAGTGCAAAGCAGGACTTAGTCCTAGCACCTACAAGGACCTTCCAAGAAGGACCAATGACCTAGCTGCAGTATCTGATCATGTGACCCTCGATCTCCACTGAGAGATCTTACTCTGGGCATGCTCAGAACGTGAAAAGCATCCCAGAAGCGTCAACTCGCCGCTGCCCAGCACTGACTTCAATGTCAGAAGCAGGAAATGCAGCAGTAAAGGTACCTTCACACTCAGCGATGCTGCAGCGATACCGACAACGATGTTGATCGCTGCAGCGTCGCTGTTTGGTCGCTGGAGAGCTGTCACACAGACCGCTCTCCAGCGACCAACGATCCCGAGGTCCCCGGGTAACCAGGGTAAACATCGGGTTACTAAGCGCAGGGCCGCGCTTAGTAACCCGATGTTTACCCTGGTTACCAGCGTAAAAGTTAAAAAAACAAACACTACATAGTTACCTACCGCTGTCTGTCCCCGGCGCTCAGCTTCTCTGCACTCCTCCTGTACTGACTGTGAGCACAGCGGCCGGAAAGCAGAGCGGTGACGTCACCGCTCTGCTTTCCGGCTGACCGACGCTCACAGCCAGTACAGGAGGAGTGCAGAGAAGCAGAGCGCCAGGGACAGACAGCGGTAGGTAAGTATGTAGTGTTTGTTTTTTTAACTTTTACGCTGGTAACCAGGGTAAACATCGGGTTACTAAGCGCGGCCCTGCGCTTAGTAACCCGATGTTTACCCTGGTTACCAGTGAAGACATCGCTGGATCGGTGTCACACACGCTGATCCAGCGATGTCTGCAGGGAGTCCAGCGACGAAATAAAGTTCTGGACTTTCCTCAGCGACCAACGATCTCCCAGCTGGGGCCTGATCGTTGGTCGCTGTCACACAGAACGATTTCCTTAACGATATCGTTGCTACGTCACAAAAAGCAACGATATCGTTAACGATATCGTTATGTGTGAAGGTACCTTAACTCTTAGCACAGAGTCAGACTGAGCGAGACGCTGGGATCGACGTCTCCACTGAGCAGGCTCCATTGCGGCAGGAGAAGAATGGGAGACCGCAGCGGAGAAGGCCCGAGATTCCCCCTGTGCAGAGGAAGGAACTCGACCCCTAACATTGACCCCCCTCCTAGGGCCCCCCCCTCCTTGGGCCTCGCTACGTTCGAAGGCAGCAACGAGCTGCGGAGCCCGAATGTGCTCAGCAGGCTCCCAGGACCTATCCTCCGGGCCGTAACCCTTCCAGTCCACCAAATAAAATTTTTTGCCATGTACCACCTTGCACCCGAAAATAGCGTTCACCTCGAATTCGTCCGTAGATGAACCCGATGTCCCGGCAGATGACTCAGAAAACCGGGACATGTATACGGGCTTCAGGAGGGAGACATGAAAGGTGTCGGTGACACCAAGGCGTGGAGGAAGGGCTAGACGGTAGACCACAGGACTAACCTGTTCAAGGACCTTGAAGGGACACAAGTAGCGAGGTGCAAACTTAGTGGACTCTACACGCAGCCTGATGTTACGGGCGGAGAGCCACACTAAATCTCCAGGAGCAAAGGTCGGGGCAGGACGCCGATGTGCATCGGCGGAGGACCTCATTCTCTCCTTGGAGGCCCGAATGGCATCCTGAGTGCGGTCCCAAATGTCCCGTGCCTCCACTGCCCAGTCTGCCACCCTGGAGTCAGCAGAGGACACGGGCATAGGCACAGGAACCCGCGGATGCTGGCCGCAATTAAGGAGGAAAGGAGTCTGACCGGTGGAGTCGGCTACAGCGTTGTTAAGAGCGAACTCTACCCATGGTAATAAAGATGCCCAGTCATCCTGCCTGGCAGAAACAAAATGTCATAAATATGTGACCAGAGTCTGATTGGCCCTCTCTACCAACCCATTTGTCTCGGGATGATATGCTGAAGAGAGATTTAACTCAATGCTGAGAAGACGACAAAGCTCTCTCCAGAACCGAGACGCAAACTGAGGACCCCGGTCACTAACAATTTTGTCTGGCATGCCGTGTAGGCGGTCTTATGAACAACGCTGCCAAGGCCCGTGCAGAAGGGAACCGTGGAAGCGGCATCAAATGCACCATTTTTGAGAAATGATCGGTAATAACCCAAATGATGGTACAGCCGCGAGACTTGGGCAAACCCACTACAAAGTCCATCCCGACCATCTCCCAGGGCCTGTCTGCCACTGGCAAGGGATAGAGTAACCCAGCCAGCCGTTGTCGAGGAGACTTATTTTTGGCGCATGAGACACATGCCAGAAAGTAATCTCTGACATCTCGGAGCATATGCGGCCACCAGTACGTCCTCGCCAGCAGCTCACATGTCCTTTTTGTCCCAAAGTGTCCACCCACCCTTGAGGAATGAGCCCAAGAGAGAACCTCCAGTCGCAAATTTATGGGCACAAAAGTCTTGCCCGGAGGCACAGACTCAAGCGACACCGGAGCCACAGTTCTCAGGCTCTCAGAAGGGACAATTAGCCGAGGCTCTCCTTCCTCCTCCTCAGATGACACAACAGAGCGAGAAAGGGCGTCAGCACGAATGTTCTTCTCCCCAGCGAGATAATGGAGGGTGAAGTGGAACCGGGAGAAGAACAAGGACCATCTGGCCTGGCTAGAATTTAGCCGCTGGGCTGTTTGCAAATATAGCAAATTTTTGTGGTCTGTGAAGACTTGAAAGGGAAAACGAAGCCCCTCCAAGAGATGTCTCCACTCTGAGAAAGCCAACTTCATCGCTAGCAACTCCCTTTCCCCGATGGAATAATTCCTCTCCGCTGGTGTGAAGGTCTTGGAGAAGAAGCACGGATGCTTCTGACCTTGAGCATCCTTTTGGAAGAGGACTGCTCCTGCACCAAAGGAAGAGGCATCCACCTCCATTATAAACGGCTTATCGACATCGGGACAATGTAGGATGGGAGCGCTAGCAAAATGAGACTTAATAGAAGAAAAGGCCCTGGAGACCTCTTCAGACCACACTTTGGGATTTGCTCCCTTCTTGGTGAGGGCTACCAAGGGAGCTACCAAAGTTGAGAAGTGGGGAATGAACTGGCGGTAATAATTAATGAACCACATAAAGCGCTGCACCGCTTTAAGCGAATGGGGTTCTTGCCAGTCCATCACAGCCTGTAGTTTGGCAGGATCCATAGCCAATCCCTGGGCGGAGATGATATAGCCCAGGAAAGGTAAAGACTCCTGCTCAAACACACACTTCTCCAACTTTGCGTAAAGAGAGTTTGCCCGTAAGAGGTCGAAGACTCTGCCAACATCTCTCCGGTGGGAGTCAATATCTGGAGAGAAGATGAGAATATCATCCAGGTAGACTACGACTGAGGTGGAAAGCATATCCCGGAAGATGTCGTTGACAAAGTCTTGGAAAACGGGTGGGGCATTACAGAGCCCGAAGGGCATCACCAGATACTCATAGTGCCCATCTCTGGTGTTAAACGCCGTCTTCCATTCGTCCCCCTCACGGATGCGAATCAGGTCATAAGCTCCCCGCAGGTCTAATTTGGTAAATACCTTAGCTCCCCGTAGCCTATCAAAAAACTCAGAAATCAGGGGCAGCGGGTACTTATTCTTAACGGTGATGGTGTTAAGACCCCTGTAATCTATGCAAGGACGTAATTCTCCGTTCTTCTTCTGCACGAAGAAGAACCCTGCCCCTGCTGGTGACACTAACTTCCTAATAAACCCTCTTGCCAAATTCTCCTGGATGTATTGGGACATAGCCTCCGTTTCCGGGAGAGAGAGGGGATAGACACGTCCCCGAGGAGGTTCTGCTCCAGGCAAGAGATCTATAGGACAGTCATAGGGACGGTGAGGCGGAAGGGTCTCCGCGGCCTTTTTGGAGAAGACGTCTGCATAGGACCAATAGTATTTAGGGAGAGAAGAGAGATCTGCGGGTATCTCAGTGGTGGAAACCTGAACGCACTCTTTCACACATCTGCCCTTACAGGATTCACTCCAACCCAATATCCTCCCAGAGGTCCACTCAATATGTGGGGAGTGGAAACGGAGCCAGGGTATTCCCAGCAGAATCTCATCCATTCCCTCGGGAAGGACAAAAAGGGAAATAATCTCCTGGTGGGATGGGGACATGGCTAACATGAAAGGGACAGTCTGGTGTGTGATTTGTAACGGAAGTGTCGACCCATTCACCACTCTAACAGTTACTGGTTTGGCAAGCATTACCAGAGGTATTGCGTGGCGCAGAGCAAAAGCAGAAGACATGAAATTTCCCTCTGCTCCTGAATCCACACAAAGCTCTACTGTATGAGTGGATGTGCCTAACAGGATTGTCCCTTTAAAGGACAATTTGGAGGAAAATGCCGCTGTGGCCAGTGAACCTCCTCCAATGGTCACTAGACGCGATCTTTTCCCGACCGCCGTGGACATTTATTAGCGTAATGTCCCAGTTGCTGGCAATTTTTACACACCACAGGTACTCGAGCGGTCTGAGACCTAGGTCCCACTCGAGAGACCTCCATGGCCTCATGGGAGTCAGACGCCATAACAGGAGATTCTAGAGGCTTGGCAAAGGTGGGAGCCAGCCGAAACCTCTGCCTACACTTGGTCCGCTCCAACCTGCGCTCGTTAAAACAGAGATCGATGCGGGTAGATATAGTAATGAGCTCCTCCAGTGTGGCGGGAATCTCCCTGGTGGCCAAGGCGTCCTTTACATGATCTGCCAGTCCTTTCCAGAACACCGGAATAAGGACTTTATCCGGCCATTCCAGCTCTGAGGCTAGAGTCCAGAATTGGATGGCGAACTGGCTGACCATGGACGAACCCTGAGTAATTGCCAACAATTAGAGCGCGGTATCGTGGGTGATATGAGGTCCCAAAAAGACCTGCCTCAGAGCGTCCAGGAAGAGAGGAGCACTCTGTACCATACGATCATCACGTTCCCAAAGCGGCGTTACCCACTCCAACGCCCTGCCCGACAAAAGAGATAAAATGAATCCCACTTTCGCCCGTTCCGTAGGAAAACGTGCAGCCAGCAGCTCAAGATGTATGGAGCACTGGCTCACGAATCCCCGACATAGCTTACTGTCACCAGCAAACTTGTCTGGAAGCGGGAGACGGGATAAAGTCGGAACAGGGGTGGCAGCGGACAAACTGGCTGCAGCTACACTTGCAGCCTGTACAGCGACAGCAGTGACGTCCACAGCTGAGGTTGCACGCTCTAGAGCCGCCAACCTACCCTCCAGCTGCTGAATGTACCGCTGTAGACGCTGATCGTTACTAGCCAGACCCTGGCGCTAGTATTATGTTAGGGCTGGCGGAACGCACCGAGTAAAAATAGATGTTTATTATAAATGGTGCGTCGCAGCCCGAGGTCCACCGTGCAGGAGGAACCTGCTGCTAGTGAATGGTGGCATTGTTTGGCGGTATAGACTAGCTCTGTAACCTCACAGAGCAGCCGCGAGAGGAAAGCACTGCGCCCTGTTAGCCTCACAGGAGCACAAGCTTACTGCCGAACTGATAGCAGTCAGTGGTTATGCACACACGCAATCTCCTCACCGGAGGTGCCGGTATTCTAGGGGCTTATTTCAGCCGGGTCCCTGAATCACGTTCACACAATCTCCTCGCTGGAGGTGCCAGCATTCTAGGGGCTTATTTCAGCCGGGTCCCTGAACACATACATGCATAACCACACTGGCGCAAAGCACATATTAGAATTGATACTAGCGCATGGCCATGCAGCCATGCGAGCCTTAAATAGTTGCAGCACGTTTAGGACCTTTCAAAGAAGGACCAATGGAGTTGTAACAGCGAAATGTGCATTGGGGTCGGGACACTGTGCTTGGCATAGTGATTTTACTATTAATATTTAAAGAAGAAGATTGCAATATGTCATTTATTAGATTTATAATTATATGCCTCTATAATAAATTTTAAAGAGATCTATTTGTGAAAAAAATCTATTTCCATTTGAGTTCCACTCTGCGTGCCTGTCCTTCAGTTTTGCTTGGCTTGAGGCACCATCTGATTTTAATGTTTGGTTATTTGTATTTAAATAAATAAATTGTTATATGTTTTACAAAAATTGTGTTTGGTAACACTTCTTGATCCTCTGAGAGGGGTCGTTATGTTTGAATATTCAGACAAAATCCTGACAAAACTACTCACCATGATGCAGATGGAGTCACTTTGGACTGGTTTGTGTTCCAGCGGTGTCCTATCATTTTAGGCGTCTTTTTAGCGCACAAGTGTGGGCAACCACGAGGTGGTGGATACCCTCAGTGCTCCCTCTCTCCTTCATGCTGGTCCCGTGCACTTTATTCGGTACCCGGATGGTGTACCTGGATGTTAACATGTCAATGTTTCGCTGTTGTTCAATAATGCTATGTACCACTTATGCCTTAATGTTATTCACTGTCAAATGTGCTGTGTCTGCCATGTATGATTGTTGCGCTGTGTTTGTTATGCACATGCTAGAGGCTGGGACAGAAGGGGTTAATTTAGGGGGCTGGACTTGCAGCCTCAAGGCAGCAGGAAGCCCCTGCTTCCTGGTCAGAGCCCAGGCAGGATGGCCTGAGGCAGGGTGTGTTCCTGTTTGGGGCACAGGTGTGTCCCCGTTTGGGACAGAAGGAGCCCCCGTCTGGGGCATAAGTGTGTTCCTGTCTGGAACAGTGAGGACCCCCGTGGGGGTATATGTGGATCCCTGTCTAGGACAGAAGGAATCCCCGGCTGGGGACTTTAAGCTGCCAAGGACTGCCAGGCAGTGGAACAAGGCACAATTTTGGGGTCCATTTTCTCCTGTTACCCTTGTGAAAATAAAAGAATTTGGGCTAAAAGTACAAATTTTGTTGCTAGAATGAGATTTTTTTATTTTCACAGCGCTACGTTATAAACTTCTGTGAAGTACCTGGGGCTTTCAGGTGCTCATGACACATCTAGATAAGTTGCCTAAGGGGCCTAGTTTACAAAATGGGGTCACTTGTGGGGGTTTCCACTGTTTAGGCACATCAGGGGCTCTCTAAATGCGACATGACGTTTGTTCTCAATTTCAAAAGTTTTTGCGTTTAAAAATTGCTCCTTTCCTTCCGAGCCCTGATGTGCGCCTGTCATGTTGGACGCTGTTCACACTAGGGCGTCGACAGACAGCGGTAATTCCACATTTGTCCACTATACGCTCAGTGGCGCCGGCTAGATTTTATCCAGGTTATCCAGGGTTAATCTGGCTGGTAATCTGGTTGGAGGCTGGGTCACGCCCGTGGCCTTTAAATAGTCATTCTGGACTTTGGGCGTCGCCGATTATAGCTTGTGTCTTGTGCCTGGTGATCTCGGTCTGGAGTGGTGGTCTAGGAGTTGAAGTATCGTATCTGGTGGTGTATTATCCTTTGTCATATTTCTCCTTCCTATATTTGTGTTTGTTTTGCCCTGTGCACATTATAGTGTTTTCCTGTGTGTCTGCGGCGTGGTGCGTTTTTTAGTTTTCCCTGTCTGTGCTTTCTGTGGAGGTTGGTGTGTGGTCTTATCACTGGGTGGCGGGTGGAGGTTTCAGCATAGGGCTGAAACAGGAGTCAGGGTCAGGCCTGGCGGCCCAGACAAGCACACCATCAGTATAAATTCTGGGAGAGGGACAGACAGGGTTCTCCCTAGTCTGAGGGATATCGCAGGGGCCCGGGTAATCAGCTTTAGGCTACCCAATACCCCCGTGACAGCACCCAAGCAGTGGATTTCCCCACATTTGGGGTATCGGCATGATCAGGGGAAATTGCACAACAAATTTTAGGGATAATTTTCCCCTGTTGCCCTTGTGAAAATAACAAATTTGAAGCTAGAGCAAACATTTTGTGAAAAAAGTTAAATGTTCTTTTTTTCCTTCCACAATGCTTTAGCTCCTGTTACAGGACAGATATATATCTTGGTACCGTGTTAGCCAGTAGATAGAAAAATAATTAAAATTATACCATCTTTTCAGTTAGCCATTAAAAGGTATCAACCACTGAGGACTCTCAATTCTAAATATTTTTTTTAGCTCCTGTTAAGCACCGGAAGAGTTAATAAACGTATTGAATGTGCTTTTGAGTACCTTGGGGGGTGCAGTTTTTAGAATGGCATCATTTTAGGATATTTTCTTTCATATAGGCCCCCCTAAGTCACTTTAAGTGTGAGGTGGTCCCTAAAAAAATGGTTTTGTAAACTTTGTTGTAAAAACGAGAAATCGCTGGTCGACTTTTAACTTCCTAACAAAATAAAATTATGTTTCAAAATGTGTGCTGATGTAAAGTAGACATGTGGGAAATGTTATTTGTTAACTAGATTGTGTGACATAGCTCTGTGATTTAAGGGCATAAGAGTTAAAAGATTAAAAATGGCAAAAGTTTAAAAATTTTAAAGAAATTTTACCACTGTCATGATGTACAATAAGTCATGAATAAACAGTCTCAGAATCAGTGAGATCCGTTGAAGCGTTCCAGAGTTATAACGACGTAAAGAGACACTGGTCACAATTAAAAAAATTGGCATTGTATTTAAGGTCAAAATTGGCTCAGACAAACCCCTTTACCCCCAAGGGTGGTTTGCACGTTAATTACCAGGCCAATTTTTACAATTCTGACCACTGTCCTTTTATGAGGTTATAACTCTGGAATGCTTCAATGGATCCCAGTGATTCTGATATTGTTTTCTTGTGACATATTGTACTTCAAGACAGTGGTAAAATTTATTTTATTTTACCTGCGTTTATTTGTGAAAAAAACTGAAATTTGGCGAAAATATTGAAAATTTCGCAATTTTCCAACTTTGAATTTTTATACCCTTAAATCACAGAGATATATCACACAAAATACTTAATAAATAACATTTCCCACATGTCTACTTTACATCAGCACAATTTTTTTTTGTTAGGGAGTTATAAGGGTTAAAAGTTGACCAGCAATTTCTCATTTTTAAAACCCAATTTTTTTAGAGACCACATCACATTTCAAGTCACTTTGAGGGGTCTATATGATAGAAAATACCCAAGTGTGATATCATTCTAAAAACTGCACCACTCAAGGTGCTGAAACCACATTCAAGAAGTTTATTAACCCTTCAGGTGTTACACAGGAATTTTTGGAATGTTTAACAAAATATGAACATTTAACTTTTCTTCACAAAAAATTTACTTCAGCTCCAATTTGTTTTATTTTCCCATGGGTAACAGGAGAAATTGAATAACAAAAGTTGTTGTGCAATTTGTCCTGAGTACGCTGATACCCCATATGTGGGGGTAAACCACTGTTTGGGCACATGGCAGAGCTGAGAAGGGAAGGAGCACCATTTGACTTTCCAATGCAAAATTGACTGGAATTGAGATGGGACGCCATGTCGCGTTTGGAGAGCCCGTGATGTGCCTAAACATTGAAACCCCCCACAAGTGACACCATTTTGGAAAGTAGACCCCCTAAGGAACTTATCTAGATGTGTGGTGAGCACTTTGACGCACCAAGTGCTTCACAGAAGTTTATAATGTAGAGCCGTAAAAATAAAAAATCATATTTTTTCACAAAAATGATCTTTTCGCCCCGAATTTTTTATTTTACCAAGGGTAACAGAAGTAATTGGACTCCAAAAGTTGTTGTTCAATTTGTCCTGAGTATGCTGATACCCCATATGTGGGGGTAAACCACTATTTGGGCGAATGGCAGAGCTCGGAAGGGAAGGAGCGCCGTTTGACTTTTCAATGCAAAATTGGCTGGAATTGAGATTGGACGCCATGTCGCGTTTGGAGAGCCCCTGATGTGCCCAACAGTGGAAACCCCCCAATTCAAACTGAAACCCTAACCCGAACACGCCTTTAACCCTAATCCCAGCCATACCCCTAACCCCACCACATCCCTAACCCTAATCCCAACCCTAACCACACCCCTAACTCCAACACACCCTTAACCCTAATCCAAACCATAACCCTAACCACATCCCTAACCCTAATCCCATCTGTAAATGTAATCCAAATCCTATCCCTAACTTTAGCCCCATCCCTAACTTTAGCCCTATCCCTAACTTTAGCCCCAACCCTAAACCTAAGTTTAGCCCCAACCCTAACCCTAACTTTAGCCCCAACCCTAACTTTAGCCCCAATCCTAACCCTAATTGGAAAATAAAAATAAATACATTTTTGTTTATTTTATTATGTTTCCCTAACTAAGGTGGTGATGAAGGGGGGTTTGAATTACCATTTTTTAGCAGTTTTTTTAGCGGATTTTTATGATTGGCAGTTGTCACACACTAAAAGATACTTTTTATTGCAAAAAATTGTTTTTGCGTCTCCACATTTTGAGAGCTATAATTTTAAAATATTTTGGTCCACAGAGTCATGTGAGGTCTTGTTTTTTGCGGGACGAGTTGACATTTTTATTGGTACCATTTTCGGGCACGTGACTTTTTTTTATCACTTTTTATTCCGATTTTTGTGAGGCAGAATGACCAAAAAACAGCAATTCATGAATTTCTTTTGGGTGGGGCGTTTATACCGTTCCACGTTTGGTAAAATTGATAAAGCAGGTATATTCTTCGGGTCAGTACGATTACAGCGATACCTCATTTATATCATTTTTTTTATGTTTTGGCGCTTTTATACAATAAAAACTATTTTATAAAAAAATAATTATTTTTGCATCGCTTTATTCTGAGGACTATAACTTTTTTATTTTTTCGCTGATGACGCTGTATGGCAACTCATTTCTTTGTGGGACAAGATGATGCTTACATCGGTACCATTTTTTTTTATATCCCTCTTTTTGATCGTGTGTTATTCCACATTTTGTTCGGCGGTATGATAATAAAGTGTTTTTTTTGCCTCTTTTTTTATGGTGTTCACTGAAGGGGTTAACTAGTGGGACAGTTTTATAGGTCGGGTCGTTATGGACGCGGCGATACTAAATATGTGTACTTTTATTTATTTTTTTTATTTAGAAATGTATTTATTGGAACAATATATATTTTTTCTTTATTTAGGATTTTTTTTTTACACATGTAAATATTTTTTTTTTTTACTTTATAATATTGCCCCAGGGGGGGACATGACTATGTAGTGTCAGATCGATGTTCTGACACTTTGCAGTGCACTGTGTCAGATCAGCGATCTGACAGACACTGATAGGAGACTTGCTGGCGCCTGCTCTGAGCAGGAGCTTGAAAGCCATCTCCCTGCAGGACCCGGAAAGAGCCCCGCGGCCATTTTGGATCCGGGACCTGCAGGGAGGATCACATCGTGTTGCTCCAAGGGTCTCAGGGAAGCCCCCTCCCTGCACGATGCTTCCCTATGCCGCCGGAACGCTGCGATCATGTTTGATCGCAGTGTTCCAGGGGTTAATGTGCCAGGAGCGGTCCATGACCGCTCTTGACACATAGTGCCGGATGTCAGCTGTGATAGTCAGCTGACACCTGGCCCAGATCTGCCGCGCTCCACCCGTGAGCGCGGCTGATCGGTGGTGACGTATTATCCCGTCGGTGGTCATACGGGCCCATACCACCTCAACGGGATAGTACGTCATATGTCAGAAAGGGGTTAAATGTGGCAGCATGAAATGTCTTTCCTGTGATCATGCACATACAACTAAAAATTTCACACCACTTTCCACTGGTCGAACATTCAATATTTACAATTTTATAAACTATAACACTACAGGAGTTATTTACCTTATTGACTGCACATCTTGTCATGTCCAATACGTTGGATGCATTATCGGACCTCTTAAGAAACACATCAGAAGGCATACAGTATGTCTGATGCACTGAGTACAACAGTATTATAACATGTCTGTGGTCTCACAGCAGGTACTGTACATGCAGGCGATTTGTCAAACATCTTATTCGGAGGCATCTAAAAAGTTAATAAACCAAATAGATCTCAGATCTCAGAAGGAAAATCCTCAACAGAGAATTCTTCTGGATCTTTACACTCAATTCTAGAAATCTGTTAGGCCTTAACATTAGACAGGCTCTTATCCTACAATATAATAAATACAGGTTTTATAGTTTTGGTTTTCCTTGTATCACATTTTTATTTTTATTCCCACCTTTACAATTTTTCTCAATCTGTTTTTCATTTCCACTAGAATTTCTTTGACATTCCGTATTCTGTGGTCTCTTTAATTAATTTAATTTGCCTCAAGTGTATAATACAATTGGTTTCTTGTCCATTGGACACCCTTGAACATGTGATACATATTTTAACACATATATATATATATATATATATATATACATATATACTGGCTGTACTACGGGTTAA
The DNA here is from genome assembly GCF_032444005.1 of Ranitomeya imitator. NCBI lineage: Eukaryota > Metazoa > Chordata > Amphibia > Anura > Dendrobatidae > Ranitomeya > Ranitomeya imitator. The sequence goes on along the minus strand of NC_091287.1, from coordinate 433,588,658 downwards.
TATTCTGCACACAAAAACTACAAAACAAATAGATAGAAATGTAATTATTAAAAGGCAAAAACTAAGCTAAAAGAAGCATTTCGCGACATATATTTCAACACCCGAGATATTCCACACAGATTTAACTAAATTGGCCAATTAATGTGAAGTAATCTTCTACTACTTATTCGAGAGCCTTTTGATAAATGACATTCTTAGTTTTTCCTTCAGGTGCAAAGATGAACAGATTTTTGGCTGTTCCAACTCTTGAACAGGCCACATAAAGTTGACCATGAGAAAAGCATGGAGATTGTAAATCGATTCCAACTACTTTCAAGGACTGTCCCTGAGCCTTGTTGATGGACATAGCAAATGCCAGTCGAACAGGAAACTGGAAGCGTTTAAAATCAAAAGGCAAATCAGATGGAATGAGAGGAATTGTTGGAATGAAAACATCTTCTCCTGTGGCACATCCTGTCAAAATGGTTGCCTCAATGGTTCTTAATCAAGAGTCTTGTTCCATTACACAGCTTTGGTGGATCCAAATTTCTCAATAGCAGAATAGGTGCTCCAGGTTTTAGAAAGAGGTTGTGAGGAGGAAGTCCTTGTGGCTCCAAGGAATTGAGGAACTCAGTTGGATATGGCTCTTGAGGAAGCAGCTGCTGTTCTCATGTGTGTCAGCCTTGTTTCTCGGTCTTCACATTTTTCATGGGCCCGTAATGCAGCTTTTCTTTTCGCATCAGCTGACATTTGTGCCATGGAATTCCTTTTCTTATGAGGCATTATTGTGGTAAAAATAATCTGTAACTGGCAGTTTCTATATCTTCTCACGTAGAGGTAATGTGACTGACATCAGCCTTTCCACCAACACACCCTGACATGCTATTACCTCACACAAGCTTTGTTAGACTGAGAATGTCCTTTGTTGCCTATATTAACCAATCAGAGCTCAGATTAATTAACTGTAGCAAAATAGAAGCTGGGCTGTTATTGTTTGCTATTGGCAGCCTGATAAATCCCCAGCCAACAGGAAGCCCTCCCCCCTGGCAGTATATATTAGCTCACACATGCACATAATAGACAGGTCATGTGACTGACAGCTGCCGTATTTCCTATATGGTACATTTGTTGCTCTTGTAGTTTGTCTGCTTATTAATCAGATTTTTATTTTTGAAGGATAATACCAGACTTTTGTGTGTTTTAGGGCGAGTTTCATGTTTCAAGTTGTGTGTGTTGAGTTGCATGTGGCGACATGCATGTAGCGACTTTTGTGAGATGAGTTTTGTGTGGCGACATGCGTGTAGCAACTTTTTGTGTGTCGAGTTGCATGTGACAGGTTAGTGTAGCAAGTTGTATGCAGCAAGTTTTGCGCATGGCGAGTTTTGCGCGTGGTGAGTTTTATGTGTGGTGCTGTTGTGAATTCTGTTGTCAAGCTCCCTCCTGTGGTCATGAATGGTACTTCGGCTGGTTCTGTCCATGGGCTTCCTCTGGTGGTTGTGAGTGGAGCTGCGGCTTCTGAGTTTCCTTCTCCAGGTGACGAGGTTAATTCGTAAGCTGGCTGCTCTATTTAACTCCACTTAGATCATTGCTCCATGCCACCTGTCAATGTTCCAGTATTGGTCTTGCTCTCTCCTGGATCGTTCTTGTGACCTGTCTTCCCAGCTGAAGCTAAGTTACTGCTTGTTTTTCTCTGGTTTGCTATTTTTCTGTCCAGCTTGCTATTTTTATTTTTGTCTTGCTTGCTGGAAGCTCTGGGACGCAGAGGGAGCGCCTCCGCACCATGAGTCGGTGCGGAGGGTCTTTTTGCGCCCTCTGCGTGGTCTTTTTGTAGGTTTTTGTGCTGACCGCAAAGTTACCTTTCCTATACTCTTACAAGGGGGATTGTGGAAACCACAAGAGAACAACACCAACAAGGGAAAATGTAAATAACATATAAACCTTTATTAATGTATACAACATACCAATAAAATACAGGCCAAAACATGGAGCAAAGTGCCAAGACGGTGAACCACACGGAAACTCAGCCGCCCGTGCGAACTACAAAGACGTACAGCTGAGGAACTGGTTAATAGTATATATCATATAAAATATTATATTATAATTGGGACTATAGTTAGCCAACTAATAGCGCATACAACAGATGGTGTCTATGTGTATCTAGAAATTGTATCCTGCATGTACTTTATATAACATAAAATGCGGCTCAGAAAGTAAACAGTATAATATGCAAGTGCCAGAGAATGAGACAATGCATCAATATGTAGCAGGAAAACATATATAGTACCCATGTGTAGGGATCACATAGACAAACCCGAATAGTAGAGATATTTAGAACTATAGCCACATGGTCACCACCCATACAATATACCGGCTTCCTCACATGCTAAAATAGCAACAAGCCTGCCAAAAAGTATATTACCTGTGTGGCGATGAGTGGTGATCAAACCAGGACCTCAAGCTGCACGTCCGCCCGACGCGCGTTTCGGAGGGGGACTCCTTCGTCAGGGGGCGTGTCCAAAGCGGTCACATGCGAAGACTATATACCCCGCTGCTAAATTACTGAGCGGCGCGCACCGGAAGTGACGCAGGCGTCGCTGTGGCAACATGACACTCTCGGCGGCGTCGGCGTCATGCAGGGGCGCCGCCAGAACCATGGCAACCGCCCGAAACATAAAGACGCCGCAGGCCGCCCAGAGTGACAGCGCCCAGCACGCATGCGTGCAGGTGCTGCCGTGAAAGTGTAGAACCTAAACTTTAGATGTAAAACCTAGGTGGATACCATAGGACCGGATGACAAATGGGGGCAAACCACAACCAGTACTATATGCATAACACTAAATGCGTCAAGTATAAATTATTAGTGTATAGACCAGTACAGTGGATAGTACATGCGACCGAAATAACACCAATATGGATACAAATATGATCAATCAATCAAATAATGGCAGCTACGACTGGTGTAGCAACATCAGTCCAAAACGATTATTAAAATACTAAAGAAGACGAAAAGAACATGACATATTAAGACATACATAAAATATTAAAAAGGATCTCCGCTAGCCGGGAGCGGACCAATGTAGCTGGGGTGCTTTCATATCTTCAAGATGAAATCTCAAGTAGGACTTGGCTGGTCTTGGAGAGCTACGAATAAAGGTCCGATATATCCAAATGATACACCTAGCTGAAAGATTGATTAAAAACAGAAGTTAAAAACAAGCAAAGACGCAGAGCACCATATGTCCCACCATCCATCATATCGCACCAGTGATCACAGGAACGGCGCAAAACTAATTGTCTCGTTGAGACCATTGGGGTGGACACTATTAAGTGTCCACATCCACCGAGTTTCGAGCTGTGCCAACCTTTGTGAAGTCTTACCACCTCTTATATCGACCTCAACCGTGTCGATACCCATGACACGCAGTGCCCTGCTGTCGCAATTGTGATGGACCTTAAAGTGCCTGGGTATCGTTTTTAATGTTTCAATATTATCCACCTGTACCGCTGCCTCAATCCCTCGGACGTGCTCCCTCACTCTTATTTTCAATTGTCGTGTGGTCAGCCCCACATAGATACGTGGGCATGGACACGACGCATAATAAATTACGTTTTTTGTCGTACACGTAATAGGTTTTAGTATTTTGAAGCTTCTTGATCCAGAAGAGTCTACAAAGGTATCACCCCGTACTATATTTTTGCATGCCACACATTGGCCGCATGGGCGACACCCGCCTCGTGCCTTCCTATCGGGAGCAAAGGGGAGTGTTCTCTGGGAATCACAAACGTAATGACTCCGTACGAGGTGATCACGAATGTTTTTAGACCTGCGAAATGTGATCAAGGGATAATCAGGGAGTAATTTCACTAGAGTGGGGTCAGTCCTAAGGATGGGCCAGGCTCGTACAAGTGTGTTGCGTATTGCCCCTGCTCGGGAATTAAAGTTAGTTATAAATCTAATGTCCGATTTGTCTTTCCTTTGGGCACTTCCATATAATAGAGTATTCCTATCATTATGTTTTGCCCTGAGGTATGCCCTTTTGATGGCACGGTTGCTATAACCGCGTTCTTTAAACCTAGACCTGAGTTCTCTAGCTTGCAATTCGAATTCTTCAACAGTAGAACAAATACGGCGAATACGCAAAAATTGCCCAATGGGGACTGAGTTGATCATATGGGCTGGATGGGAGGAGGACGCATGCAGGAGCATATTAGTGGCAATTGGTTTCCTGTATATAGTTGTTTGAATGGTGTCCGTCCTATCTCTCGAAATTCTCACATCTAGAAAATCAATAGTAGAACTATCGGACGTCGCTGTCAACTTAATATTCCTATTGTTGTTATTCAACACCTCTACAAACTCAGAAAACGATTCGCTATTACCCTGCCATATGATGAAAATGTCATCTATGTAGCGCGTCCATAACAGGACGCGCTCCATAGATAGCAGATCATCAGACCGAAGGAGGTCCCTCTCCCACAGCCCCAGGAACAGATTAGCATAGGAGGGCGCAAAGGCCGCCCCCATGGCTGTTCCCTGGAGCTGTAGGTAGAGGGACCCCCTAAACGTGAAAAAATTATGGGTCAACGTAAAACGCAATATCTCCAGGACAAAACTGCAAAATGCCGGGGAGCAATTGGATGTGGACAGAAAAAATTCCGTTGCAGCTAAGCCATCACTGTGACGGATACTAGTATACAGTGATTCCACATCCATTGCCCCCATGATTGTATCCTCCCCTAACTTGAGGTCATCTACCCTTCTCAACAGCTGGTTAGTGTCTTTCAAAAAAGAGGGCAGTTCCTCAACCAAAGGTTGTAGGATGGAGTCTATCCATTTATTAATGCAGTCGAGGTAGTTACCTCTCCCCGACACTATAGGGCGCCCAGGTGGTATTGAAGCGTTTTTGTGCATCTTGGGGAGGAGGTATAAAGTCGGTACCATGGGTTCATCGACGGTTAGTGCCATACATAATTCTTTAGTAATGACACCCCTATCAGTAGCTTTATTGAGGATCTCCCTGAGTTCAGAGCAGTAGGCGGACAAGGGGTTATATGTCAATCTCTTATAACAGGTAGAGTTAGATAGTTGGCGCATTGCCTCTTGTTCGTACATCATCTTAGGCCATAAGACAATGTTACCCCCCTTGTCCGCCGGCTTGATCACGACCCCAGGGAGATCTCTCAGTTGTCTCAACCGTTCTCTCTCTACTCTGGTCAGGTTATCTCTATTGATGGATTGCGGAATCCGTTTAATCTCTTCACTAACCACCTTAACGAAGGTGTCAATGGCCGCACAATTAGAGAGTGGTGGGAACCGCTTCGATCGCACCCGGATGGATTGTGGGATCATACCTCCTTCCTCAGTGTTGTGTTCTCTGGATAGTTCCTCCAAGATTCTTAAGGCCGACTGTTCACTTTCTGTGGGGAACAATTGGTGAAGATTATCATCATAGAAATATCTTTTAAATAATAAAGAGCGTGCAAATAAGTGTAAATCTTTAATGGCCGTAAAACGGTCAAGCCCCGCTGTCTGTTCAGTAAGTCGGGCCTCACTGTGCTAAATCTATTTCATCTCTGTGTTTGTAATTTTCATCTTTACTCACAGTCATTATATGTGGGGGGCTGCCTTTTCCTTGGGGAATTTCTCTGAGGCAAGGTAGGCTTTATTTTTCTATCTCTAGGGCTAGCTAGTTTCTTAGGCTGTGTCGAGTTGCATAGGGAGCATTAGGAGCAATCCACGGCTATTTCTAGTGTGTGTGATAGGATTAGGGATTGCGGTCAGCAGAATTCCCACGTCTCAGAGCTCGTCCTATATTATTAGTAACTATTAGGTCATTCCGTGTGCTCTTACCCACTAGGTCCATTATTGTCCTTACCACCAGGTCATAACAGTACAGGTGGCCCAAAGTATTAATGCATCTCAATAGAGGGATAAGAGAACTTCTGAGACCATTTTTTTTTCTTTGCACTGTGTTTTGTTTCTCTTTTCCCCTAGACCTTTGGGTGGTTCAGGACACAGGTGTAGGTATGAACATTCAAGGTCTGTCCTCTTGTGTGGATCATCTCACTGCAAGGGTACAAAACATTCAAGATTTTGTGGTTCAGAATCCGATGTTAGAGCCTAGAATTCCTATTCCTGACTTATTTTCTGGGGATAGATCTAGGTTCTTGAATTTCAAAAATAATTGTAAACTGTTTCTAGCTTTGAAACCCCGCTCCTCTGGTGACCCCGCTCAACAAGTAAAAATCATTATTTCTTTGTTGCGTGGTGACCCTCAAGACTGGGCATTTTCCCTTGCGCCAGGAGATCCTGCATTGCGTGATGTTGATGCGTTTTTTCTGGCGCTTGGATTGCTTTATGATGAACCTAATTCAGTGGATCAGGCAGAGAAAATTTTGCTGGCTTTGTGTCAGGGTCAGGATGAAGCGGAGGTGTACTGTCAGAAGTTTAGAAAGTGGTCTGTGCTTACTCAGTGGAATGAATGTGCCCTGGCAGCAATTTTCAGAAAGGGTCTTTCTGAAGCCCTTAAGGATGTCATGGTGGGATTTCCCACGCCTGCTGGTCTGAATGAGTCTATGTCTTTGGCCATTCTGATCGATTGGCGCATGCGTGAGCGCAAAGCTGTGCACCATCTGGCGGTATTCTCTGAGCATAGGCCTGAGCCTATGCAGTGTGATAGAACTTTGACCAGAGCTGAAAGGCAAGAACACAGACGTCGGAATGGGCTGTGTTTTTACTGTGGTGAATCCACTCATGCTATCTCCGATTGTCCTAAGCGCACTAAGCGGTTCGCTAGGTCTGCTACCATTGGTACGGTACAGTCGAAATTTCTTTTGTCCGTTACTCTGATTTGCTCTTTGTCATCCTATTCTGTTATGGCATTTGTGGATTCAGGCGCTGCCCTGAATTTGATGGACTTGGAGTTTGCTAGGCGCTGTGGTTTTTTCTTGGAGCCCTTGCAGTATCCTATTCCATTGAGAGGAATTGATGCTACGCCTTTGGCCAAGAATAAGCCTCAGTACTGGACCCAATTGACCATGTGCATGGCTCCTGCACATCAGGAGGATATTCGCTTTTTGGTGTTGCATAATCTGCATGATGTGGTCGTTTTGGGGTTGCCATGGCTACAGGTCCATAATCCAGTATTGGATTGGAAATCTATGTCTGTGTCCAGCTGGGGTTGTCAGGGGGTACATGGTGATGTTCCATTTTTGTCTATTTCGTCATCCACCCCTTCTGAAGTCCCGGAGTTTTTGTCGGATTACCGGGATGTATTTGATGAGCCCAAATCCTGTGCCCTACCTCCTCATAGGGATTGCGATTGTGCTATCAATTTGATTCCTGGTAGTAAGTTTCCTAAGGGCCGACTGTTCAATTTATCTGTGCCAGAGCACGCCGCTATGCGGAGTTATGTAAAGGAATATTCGCCCGTCGTCATCACCATTGGGAGCAGGGTTCTTTTTTGTGGCCAAGAAGGATGGTTCTTTGAGACCTTGTATTGATTACCGCCTTCTTAATAAGATCACAGTCAAATTTCAGTACCCTTTGCCGCTGCTGTCGGATTTATTTGCTCGGATTAAGGGGGCTAGTTGGTTCACCAAGATAGATCTTCGTGGTGCGTATAATCTTGTGCGTATTAAACAGGGCGATGAATGGAAAACAGCATTTAATACGCCCGAGGGCCATTTTGAGTACCTGGTTATGCCATTCGGGCTTTCCAATGCTCCATCAGTATTTCAGTCCTTTATGCATGACATCTTCCGAGAGTACCTGGATAAATTCCTGATTGTATATTTGGATGATATTTTGGTCTTCTCGGATGATTGGGAGTCTCACATGAAGCAGGTCAGAATGGTGTTCCAGGTCCTTCGTGCGAATTCTTTGTTTGTGAAGGGGTCAAAGTGTCTCTTTGGAGTTCAGAAGGTTTCATTTTTGGGTTTCATTTTTTCCCCTTCTACTATCGAGATGGACCCTGTTAAAGTCCAGGCCATTTATGATTGGACTCAGCCGACATCTGTGAAGAGTCTGCAAAAGTTCCTGGGCTTTGCTAATTTTTATCGTCGCTTCATCAGTAATTTTTCTAGTGTTGCTAAACCGTTGACTGATTTGACCAAGAAGGGTGCTGATGTGGTCAATTGGTCTTCTGCGGCTGTGGAACCTTTTCAGGAGTTGAAGCGTAGTTTTTCTTCTGCCCCTGTGTTGTGCCAGCCAGATGTTTCGCTTCCATTTCAGGTCGAGGTTGATGCTTCTGAGATTGGAGCAGGGGCTGTTTTGTCGCAAAAAAGTTCTGATGGCTCGGTGATGAAACCATGTGCCTTCTTTCCTAGAAAGTTTTCGCCTGCTGAGCGCAATTATGATGTTGGCAATCGAGAGTTGTTGGCCATGAAGTGGGCATTCGAGGAGTGGCGTCATTGGCTTGAAGGAGCCAAGCATCGCGTGGTGGTCTTGACGGATCACAAGAATTTGACTTATCTCGAGTCTGCCAAACGGTTGAATCCTAGACAGGCTCGTTGGTCGCTATTTTTCTCCCGTTTTGATTTTGTGGTTTCGTACCTTCCAGGCTCTAAGAATCCCCCCTGACGAAGGAGCAAGTGCGTCCGAAACGCGCGTCGGGGTGCCCCTAAATGTCCTGGCTACCCACAGTGGAGTACATAAGAGATAATCAGAGTAAGTGTCTTCTGGCTTCTGCCTACCTGTCCTGTGTTTACACTTTTTACAGTAGCACTTTATTGTTTCTTGCAAGCTATTACAACTAGATCCATTACATCACATGTATGTTATTGCACTGAGGCACATTGCACTTTTTCACTTTCTATTCAATTGGTTTTTTAATATATATATTTTTTAATATTAGTAACAGGTGGTAGGAATGAGTAGTGACCTTATGGTGATTCAGACTATAAATAGCCAGTTGCATTGGGGCACATATTAATTATTTGGTTGCATATATATTGATATTTATTTTTTTCATTTTTTTCTCTTGTAATAAATTGTTTTTATATGTGGAATTTAATAAAATTATATTTTATGATTATATCCTTGTCTTGATTAGTTTTTTGGATTTTTTACCATGGGAAGAGCTTGATTTTTCCAGGCTCTAAGAATGTGAAGGCTGATGCCCTGTCAAGGAGTTTTGTGCCCGACTCTCCGGGTGTTCCTGAGCCGGCGGGTATTCTCAAAGAGGGGGTAATTTTGTCTGCCATCTCCCCTGATTTGCGGCGGGTGCTGCAAAAATTTCAGGCTGATAGACCTGACCGTTGCCCAGCGGAGAAACTGTTTGTCCCTGATAAATGGACTAGTAGAGTTATCTCTGAGGTTCATTGTTCGGTGTTGGCTGGTCATCCTGGAATCTTTGGTACCAGAGATTTGGTGGCTAGATCCTTTTGGTGGCCGTCTTTGTTGCGGGATGTGCGTTCCTTTGTGCAGTCCTGTGGGACTTGTGCTCGGGCTAAGCCCTGCTGTTCTCGTGCCAGTGGGTTGCTTTTGCCCTTGCCGGTCCCGAAGAGGCCCTGGACGCATATCTCTATGGATTTTATTTCGGATCTCCCTGTCTCTCAAAAGATGTCGGTCATTTGGGTGGTTTGTGATCGCTTCTCTAAGATGGTCCATTTGGTACCCTTGTCTAAATTGCCTTCCTCCTCTGATTTGGTGCCATTGTTTTTCCAGCATGTGGTTCGTTTACATGGCATTCCGGAGAACATCGTTTCGGACAGAGGTTCCCAGTTTGTTTCGAGGTTTTGGCGAGCCTTTGATTTGTCTTTTTCCTCGGCTTTCCATCCTCAGACAAATGGCCAAACCGAACGAACTAATCAGATTTTGGAAACATATCTGAGATGCTTTGTTTCTGCTGATCAGGATGATTAGGTGTCCTTTTTGCCTTTGGCTGAGTTCGCCCTTAATAATCGGGCCAGCTCGGCTACTTTGGTTTCGCCGTTTTTCTGCAATTCTGGTTTCCATCCTCGTTTCTCTTCAGGGCAGGTTGAGTCTTCGGACTGTCCTGGTGTAGATACTGTGGTGGATAGGTTGCAGCAGATTTGGACTCATGTGGTGGACAATTTAACATTGTCCCAGGAGAAGGCTCAACGTTTCGCTAACCGCCGGCGCTGTGTGGGTCCCCGACTTCGTGTTGGGGATTTGGTTTGGTTGTCGTCTCGTTATGTTCCTATGAAGGTTTCCTCTCCTAAGTTTAAGCCTCGTTTCATTGGTCCATATAAGATTTCTGAGGTTCTCAATCCTGTGTCGTTTCGTTTGACCCTTCCAGCATCTTTTGCCATCCATAATGTATTCCATAGGTCATTGTTGCGGAGATACGTGGCGCCTGTTGTTCCATCCGTTGATCCTCCTGCCCCGGTGTTGGTTGAGGGGAGTTGGAGTATGTGGTGGAGAAGATTTTGGATTCTCGTATTTCGAGACGGAATCTCCAGTACCTGGTCAAGTGGAAGGGTTATGGTCAGGAAGATAATTCCTGGGTCTTTGCCTCCGATGTTCATGCTGCCGATTTGGTTCGTGCCTTTCATTTGGCTCGTCCTGGTCGGCCTGGGGGCTCTGGTGAGGGTTCGGTGACCCCTCCTCAAGGAAGGGGTACTGTTGTGAATTCTGTTGTCAAGCTCCCTCCTGTGGTCATGAATGGTACTTCGGCTGGTTCTGTCCATGGGCTTCCTCTGGTGGTTGTGAGTGGAGTTGCGGCTTCTGAGTTTCCTTCTACAGTTGACGAGGTTAATTCGTTAGCTAGCTGCTCTATTTAACTCCACTTAGATCATTGCTCCATGCCACCTGTCAATGTTCCAGTATTGGTCTTGCTCTCTCCTGGATCGTTCTTGTGACCTGTCTTCCCAGCTGAAGCTAAGTTACTGCTTGTTTTTCTCTGGTTTGCTATTTTTCTGTCCAGCTTGCTATTTTTATTTTTGTCTTGCTTGCTGGAAGCTCTGGGACGCAGAGGGAGCGCCTCCGCACCGTGAGTCGGTGCGGAGGGTCTTTTTGCGCTCTCTGCGTGGTCTTTTTGTAGGTTTTTGTGCTGACAGCAAAGTTACCTTTCCTATCCTCTGTCTGTTCAGTAAGTCGGGCCTCACTGTGCAAAATCTATTTCATCTCTGTGTTTGTAATTTTCATCTTTACTCACAGTCATTATATGTGGGGGGCTGCCTTTTCCTTTGGGGAATTTCTCTGAGGCAAGGTAAGCTTTATTTTTCTATCTCTAGGGCTAGCTAGTTTCTTAGGCTGTGTCGAGTTGCATAGGGAGCGTTATGAGCAATCCACGGCTATTTCTAGTGTGTGTGATAGGATTAGGGATTGCGGTCAGCAGAGTCCCCACATCTCAGAGCTCGTCCTATATTATTAGTAACTATTAGGTCATTCCGTGTGCTCTTACCCACTAGGTCCATTATTGTCCTTACCATCAGGTCATAACATGGTGCGTTTTGAGTATGTGCAAGTTTTGTGTGAGGTAACTTTTGCATGTGTTGCATCTTTTGTGCATATGGCAATTTTTTCGCATGTGCAAGTTTTGTATGTGGCGAGTTTTCCATGAGGTGAGTTTTGCACGTGTGCCGAGTTTTGCGTGAGCCTAGTTTTGCATGTGGCGAGTTTTGCATGTGGCGAGTTTTGCGTGTGGCGAGTTTTGAGCGGTAACTTTTGTGTTTCATCTTTTATGTGGCGAGGTTGGTGTATGTGTGGTGAAATGTGTACTGAGGGTGATATGTGTTCAAGCACGTGGTAGTGTGTGGCGCATTTTGTGTGTGTGTTCATATCCCCGTGTGTGGTGAGTATCCCATGTCGGGGCCCCACCATAGCAACTGTACGGTATATACTCTTTGGCGCCATCGCTCTCACTCTTTAAGTCCCCCTTGTTCACATCTGGCAGCTGTCAATTTGCCTCCAACACTTTTCCTTTCACTTTTTCCCCATTATGTAGATAGTGGCAAAATTGTTTTGTGAATTGGAACACACATGGTTAAAATTTCGCCTCACAACATAGCCTATGAAGCTCTCGGGGTCCAGACGTGTGACTGTGCAAAATTTTGTGGCTGTAGCTGCGACGGTGCAGATGCTAATCCCAGACATACATACATACACATTCAGCTTTATATATTAGACTAGCTGAAGAGCCCGGCGCTGCCTGGGCATAGTAAATATCTGTGGTTTAGTTATAGCACCTCACTTCTCTTATTTTCCCATCACGTCTCTCATTTTCCCCATCACATCTTTCATTTTCCCTCTCACATCTCTCATTTTCTCCCTCACACCTCTCATTTACCCCCTCACTCCTCTTATTTTCCCCCTTACTCCTCTCATTCCCCCCTAACACTTGTCATTTCGACCTCACATCTGTCATTTTCCGATCACTCCACTATTTTCCCTCACTCCTCTCATTTTGCACTCACACCTTTTCATTTTCACCTCACACCTCTCATTTTCACTTCAGTATATACATGTTTGTCATCTCCCTTATATATAGTATACACCTGTATGTCATCTCCTGTATGTAGTATATACCTGTATGTCATCTCCTCCTATATATAGTAGATACCTGTATGTCATCTCCTTCTATATATAGTATATACCTGTGTGTCATCTCCCCTGTATATAATATATACCTGTAAGTCATCTCCTCCTGTATATAGTATGTACTTGTAGGTCATCTGCTCCTGTATATAGTATATACCTGTGTATCATCTCCTCCTGTATATAGTATATACTTGTATGTCATCTCCTCCTGTATATAGTATGTACCTGTATGTCATCTCCTCCTCTATATAGTATATACCTGTGTCATCTCTCCTGTATATAGTATATACCTGTGTGTTATCTCCCCTGTACATAGTATATATCTGTATGTCATCTCCTCCTGTATTAGACCTCATTCACACGTTATTTGGTCAGTATTTTTACCTCAGTATTTGTAAGCTAAATTGGCAGCCTGATAAATCCCCAGCCAACAGGAAGCCCTCCCCTTGGCAGTATATATTAGCTCACACATACACATAATAGACAGGTCATGTGACTGACAGCTGCCGTATTTCCAATATGGTATATTTGTTGCTCTTGTAGTTTGTCTGCTTATTAATCAGATTTTTATTTTTGAAGGATAATACCAGACTTGTGTGTGCTCTAGGGCGAGTTTCGTGTGTCAAGTTGTGTGTGTTGAGTTGTGTGTGGTGACATGCATGTAGCGACTTTTGTGAGATGAGTTTTGTGTGGCAACATGCGTGTAGCAACTTATTGTGTGTCGAGTTGCATGTGACAGGTTAGTGTAGTAAGTTGTGTGCAGCAAGTTTTGCGCATGGCAAGTTTTGCACGTGGCGAGTTTTATGTGTGGTGCCTTTTGAGTATGTGCAAGTTTTGTGTGAGGCAACTTTTGCATGTGTTGCAACTTTTGTGCATGTGGCAATTTTTCCGCGGGTGCAAGTTTTGCGTGTGGCGAGTTTTCCCATGAGGTGAGTTTTGCACGTGTGGTGAGTTTTGCGTGAGCCTAGTTTTGCATGTGGCGAGTTTTGAGCGGCGACTTTTGTGTTTCGACTTTTATGTGGCGAGGTTGGTGTATGTGTGGTGAAATGTGTGCTGAGGGTGGTATATGTGTTCAAGCACGTGGTAGTGTGTGGCGCATTTTGTGTGTGTGTTCATATCCCCATGTGTGGTGAGTATCTCATGTCAGGGCCCCACCTTAGCAACTGATCGGTATATACTCTTTGGCGCCATCGCTCTCATTCTTTAAGTCCCCCTTGTTCACATCTGGCAGCTGTCAATTTGCCTCCAACACTTTTCCTTTCACTTTTCCCCATTATGTAGATAGGGGAAAAATAGTTTGGTGAATTGGAAAGCGCGGGGTTAAAATTTCACCTCACAACGTAGCCTATGATGCTCTCAGGGTCCAGACGTGTGACTGTGCAAAATTTTGTTTCTGTAGCTGCGACGCCTCCAACACTTTTCCTTTCACTTTTTTCCCCATTATGTAGATAGGGGCAAAATTGTTTTGTGAATTGGAAAGCGCGGGGTTAAAATTTCACCTCACAATGTAGCCTATGACGCTCTCAGGGTACAGACGTGTGACTGTGCAAAATTTTGTTGCTGTAGCTGCGACGCTTCCAACACTTTTCCTTTCACTTTTTTCCCCATTATGTAGATAGGGGCAAAATTGTTTGGTGAATTGGAACGCGCGGGGTTAAAATTTCACCTCACAACGTAGCCTATGACGCTCTCAGGGTCCAGACGTGTGACTGTGCAAAATTTTGTGGCTGTAGCTACGACGCCTCCAACACTTTTCATTTCACTTTTTCCCCATTATGTAGATAGGGGCAAAATTGTTTGGTGAATTGGAAAGCGCGGGGTTAAAATTTCACCTCACAACATAGCCTATGACGCTCTCGGGGTCCAGACGTGTGACTGTGCAAAATTTTGTGGCTGTAGCTGCGACTCCTCCAACACTTTTCATTTCACTTTTTCCCCATTATGTAGATAGGGGCAAAATTGTTTGGTGAATTGGAAAGCGCGGGGTTAAAATTTCACCTCACAACATAGCCTATGACGCTCTCAGGGTCCAGACGTGTGACTGTGCAAAATTTTGTTTCTGTAGCTGCGACGCCTCCAACACTTTTCCTTTCACTTTTTTCCCCATTATGTAGATAGGGGCAAAATTGTTTGGTGAATTGGAACACGCGGGGTTAAAATTTCGCCTCACAACGTAGCCTATGACGCTCTCGGGGTCCAGACGTGTGACTGTGCAAAATTTTGTGGCTGTAGCTGCGACGGTGCAGATGCCAATCCCGGACATACACACATACACACACACACACACACACACACATTCAGCTTTATATAGTAGATATGCAGTATATAACCATAACTGTGTATGTTACTTGCAACCATTAATAAGGCTTTTTAAGCTGCAACGCGTTGGTCAGTGTGCTTCAGGTTATTCTACCACTATTTTTTTTAATGTTTTCGAATAAAACTAATCTCGCTAGAATATCTCCTTCCTTCGCAACGCTTGCTGACCCTGCGAGCTGAAGACCCATGGATGCTGCTGGTCACAGCCACGGTTATGACTGAGGATGTATTGCTCATCGTGGCTGCACAACTGCATGTCTTCGCCATACAGTGCAACATAAATCTCTTCATCTTCCTCCTCCACCTCCGCAGATGACCTACTCATCTGTGTGCCTCTGTGTTCATGCCAACTGGGATCCACCACCTCATTATCATCTTCTGTTATCTCATTCCCCACCCTGAGAATCATCCTTTTTGTCTTTCTACCCTGACAACTCAGTATAGTCCGCGTGAACCTCAGAAATCTGAGTCCCATCATGATAACCTCCCCCCTGAGAGTTAATGTATTGGTGATGATGAGGGTCAGGATGCTGCTCAGACCCTACTTTATGCTGCCCCGGAGACAAGCTAAAAATGTTGGGCATCGGGGCAGATTATTTCTTCCTCTTGACTCTGTGAATGCTTTGAGTACATTCTCACTCATTCTGTTGTTCTCTACAGTCAGTTGATCGGTTAAAGAGTTGTGACATGGGGGGAAGTAAGGGTCATTTGTGTGCTACTTCTCTAGACTGTAGTGGGAGTGATGTTGAGATGGAGGAAAAGGATGAGAGGCCACTTGAAGATGCGCTTGCCATTCACTTGAGCACATGCTCTTTCTGGGCCTCATCAACAACGTGTGTCACTAAAATAACACAATATGTGATCGTCTGTGCTGTGTGACCTCTCAGTCTTGTTTGTTTCAGTTCCTTCCGGTAATGCTCCATGTTGTGATCATGAAGACAATGGTTGCTGTCAGGGAGGGACTGAGACTGAAATTCAGCCCTGGCATTAATGCACAATAACAAATTGTATTGAAAGCCCATGCTGTCCCTGTGTCTGAGCCTCAGATGGAATTATCTGTTACTAATATTACCCTGCCTGGAGGTAATGAAGATTTACTACAATATTTACTATCAATATTTCTACTAATACCGCTATATAAGATATAATAATAATACCGCAATAATAATGTAGCAATATAACAAATACCAACAAGTGATAACAAAATAATACCAGCATATACAATAGTGATAAAAAAAAGCCCGTTCCACCTCATCTTATATGGTATAATGGTCCACCTAACAGCCCCCTTTATACTGTGATGATCCCCCAATCAGCCTCCTATATATTTATATATAGCACAGCCACGTAGTATATAGCACAGCCCACGCAGTATATAACACAGCCCACGTAGTATATAGCACAGCCCACGTATTATATAGCACAGCCATGAAGTATATAACACAGCCCACGCAGTATATATCACAGCTCACGTAGTATATTGCACAGCCCACATAGTATATAGCACAGCCCACGCAGTATGTAACACAGCCCATGTAGTATATAACACAGCCACGTAGTATAATGTACAGCCATGTAGTATATAGCACAGCCCACGTAGTATATAGCACAGCCCACGCAGTATATAACACAGCCCATGCAGTATATAACACAGCCCACGTAGTATATAGCACAGCCCACGTAGTGTATAGCACAGCCCACGCAGTATATAACACAGCCCACGTAGTATATATCACAGCCACGTAGTATATAGCACAGCCACTGTTATGACCTGGTGGTTAGGAGCACCAGGAATGACCTGATGGTTAAACTCACAGGACAAGCTCTGGGAAGTGGGAACTTTGCTGACCGCAATCCCTAATCCTATCACACACACTAGAAATAGCCGTGGAGCGTACCTAACAGGCCTAGATGCCTCGGACACAGCCTAAGAACTAGCTAGCCCTAGAGAAAGGAAATAAAGCCTACCTTGCCTCAGAGAAATTTCCCCAAAGGAAAAGGCAGCCCCCCACAAATATTAACTGTGAGTTAAGATGAAAGTCACAAACACAGAAATGAAACAGGTTTAGCAAAGGGAGGCCAGACTAACTAAATAGACAGAGGATAGGAAAGGTATCTTTGCGGTCAGCACAAAACTACAAAAGACCACGCAGAGTGTGCAAAAAGACCCCCGCACCGACTCACGGTGCGGAGGCGCCACCCTGCATCCCAGAGCTTCCAGCTAGCAAGACAAAATCATGAAAGCAAGCTGGACTAGAAAACCATGAACAGAAAATAACAAACGGGGACTTAGCTTCTTGCAGGAAGAGACAGGTCTCTAGAAGATACAAGAGCGAACTGAACCAGCACAGGAACATTGACAGCTGGCCTGGAGTAACGATCTGAGTGGAGTTAAATAGAGCAGCCAACCAAAGGATAAACCACGTCACCTGTGTAAGGAACCTCAGAAGCAGCAGCTTCACTCAAAGCCACCAGAGGGAGCCCATAGACAGAACTCGCCGAAGTACCATTCATGACCACAGGAGGGAGTTCAACAACAGAATTCACAACAGTACCCCCCCTTGAGGAGGGGTCACCGAACCCTCACCAGAGCCCCCAGGCCGATCAGGATGAGCCAAATGAAAGGCACGAACTAGATCGGCAGCATGGACATCAGAGGCAAAAACCCAGGAATTATCTTCCTGACCATAACCCTTCCACTTGACCAGGTACTGGAGTTTCGGTCTCGAAATACGAGAATCCAAAATCTTCTCCACCACATACTCCAACTCCCCCTCGACCAACACCGGGGCAGGAGGATCAACGGAGGGAACCATAGGCGCCACGTATCTCCGCAACAACGACCTATGGAACACATTATGGATGGCAAAAGAAGCTGGAAGGTCCAAACGAAATGACACAGGATTAAGAACTTCAGAAATCTTATATGGCCCAATGAAACGAGGCTTAAACTTAGGAGAGGAAACCTTCATAGGAACATGACGAGATGACAACCAAACCAAATCCCCAACACGAAGTCGGGGACCAACACAGCGCCGGCGGTTAGCAAAAGGTTGAGCATTCTCCTGGGACAATGTCAAATTGTCCACCACATGAGTCCAAATCTGCTGCAACCTGTCCACCACCGTATCCACACCAGGACAGTCCGAAGGCTCAACCTGCACCGAAGAGAAACGAGGATGGAAACCAGAATTACAGAAAAAAGGAGAAACTAAAGTAGCTGAGCTGGCCCGATTATTAAGGGCGAACTCAGCCAAAGGCAAGAAGGACACCCAATCATCCTGATCAGCAGAAACAAAGCATCTCAGATATGTTAAACAAAGCATCTCAGATATGTTTCCAAAGTCTGATTAGTTCGTTCGGTTTGGCCATTAGTCTGAGGATGGAAAGCCGAAGAAAAAGACAAATCAATAAAAAAAATAAATAAATCTTTATTTTTATATAGCGCTAACAGATTCCGCAGCGCTTTACAGTTTGCACGGATTTTCATCACTGTCCCTGATGGGGCTCACAATCTAGAATCTCTATCAGTATGTCTTTGGAATGTGGGAGGAAACCGGAGTGCCCGGAGGAAACCCACGCAAACACGGAGAGAACATACAAACTCTTTGCAGATGTTGTCCTAGGTGGGATTAGAACCCAGGACCCCAGCGCTGCAAGGCTGCAGTGCTAACCACTGCGCCACCGTGCTGCCCTAATCAATGCCCATCTTAGCACAAAAGGACCGCCAAAACCTCGAAACAAACTGGGAACCTCTGTTCGAGACGATGTTCTCCGGAATGCCATGCAAACGAACCACATGCTGGAAAAACAATGGCACCAAATCAGAGGAGGAAGGCAATTTAGACAAGGGTACCAAATGGACCATCTTAGAGAAGCGATCACAAACCACCCAAATGACCGACATCCTTTGAGAAACAGGGAGATCAGAAATAAAATCCATGGAAATATGCGTCTAGGGCCTCTTCGGGACCGGCAAGGGCAAAAGCAACCCACTGGCCCGAGAACAGCAGGGCTTAGCCCGAGCACAAGTCCCACAGGACTGCACAAAAGAACACACATCCCGTGACAAAGAAGGCCACCAAAAGGATCTAGCCACCAAATCTCTGGTACCAAAGATTCCAGGATGACCAGCCAACACCGAACAATGAACCTCAGAGATAACTCTACTAGTCCATCTATCAGGGACAAACAGTCTCTCCGCTGGACAACGGTCAGGTCTATCAGCCTGAAACTTCTGCAGCACGCGCCGCAAATCAGGGGAGATGGCAGACAAAATTACCCCCTCTTTAAGAATACCCGCCGGCTCCGGAACACCCAGAGAGTCAGGCACAAAACTCCTTGACAGGGCATCAGCCTTCACATTCTTAGATCCCGGAAGGTATGAAACCACAAAATCAAAACGGGAGAAAAAGAGCGACCATCGAGCCTGTCTAGGATTCAACCGTTTGGCAGACTCGAGATAAATCAAATTCTTGTGATCCGTCAAGACCACCACGCGATGTTTAGCTCCTTCAAGCCAATGTCGCTACTCCTCGAATGCCCACTTCATGGCCAACAACTCTCGATTGCCAACATCATAATTGCGCTCTGCAGGCGAGAATTTTCTAGAAAAGAAGGCACATGGTTTCATCACCGAGCCATCAGAACTTCTTTGCGACAAAACAGCCCCTGCTCCAATCTCAGAAGCATCAACCTCGACCTGAAACGGGAGAGAAACATCTGGCTGGCACAACACAGGGGCAGAGGAAAAACGACGCTTCAACTCCTGAAAAGCCTCTACAGCCGCAGAGGACCAACTGACCACATCAGCACCTTTCTTGGTCAAATCAGTCAACGGTTTAGCAATACTAGAAAAATTAGCGATGAAGCGACGGTAAACATTAGCAAAGCCCAGGAACTTATGCAGGCTCTTCACAGATGTCGGCTGAGTCCAATCATAAATGGCCTGAACTTTAACAGGGTCCATCTCGATAGTAGAAGGGGAAAAAATGAAACCCAAAAATGAAACCTTCTGAACTCCAAAGAGACACTTTGACCCCTTCACAAACAAGGAATTCGCACGAAGGACCTGGAACACCATTCTGACCTGCTTCACATGAGACTCCCAATCATCCGAAAAGACCAAAATGTCATCCAAATATACAATCATGAATCTATCCAGGTACTCTCGAAAGATGTCATGCATAAAGGACTGAAACACAGATGGAGCATTAGAAAGCCCGAATGGCATAACCAGGTACTCAAAATGGCCCTCGGGCGTATTAAATGCTGTTTTCCATTCATCGCCCTGTTTAATTCGCACAAGATTATACGCCCCTCGAAGATCTATCTTGGTGAACCAACTAGCCCCCTTAATCCGAGCAAACAAATTAGTAAGCAGCAGCAAAGGATACTGAAATTTGACTGTGATCTTATTAAGAAGGCGGTAATCAATACAAGGTCTCAAAGAGCCATCCTTCTTGGCCACAAAAAAGAACCCTGCTCCCAATGGTGAAGACGACGGGCGAATATGACCCTTCTCCAAGGACTCCTTTATATAACTCCGCATAGCGGCGTGTTCTGGCACTGATAAATTGAACAGTCGACCCTTAGGAAACTTACTACCAGGAATCAAATCAATAGCACAATCACAATCCCTATGAGGAGGTAGGGCACCGGATTTGGGCTCATCAAATACATCCCGGTAATCCGACAAAAACTCAGGGACTTCAGAAGGAGTGGAAGATGAAATTGACAGCAATGGAACATCACCATGTACCCCTTGACAACCCCAGCTGGACACAGACATTGATTTCCAATCCAATACTGGGTTGTGGACCTGTAGCCATGGTAACCCCAAAACGACCACATCATGCAGATTATGCAACATCAAAAAGCGAATATCCTCCTGATGTGCAGGAGCCATGCACATGGTCAAATGAGTCCAGTACTGAGGCTTATTCTTGGCCAAAGGCGTAGCATCAATTCCTCTCAATGGAATAGGATACTGCAAGGGCTCCAAGAGAAAACCACAGCGCCTGGCAAACTCCAAGTCCATCAAGTTCAGGGCAGCGCTTGAATCCACAAATGCCATAACAGAATAGGACGACAGAGAGCAAATCAGAGTAATGGACAAAAGAAATTTAGACTGTACAGTACCAATGGTGGCAGACCTAGCGAACCGCTCAGTGCGCTTAGGACAATCGGAGATAGCATGAGTGGATTCACCACAGTAAAAACACAGCCCATTCCGACGTCTGTGTTCTTGCCGTAGAGCTCTGGTCAAAGTCCTATCACACTGCATAGGCTCAGGCCTATGCTCAGAGAATACCGCCAGATGGTGCACAGCTTTGCGCTCACGCAAGCGCCGATCGATCTGAATGGCCAAGGACATAGGCTCATTCAGACCAGCAGGCGTGGGAAATCCCACCATGACATCCTTAAGGGCTTCAGAAAGACCCTTTCTGAAAATTGCCGCCAGGGCACACTCATTCCACTGAGTAAGCACAGACCACTTTCTAAACTTCTGACAGTACACCTCCGCTTCATCCTGACCCTGACACAAAGCCAGCAAGATTTTCTCTGCCTGATCCACTGAATTTTGTTCATCATAAAGCAATCCAAGCGCCAGAAAAAACGCATCAACATCACGCAATGCAGGATCTCCTGGCGCAAGGGAAAATGCCCATTCTTGAGGGTCACCACGCAAGAAAGAAATAATGATTTTTACTTGTTGAACGGGGTCACCAGAGGAGCGGGGTTTCAAAGCTAGAAACAGTTTACAATTATTTTTGAAATTCAGAAACTTAGATCTATTCCCAGAAAATAAATCAGGAATAGGAATTCTAGGCTCTAACATAGGATTCTGAACCACAAAATCTTGAATGTTTTGTACCCTTGCAGTGAGATGATCCACACAAGAGGACAGACCTTGAATGTCCATCTCTACACCGGTGTCCTGAACCACCCAAAGGTCTAGAGGAAATGAAAGACAAAACACAGTGCAAAGAAAAAAAAATGGTCTCAGAGCTTCTCTTATCCCTCTATTGAGATGCATTAATACTTTGGGCCAGCTGTACTGTTATGACCTGGTGGTTAGGAGCACCAGGAATGACCTGATGGTTAAACTCACAGGACAAGCTCTGGGAAGTGGGAACTTTGCTGACCGCAATCCCTAATCCTATCACACACACTAGAAATAGCCGTGGAGCGTACCTAACAGGCCTAGACGCCTCGGACACAGCCTAAGAACTAGCTAGCCCTAGAGAAAGGAAATAAAGCCTACCTTGCCTCAGAGAAATTTCCCCAAAGGAAAAGGCAGCCCCCCACAAATATTAACTGTGAGTTAAGATGAAAGTCACAAACACAGAAATGAAACAGGTTTAGCAAAGGGAGGCCAGACTAACTAAATAGACAGAGGATAGGAAAGGTATCTTTGCGGTCAGCACAAAACTACAAAAGACCACGCAGAGTGTGCAAAAATACCCCCGCACCGACTCACGGTGCGGAGGCGCCACCCTGCATCCCAGAGCTTCCAGCTAGCAAGACAAAATCATGAAAGCAAGCTGGACTAGAAAACAATGAACAGAAAATAACAAACGGGGACTTAGCTTCTTGCAGGAAGAGACAGGTCTCTAGAAGATCCAAGAGCGAACAGAATCAGCAGAGGAACATTGACAGCTGGCCTGGAGTAACGATCTGAGTGGAGTTAAATAGAGCAGCCAACCAAAGGATAAACCACGTCACCTGTGTAAGGAACCTCAGAAGCAGCAGCTTCACTCACAGCCACCAGAGGGAGTCCATGGACAGAACTCGCCGAAGTACCATTCACGACCACAGGAGGGAGTTCAACAACAGAATTCACAACAAGCCACGTAGTATATTGCACAGCCACATAGTATATAGCTCAGCCCACGTAGTATATAGCACAGCCACGTAGTATATAACACAGCCCACGCAGTATATAACACAGCCCACCCAGTACATAACACAGCCCATGTAGTATATAACACAGCCCACATAGTATATAGCAATGTGGGCACCATATCCTTGTTAAAAAATGAATTAAAATAAAAAATACAGTGGGGCAAAAAAGTGTTTAGTCAGTCAGCAATAGTGCAAGTTCCACCACTTAAAAAGATGAGAGGCGTCTGTAATTTACATCATAGGTAGACCTCAACTATGGGAGACAAACTGAGAAAAAAAATCCAGAAAATCACATTCTCTGTTTTTTTAACATTTTATTTGCATATTATGGTGGAAAATAAGTATTTGGTCAGAAACAAACAATCAAGATTTCTGGCTCTCACAGACCTGTAACTTTTTCTTTAAGAGTCTCCTCTTTCCTCCACTCATTACCTGTAGTAATGGCACCTGTTTAAACTTGTTATCAGTATAAAAAGACACTTGTGCACACCCTCAAACAGTCTGACTCCAAACTCCACTATGGTGAAGACCAAAGAGCTGTCAAAGGACACCAGAAACAAAATTGTAGCCCTGCACCAGGCTGGGAAGACTGAGACTGAATCTGCAATAGCCAACCAGCTTGGAGTGAAGAAATCAACAGTGGGAGCAATAATTAGAAAATGGAAGACATACAAGACCACTGATAATCTCCCTCGATCTGGGGCTCCACGCAAAATCCCACCCCGTGGGGTCAGAATGATCACAAGAACGGTGAGCAAAAATCCCAGAACCACGCGGTGGGACCTAGTGAATGAACTGCAGAGAGCTGGGACCAATGTAACAAGGCCTACCATAAGTAACACACTACGCCACCATGGACTCAGATCCTGCAGTGCCAGACGTGTCCCACTGCTTAAGCCAGTACATGTCCGGGCCCGTCTGAAGTTTGCTAGAGAGCATTTGGATGATCCAGAGGAGTTTTGGGAGAATGTCCTATGGTCTGATGAAACCAAACTGGAACTGTTTGGTAGAAACACAACTTGTCGTGTTTGGAGGAAAAAGAATACTGAGTTGCATCCATCAAACACCATACCTACTGTAAAGCATGGTGGTGGAAACATCATGCTTTGGGGCTGTTTCTCTGCAAAGGGGCCAGGACGACTGATCCGGGTACATGAAAGAATGAATGGGGCCATGTATCGTGAGATTTTGAGTGCAAACCTCCTTCCATCAGCAAGGGCATTGAAGATGAAACGTGGCTGGGTCTTTCAACATGACAATGATCCAAAGCACACCGCCAGGGCAACGAAGGAGTGGCTTCGTAAGAAGCATTTCAAGGTCCTAGAGTGGCCTAGAAAGTCTCCAGATCTCAACCCTATAGAAAACCTTTGGAGGGAGTTGAAAGTCCGTGTTGCCAAGCGAAAAGCCAAAAACATCACTGCTCTAGAGGAGATCTGCATGGAGGAATGGGCCAACATACCAACAACAGTGTGTGGCAACCTTGTGAAGACTTACAGAAAATGTTTGACCTCTGTCGTTGCCAACAAAGGATATATTACAAAGTATTGAGATGAAATTTTGTTTCTGACCAAATACTTATTTTCCACCATAATATGCAAATAAAATGTTAAAAAAACAGACAACGTGACTTTCTGGATTTTTTTTTCTCAGTTTGTCTCCCATAGTTGAGGTCTACCTATGATGTAAATTACAGACGTCTCTCATCTTTTTAAGTGGTGGAACTTGCACTATTGCTGACTGACTAAATACTTTTTTGCCCCACTGTAGCTATATACTCACCTTCCAGCGACCCCCGGATCCAGCCCAGGCCTTTAGCGATGCTTCTCGCGACGCTCCGTTCCCAGTAATGCCTTGCGGCAATAACCCAAAAGACTCAAAAGACCGCTACGTGATCCTGGGTCATTGCCGCAATGCATTCTTGGGACCAGACCGTCGCGAGGAGCGGGAATGGCTGCCTTGGACGCCGGAAGGTGAGAATATAATGATTTTTTTTAGTATTACTATTTTTAACATTAAATGTTTTTACTATTGATGCTGCATAGTAGTGATGAGCGAATATACTTGTTACTCGAGATTTCTCGAGCATGCTCGGGGGTCCTCCGAGTATTTTTTAGCGCTCAGAGATTTAGTTTTTCTTGCCGCAGCTGAATGATTTACATCTGTATCCATCGATGGATGGTGGAAGGTGAGAATAGCACCGTTTTTTATTTTTCTTTTATTATTTTTAACATGATATCTTTTTAATATTGAGGCTGCATAGGCAGCAAGTCTTCTGGGTAATTTCGCAATGCATCTCTGGGAACGGAAGCTGGCGGCATACGCGCCCGGCTCGGCGGCCTAAGGAAGGTGAGAATAGCAAGTTTTTTTTTTATTATTATTTTTAACATCACATCTTTTTACTTGTGATGCTGCATAGGCAGCATCAATAGTAAAAAGTTGGGGACACACAGGGTTAATAGCAGCGTTAACGGAGTGCGTTACCCGCAGCATAATGCGGTCCGATAATGCTGGCATTAACCCTGTGTGAGCGCTGAGTGGAGGGGAGTATGGAGCGGGCACCGTGCACTGACTGGACGAAAGTAGGGAGGGACTAATTCTCGGCCGGGCTGTGGCCATCGCTGATTGGTTGCGGCAGCCAGGACAGGCAGCTGGCGAGACCAATCAGCGACGCGGGATTTCCGGGACAGACAGACGGAAGTACCCCTTAGACAATTATATAGTAGATGATGGTCCACCTCAAAGCTCCTTATATAGTATGATGGTCCACCTCAAAGCCCATTATATAATATGATGCTCCACCTCAAAGCCCCTTATATATTTGTAGATTGTGAGCCCTCGCGGGCAGGGTCCTCATTCCTCTTGTACCAGTTATGACTTGTATTGTTTAAGATTATTGTACTTGTTTTCATTATGTATACCCCTCCTCACATGTAAAGCGCCATGGAATAAATGGCGCTATAACAATAAATAATAATAATAATAATAATATAGTCTGATGGTCCACCTCAAAGCCCCTTATATAGTGTGAGGGTCCACCTTAAAGACCTTTATATAGTATGATGGTTCACCTCAAAGCCCTTCATATAGTATAATGGTCCACCTCAAGCCTTTTATATAGTACTAGCTGAAGAGCCCGGCGTTGCCTGGGCATAGTAAATACCTGTGGTTAGTTATAGCACCTCACTTCTCTTATTTTCCCATCACACCTCTCATTTTCCCAATCACATCTTTCATTTTCCCCCTCACATCTCTCATTTTCTCCCTCACACCTCTCATTTTCTCCCTCACTCCTCTCATTCCCCCCTAACACTTGTCATTTCGACCTCACATCTGTCATTTTCCGATCACTCCCCTATTTTCCCTCGCTCCTCTCATTTTGCACTCACACCTTTTCATTTTCACCTCACACCCCTCATTTTCACCTCAGTATATACATGTTTGCATCTCCCTTATATATAGTATACACCTGTATGTCATCTCCTGTATATAGTATATACCTGTATGTCATCTCCCCTGTATATAGTATATACCTGCTGTGTGTCATCTCCCCTGTATATAGTATATACCTGTATGTCATCTTCTATATATAGTATATACCTGTATGTCATCTCCTTCTATATATAGTATATACCTGTATGTCATCTCCTCCTGTATATAGTATATATCTGTGTCATCTCCTCCTGTATATAGTATATACCTGTATGTCATCTTCTATATATAGCATATACCTGTATGTCATCTCCTCCTGTATATAGTACATACTTGTAGGTCATCTGCTCCTGTATATAGTATAGACCTGTGTGTCATCTCCTCCTGTATATAGTTTATACCTGTATGTCATCTCCTCCTGTATACAGTATGTACCTGTATGTCATCTCCTCCTCTATATAGTATATACCTGTGTGTCATCTCTCCTGTATATAGTATATATCTGTGTGTCATCTCCTCCTGTATATAGTATATACCTGTGTGTCATCTCCTCCTGTATTAGACCTCGTTCACACGTTATTTGCTCAGTATTTTTACCTCAGTATTTGTAAGCTAAATTGGCAGCCTGATAAATCCCCAGCCAACAGGAAGCCCTCCCCCTGGCAGTATATATTAGCTCACACATACACATAATAGACAGGTCATGTGACTGACAGCTGCCGTATTTCCAATATGGTACATTTGTTGCTCTTGTAGTTTGTCTGCTTATTAATCAGATTTTTATTTTTGAAGGATAATACCAGACTTGTGTGTGTTTTAGGGCGAGTTTCATGTGTCAAGTTGTGTGTGTTGAGTTGCGTGTGGCGACATGCATGTAGCGACTTTTGTGAGATGAGTTTTGTGTGGCAACATGCGTGTAGCAACTTTTTGTGTGTTGAGTTGCATGTGACAGGTTAGTGTAGCAAGTTGTGTGCAGCAAGTTTTGTACATGGCGAGTTTTGCGCATGGCGAGTTTTATGTGTGGTGCCTTTTGAGTATGTGCAAGTTTTGTGTGAGGCAACTTTTGCATGTGTTGCAACTTTTGTGCATGTGGCAATTTTTCCGCGTGTGCAAGTTTTGCGTGTGGCGAGTTTTCCATGAGGTGAGTTTTGCACTTGTGGTGCGTTTTGCGTGAGCCTAGTTTTTGCATGTGGCGAGTTTTGCGCGTGGCGAGTGTTGAGTGGCGACTTTTGTGTTTCGACTTTTATGTGGCGAGGTTGGTGTATGTGTGGTGAAATGTGTGCTGAGGGTGGTATATGTGTTCAAGCACGTGGTAGTCTGTGGCCCATTTTGTGTGTGTGTTCATATCCCCGTGTGTGGTAAGTATCCCATGTCGGGGCCCCACCTTAGCAACTGTACGGTATATACTCTTTGGCGCCATCGCTCTTGTTCACATCTGGCAGCTGTCAATTTGCCTCCAACACTTTTCCTTTCACTTTTCCCCATTATGTAGATAGGGGCAAAATTGTTTGGTGAATTGGAAAGTGCAGGGTTAAAATCTCCCCTCACAACATAGCCTATGACGTTCTCGGGGTCCAGACGTGTGACTGTGCAAAATTTTGTGGCTGTAGCTGCGACGCCTCCAACACTTTTCCTTTCACTTTTTCCCCATTATGTAGATAGGGGCAAAATTGTTTGGTGAATTGGAAAGCGCGGGGTTAAAATTTCACCTCACAACATAGCCTATGATGCTCTCAGGGTCCAGACGTGTGACTGTGCAAAATTTTGTGGCTGTAGCTGCGACGCCTCAAACACTTTTCCTTTCACTTTTTTCCCCATTATGTAGATAGGGGCAAAATTGTTTGGTGAATTGGAACGCGCGGGGTTAAAATTTCGCCTCACAACATAGCCTATGACGCTCTCGGGGTCCAGACGTGTGACTGTGCAAAATTTTGTGGCTGTAGCTGCGACGGTGCAGATGCCAATCCTGGACATACATACACACACACACACATTCAGCTTTATATATTAGATGATGGTTCACCTCAAAGCCCCTTATATAGTACTAGATTGTGGCCCGATTCTAACGCATCGGGTATTCTAGAATATGCATGTCCCCGTAGTATATGGACAATGATGATTTCAGAATTCGCGGCAGACTGTGTCCGTCGCTGATTGGTCGAGGCAACCTTTATGACATCATCGTCGCCATGGCAACCATTATGACATCTATGTCGATACTGTGCCCGCCGCTGAATCAGAGACGCGGGATGTCTACGTCCTTTATGACATCATCGTCGCTGTGCCGGTCGCTGATTGGTCGAGGCCTGGCGGCCTCGACCAATCAGAGACGCAGGATTTCTACGTCGATACTGTGCCCGTCGCTGATTGGTCGAGGCCTGGCGGCCTCGACCAATCAGAGACGCGGTATTTCCAGGACAGACAGAAAGACAGACAGACAGAAAGACAGACAGACGGAAAAACCCTTAGGGTACCGTCACACTATACGATTTACCTACGATCACGACCAGCGATATGACCTGGCCGTGATCGTAGGTAAATCGTAGTGTGGTCGCTGGGGAGCTGTCACACAGACAGTTCTCCAGCGACCAACGATGCCGAGGTCCCCGGGTAACCAGGGTAAACATCGGGTAACTAAGCGCAGGACCGCGCTTAGTTACCCGATGTTTACCCTGGTTACAAGCGTTAAACTAAAAAAAAAACAAACAGCACATACTTACATCTGGTGTCCGTCACGTCCCTTGCCGTCTCTGCTTCCCGCATTGTGACTGCCGGCCGTAAAGTGAAAGTGAAAGCACAGCCGCTGTGCTCTGCTTTCACTTTACGGCCGGCAGTCACAGTGCGGGAAGCAGAGACGGCAAGGGACGTGACGGACACCAGATGTAAGTATGTGCTGTTTGTTTTTTTTTAGTTTAACGCTTGTAACCAGGGTAAACATCGGGTAACTAAGCGCGGTCCTGCGCTTAGTTACCCGATGTTTACCCTGGTTACAAGCGAACGCATCGCTGGATCGCATCGCTAGATCGGTGTCACACACACCGATCTAGCGATGACAGCGGGAGATCCAGCGATGAAAGAAAGTTCTAAACGATCTGCTACGACGTACGATTCTCAGCAGGATCCCTGATCGCTGCTGCGTGTCAGACACAGCGATATCGTAACGATATCGCTGGAACGTCACGAATCGTACCGTCGTAGCGATCGAAATGTTATAGTGTGACGGTACCCTTAGGCAATTATATATATACTAGATTGTGGCCCGATTCTAACGCATCGGGTATTCTAGAATATGCATGTCCCCGTAGTATATGGACAATGATGATTCCAGAATTTGCGGCAGACTGTGCCCGTCGCTGATTGGTCGAGGCAACCTTTATGACATCATCGTCACCATGGCAACCATTATGACATCATCGTCGGTGTGCCCATCGCTGATTGGTCGAGGCAACCTTTATGACATCATTGTCGCCATGGCAACCATTATGACATCATCGTCGTTGTGCCCGTTGCTGATTGGTCGAGGCCTGGCGGCCTCGACCAATCAGAGACACGGGATGTCTACGTCCTTTATGACATCATCGTCGCTGTGCCCGTTGCTGATTGGTCGAGGCCTGGCGGCCTCGACCAATCAGAGACGTGGGATTTCTACGTCGATGCTGTGCCGGTCTCTGATTGGTCGAGGCCTGGCGGCCTCGACCAATCAGAGACGCGGGATTTCCAGGACAGACAGACAGACAGACAGACGGAAAAACCCTTAGACAATTATATATATAGATGATGGTCCACCTCAAAGCCCCTTATATAGTACTAGATGGTGGCCCGATTCTAACGCATTGGGTATTCTAGAATATGCATGTCCATGTAGTATATTGCCCGGCGACGTAGTATATTGCCCAGTCACGTAGTATACTGCCCAGTCACGTAGTACATTGCCCAGCCACGTAGTATATTGCCCAGCCACGTGGTATATTGCCCAGCCCACGTAGTATATTGCCCAGCCCACGTAATATATTGCCCAGTCACGTAGTATATTGCCCAGTCACGTAGTATACTGCCCAGTGACGTAGTATATTGCCCAGCCACGTAGTATATTACCCAGCCACGTAGTATATTGCCCAGTCACATAGTATATTGCCCAGCCCACGTAGTATATTGCCCAGCGACGTAGTATATTGCCCAGTCACGTAGTATATTGCCCAGTCACGTAGTATATTGCCCAGCCACGTAGTATATTGCCCAGTCACATAGTATATTGCCCAGCCCACGTAGTATATTGCCCAGCGACGTAGTATATTGCTCATTCACGTAGTATATTGCCCAGCCACGTAGCATATTGCCCAGCCACGTAGTATATTGCCCAGCCACATAGTATATAGCAGAGCTACGTAGTATATTGCCCAGTCACATAGTATATTGCCCAGGCACGTAGTATATTGCCTAGCCACATAGTATATTGGACAGCGACGGAGTATACAGCACAGAGCCACGTAGTATAGAGACTTAAAAAAATAAATAAACATATACTCACCTTACGAAGGCCCGTTGAAGTCCTGCTATACTCACCATCCACCGCCTTTCCCGCTCCTCGCAATGCTCCCGGGCCCGCTCCATTGCAAGCGCCAGCTTCCGGTCCCAGGGCTGGTATGAGCAGGACCTGTGATGATGTCGCGGTCACATGACCGTGACATCATGGCAGGTCCTTGTCGCACACCAGCCCTGGGACCGGAAGCTGCCGCTTGCAATGGAGCGGTCCCGGGAGCGTCGTGAGAAGCAGGAAAGGCGGCGGATGGTGAGTATAGCAGGTTTTTTGTTTTTTTTATTATTTTTAACATAACATATTTTTACTATTGATGCTGCATAGGCAGCATCAATAGTAAATAGTTGGGGACACACAGGGTTAATAGCAGCAGTAACGGAGTGCGTTACACCGCGGGCCGTTACCGCTGCCATTAACCCTGTGTGAGCGGTGAGTGGAGGGGATTACGGAGCGGGCGCCAGGCAGTGAGTGCAGGGGAGTAGGGGAGGGACTAATCGGACTGTGCCCGTCGCTGATTGGTCGCGGCAGCCATGACAGGCAGCTGCCGAGACCAATCAGCGAATGAATAACCGTGACAGAAGGACAGACAGACGGAAGTGACCCTTAGGGCTGTTTTCCACTTGCGAGATACACGTCCGTGTCTCGCATGTGGAAACGAAGCTCTGGCGCCGGCAATCCAGAGCGAAGCTTGCGACTGCATAGCAACACATGGAGCCGCACGCTCTGCTCTGGATTGCCGGTGCCAGAGCATCGTTTCCACATGTGAGACACGGACGTGTATCTCGCAAGTGGAAAACAGCCCTTAGACAATTATATAGTAGACTAGATTGTGGCCCGATTCTAACGCATCAGGTATTCTAGAATATGCATGTCCCCGTAGTATAAGGACAGTGATGATTCCAGACTGTGCCCGTCGCTGATTGGTCGAGGCAACCTTTATGACATCATCGTCGCCATGGCAACCATTATGACATCTATGTCGATACTGTGCCCGTCGGCGGCCTCGACCAATCAGAGACGCGGGATTTCTACGTCGATACTGTGCCCGTCGCTGATTGGTCGAGGCCTGGCGGTGGGATTTCCAGGACAGACAGACAGACAGACAGAAAGACATATACTACAGAAAGACATTGTCCATATACTACGGGGACATGCATATTCTAGAATACCCGATGCGTTAGAATCGGGCCACAATCTAGTACTATATAAGGAGCTTTGAAGTGGACCATCATCTATATATATAATTGTCTAAGGGTTTTTCCGTCTGGCCTGGTGGCCTCGACCAATCAGAGACGCGGGATTTCTACGTCGATACTGTGCCCGTCGCTGATTGGTCGAGGCCTAGTCTAACGCATCGGGTATTCTAGAATATGCATGTCCCCGTAGTATATGGACAATGATGATTCCAGAATTCGCGGCAGACTGTGCCCGTCGCTGATTGGTTGAGGCAACCTTTATGACATCATCGTCGCCATGCTGTGCCCGTCGCTGATTGGTCGAGGCCTGGCGGCCTTCTAGAATATGCATGTCCACGTAGTATATGGACAATGATGATTCCAGAATTCGCGGCAGACTGTGCCCGTCGCTGATTGGTCGAGGCAACCTTTATGACATCATCGTCGCCATGGCAACCATTATGACATCTACATCGATACTGTGCCCGTCGCTGAATCAGAAACGTGGGATATCTACGTCCTTTATGACATCATCGTCGCTGTGCCCGTTGCTGATTGGTCGAGGCATGGCGGCCTCGACCAATCAGAGACGCGGGATGTCTACGTCCTTTATGACATCATCGTCGCTTTGTCGGTCACTGATTGGTCGAGGCCGCCAATCAGAGACGCAGGATTTCCAGGACAGACAGGCAGACGGAAAAACCCTTAGACAATTATATATATAGATGATGGTCCACCTCAAAGCCCCTTATATAGTGTGATGGTCCACCTCAAAGCCCCTTATATAGTATGATGGTCCACCTCAAAGCCCCTTATATAGTGTGATGGTCCACCTCAAAGCCCTTTATATAGTATGATGGTCCACCTCAAAGCCCCTTATATAGTGTGATGGTCCACCTCAAAGCCCTTTATATAGTACTAGATTGTGGCCCGATTCTAACGCATCGGGTATTCTAGAATATGCATGTCCCCGTAGTATATGGACAATGATGATTCCAGAATTCGTGGCAGACTGTGCCCGTCGCTGATTGGTCGAGGTCGCCAGGCCTCGACCAATCAGAGACGCGGGATTTCTACGCCGATACTGTCCCCGTCTCTGATTGGTCGAGGCCTGGCGGCCTCGACCAGTCAGAGACGCGGGATTTCCAAGACAGACAGACGGAAAAACCCTTAGACAATTATATATATAGATGATGGTCCACCTCAAAACCCCTTATAAAGATTGATGGTCTACCTCAAAGCCCTTTATATAGTACTAGATTGTGGCCCGATTCTAACGCATTGGGTATTCTAGAATATGCATGTCCCCGTAGTATATGGACAATGATGATTCCAGAATTCGCGGCACACTGTGCCCGTCGCTGATTGGTCGAGGCAACCTTTATGACATCATCGTCGCCATGGCAACCATTATGACATCTACGTCGATACTGTGCCCGTCGCTGAATCAGAAACGTGAGATGCGGGATTTCTACGTCCTTTATGACATCATCGTCGCTGTGCCCGTTGCTGATTGGTCGAGGCCTGGCGGCCTTGACCAATCAGAGACGCGGGATTTCTACGTCGATGCTGTGCCGGTCTCTGATTGGTCGAAGCCTGGCGGCCTCGACCAATCAGAGAGCCGGGATTTCCAGGACAGACAGACAGACAGAAAGACAGACAGACAGAAAGACAGACAGACAGACAGACGGAAAAACCCTTAGGCAATTATATATATAGATGATGGTCCACTTCACAGTCCCCTATATAGTATGATTGTTGCCTCAACAATCCAATATATAGTTTGAATGTCCAGCTGACCGCTCTCCATCTTAATATATCTTGTAATGTCTTCACATCCTGTTCCATCTAGATGTGTCCGGATCCCACAATTCCAAGCGGCGGAAGTTCGCCGACCTCCATATTGGGACACTCAAGTGATGGAGGTCTCAATATGGAAACTGCTGATGGGACCATCCTCTTGCGCAGTTCCACCAGCGGAACACCGTTGCACCACATACACACACTGTATACACCGTACACACCACACACTGTATATGCCGTACATACGACACACACACACACACACACACTGTATAAGCCATAAAGCACCACACCCACACACTGCATTCGCCATACGCACC
Organism: Ranitomeya imitator; assembly: GCF_032444005.1. Taxonomy (NCBI): domain Eukaryota; kingdom Metazoa; phylum Chordata; class Amphibia; order Anura; family Dendrobatidae; genus Ranitomeya; species Ranitomeya imitator. Next base: position 433,554,683 of record NC_091287.1, on the reverse strand, counting down.
ACACACACACTGTATACGCTTTATGTACCACACACACACAAACACACACTGTATATGCCGTACGTACGACACACGCACACACACACACACACACACTGTATACGCCATATGCACCACACCCACACACTGCATACGCCATACGCACCACACACACTGTATACGCTTTTTGTACCACACACACACAAACACACACTGTATATGCCGTACACAACACACACACACTGTATACGCCGTACACAATACACACACACTGTATACACTGTACACACCACACACACACACTGTATATGCCGTACACAGCCTCTTGCACGGCACCACCAGCAGAACACAGTCACGAACACGCCACCGCCAGGATCAGCTGATTGATTCACTGACCGCCGCTATCTTTGTACAGGAGAAGCGCAGTTTTAATGTGACCGCCGCTATCTGTCTGCAGAAAGATGGCGGCAATTTGATTTACTGCGCCTGAGAAAACTCCGCACAGGTGCAGTTAATCATTCAGCTGATCCCAGCGGCAGATGGGCGATGTATCTACAAGCAGAGGAAGCCGGTCACATTAAAGGGGTGTTCCCACGAATGAAAGTTCATTTTAAATATTGTCTGTGTCTGACCGTGTACGGAGCATAGCACATCTCCTGGGCAGGGTAGGAAGCAAAAGACAATACTGACATTACAGCAGGGGATCACAGAGGATTTCTTTTATCAGGTAAAATATTTCACCTCACAAAATGTATCCTCTGCGATCAAAGAGCACAGGGGTGAGACAGGACACAGGGGGTAGACGGCTCAAACAGGACAGCACATGAGGGGAGAACGCTTCAGTAGCGTCCCCGGCGCCTGCGCTGTAATTTTTTTCCGGGCGTGTGCAGATGCACTGCCCTTCGAACTTACAGCGCAAGCGCCGAGGACGCTAATGAAGGAAGAGGCGGCGCCCAGCGCGCAGAGGCCCTGAGTGACTGCTGTGGTGCCTCTATGTTAGGGGAGAAAGACCTGTCCCCAGGTCTAATTCGAGGTATGAGGGGGCACATTATAAAAGCGATTATTGCAGCATTGGCAGGGACGGTGGGACCCGAACTAAAAGAGCCACCTGGACAGAATGCAGCATTAGTGTTGCACAAGATGGCTCTTTTAGTTAAAAACGCCTGGGGGGGGGGTGACAGTTTCCCTTTAACAGTTTAACAGCATAGCAGAAAATGCAGCCCATGCGGAACCACCCCATCTGGCATTTGCCATAATTGCCAGTCCAGCCCTGGTTGCTTTATGTCCAAAGTAAAGTAGTTCTTTCCAAGACCTCATCATTCTTCTGAAAGCTGGCCGTATTTGCCACAAGGCACGCGAGGGCACGTGCCTAGGGCGGCGACATTGCGGGGGGCGGCACCTGAGCAAGGTGTTTTTTTTTTTTTTTTTTTTAGTCCCGGCCCGGGTCAAAAACGCGACCGATGGCCCTGCACCCCCCCCCCCCCGCCTCCGAGTCCCCCCACCTCCAAGTCTCCGAGTCCCCCCGCCTCCGAGTCCCACCCACCCTCCTTGAAGACGATACTCACCTGCTCCAGCGATGCCTGGTCTCAGCGTCTGTAGCGCGTCCTGAGTGAGCGGTCATGTGGTACCGCTAATTAAGGTCATGAATATGCGCATATTCATGACCTTAATTAGCGGTACCACATGACCGCTCACTCAGGAAGAAGGCGCTGCGGTGCCGCGGGACAGAGCCAGAGCCGGAGCCGGAGGGATGTCGGCGCGATGTGTGGGGCAGGCAGCTGACAGGTGAGTATGAGGGATGAGGGACGGGGGCCGTGGGGAGGATGGTAAGCCACCCGCGCCATGCAAGATGGCCCGGGAGGAGCGGGGGAGGGGGTGGAGAGATGAGCCATGCATGGGGGGGGGAATTATGAGCGCCATCAGCCATGCATAGGGAGGGAGGGGGGGGGAATTATGAGCCATCAGCCATGCATAGGGAGGAAGGGGGGAATTATGAGCGCCATCAGCCATGCATAGGGAGGAAGGGGGGAATTATGAGCGCCATCAGCCATGCATAGGGAGGGAGGGGGCGGGAATTATGAGCCATCAGCCATGCATACAGGGGGGGGGGAAATTATGAGCCATGCATACAGGAGGAGGGGAGGGGGATATGAGCCATGGCCATTATACAATATGGAGCATCATGTGGGGCCATTATACAGTATGGAGCATCATGTTCGGTCATTATACAGTATTGAGCATCATGTGAGGTCATTATACAATATGGAGCATCATGTGGGGCCATTATAAAGTATGGAGCATCATGTATGGCCATTATACAGTATTGAGCATCATGTGAGGTCATTATACAGTATTGAGCATCATGTGTGGCCATTATACAGTATGGAGCATCATGTATGGCCATTATACAGTAGTGAGCATCATGTGAGGTCATTATACAGTATTGAGCATCATGTGAGGTCATTATACAGTATTGAGCATCATGTGAGGTCATTATACAGTATGGAGCATCATGTGTGGCCATTATACAGTATTGAGCATCATGTGCGGTCATTGTACAGTATGGAGCATCATGTGTGGTCATTATACAGTATGGAACATCATGTGTGACCATTATACAGTATGGAGCATCATGTGGGGCCATTATACAGTATGGAGCATCATGTGTGGCCATTATACAGTATGGAGCATCATGTAGGGCCATTATACAGTATGTGGAGCACTGCGTAGCCATTATACAGTATGGAGCACTGCGTGGCCATATTTTTTTGGTTTTAATTATTGTATATGAAACAGTGTGATCAGCAGTGCTGAATGGGTGTGGTTGGGACTTGGATATGGGTGTGATTAGTTGTGAAATGGGTGTGGTCATAGGCGTGGCCCAAAATTTGCCGCAACCTTTACACCTTTTTCCCTTCTTCAAAAGTTGGGAGGTATGGTACCGCATTTCCCAGATCACAGCAAGTACCGCAAATCCCATAGGGAATGAATGAAACCAAACGCAATGTTGCCGTAAAGCCTCTTTCACACTTCAGTCTTTTGTTGTCAGCTACAAACTGCCATTTTCGTCAAATAGCGGATCCGCCTATTTTTTTTGGCGGATCCGTTATTTTCCCATTGACTTGCATTAGCGACGGATTGTGGTGGATGGTCGTCCGTTCCATCCGCCATGCGACGGATCCGCCGATATTTGGCGGACGTTGTCTAGACATTGACTGACTTTGTAACGTTTTTTGTCGCCGTCGAAAAGGCGGACCGCGGCGGATCCGTTGCGTCCGCCACTTTTTAGAATGGGCGCCTATGGGCGACGGATCCGTCGCGATCCGCTTTTTGGCGGATCCGTCGCCCCAATCCGCTTTTTTAATTGAGCATGCTCCAAAAAGTGGATACTTTGCCCAGACAACCCCAAAACTATATAAAGAGGACAGGTCATTCCCAAATGTACCAGCCAGCAAGAGAGACCCTGCCTGCAAGAGAGACCCAGCCAGACCCTGCCAGCAAGACCTTTACAGCCAGGCCCTGCCAGCCAGCCAGAGAGACCCTGCCAGCAAGACCTTGCCAGCCAGGCCCTGCCAGCCAGCCAGAGAGGCCCTGCCAGCCAGTCCCTGTCAGCCAGCCAGAGAGGCCCTGCCAGCCAGCCAGAGAGGCCCTGCCAGCCAGACCCTGCCAGCAAGACCTTGCCAGCCAGGCCCTGCCAGCCAGCCAGAGAGGCCCTGCCAGCCAGCCAGAGAGACCCTGCCAGCAAGACCTTGCCAGCCAGGCCCTGCCAGCCAGCCAGAGAGGCCCTGCCAGCCAGACCCTGCCAGCAAGACCTTGCCAGCCAGGCCCTGCCAGCCAGCCAGAGAGGCCCTGCCAGCCAGCCAGAGAGGCCCTGCCAGCCAGACCCTGCCTGAGACAGCCATGTGAGTACTGCCATCCAGCGTGTGTGTGTGTGCGTGTGTGTGCGTGTGCGTGCGTGTGTGTGTCCGCGTGCGTGCGTGCGCCTGCCCTGTTTATATTTTTTTCATACTATGCTGGTATTTTGAATAGCTGTGCTGTAACGTGTTTTGTGTGTGTATAAATGTTGTGTGATGTGTTCTGCATTTTTGTTGTTTTCCATAATGTACTTGTATTTCAAATAAAGAGCAGTGTAGCTCCTACTGTACCCTAAAAAAAAGTAAATTTTAAAAAATATAGTAATAAAAATTTCACAAAACTGTCAGTAGTCTCATTTCAAGATAAATGTAATATTGGGTATACATGCAGTAAAGGTTATATATACAAATGCGTAATGCAAATCTTTGCTATAGAAAATGTTATCTGGTTTTAGAAAATACAAACTGTAGGGTAATCATAATTAACAATTTTGGGAATTGGTATTTTAATTTTGAATGAGGAACATTTTTTATAAGGCTAAACTTTGTTTAGGTGGGTTTTACCAGCATGCGCATTGCGCATATCAAGTTCTAAGTAGTTTTGGTGTTGCTTTAAAGGGATTTTTTGGGGGGGGTTTTCTGTGGGGAAACAGGAGGTAGAGGGTTTGGCAGCTTGTGCATCAAGCATATATAGCATATCAAGTTTGACGGTTAAGAATTTTTTTTTTCTTTTGTGGTGGGGGAAATCAAAAATAAGTTGGCACTGTAGGTACTGTAGTAGGTACTGACCCAAGACGTACACAGGCAGGCTCCCCAATTTTTTTAAAAAGTTGTAAGTGTAAAGTCCCTAAAGTTGCATCTATCCTTTTGTATAGTAGCTTAGAACTCTCTTTATACTTACAGATTCTAGGGACCAAGAGGGACGCAAGGACCGACCAAAAAGCAAGCTCCCAATTTTTTTAAAAAGTTGTAAGTGTAAAGTCCCTAAAGCTGCATCTATCCTTTTGTATAGTAGCTTAGAACTCTCTTTATACTTACAGATTCTAGGGACCAAGAGGGACGCAAGGACCGACCAAAGAAGCAAGCCCCCAAGTTTTTGAAATACCATGTCTTCATCTGAGAGCCCCCCAGCACATCATCAGCAAACTGAGGTGTTTATTTTTTTTTCTTAATAAATTTTTTTTGGGGGGTACAACTATGGTAATTGTATTTTAACCCTTTATGTGTTTATTCTGTATTCACAGGAATATGAAGCAGAGGGACTAACAGAAGGAGACGGACAGGGTGGAGAAATACAAGGAGCGGGAGCGCATAGTGTAAGTTTTGCACAGACCGATCCTCACATACAATGCACTACACCCAACACAAACATTCAGCACAGCACACACAATACATATGCCTCGATCCAAGAACATTATTAATTTTTTTTTTATTTTTTTTTTATTAGTCTTCACAATCCGGGGCTCGACGTAGAGTTCCTCAAAGCACCTCCCATAGTCGTCGGAATGATAATCGCGGCGGTTGCCGAAGAGTAAGTTCCTTTTTGTTTTGGTGTTTAGTAAACTGTAAAATTCATGTGGTGTAATCTTTCCCTTTTTATTATCTTTTTGTTAGGCTTCACAGCGTGCTCCCGAACAAGATGATGAAGAGGAGGGCATCGATGTGAACACCCTCATCGAAGCAGTACAAAGTCGGGAGCCGCTGTGGAACATGTCGGACCGCCGCCATGCTGACCAGTTAATCACCCGACGGCTATGGGAGGAAGTGTGCAGTGCTGTTATGGATAACTGGGAGGAACTCGATGCTAGGGCCCAGGATCTAGCGCGTAAGTATTCACACTTCATTACCTTATGTTAGCATGATTTAATGTGGTGTATAGTAACCAATTTTTACTTTCTCTTTCCAGGTAACAGGATTATCGTGCGGTGGCGGTCACTCAGGGATCGCTTCAAGAGGGAATTCAATAAGGAGATGCAGGCCCCGAGTGGATCTAGAGGACGCAGGAGCAGATACAAACATGCCAGAGCCCTGTCGTCCCTCCGGTCGACGCTGCTGAGCAGAAGGTAAATATTCAACACCACATATTTTCAGTCAAACTGTAAAAATGTGTAACTTTCAATTTTTTTTGGCAGCAAGGGCAATTGTAATATCAAGATACTAATTTTTTTTTTTTTCTTCTTCTTTAACAGCACTTTCTGCAGCTCTCGGGAGCCTGCATCAGAGTTGCACCCCTCTGGAGCGATCCCTCAAGAGTCCGCCACCGGGGACCACGTCGACCCCTCTGTTTCTGCACCTTCCCTTTCGTTTGATCCCTCAGCCTCATTCACCAGCGCTGGAGCAGCAGGGCGGACTTCGTCACTTGAAGTTGCAGGTGATGAGTTAGAGTTCCCTTTACCCCACCCCTCTGCCACTGCCGCAACATCTAGACCAACTTTGTGGTCAGGACGGCAGCGCCAGAGAGGTCAGGAAAGGAGCTATGCGCCTGACTTTTTGCAGCTGAATGCATCCTTCCACAGTGCCATCAAGCTTTTGAGTGAGCAAACGTCTGCTGGGTACAATATGCTTAACAAAAGCATACTTGAACTCAGCAGTCGTCTGGATAGGATGCAATCAGATGCAAACCAGTCACCAAGACACTGTTTTTTTCAGTCGGTCCTCAGGCACATGGAAAATCTAACTCCTGACCTGCAGATGCATGTGATGCAAGGCTGCCACACTGCTCTAGCGCAGGCGATGTCCCAAGCCCCTCCACCTACCCTTCATGTTTCAACACCTTTCCCCTCTCAAGCCACCGTCTATCCTCCCGTCCGTCCTCCTCCTGTCCGTCCTCCTCCCGTCCATTCCACTCCTTCGTCATTCGTTCCTTCCCCCCTTAGTCTTTCACAGTTTTTACCGTCCCCTTTCCATTCTTCCCCTTTAACTTCTCCGTTCCCGATCCCACCACCTTCATACCTCACACACACCACATCTGCACCTCAACTCTCTGCCCAAACTCATGTTTTCACCACCCATTCTACTTCTGTTCCTCCCCGTGATGTCCTGTCTCCCACTCTTGACGTGGTCCAACTTGTCAGCCCCTCCGCTACTATCTCCACCCAAAGTTATGAGAATCTGTAAATAAATAAACTTTTTTTGGTTTAAAAACAATTTTATTGTCTTTCTCTTTTTTTAAAAAAAAAAAAAAAGGTTTAAAGCCACCAAGGTTATGGTAATAGTAACAATAAACAGTGTTTAAAGGGTACCGTTGAAAAACATACAATACTGCATTAAAGTACAAAGATTTTGTAAGCAAACAAAAAATTGTATTTTTACAAGTGTAAAAAGCAAAAAAAAATTTACACCATTTCATACTGCCAGTCAACTGATCCTGCAGGAGACATGAAGTAGTCTGCAAAACTGTCCCGCATTCTGGAGACTGCTACTGGACTGCGAAAAGTGGGGTTGTGGTAATCCCGCAAGGTGCTTTCAGAAACATTATCCTCCAGGGAAACTTGTTCTTTTGATAAAACAAAATTGTGCAGGACCACGCACGCTTTCACCACATCATCGACAGTTTCAGTCTGCAGTTTAATTGCAGTTAGCAGGACTCTCCATTTGGCAGTTAAGATGCCAAAAGCACATTCCACTACTCTTCGTGCTCTGGTTAAGCGGTAATTGTAAATTTTCTTCCTCTGGGTCAGTCCACTACTTCCAAAGGGTTTCAGCAAATGTGGGGAAAGCTGGAACGCATCATCTCCAACGCAAACAAATGGTAATTGTGGACTAGTGGTTCCAGGGAGAGGTCTAGGGGGCGGAAAATCAAATGTCTCTCTATATAAATGGCGCCCCATTGGTGAATTTTTAAAGATTTGTGAATCATTTGCGCGTCCATACGCACCAATATCCACAGCGATGAACTTGCATTGTGCATCGGCTATGGCCATCAACACAATAGAGAAGTACTTCTTATAGTTATAAAACTGTGATCCAGAGCCTGAAGGTTTGACGATCCGTATGTGCTTTCCATCAACTGCTCCAACACAATTTGGGAACTGGCAAATTTGATGAAAATTTTGGGCGATCTCCAGCCACCTCTCCTGTGATGGCTCTGGGATGTATTCCACTTGTAGGCACTCCCACAATGCCCGGCAGGTATCTCTGATGATCCCCGAGATGGTGGATATCCCAAGCCGAAACTGAAAATGGAGGGATGAGAACGACTCTCCAGTTGCAAGGAATCTGTTGACAAAACGAAAAGACAATAATTAATAAAAAATTGAAAAAACAACATTACAGTTATAAGTCTGATGAATGCGAATCATTTAAAAAAAATAAATAACTTACCGAATATGGTGATATGGAGAAGCGCATCTGGGTGTCTCGTCTCCGTATACAGTCTTCCATGGCCCAATAAAATTTCGAAATTTTCAGCTCTCATCCTCACATAGTTGAAGAACTTTTGAGGGTTTTCCCTTAGTTCGATGTAAAGCGTGGAATAAACACCACGGGTCATGCGTTGTGCTGTGATGGATCCACAGCCTTCTCTTCCGCCGCTGCCGCAGGATGCGCAGTCTTTGTTCCTCCCTCTCTCTAACGCTGACTGCCAACTGATTTGCCTCAAAAGTAAAATCCGCATAGATCTTTGCAATGTTCGCCAGGACTCCTTCCATTTCTGCCACTTTCTCTACAACCTTTCAAAGATGTGGTGTAAATACACGCTATATATAGTTTTCCAGTAGTTTCCAGTAGCCAATCACATTGAAATCCTCCCCTTTTAAAAAACGGATCCGTCAAAAAACGGTTACAACGGATGTGAAAACGGTCGCAATGGTTTTAACGGATCCGTTTTTTTTAACGGATCAGGGCAGCTGATCCGTCAAAAAAACGGATCCGTTAGAACCGTTTTCACAACAAATTTGACGGATCCGTAGATCTGCCACGATGTCGGACCTAACTGACGCCACACAACTGATGTGTGAAAGAACTCTTAGGGTATGTGTCCACGTTCAGGATTGCATCAGGATTTGGTCAGGATTTTATGTCAGTATTTGTAAGCCAAAACCAGGAGTGGGTGATAAATACAGAAGTGCTGCATATGTTTCTATTACACTTTTCCTCTAATTGTTCCACTCCTGGTTTTGGCTACAAATACTGACATAAAATCCTGACCAAATCCTGATGCAATCCTGAACGTGGACACATACCCTAAGTGATCCGTTACGTGGCAGATGCAGAAAAACTGCCCTATCTGCTGCAAAAGGCGACTTTCACAGCAGCGATTCTTGCCAAAGTCACTGCGGATAGTGTCATACTCACCAATGGGGAGGCAGCACTAAAAGTGCCTAGGGCAGCAGAAACTCTAAATACGGCCCTGAGCAGAGGGCAAAACCAAGTATTTGTATGGAATTGTCAGAAAGGAATGATTATTGCATATGTATCTTGACTGCTCCAGCACAAAAAGCCAGCTCCCTTTTGTGATTCATATGAGCCACCGCCCTAGTGAGAGTTGCTGGCAGTTTCTGAACGGTTCTCACAGGGGGTAAATGATGATGGTCAGTGTATGATGCCAGCATCGGACTGCGGTGACTGAACCACAAAGTTGTGTCTGCCACAGTGTGATTTTAATATTAAAATCATGAAAAAATGGGCACATTTTCAAAACGTCTTGATTTATTCAGTATCAAGTATTAAGCACCACACGCAGAAATCCCCATCCTAAGCCTCGGCTGCTATCACTCAGGTTATTTAATGGTGTCTGAATGATGGTCTGCCCCGCTGGAGGCACTTGGGCAAATCATCAAGATCCGCTGCTGGCAGCTCCCTCTGCTGCTGTGGACACATCCCAGATGTGCTGGATGGGAGACCAGTCCGGAGAGGATGCAGCCTATGGTAGCAGCTGTAGGAAACAGGCGCTCACAGTAGCAGGAGCAACACATGGCCTGGTGTACTGAATAATGACTTTGGGGACAATTTGGAGAAATGGCCGTATAGTTGCACATACTTCAAAGTAAAAGGAACAGCATCCAGTCCAGGTGATGAAAGAATCCAAGACGTTTTTAGGGCGAAACGTTGCATTATGGCAGAATAAAGATATTGGATTCTTTCATCACCTGGACTGGATGCTGCTCCTTTTACTTTGAAGACTGTTTATTTCCAATTGGGTCGTTGGACTGGAGCGTGCATCCCATTGTTGATGTGCTGTCGGCTGCCCTCCTTCTTTATCATTGTGTAGTTGTACATAGTCTTCAGACAACCCGTCCACCATCAGCTCCAGTGTGGTCTCCTGAGTGTCCTGTTGTGTGTGCTCGCCCTCCATCATCTCAGGCTCTCGGTCACGTTTCCTTCTGTGTAAGCCCCGCCCACTTAGTATCGCGCTTACCGCACAGGATGGGAGGAGGCTGGCAGAAACTGGGATAGGGAAGTGGCGCCTCACTTGCGCCTGCGCAGTGTGGACAGTTTCCTGTGTATTTGACGTAAGTCAGAGAGTTTCCCTGTGCCTGGATCTGTGGTCGTCTTCTGTGCGCTGCCTGGTGAGTCTGCTGCTCGGTGACATGACGGGGACACATTACTTTATCCAGAGCAGCGGCATTAAGAGTTTACTCTGCGCTGTCTGCATAGGCTGATAATGTCCTGGATGTATGTGCATTCATCACACTGCTCACCTCATACACCCATGTGCATTCATCACACTGCTCACCTCATACACCCATGTGCATTCATCACACTGCTCACCTCATACACCCATGTGCATTCATCACACTGCTCACCTCATACACCCATGTGCATTCATCACACTGCTCACCTCATACACCCATGTGCATTCATCACACTGCTCACCTCATACACCCATGTGCATTCATCACACTGCTCACCTCATACACCCATGTGCATTCATCACACTGCTCACCTCATACACCCATGTGCATTCATCACACTGCTCACCTCATACACCCATGTGCATTCATCACACTGCTCACCTCATACACCCATGTGCATTCATCACACTGCTCACCTCATACACCCATGTGCATTCATCACACTGCTCACCTCATACACCCATGTGCATTCATCACACTGCTCACCTCATACACCCATGTGCATTCATCACACTGCGCACCTCATACACCCATGTGCATTCATCACACTGCTCATCCCATACACCCATGTGCATTCATCACACTGCTCACCTCATACACCCATGTGCATTCATCACACTGCTCACCTCATACACCCATGTGCATTCATCACACTGCTCACCTCATACACCCATGTGCATTCATCACACTGCTCACCTCATACACCCATGTGCATTCATCACACTGCTCACCTCATACACCCATGTGCATTCATCACACTGCTCACCTCATACACCCATGTGCATTCATCACACTGCTCACCTCATACACCCATGTGCATTCATCACACTGCTCACCTCATACACCCATGTGCATTCATCACACTGCTCACCTCATACACCCATGTGCATTCATCACACTGCTCACCTCATACACCCATGTGCATTCATCACACTGCTCATCCCATACACCCATGTGCATTCATCACACTGCGCACCTCATACACCCATGTGCATTCATCACACTGCTCATCCCATACACCCATGTGCATTCATCACACTGCTCACCTCATACACCCATGTGCATTCATCACACTGCTCACCTCATACACCCATGTGCATTCATCACACTGCTCACCTCATACACCCATGTGCATTCATCACACTGCTCACCTCATACACCCATGTGCATTCATCACACTGCTCACCTCATACACCCATGTGCATTCATCACACTGCTCACCTCATACACCCATGTGCATTCATCACACTGCTCACCTCATACACCCATGTGCATTCATCACACTGCTCACCTCATACACCCATGTGCATTCATCACACTGCTCATCCCATACACCCATGTGCATTCATCACACTGCGCACCTCATACACCCATGTGCATTCATCACACTGCTCATCCCATACACCCATGTGCATTCATCACACTGCTCACCTCATACACCCATGTGCATTCATCACACTGCTCACATCATACACCCATGTGCATTCATCACACTGCTCACCTCATACACCCATGTGCATTCATCACACTGCTCACCTCATACACCCATGTGCATTCATCACACTGCTCACCTCATACACCCATGTGCATTCATCACACTGCTCACCTCATACACCCATGTGCATTCATCACACTGCTCATCCCATACACCCATGTGCATTCATCACACTGCTCACCTCATACACCCATGTGCATTCATCACACTGCTCATCCCATACACCCATGTGCATTCATCACACTGCTCACCTCATACACCCATGTGCATTCATCACACTGCTCACCTCATACACCCATGTGCATTCATCACACTGCTCACCTCATACACCCATGTGCATTCATCACACTGCTCACCTCATACACCCATGTGCATTCATCACACTGCTCATCCCATACTCCCATGTGCATTCATCACACTGCTCACCTCATACACCCATGTGCATTCATCACACTGCTCACCTCATACACCCATGTGCATTCATCACACTGCTCACCTCATACACCCATGTGCATTCATCACACTGCTCACCTCATACACCCATGTGCATTCATCACACTGCTCATCCCATACACCCATGTGCATTCATCACACTCCTCACCTCATACACCCATGTGCATTCATCACACTGCTCTTATATATGTATTTGCGCTTGTCATACGTGGCTGCGTGGGCTTTTTGCGCTGCTGGTGATGCGTGGCTGCGTGCGCTTGTGCTGCTGATGATGCGTGGCTGCGTGGGCTTGTCGCGCTGCTGGTGATACGTGGCTGTGCGTTTGTGATGCGTGGTGTGCGCTTGTTGAGCTGCTGGTGATGTGTGGCTGTGTGCGCTTGTCGCGTGGCTGCATGCGCTTGTGCTGCTGGTGATACGTGGCTGTGTGCACTTGTCGCGCTGCTTGTGATGCGTGGCTGTGCGTTTGATGCGTGGTGTGCGCTTGTTGCGCTGCGTGGCTGTGCGCTTGTCGCGTGCTGCTGATGTGTGGCTGTGTGCGCTTGTGCTGCTGATGATACGTGGCTGTGTGCGCTTGTCGCGCTGCTGCTGAAGTGTGGCTGAGTGCGCTTATGCTGCTGGTGATACATGCATGCGTGGGCTTGTCATGCTGGTGATGCATGGCTGCGTGCGCTTGTCACACTGCTGGTGATGCGTGGCTGCGTGCACTTGTGCTGCTGGTGATGCGTGGGCTTGTCGCACTGCTGGTGATACGTGGATGCGTGCGCTTGTCGCTTGCTAGTGATGCTTGTCGCGTGGCTGCGTGCGCTTGTCGTGTGCTGGTGCTGCGTGCGCGCGTGTGCTGGTGCTGCGTGTGCTGGTGATGCGTGGCTGCGTGTGCTTGTCGCGTGCTGGTGATGCGTGGCTGCGTGTGCTTGTCGCGTGCTGGTGATGCGTGGCTGCGTGTGCTTGTCGCGTGCTGGTGATGCGTGGCTGCGTGTGCTTGTCGCGTGCTGGTGATGCGTGGCTGCGTGTGCTTGTCGCTTGCTAGTGATGCTTGTCGTGTGCTGCTGCGTGCACTTGTCGCACTGCTGGTGATGCGTGGCTGCGTGCGCTTGTGCTGCTGGTGATACGTGGCTGCGTGCGCTGCTGGTAATGTGTGGCTGCGTGTGCTTGTCGCGTGCTGGTGCTGCGTGTGCTTGTCGCGTGCTGGTGATGCATGGCTGCGTGTGCTTGTCGCGTGCTGGTGACGCGTGGCTGCGTGCGCTTGTCGCATGCTGCTGGTGATGCGTGGCTGCGTGGGCTTGTCGCACTGCTGGTGAAACGTGGCTGCTTGCACTTGTCGCTTGCTAGTGATGCTTGTCGTGTGCTGCTGCGTGCACTTGTCGCACTGCTGGTGATGCGTGGCTGCGTGCGCTTGTGCTGCTGGTGATACGTGGCTGCGTGCGCTTGTCATGCTGCTGGAGATGCGTGGCTGCGTGCGCTTGTCGTGCTGCTTGTGATGCGTGGCTGCGTGCGCTTGTGATGCGTGGCTGCGTGCGCTTGTCGTGATGCGTGGCTGCGTGCGCTTGTGATGCGTGGCTGCGTGCTCTTGTCGTGAAGCGTGGCTGCGTGCGCTTGTGATGCGTGGCTGCGTGCGCTTGTCGTGCTGCTTGTGATGCGTGGCTGCGTGCTCTTGTCGTGAAGCGTGGCTGCGTGCGCTTGTGATGCGTGGCTGTGTGCGCTTCTCGTGCTGCTGGTGCTGCGTGCGCGCGTGTGCTGGTGATGCGTGTGCTGGTGATGCGTGGCTGCGTGTGCTTGTCGCGTGCTGGTGATGCGTGGCTGCGTGTGCTTGTCGCGTGCTGGTGATGCGTGGCTGCGTGTGCTTGTCGCATGCTGGTGATGCGTGGCTGCGTGTGCTTGTCGCGTGCTGGTGATGCGTGGCTGCGTGTGCTTGTCGCTTGCTAGTGATGCTTGTCGTGTGCTGCTGCGTGCACTTGTCGCACTGCTGGTGATGCGTGGCTGCGTGCGCTTGTGCTGCTGGTGATACGTGGCTGCGTGCGCTGCTGGTAATGTGTGGCTGCGTGTGCTTGTCGCGTGCTGGTGATGCGTGGCTGCGTGCGCTTGTCGCATGCTGCTGGTGATGCGTGGCTGCGTGGGCTTGTCACACTGCTGGTGAAACGTGGCTGCTTGCACTTGTCGCTTGCTAGTGATGCTTGTCGTGTGCTGCTGCGTGCACTTGTCGCACTGCTGGTGATGCGTGGCTGCGTGCGCTTGTGCTGCTGGTGATACGTGGCTGCGTGCGCTTGTCGTGCTGCTGGTGATACGTGGCTGCGTGCGCTTGTCGTGCTGCTGGAGATGCGTGGCTGTGTGCGCTTGTCGTGCTGCTTGTGATGCGTGGCTGCGTGCGCTTGTCGTGATGCGTGGCTGCGTGCGCTTGTGATGCGTGGCTGCGTGTGCTTGTCGTGATGCGTGGCTGTGTGCGCTTGTCGTGCTGCTGGTGCTGCGTGCGCGCGTGTGCTGGTGATGCGTGTGCTGGTGATGCGTGGCTGCGTGTGCTTGTCGCGTGCTGGTGATGCGTGGCTGCGTGTGCTTGTCGCGTGCTGGTGATGCGTGGCTGCGTGTGCTTGTCGCGTGCTGGTGATGCGTGGCTGCGTGTGCTTGTCGCGTGCTGGTGATGCGTGGCTGCGTGTGCTTGTCGCGTGCTGGTGACGCGTGGCTGCGTGCGCTTGTCGCATGCTGCTGGTGATGCGTGGCTGCGTGGGCTTGTCGCACTGCTGGTGAAACGTGGCTGCTTGCACTTGTCGCTTGCTAGTGATGCTTGTCGTGTGCTGCTGCGTGCACTTGTCGCACTGCTGGTGATGCGTGGCTGCGTGCGCTTGTGCTGCTGGTGATACGTGGCTGCGTGCGCTTGTCGTGCTGCTGGTGATACGTGGCTGCGTGCGCTTGTCGTGCTGCTGGAGATGCGTGGCTGCGTGCGCTTGTCGTGCTGCTTGTGATGCGTGGCTGCGTGCGCTTGTCGTGATGCGTGGCTGCGTGCGCTTGTGATGCGTGGCTGCGTGCGCTTGTCGTGATGCGTGGCTGCGTGCGCTTGTGATGCGTGGCTGCGTGCTCTTGTCGTGATGCGTGGCTGCGTGCGCTTGTGATGCGTGGCTGCGTGCTCTTGTCGTGAAGCGTGGCTGCGTGCGCTTGTGATGCGTGGCTGCGTGCTCTTGTGAAGCGTGGCTGCGTGCGCTTGTGATGCGTGGCTGCGTGCGCTTGTCGTGCTGCTGGTGATGCGTGGCTGCGTGCGCTTGTCGTGATGCGTGGCTGCGTGCTCTTGTCGTGAAGTGTGGCTGCGTGCGCTTGTGATGCGTGGCTGTGTGCGCTTGTCGTGCTGCTGGTGATGCGTGGCTGTGTGGGCTTGCCACAATCACAAGATCACTTAGGATATCAGTGTGGTGTTGTAGCTGTGTTATTACCCCGGCTTCACTAGACATCTTACCTTTAGCCTTTGACCTTGGCTACGTGCGAAGTGAAGATCACAATGTGATATGACCTGTAATGATTGTCAGTGTGGTCTTGTTAAAACCGGCGATACATTGAAAAAACACATGCCGGCTGGATTTTTGGTCGCAAATCACACAACTTTGACAGGTTATACTACTGTGTAAGTCACCCGCGACTACGACTATATGATTCCACTATTCTTTTTATTTATTTTTATTTTAATCACAGACATGCATCTAAATTCGCTTTGTATCTTACGTTGTGTACACTGCCCTATTTCAGAGTATTTAATATGTGCCAGCTATATACGTTATTTGCCGCTCGTTTACCGGCCTCGTTAAACAGACTTGTTAATGCGATTGCTCTGTCCCCATAAAGTGCATGGTATTGGCAGTGTGTCCCATTGGCACAACCTGTGTGGCTGCACATCCCCAAGGTGTAAGAGGGCCACTTTCACCTGGAAAGGGCCCATATGCACATGGCTGTTTGCCTTACCTGCGTTCTCCATATGGGAGCCATCACCAGACATCTCTACCGGGAGAGCAGAGTGATTGTCAGTGTGAAGTCAGACATGCCCGATTGACCTCGTTCCCAGCGATCCGTTTGCTGGTGCCCGCATACACACTAGTGTCGGCCAAATCTGACATTAGTCTGTGTATGAAGCTTACAGGCTAGTCGCGCCGTGCTTTGCAGATTTACATGACTTGCCATCCCCATTGAACGCCATAGTCCTTTGCCTATTATCTCCTAGAGAAATGCTGTTTTAGTTATCATACTGTAGGTAATGTCGGGAGTTGTTCATCAGCCGGGTACGTCAGTCCTTGTTGTAAGGCAACTTTCACGCTAGTGTCGTTTGGCCTCCATCGCAATGCGTCATTTTGGAGAAAAAACGCATCCTGCAAAGTTGCCCGCAGGATGTGTTTTTTCTCCATAGACTTTCATTAGCGACGGATTGCCACACGTCGGATGCGTCGTGTTTTGCCGGACCGTCGGCACAAAAAAACGCTACATGTAACTTTTTTGTGCGTCGTGTCCGCCATTTCCGACCGACCGCGCATGCGCGGCTGGAACTCCGCCCCCTCCTCCCCAGACCTTACAATGGGGCAGCGGATGCGTTGAAAAACTGCGACAGGCCCGTACCGACGCTAGTGTGAAAGTAGCCTTAGTCCAGTATGATCTACCATATGTATAAGTGCGCTTGTTCTAAAGATATGTGTGAATGGAGTGTTTTGTCTGTATTTCATCATGCACATCTTGCACTTTCCTCAGAGTCTGTTAAGGTACCTTCACACTGAGCAACTTAACAATGATAACGATAGCGATCCGTGACGTTGCAGCGTCCTGGATAGCGATATCGTTGTCTTTGAGACGCAGCAGCGATCTGGATCCTGCT
Organism: Ranitomeya imitator; assembly: GCF_032444005.1. Classification (NCBI taxonomy): domain Eukaryota; kingdom Metazoa; phylum Chordata; class Amphibia; order Anura; family Dendrobatidae; genus Ranitomeya; species Ranitomeya imitator. The sequence continues at coordinate 433,537,490 of NC_091287.1, read as the reverse complement.
GTGACATCGCTGATCGGAGCTAGAAGGCCAGCACCTTATTTTGTCGCTGGATCACCCGCTGACATCGCTGAATCAGCGTGTGTGACACCAATCCAGCGATGTCTTCACTGGTAACCAGGGTAAAGATCGGGTTACTAAGCGCAGGGCCGCGCTTAGTATCCTGATGTTTACCCTGGTTACCATTGTAAATGGAAAAAAAAAAACAAACACTACATACTTACATTCCGTTGTCTGTCGCGTCCCTCGCCGTCAGCTTCCCGCACTGACTGTGTCAGCGCCGGCCGGCCGTAAAGCACAGCGGTGATGTCACCGCTGTGCTCTGCTTTACGGCCGGCCCTCACAGTCAGTGCGGGAAGATGACGGCGAGGGACGCGACAGACACCGGAATGTAAGTATGTGGTGTTTTTTTTTTTTTTTTACATTAGCACTGGTAACCAGGGTAAACATCGGGTTACTAAGCGCGGCCCTGCGCTTAGTAACCCGATAGTCCCCGGGTAACCAGGGTAAACTCGGCATCGTTGTCACACAGACAGCTCTCCAGCGACCACACAGCGACGCTGCAGCGATCGGCATTGTTGTCTGTATCGCTGCAGCGTCGCTTAATGTGACGGTACCTTTACTTGTAGGATGTAGAAAGTTGTTACCCAAACAGACAGATTACAACATATGGTATCTCCAGGATAAAATGTGGGGGAACTTTGCTATTTACTTGTCTACAGATATCAGTGAGCAGCAGCTGGCCCCACAGATAAGATGAACAGACCATAATCAGATATGATGAAGCATGCAGCAATTTACATGTGCTGTCCAGTACTTGGTGAAGACCTATCCTAAAGGCCCCCATACCCCATCATCTGGCTGACAGCGGTCCCTCCTGACTCGCCTGTACTCGGGAGCAGTCAGCATAGCTCGGTGCTACTGGGTCCTACGTGATAAAGCCACTGCCAGACTCCTCTGGCAGCAGATTATGTCACGAAGGGGGGAAACAAAAAGACCAGCAGCTGGAATTCAGTCCAGATCCTGATTTCCATTATGTAATATGTCAGGCCCCCCTCCTCCCCCCCCATACTCGTTAGCCTGTTGGCCAAGCTTTCCCACATCGACTGACTTTAATGTATTTAGTATGGGGTCTCTTGGCACAGGTCATTGATAGCAGATCAGCCAGGGTCTCCTGCCTCCAGAAAGTCCAGTGTACAGCACCATACACTGTGCACTGGCAGTTCTTGGCATTGTAGCTCCGGTCCTGCTCACTTCAATGGGAGCTGATCTGCAACATGCAAGAAATACAGCTCCACCAGTATACAACGCTGCGGTGTTCTGCCTCTGTACGCTGGTTACCTCCCGGAAGCTGCAGGAGCAGCAATCAGTAAAAGCTGGGGGTGCCGAGTGTCTGATTCCGACTGACCTGATGCTAATTGATATTTAAGCACTCAACAACCCTTTTAAGATCTAGATTATAACATTTTTTCTGTCAAATGGTTGTTTTTCCTTTTGCACTTTGACCAGTGACAGTTTACCCTTCGGCAACAACAGACAAGGCTTGGCCTACATGATGGCATGTATTTCATGGCTGTCAGGGATGTCACATGGCAACTATAGCGCGACTAGCATATGTAACTTTAGAAAGGTACATCAATGTTTTTTTTTTGTCACAGGTGTAAAGTAGTCCTTCCCAAGCAAAGCACGCAGATGTATGATCGCTTTGAATTGTGCCGCTGTGTAGCCCTAACTTTAAGGCTCGGTGCCCACAATCAGGAATAGTAGCGCTTTGGATGCAGCGTTGTAATTACCGCACTTGTTTGTCAGTACATGTGGATTTACCGCATGTAATGTCATAATCTGCAGGCGAGACTGGTGCCTCTGCTACTGAAATTAGGATGCTGCGGCTCGTAAAGCGTTAAATAGAAGTGCAGTGGGCACAGGGTCTCTATAAATCCCATCCACTGAGCTTACAATGTAGAATGCAGCGTTTAGTAGGCAGCGCAAATGCTGCTATTCCTGATTGTGGGCACGTAGACTAAAGGACTTGTCTGGCATTAAAAATGGTTTTATTTTTTCTTAGGCATGGGGCGTTGTAAAATTAACAAATAGAGAAATACTCGCTTGCTGTCATCTCCCGTGAGTGGTTTCCCACAGTATTGTTGGAACTTGAGATTGGCACAGTGTGATATCAGATCTTTTTTCTGATCACCAGACGGGCGTATGATGGATCCACGTGGGTGACCGCAGGCGACTGGCTCCGTGTGGGTTTTATTTTTTTAGCCACTGGTTGTTATACAATAGGCATTACAACACTGGACAACTCGTTTAATATTCTGTATATTAGTGAATGGATTAACTACCATAATCTCAATGTAAAGAAAAGCACTGTAAACTGAGCTCGCTGCAGTTTTAAAAAAAGGAAAAATGAGTTGGATAACGCCAGCATGGCCTAACAAAGATGCCAGAAATTTAAAGCGCACACTTTTAAGGTGAATATACACATTGCTGATCGGTGGACATTTTATATCCTGTTTACACAGGCAGACTGCACGTTATCTGCCATTGTCATCAGCAGCACAGGTACTGTTTACACCAATTCACTGCCGAGTGATTATCTTTTGAGTAGCTCAAAAGATTATTTCATCTGATATTTTGTTCATTCATTGGGTGATCGACAGGATTATGTGAGGGAATCCTCATTCACTGTAAACTTGCAATGTAAATGTACCTTAATGCAGGAGAATGTTCTATTCCCTATAGTTATAGGTCTCAGATCAAGATTTAAGCACCACAATGCCACTCTGAATTTTCAGACAAAGATCCCGATTCCTTAAGATTGCCATTGTTCACGCTAGTTTTGATAAGGAGATGTCTGTGCACATCTCCACAAATCCTACTACAGTCCCCGCTGGAGTGAGAGTTTTTGTGGTTTTACAAACGCTTCCACTTATCATGATGAATTTGTCCCGCTGTGGTCACCACACCCCGTCCTGCCCGAGCTCCGGCCATTTGATCAGCTCGGTGACAATGGTGTAAGAATGCCAAAAGTTGCATAATTTTAGCACCGCCTCCATTTGAGCCAAAATTATGCAACTTATAAAAACTTTTACAACAGAATACTGGCGTAATAGCTTTGAATCAGACCTAAAATGTTTTAAAATGAGTTCCATTTTTTTATTGATCACCAGGCAAAACTGATTTAGAATGATTGCTGTTCTTTGAGTCCAGCATTAAGGAGACTACAGGATTTAAGATTCATTATTGAGGCTTAGGATTTCAAGCTGCTTATTTCGTGGACTTTGAAATAGTAGAACTTATATCTTGATAGCGTGGACCTAACATAGGGACAGTATTTTCTTGTAGTTCACATGGCTCAGAATATTTACCTAAAGTATAGATTGCAATAAGGTTTCTAAAGCTTTGTTCACATCTGTGCTGACCATTTACATTTTTTGCTCCATTTTAAGCCCCCTGTACACAATAGATAGCCATCAGTTAAACCATAATTAGGCTGACTGGTATCTATTATATACAGGGGGCTTAAGATGGGGTAGAACAACAGAAGTCTGCCTTCCCGCTACTCTACATTGTAGCACTCGGTTCAGCTGGTTGATCCCATTGACTATTTATTATAGACCACTGTCTAATATGTTTTATGCTGTAGCAGTAGAAGAGTTTACTGGGATCAACTGAAATGTCGCTGACTGCAGTAAATTCCATAAAATGACATCTACTCTCTCTTGATTAACCCTGTTGCACATAGAAAACCCACCTCACTGTGTGAATCCACTAAGCCCAAGGTCTGGGTGGGCAAACGGGCATCGGTGCAGCAGCCCTGTGGAGCATGTGAAAAATGGATGTGTAGAATACAAACTAAAAGTTTAATAAAGTCCTGAAAACCACAGACAAGCAGGCAGGATGCTGGAAATCGCAGGCTGGCGGGGAACAGCCAGGAAACCACAGACAAGCAGGCAGGATTCTGGAAACCACTGGCAGGCAGGGATCATTCAGGAGACCACAGGAAGACCTTGGGCAGATAGGAGGAGAGCAAGAAAGTCTAATGCTATGGAAGCCGTCCTGGAAACTGCAGGCAGATACGTGGAAGATGTCCTAACAGATCGGTGACAGGTAACAGACAGAACTCCGGAGAAACTAGAAAGTCTGAATATTTTAGAAGTCGCAGACGGCCAGGACAGGTCTTAAAAAAAAAAAAAAAAAAAAAATTCCTAAATAATGAAAGAAAAAATATATAATATTCCCATAAATACATTTCTTTGTCTAAATAAAAAAAATAAATAAAAGTACACATATTTAGTATCGCCGCGTCCGTAACGACCCGACCTATAAAACTGGCCCACTAGTTAACCCCTTCAGTACACACCGTAAGAAAAAAAAAGCGTTTTTTTGCCTCTATCATACCGCCGAACAAAAAGTGGAATAACACGCGATCAAAAAGACAGATATAAATAACAATGGTACCGCTGAAAACGTCATCTTGTCCCGCAAAAAACGAGCCGCCATATAGCATCATAAGCAAAAAAAATAAGTTATTAAATAATTATTTTTTCTATAAAATAGTTTTTATCGTATAAAAGCACCAAAACATAAAAAAAATGATATAAATGAGGTATTGCTGTAAACGTACTGACCCGAAGAATAAAACTGCTTTATCAATTTTACCAATCGCGGAACGGTATAAACGCTTCCCCCAAAAGAAATTCATGAATAGCTGGTTTTTGGTCATTCTGCCTCACAAAAATCGGAATAAAAAGTGATCAAAAAAGTCACATGCCGGAAAATGTTACCAATAAAAACGTCAACTCGTCCCGCAAAAAACAAGACCTCACATGACTCTGTGGACCAAAATATGGAAAAATTATAGCTCTCAAAATGTGGTAACGCAAAAAAATATTTTTTTGCAATAAAAAAACATCTTTCAGTGTGTGACTGCTGCCAATCATAAAAATCCGCTAAAAAAACCCGCTATAAAAGTAAATCAAACCCCCCCTTCATCACCCCCTTAGTTAGGGAAAAATTTAAAAAAAATTATATATTTCCATTTTACCTGTAAGGGCAAGGGTTGGGGCTAGGGTTAAGGCTACAGTTAGGGTTGGGGCTAAAGTTACAGTTAGGGTTTAGATTACATTTACGGTTGGGAATAGGGTTGGGATTAGGGTTAGGGGTGTGTTTGGATTAGGGTTTCAGTTATAATTGGGGGGTTTCCACTGTTTAGGCACATCAGGGGATCTCCAAACGCGACATGGCATCCGATCTCAATTCCAGCCAATTCTGCGTTGAAATAGTAAAACGGTGCTCCTTCCCTTCCGAGCTCTCCCGTATGCCCAAACAGGGGTTTACCCCAACATATCAGGTATCAGTGTACTCAGGACAAATAGGACAACAACTTTTGGGGTCCAATTTCTCCTGTTACCCTTGGGAAAATACAAAACTGGGGGCTAAAAAATAACTTTTGTGGGGGAAAAAAAAGATTTTTTTATTTTTACGGCTCTGCATTATAAACCTCTGTGAAGCCCTTGGTGGGTCAAAGCGCTCACCACACATCTAGATAAGTTCCTTAGGGGGTCTACTTTCCAAAATGGTGTCACTTGTGGGGGTTTCAATGTTTAGGCACATAAGGGGCCCTCCAAACGCAACATGGTGTCCCATCTCAATTCCAGTCAATTTTGCATTGAAAAGTCAAATGGCGCTCCTTTGCTTCCGAGCCCTGTCATGCTCCCAAACAGTGGTTTACCCCCACATATGGGGTATCAGTGTACTCGGGACAAATTGTACAACAACTTTTGGGGTCCATTTTCTCCTGTTACCCTTGGAAAATAAAACAAATTGGAGCTGAAGTAATTTTTTTGTGAAAAAAAGTTAAATGTTCATTTTTATTTAAAGGGAACCTGTGACCTGAATTTGGCGGGACTGGTTTTGGGTCATATGGGCGGAGTTTTTGGGTGTTTGATTAACCCTTTCCTTATCCGCTGGCTGCACGATGGCCGCAATATTGGATTGAAGTTCATTCTCTGTCCTCCGTAGTACATGCCTGCACAAGGCAATCTTACCTTGTGCAGGCGTGTACTACGGAGGACAGAGAATGAACTTCAATCCAATATTTCAGCCAGCATGCAGCCAGCAGGTAAGGAAAGGGTGAATCAAACACCCGAAAACTCCGCCCATATGACCCAAAACCAGTCCCGCCAAATTCAGGTGACAGGTTCCCTTTAAACATTCCAAAAATTCCTGTGAAGCACCAGAAGGGTTAATAAACTTCTTGAATATGGTTTTGAGCACCTTGAGGGGTGCAGTTTTTAGAATGGTGTCACACTTGGCTATTCTCTATCATATAGACCCCTCAAAATGACTTCAAATGAGATGTGGTCCCTAAAAAAAAAAAATGGTGTTGTAAAAATGAGAAATTGCTGGTCAACTTTTAACCCTTAACTCCCTAACAAAAAAAAAAGTATTTTGCTGTGTTTCGGGACATAGTGCGCATGCGCCGGCGCACTAATGCTTTCCGGCTTTGCCCGCAGTTGGGCAAAGCCTACTGCGCGTGAGCAAGGCAAGATTGCATTGCGCACGCGTGAACTACGGAGGAAACCTACTGAAATTCAAGAAAATATTGCGGCCAGCGGGAAAGGAAGGGGTGAATGAAAGAGGAAGAAACACCGCCCATCGGACCGGACACAGGGCATTTACATAGCCCGCCAAATTCAGGTGGCAGAGTCCCTTTAAGCATCAGTTGTACACTACTTTGGTTTTAAGAGTTGGTATTTTTTAGTTTCAATAAATTTTATTTTCTCAATAAATTTTGACAGTAAATTTCCCTTGCAAGGGATTATTGTTCAATTGTAAATCATGTAACATAAGAACATGAGTCGTATAAAAAGAACGACTAAACTTAGACAAAGTAAACATTTAAAACCGACAAAGACGGAGAGGAAAGACACATGGGGAGGGGGGGGGGGGGGGTTAAATAGCCATTATATATTATGCGACAGGAATGAGTGCAAATAGAATCAAAACCATCACAAAGATAGTATTAAGGTCTGCTCTGTTATTATTGGTATCCAAGTACATCCAGGGTCGCCAAGTCTGGTAGAAGATGTCCCATGTATCATTTCTTATGGCTTGAATACGCTCATAGAGAAGCATGGTGTTCATCTTGTCCATTACTGACGACATCGAAAGCGAAGGAGTCCTCCATCTCGACGCAATGTGTAGCCTTGTTGCCATGCAGAGCTGAGCAACCAAATTGTGAAATTTATTAGAAAAACCCGGCACCTTAGCCCCCAGGAGAAACACTGTAGGGTTTAGTAGAACCCTTTTGCTGAACAATCTCTCCACTACGGACCGGACCTCTCGCCATAGAGCCGAGACCACCGGGCACCCCCACCAGATATGTACCAGGTCACCCCGTGCCCCACACCCTCGAAAACAACGATCTGATATGTTTGGGTATATGGCGTTCAATTTACTTGGAACTAGATAGGTTCTGTGCAGGAGTTTAATAGATGTCTCAACTAACGATGTTTGACAACTTCCCCTGGTAAGTGTAATACAACTTCTACGCCATTCCTCTAGGGACATTGATACGTTCAGATCTGCCTCCCATTGCTCCATGAATTTTAGTTTTTCTTCTCCCTGGGTGTCATTTAAGGATGAGTAGATGAGTGAAATGGTTCCTCTACCCAAGGGGTCCATCATACATCTTTGTTCATAGTTAGTAGGGCGCGGGGGAACTTTATGCCGTAATATCTGATTAGCGAAGTGGAATATTTGACACATGCGCAGTGCCTCTCTTGCTGGTGGGGAGAATTTTTGAGTGAATTCTTGTCGAGTAAGTAGCGTGTGGAAGGGGGTGCAAAGCTGTTTTGGGGTGGATATGCCATTAGAGATCCACCATGAGAAAGGACGGGGGTCTAGTCCCGGTATAAAATCAGGATTGTGGAAGATGTGGGTCAATAGGGAGGATTTAGATTGAAGATTATGCTTAAACCTTTCCTTTTGCCAAATGATTAAGGAATGGAAGGTGAAAGGCGCTGTTATGTGGAGACCTTTTGGGAGCTTCTGCCTAGTCCAAATTAGGCCAGAGAAGGAGAAAGGTGCCAGAAAGGAGGATTCTAGACCAATCCACCTAGGTTGAGTGTCTTTATCAGTGCAGGATGAAGCTAATTGGGCTAGCTGAGCTGATTAGTAATATAGCAAAAAGTTGGGTAGGGACAGTCCACCCAACCTCCTGTGTCTAAATAGGGTTTTTTCTCTGATCCGGGGTCTCTTCCCCTGCCAAAGAAATTTTGAAATCATGGTATGGATCTCATGCAGTGTCTTGGACGGTATCGGGATAGGTAAGGACCGAAAGAGGTATAAAAATTTCGGGAGGGAGACCATCTTAATGGCATGTAACCTGCCGAGCCATGAGAGTGTCATGGAGGACCATCTGGTGAGATCTGATTGGAGGCTCTTTATTAACGGGAGGTAATTCCATTTAAATAGGGACGACTTATGTGAGGTCAAGTTTACTCCCAGATAGGTCAGGTAATAATCTTTTTTTAGTGAATTTAAATTGAGAAATTGTTATTTTGTACATCTCCTGGAGTATTGATGAATAGGGCCTCCGACTTAGCTATGTTGATTTTTAAGGCCTGAGATCATCTCAAAATCTTGAAGGACTGCAAATAGATTCGGGAGAGTGACAGTTGGGTTGGTGAGCGTCAAGAGTAGGTCGTCCGCAAAAAGACTTGTCTTATACTGCTCGCCCAGGTCCCGCGGCCTATGTATATTGGGGTTTGCTCGGATTGCCTCCGCCAAAGGCTCCATAGCTAGTGCGAACAGGGCGGGAGACAGTGGGCAACCTTGTCTCGTGCCTCGCTGTATATTGATAGGAGCAGGCCGGTTGGAAGGTAATTTTAAATAGGCCGTAGGGTTATCGTATAGCAACTTAAGGCTTAATATAATATTTGGTGGTATGCCGAATTTTGCCAAGACTTCAAATAGGTAGGACCAGGAGACAGTCGAAGGCCTTCTCTATATCGAGAGCCAGCACTAATAGGGACTGTTTGAGATGGTTCGCTGAGTGTATGAGGTTGAGATTTCATCTAATATTATCTGGGCCTTGCCTTTTGGGTATAAATCCTACTTGGTCGCGGTGAACCAGTGCAGGTAAAATTTCATTAAGCCTGGTAGTAATGATGGACGTGAAGATTTTTAGGTCTACATTCAATAGGGAGATGGGTCTGTAATTCTTGGGATAGAAGTGGTCTTTCTTTGGTTTGGGAATAATTGTCACATGAGCTGTATAGAATTCAGGTGGCATTTGCTTCCCATTTAGTAGGGCATTACAATATTGTTGGATGTGAGATGTGAGTATGTCTCCAAATTTTTTATAATAGACCGCAGTAAGGCCATCGGGCCCAGGAGCTTTATTTTTTTTTTTGAGGTTTTTGATTGCTAGCGTAACCTCTTCAGCAGTGATAGGTGTTTGAAGGGAGGTAGCGGCTAAGGTAGATAGTTTAGGGAGTGTCAAATTTTCTAGGAAAGAATGAAGACGCCGCGGTGGGGGGGTTGGGGGGTATTATATAATGTTTGGTAGTATTTGTGGAATGTATTGTAAATTACCTCTGGGTGAGCCGTAATATGGCCAGATGGGTCTTTGATAGAGGGGATATTGTTTAGTAGTTCCCTTTTCCTGAGCATACGAGCCAGCATGCTGCTGGGCTTGTTAGCGTGTCTGTAAAAGGATGACTTCATCTATGTCAATGTTTTTTCAGTTCTGTTTGTTAATAGCGCATTTAATTGTAATTTAACATCATGGATCTGTTTGATTAAGTAAAGCGACGTGTTGGTTTGGTTTGCCTGCTCCAACCTAGAAAGTTTGTTTTCTAATTGTGACGGTTGTTCCGATCTTTGTTTCTTTTTAGTAGAGGCAATTTTAATTAGAGATCCGGTTATGAACTTTTTATGCGCCATCCACACAGAGCCAGGTGAAACGTGCCCAGTGTTATTAGTTTCAAAGTAGATATTCAGACCTTTTTTAATGTTTGCTAATATAGTAGGGTCAGTAAGCAGGGATTCATTCAACCTCCATTTAAAGAGTCTAGAGGTTGTAATGTCAAATTTGAACATCGACAGGACAACGTCATGATCCGACCATGATGAAGGGATATGTCGAGAAAAGAGAACCGAAGAGAGGGTTGCAGCAGAGGTTAGACGAAGGTCTATTCTTGAGTAGGATTTTTGTGCTGGCGAGTAGTAGGTGTACCCCCGTGTGAGCCCATTTAATTCTCTCCAGACATCCGCAATATGGTTTTCCCTCAGCTGCAGTACCTTTTTCCTATCAGCTTTTGTTATGTCCGTACGCTTTAAGGAGCTGCTATCTAGTGATGGGTTTATAGTAAGATTGAAATCACCACACCACAAATAAGGTGGTGGTATGTAAGTGAGGCGAGTTTTGATAGGATTAATTGGAAGGTGCGGGTCTGAGCCGCAGCGGGAGAGTAACTATTGACGATACATATATTGAGACCCTGGAAAGTTCCGAGGAGGATGATAAATCTACCCTCTGGGTCAGAGTATGTGTTAGTGCAGTGGAATGGGAAGTTATTTCTGATAAAGATGGCCACACCTCTCCTCCTGCGGTCCCAGGATGACAAAAAGTGTTGTGAGTAGTGCGAGTCAAAGTACTTAGGGAATGAGGAGTTGGTGAAGTGGGTCCCCTGTAAGCATATTATGTCGGGCCTTTGTCGCTGATAATCGAGAAAAGCCTTCTTGCGCTTTATGGGCGAATTGAATCCCCGGACATTGTGAGAAAGGACTCTACACATAATCAAATGTGTGTCTATTGCTATTGAATGTGAGGCAGCAAACTAAGATCTCAATGACCTCTACCTGTTATGAACAGGTAATTCAGAACCACAATGGACCTTGAAGTTCAGAGCACACAAAGTGACCTGACAATTACCAAAAACATAGGACGAGCTCTGAGACGTGGGAACTCTGCTGACCGCAATCCCTAATCCTATCCAACCACACTAGAGGTAGCCGTGGAGCGCTCCTGACCAGTCCTATGCGCCTCGAGCACAGCCTGAGAAACTAGCTAGCCCTAAGAAAGAAAAATAAGCCTAGCTTGCCTCAGAGAAATACCCCAAAGGAAAAGGCAGCCCCCCACATATAATGACTGTGAGTTGAGATGAAAATACAAACGCAGAGATGAAATAGATTTAGCAAAGTGAGGCCCAACTTACTGAACAGACCGAAGATAGGAAAGATTGCTTTGCGGTCAACACAAAACCCTACAAACAACCACGCAGAGGGGGCAAAAAGACCCTCCGCACCGACTAACGGTACGGAGGTGCTTCCTCTGCGTCCCAGAGCTTCCAGCAAGCAAGAAAAACCAATATAGCAAGCTGGACAGAAAAAATAGCAAACAAAAATAACACAAGCAAAACTTAGCTTATGCAGGATTGACAGGCCACAGGAACGATCCAGGAGAAAGCAAGACCAATACTAGAACATTGACTGGAGGCCAGGATCAAAGCACTAGGTGGAGTTAAATAGAGCAGCACCTAACGACTTAACCTCATCACCTGAGGAAGGAAACTCAGAAGCCGCAGTACCACTCTCATCCACCAAAGGAAGCTCATAGACAGAACCAGCCGAAGTACCACTCACGACCACAGGAGGGAGCTTGGCCACAGAATTCACAACAGTACCCCCCCCCTTGAGGAGGGGTCACCAAACCCTCACCAGAGCCCCCAGGCCGACCAGGATGAGCCACATGAAAGGCACGAACCAGATCGGCAGCATGGACATCAGAGGCAAAGACCCAGGAATTATCTTCCTGACCATAACCTTTCCACTTAACCAGATACTGGAGTTTCCGTCTCGAAACACGAGAATCCAAAATCTTCTCCACTATATACTCCAACTCCCCTTCAACCAAAACCGGAGCAGGAGGATCAATAGATGGAACCACAGGTGCCACGTATCTCCGCAACAATGACCTATGGAACACGTTATGGATGGAAAAAGAAGCTGGAAGAGTCAAACGAAAAGACACAGGATTAAGAACCTCAGAAATCCTATATGGACCAATGAAACGAGGCTTAAACTTAGGAGAGGAAACCTTCATAGGAATATAACGAGATGACAACCAAACCAAATCCCCAACACGAAGTCGGGGACCCACACAGCGCCTGCGGTTAGCGAAATGTTGAGCCTTCTCCTGGGACAAAGTCAAATTGTCCACTACATGAGTCCAAATCTGCTGCAACCTATCCACCACAGTATCCACACCAGGACAGTCCGAAGACTCAACCTGCCCTGAAGAGAAATGAGGGTGGAACCCAGAATTGCAGAAAAACGGCGAAACCAAAGTAGCCGAGCTGGCCCGATTATTAAGGGCGAACTCAGCCAAAGGCAAAAAGGACACCCAATCATCCTGATCAGCAGAAACAAAACATCTCAGATATGTTTCCAAGGTCTGATTGGTTCGTTCAGTCTGGCCATTTGTCTGAGGATGGAAAGCCGAGGAAAAAGACAAATCAATGCCCATCCTAGCACAAAAGGCTCGCCAAAACCTCGAAACAAACTGGGAACCTCTGTCAGAAACGATGTTCTCCGGAATGCCATGTAAACGAACCACATGCTGGAAAAACAATGGCACCAAATCAGAGGAGGAAGGCAATTTAGACAAGGGCACCAAATGGACCATCTTAGAGAAGCGATCACAAACCACCCAAATGACCGACATTCTTTGAGAGACGGGGAGATCCGAAATAAAATCCATAGAGATATGTGTCCAAGGCCTCTTCGGGACCGGCAAAGGCAAAAGCAACCCACTGGCACGAGAACAGCAGGGCTTAGCCCGAGCACACATCCCACAGGACTGCACGAAAGAACGCACATCCCGCGACAGACACGGCCACCAAAAGGATCTAGCCACCAAATCTCTGGTACCAAAGATTCCAGGATGACCAGCCAACACCGAACAATGAACCTCAGAGATAACTCTACTAGTCCATTTATCAGGGACAAACAGTTTCTCCGCTGGGCAACGGTCAGGTCTATGAGCCTGAAATTTTTGCAGCACCCGCCGCAAATCAGGGGAGATGGCAGACAAAATTACCCCCTCTTTGAGAACACCCGCCGGCTCAGGCAAACCCGGAGAATCGGGAACAAAACTCCTAGACAGGGCATCCGCCTTCACATTTTTAGAGCCCGGAAGGTACGAAACCACAAAGTCAAAACGGGAGAAAAACAGCGACCAACGAGCCTGTCTAGGATTCAACCGTTTGGCAGACTCGAGATAAGTCAAGTTCTTGTGATCAGTCAAGACCAACACGCGATGCTTAGCTCCTTCAAGCCAATGACGCCACTCCTCGAATGCCAACTTCATGGCTAGCAACTCTCGATTGCCAACATCATAATTTCGCTCAGCAGGCGAAAATTTCCTGGAAAAGAAGGCGCATGGTTTCATCACCGAGCAATCAGAACTTCTCTGCGACAAAACAGCCCCTGCTCCAATTTCAGAAGCATCAACCTCGACCTGGAACGGAAGCGAAACATCTGGTTGGCACAACACAGGGGCAGAAGAAAAACGACGCTTCAACTCCTGAAAAGCTTCCACAGCAGCAGAAGACCAATTGACCACATCAGCACCCTTCTTGGTTAAATCAGTCAACGGTTTAGCAATACTAGAAAAATTATTGATGAAGCGACGATAAAAATTAGCAAAGCCCAGGAACTTCTGCAGACTCTTCAGAGATGTTGGCTGAGTCCAATCATAAATGGCCTGAACTTTAACAGGGTCCATCTCGATAGTAGAAGGAGAAAAAATGAACCCCAAAAATGAAACCTTCTGAACACCAAAGAGACACTTTGACCCCTTCACAAACAAAGAATTAGCACGCAGGACCTGGAACACCATTCTGACCTTCACATGAGACTCCCAATCATCCGAGAAGACCAAAATATCATCCAAGTATACAATCAGGAATTTATCCAGGTACTCTCGGAAGATGTCATGCATAAAGGACTGAAACACTGATGGAGCATTAGAAAGCCCGAATGGCATAACCAGGTACTCAAAATGGCCTTCGGGCGTATTAAATGCTGTTTTCCATTCATCGTCCCGTTTAATACGCACAAGATTATATCCACCACGAAGATCTATCTTGGTGAACCAACTAGCCCCCTTAATCCGAGCAAACAAATCAGACAGCAGCGGCAAGGGGTACTGAAATTTGACCGTAATTTTATTTAGAAGGCGGTAATCAATACAAGGTCTCAGCGAACCATCCTTCTTGGCCACAAAAAAGAACCCCGCTCCCAATGGCGACTATGACGGGCGAATATGACCCTTCTCCAAAGACTCCTTCACGTAACTCCGCATAGCGGCGTGCTCAGGTACAGATAAATTAAACAGTCGACCCTTAGGAAACTTACTACCAGGAATCAAATCGATAGCACAATCACAATCCCTATGCGGAGGTAGGGCATTGGACTTGGGCTCATCGAATACATCCCGGTAATCAGACAAGAACTCTGGGACCTCAGAAGGGGTGGATGATGATAGACAGAAATGGAACATCACCATGTACCCCCTGACAACCCCAGCTAGACACAGACATTGATTTCCAATCTAATACTGGGTTATGGACTTGTAGCTATGGCAACCCCAACACGACCACATCATGCAGATTATGCAACACCAGAAAGCGAATATCCTCCTGGTGCGCAGGAGCAATGCACATGGTCAGCTGGGTCCAATACTGAGGCTTATTCTTGGCCAAAGGCGTAGCATCAATTCCTCTCAATGGAATAGGACACTGCAAGGGCTCCAAGACAAACCCACAGCGCCTAGCAAACTCCAAGTCCATCAAATTCAGGGCAGCGCCTGAATCCACAAATGCCATAACAGAATAGGAAGACAAAGAGCAGATCAAAGTAACGGACAAAAGAAATTTCGACTGTACCGTACCAATGGTGGCAGACCTAGCGAACCGCTTAGTGCGCTTAGGACAATCGGAGATAGCATGAGTGGAATCACCACAGTAGAAACACAGCCCATTCTGACGTCTGTGTTCTTGCCTTTCAGCTCTGGTCAAAGTCCTATCGCACTGCATAGGCTCAGGTTTATGCTCAGATAATACCGCCAAATGGTGCACAGATTTACGCTCACGCAAGCGTCGACCGATCTGAATGGCCAAAGACAGACTCATTCAGACCAGCAGGCATAGGAAATCCCACCATGACATCCTTAAGGGCTTCAGAGAGACCCTTTCTGAAAATAGCTGCCAGCGCACATTCATTCCATTGAGTGAGCACGGACCACTTTCTAAACTTCTGACAATATACCTCTATCTCATCCTGACCCTGACACAGAGCCAGCAAATTTTTCTCTGCCTGATCCACTGAATTAGGTTCATCGTACAGCAATCCGAGCGCCAGAAAAAACGCATCAATATTACATAATGCAGGATCTCCTGGCGCAAGGGAAAATGCCCAGTCTTGAGGGTCGCCACGTAATAAAGAAATAATTATCTTAACTTGTTGAACTGGGTCACCAGAGGAGCGGGGTTTCAAAGCCAGAAATAGTTTACAATTATTTTTAAAATTCAAAAACTTAGCTCTATCTCCAGAAAATAACTCGGGAATAGGAATTTTAGGTTCTAACATAGGATTCTGAACCACTAAATCTTGAATGTTCTGTACATTTATAGCGAGATTATCCATCAAAGAGAACCGACCCTGAATGCCCATGTCCACACCTGTGTTCTGAACCACCCTGATGTAAAGGGGAAAAGACAGAACACAGTGCAAAGAAAAAAAAAAATGGTCTCAGAACTTCTCTTTTCCCTCTATTGAGAAGCATTAGTACTTTGGGCCTCCAGTACTGTTATGAACAGGTAATTCAGAACCACAATGGACCTTGAAGTTCAGAGCACACAAAGTGACCTGACAATTACCAAAAACATAGGACGAGCTCTGAGACGTGGGAACTCTGATGACCACAATCCCTAATTTTATCCAACCACACTAGAGGTGGCCGTGGAGCGCTCCTGACCAGTCCTATGCACCTCGAGCACAGCCTGAGAAACTAGCTAGCCCTAAGAAAGAAAAATAAGCCTAGCTTGCCTCAGAGAAATACCCCAAAGGAAAAGGCAGCCCCCCACATATAATGACTGTGAGTTGAGATGAAAATACAAACGCAGAGATGAAATAGATTTAGCAAAGTGAGGCCCAACTTACTGAACAGACCGAAGATAGGAAAGATTGCTTTGCGGTCAACACAAAACCCTACAAACAACCACGCAGAGGGGGCAAAAAGACCCTCCGCACCGACTAACGGTATGGAGGTGCTTCCTCTGCGTCCCAGAGCTTCCAGCAAGCAAGAAAAACCAATATAGCAAGCTGGACAGAAAAAATAGCAAACAAAAATAACACAAGCAAAACTTAGCTTATGCAGGATAGACAGGCCACAGGAACGATCCAGGAGAAAGCAAGACCAATACTAGAACATTGACTGGAGGCCAGGATCAAAGCACTAGGTGGAGTTAAATAGAGCAGCACCTAACGACTTAACCTCATCACCTGAGGAAGGAAACTCAGAAGCCGCAGTACCACTCTCATCCACCAAAGGAAGCTCATAGACAGAACCAGCCGAAGTACCACTCTCGACCACAGGAGGGAGATTGGCCACAGAATTCACAACATGTACCCTATCGTCGTGTTTGGTTATTTTGAAATTGGAACGACTATTCCCAAAAGGTAACATGAGGAAGGAGTCAGACAGGGGGGAGACAACGACAAGCAAAACAGATAGTACATTCAAAAGGACACAGAGTCCAAGAAATATGGCGATCTGGGTTCCCATATTAAGCAGTAAACCAGGGGTCACCAATTTCAGGCAGCATGTTATACTTCCGAGAGTCCCAACCCCTGTAAAAGTATAGTAAAACAAAACAACACCCAAGAAAAAAAAAGGGGGGGTAGGGGGTGGAGAGAGGGGGGGGGAGGGTGTAGGAGGGGTAGGAATGAAAATAAAGAAAAAAAGGACATAACGACGAAAGGTAAGGGTAGGGAAAAATGGAGGGTTGGATGGGATAGATGGAATTTGGGTAGGAATGATAAACTTGTGGTAGGTATACCAGGCACAGATTGATAAAATACTCATCTGGATCCGTTATATAATAAACTGGACATGTTCAGGCGTTGGATAGGCCGCAATTGACCAACTAGACGGTCATGAGAGTCGCAGTTTCCTTTCATATTATTGTTCCATCTGGTCAGGTGACCCTAGCGTTTTGGCTTCTTGTTCTGGGGGAGTCTTTCCATTCCCTTATCGGCCTGGATCTTCTTTGAGGTAGAGGGGAAGATATCATCGGCTATCGGTATTCCTGCTTTGGTTAGCGCCTGCTTTCCCTCCTCTAGTGACTGGCAGACATACAGTTTAGAGTTAACAGTAAAATTTAAGGCAAAGGGAAACCCCCAACGATATTTAATCTGGGCCCCCTGGAGGGAGGCCGTGATGGGTTTGAGTGATCTCCTTCTGGCCAGTGTGGCTGTTGCAATGTCAGCGTATATATGAACAGTACTTGGTAAGCTGGGTAATGAGGGCTGATTTCTGGCCGCCATTAGGATTAGATCCCGCGTTTCCTCATAATGTAATTTTAATACTACGTCTCTAGGTACGTCACTAGATCGAGGCTTACCCAGGGCCCTGTGGATTCTGGTGATATGGAGGAGGGTTGAGTCCAAATCAGGTAGGAGTGCTGTAAAGAGAGCGGTCGCTGTATCCTTAAGGGCCACTATATGCTCAGGGAGGCCTCTTATTCTCAAATTGCTCCTGCGTGACCTGTTTTCATAGTCTTCACACCGAAGCTCCAATTCAGTGATGCGGTCGGTGTGGTGTTTAAGCATGTCATGGTCCTCCTCTAATGCATCATTTATGGCCTCCACCTTCTCCTCCAAGCAGTTTGTGCGTTGCAGGACGTCCTGTAGCTGTGACGCTATACCTTGCATGGCAGAGGACAACTCTGTCCGTAATGTCTCCTGTAAAGATTTTGTGAGCGCTGCTGTGGAGATCGTGGTCTCTGCGCTTGCAGCGGCATCCTCCTGCTCCACTTCTCCCTCTGTCATCAGGGCTGCAGCCGGAGATGGGGCGGCTGCGGCGGCCATTTTGGGAGCGTTGCCACTCAGGAGCTCCGAGATAGTGCGGGCTGGTTTGCGCTGCCTTTTTTAGGCATTACCGACGCCTGCACTCCCGGGAATGTAAGCGATCCAGCGGTGATAATTCCGCTGTGTCCTGGTCGCTGAAAGGGGTTGTTTGGGGACTGTCGGGTGGCGGAGCTTAGCGCGACATGTCCGTCGCTACCAGAGTCCGCACATGCGCCCAAGAGTTGGTATTTTTTATCTATAAAACCCTATTTGCAAGAAATATAGCCAAAATCAGTAAATAATTATAAAACTTTATTACAAAATGCAAGAAGATGTAAAAAGACTTCTTTATACAATAAGGCGCCAAGACGCAGCAGGAGAGTATTGTGTAAACAGTAGTATATCAGGTAAGTACAAGGGCATGTATATAAGGGGATAAATATCCATACAATTAATGGTAAAATAGTCATGTCATCCAACAATCCCATGCACAGGAGCGCACCTGTGTTCTGAGAAAGCTGCCAACTGACACCTTGGCCTGTGGCTTATCTTTGAGAACAGTACAATCGCCAATCCAAAATTGGACATGTGCGATCGACATCTCTGCTGACCATCAGTCAGTAGTCGTTCCCATACACATTTAGACTGTCGGCCAAATCCATCAATATCGGTGGGTTCAGCCGTCTTTAGTCTAATCTGTATGGAGGGCCTTTGATAAGGAGGGGTCTGCAGATTTAATTGTGCATAATTAATACTGCTCATAAAGTGTTACATATTTGCAATTTTTCTAAATACAGTTGCAATTATGACCCCAATCAACAAAGCAGTTCCTTTTACTATAATGTATAAACTGATTACAGGAATGGGTGGAGTGAGGGATGGACAGACAGCAGGCTTGGCTTGGTTTCTTCATTTCTATTACGGTAATTTTTTTTTTTAATCTAAAGCGAGAAAGTTTGGCTCTGTTCTCCATTAATCAGGTAAAACCATAGTTGTATGCCAGGGCACTGCGATACTGGCTAGGAGATGGATAATAATTGCCCCTTAGTTTTTCTAGTTCTTTCATTTTGACTCTATTCTAGTTCCTGTCATTTTGTCTCTATCTTCTACTAAATGTGAAACCCAGAAGTGGAAGTAAATGTAAAAAAAAAATGGAGAAGCTGTACTGACTAATCTAAACTTACACCGGAAAGGTTCAACCTCCGCTGCAAATACTGGATCCCTTATAAAATTTGCATTTGTCAGATAATTATGATGACAGTCCCTTAAGAGGGACTTGGAAAAAAATTAGATTTTAATCTTTAGTGTTTCGGCTGATTTTCTTTTGCTTACTATAACCATAAGCTAAGGTATTACTATGCAGGTTTGGTATCTACCATCATTAGCTGATCCTATACACTGATCTTCCACTTAACACGTCTGTATTGTAAATTGAAGTGCTTTCTGTAATACATTTATAGGTTTCACAATGTACAGAACTATGAAAGATTAATGGTGTGCCTAACTATTACTGGTACAGTACTGGGGTCTGAACTGAGCCCTCGCCATAATGTTGTTGATGTACCAGTGTGAGGCTATACCCCATAACCTCCCTATCCAACATCACTGAAGGGGGGCTTAATTGTCTCCTCTATCACTAACTTCTGGCATCTTCCCTTCTGCTTTCAAACATGCCACAATCACGCCTATCCTTAAAAAGCCAACCCTCGATCCAACTGCTATGTCCACCTATCGCCCAATATCGCTGCTCCCATTCGCTTCCAAACTCCTGGAGCAGCACGTCCATGCTGATCTTTCCTCCCACCTCTCATCTAACTTGCTCTTTGACAATCTACAATCTGGTTTCCGCCCCCATCACTCAACTGAGACAGCCCTGACCAAAATCACTAACGACCTACTTACCGCCAAAGCTAATTGACAATACTCTGTACTCCTCCTTCTAGACCTGTCCTCTGCTTTCGACACAGTTGACCACTGCCTCCTACTACAGATGCTCTCCTCCTTTGGCATCAAAGACCTCGCCCTATCCTGGATCTTCTCGTACCTTTCCAACCGCACATTCAGCGTCTCCCACACTACCTCCTCATCCCACCCTCTCTCTGTTGGAGTCCCCCAAGGCTCTGTTCTATGACCCCTACTCTTCTCAATTTATACATTTGACCTGGGACAACTTATAAAGTCCCATGGATTCCAGTACCACCTCTATGCTTATGACATTCAGATCTACCTCTCTGGCCCAGACGTCACTGCTCTGCTGTCCAGAATCCCAGAGTGTCTATCAGCCATATCCACCTCCTTCTCTCGCTTCCTCAAACTCAATGTGGACAAATCTGAACTCATCATCTTTCCTCCATCCCATAGATCTTCCTTACCTGACCTATCTATCGCAATCAATTACATCATGCTTTCCCCCGTATCGGACGTCCGCTGCCTCTGGGTAACCTTCGACTCTGCCCTGTCCTTCAATCCGCACATCCAAGTTCTGTCCACCTCCTGTCGCCTCCAGCTCAAAAATATCTCCAGAATCCGTCCTTTCCTCAACCGTCAACCTACTAAAATGCTTGTGCATGCCCTAATCATCTCCCGCCTTGACTACTGCAACATTCTTTTCTGCGGCCTCCCTGCTAACACCCTTGCACCTCTCCAGTCCATCCTTAACTCTGCTGCCCAACTAATTCATCTCTCTCCTCGCTACTCCTCTGCTTCCCCCCTCTGCAAATCTCTTCACTGGCTCCCATTCCCTCAGCATATTCAGTTCACATTACTAGTACTGACCTACAAAGCCATCCATAACCTGTCTCCTCCATATATTTCTGAACTAATCTCCCGATATCTTCCCTCACGTAATCTCCGGTTCTCCCATGACCTCCTTCTCTCCTCCACACTTATTCGCTCCTCACCCAACCGCCTCCAAGACTTCTCCCGAATATCCCCCATCCTCTGGAATTCTCTGCCCCAACATGTCCGACTATCAACCACATTCGGATCCTTCAGACGGAACCTGAAAACCCATGTCTTCAGGAAAGCCTACAAACTGCACTGACCCTGCTGCCTCCTCACCACTACCGAAGCTACCACCTCACCAACACCAGTGCTCCTACAACCCTGAACCTACTGTCTCCTTCCCCATAATCCTGAAGAATTTAAAACCGCAAGGGCAGGGTCCTCGGCCCTCTGTATGTCTGTCATTGTTAGTTTGTTTACTGTAAGTGGTATCTGTAACTTGTATATAACCCCTTCTCATGTACAGCACCATGGAATCAATGGTGCTATATAAATAAATATGTACATGTAGCATCCGTTTTTTTTACCAATGCCAAACATCTAGGCTATAATGTTATGCTGTAAGTCTCTGTGCACATGTCTGTATTTTTACACAAACCGTGTGTCTGTAAACCACCGGGAGACTGTTTTTTTCCAGCTTCATGGATGACAAGGGTCAATACAAATCTATAGATCGGTGTAAAACACGTACGGCACATCTGTACGTGTTTAGCGTTGCAAAGTATAGGAGATGCTTTTTCTTTCGCCTTACCGGATAAACACGGACTCTAGTACCGGTTTTATATGGACATGTGAAGGAGGCCAAAGGCAGTGTTCAGTTTGGTGGTATTACCATGGATTTCTGGTGTATGGCCGGTAACCGTTTGTAGTACAGTACATGTGGATTTGGTTTCCACACATAGGTGAAGGGAAACCAGCCATTCCATTTCTTTTGCCTGAATGGCAAACTTTCACAGCGGATTTCACTCTACTGTAGATTTATTATGAAAAAATATCTACAAAGGCTCCGTTCATATCACTATTGAAAAGCATTGAGGTATGCACCATGTTTGGCTCATGACTTTCTCCCCACAAGATCACTGTTTGCCAAGTGTGTCCTGTTGGCATACCCCAAGGTTGTGTGCATTGACATACATTTTTACTACTGGATAGAAAAGATTGGTCTGCCACATTGGGGCATTAAATACCATTGTATTATGTTTTTAATGGACAACAGATGCCATACAATGAAATATGTAACTGGCATATATTGTGGAATACCCAGAGAACACCCCCAACCTGCCTGAAGAATGAGAACAAAGCCTAACCATGGTGGACTTTATCTTCTGATGGTTAGTCTGCCCTGCTTATGAGGCTCTTCACAGGTCAGGAGAGCCAGCCATCAGGCCGGGTATTGTGACCCATGCATTGTCCAAGCTTCAGATATTTGAAGCCGTCCTAAGCTTGCGCTAATGTTTGTTTTCCTCTGTGTTAATTGTCACTTATCTTCTGCAGATTTTCCCATCATAAAACGCCTACAAACCACCTTCCATCATGAACTTTTTCTTAGAGACGCTGAAAGTTTTGCTTCTTACAATTTATTTGCTGTTCGAGTCTATCATCTTATGGTTGATCCCATCTAGAAGAAAGAATGTTGCTGGTGAACTGGTTCTTATTACTGGAGCTGGAAGTGGCATAGGACGTCTTATGGCACTGCAGTTTGCTCGTCTTGGTGCTACCCTTGTGTTGTGGGATATCAATGAGGAGGGCAATAAGGAAACAAGCAGATTGGCTAAGAAAAATGGCGCTGTCCGGGTGCATACATATACATGTGACTGCAGCAAGAGGGAAGACGTTTACAGAGCTGCCGATCAGGTACATTATTATTTTTTTTAATTAGATTAACAAATTTGTATTCCAATAAAGCATTTAAAACATGTATTCTCTTCTACCAAGCTGGTTTACGTTTATCAGATATATTTCTGGGAAGGATTAATGATTTCAATAAATGGGTGACAGGCCGCATTATAATAAGTGATTCAAAATAAAGCTAGTTTTACACATCCATGTGACACGTTCAAGTGCTGCCCGTTTTTTTTTTTTTGTTTTTAATTTTCTGACAGCATTTGGACCCTTAAGGGTATGTGCACACGTATCTGTGAGGGCTGCGGATTTTTCCGCAGCGGATTTGATAAATCCGCAGTGCTAAACCGCTGCGTTTTTTTTCTGCGGGTTTATGATGGTTTCTATGGCGGATTCCGCTGCAGGTTTACACCGGCAGTTTTCTATTGGAGCAGGTGTAAACCCGCAGCAGAATCTGCACAAAGAATTGACATGCTGCGGAATGTAAACAGCTGCGTTTCTGCGCGTTTTTTTCCACAGCATGTGCATGCTAACGCATGGGAAACAGCTGTGGATCCGCAGCAAAATCCGCAGCGTGTGCACATACCCTTAAGTAGAGTGGATTTGTTTACACATTTGCTAAAATGAGTGAGATCCATGAGGCGCAGCAAGTTTTATTCTGATAGTTTGTGGACCACCCTCTGCCATTCAAGTTGGATAATCCATGAGTCACTGATGCAAGTTAGAAGGCTTCCAATTTTTCCTTCTATTTTGCATCCATGTCTGACGGATTTGTTGCATAGTGAGTAAACTTGAATAAAACTTGTGACCTTGAAAAGGTGTGGTTGGCGGGCGCTGAAAGCAGCTCTCATCATTGCCACCTGGTTTCCTTGAGATCAGTTCTACTAGGTGACAATCATGGGAGTTGCATTCAGCATCCGCTGTTTACATCGTGTATTAACCCCTTTATTGGCGGCAATTAAGGGTACCGTCACATCCAAACATAAATCAGGTCTGAACAGGTGCTTACCTAGACCTAATTTATGTTTGGATGTGACGGTCAGTTTTTTTGATATTTGTAGGTGTTTCTAATTGCAGCAGGATTCTACCCCTCCACAGAGATATAAACTATAGTCCAAGAAGAGAGGATTCATATTAGGTTCCCAGAGAAAATTAGACTGTCTAAGAGAGGACTGGTATTAGGTCCTCGCAACGAGAATCACCTTAACATGGCTGCCAGGTACACATGAATTGGCCAATTTATGCTCCAAGTATTCTCAATTTTTTTTATATTTCTAGTGCAGTAATGCAATTCATTGTTCATATTTTACGTTTGCATGCTATTGCTCTACAGAGCCTTATCTGTTTCATTGAATATGAGTTGGCAACTCTAGGTAAGCACCTGTTTTAGACCTGATTTATGTTTGGATGTGACGGTCAGTTTTTTTATACATATAACAGTGACAGCATGAGCCGATGATGGGCGAATAGTCCCATCATCCGGCGACTGTGTTCCAATTGTAAAAAAATAAAATGAATTAAAAATTGACATACCGTATATACTCGAGTATAAGCCGAGATTTTCAGCCCAAATTTTTGGGCTGAAAGTGTCCCTCTCGGCTTATACTCGAGTCAAGGTGGGCGGCAGGGTCGGCGGGTGAGGGGCTGAGGGCGCTGAGGTATACTTACCTAGTCCCAGCGATCCTGGCGCTGTCCCTGCCGTCCCACGGTCTTCGGTGCTGCAGCTTCTTCCCCTCTTCAGCGGTCACGTGGGACCGCTCATTAGAAAAATGAATAAGCGGCTCCACCTCCCATAGGGGTGGAGCCGCCTATTCATTTCTCTAATCAGCGGTAACGGTGACCGCTGATAGAGGAAGAAGCTGCGGCACCGAAGACAGCTGTCCGGGAGAAGGAGCCGGACGACGGGACCAGGTAAGTATGTAATATTCACCTGTCCGCGTTCCAGCCGCCGGGCGCCGCTCCATCTTCCCAGCGTCTCCGCTCTGACTGTGTAGGTCAGAGGGCGCGATGACGCATATAGTGTGCGCGGCGCCCTCTGCCTGATCAGTCAGAGCAGAGAGACGCCGGGACCGGACGCCGGAACGAGACGCCGGGAGCTGCAATCAAGAGAGGTGAGTATGTGTTTTTTTTTTTTTTTATTGCAGCAGCAGCGGCACAGATTTATGTGGAGCATCCATGGGGCTATATGAACGGTGCAGAGCACTGTATGGGGCAATATGAACGGTGCAGAGCACTGTATGGGGCAATATGAACGGTGCAGAGCACTGTATGGGGCAATATGAACGGTGCAGAGCACTGTATGGGGCAATATAAACGGTGCAGAGTACTGTATGGGGCAATATGAACGGTGCAAAGCACTGTATGGGGCAATATGAACGGTGCAGAGCACTGTATGGGGCAATATGAACGGTGCAGAGCACTGTATGGGGCAATATGAACGGTGCAGAGCACTGTATGGGACAATATGAACGGTGCAGAGCACTGTATGGGGCAATGTGAACGGTGCAGAGCACTGTATGGGGCAATATGAACGGTGCAGAGCACTGTATGGGGCAATAATGAACGGTGCAGAGCACTGTATGGGGCAATAATGAACGGTGCAGAGCACTATATTTCACCGGTAAATGCTGCATTTCCACCCTAGGCTTATACTCGAGTCAATAAGTTTTCCCATTTTTTTGTGGCAAAATTAGGGGGGTCGGCTTATACTCGAGTATATACGGTAATTACATACACAATACATACGCGCCAAACACCTAATTGCCGACGCCCACGTCTCCTGCAGCAAAAATAAAATAATAAACCAACATATACTCCGTGTCCGCCGTAGTCCATTTAAAGGGAATCTGTCACCCCCAAAATCATGTATGAGCTGCGGCCACCGGCATCAGGGGCTTATCTACAGCATTCCGTAATGCTGTAGATAAGCCCCCGATGTAACCTGAAAGATGATAAATAAAGGTTATATTACACTCACCATGGGGTGGTCCCGCTGCGGTCAGGGTTTGATGGGCGTCGCGGTCCGGTCCAGCACCTCCTATCTTCATACAATGACCTCCTCATCTTGGCTTCTTGCCCCGGCACAGGCGTACTTTGTCTGCCTTGTTGAGGGGAGAGCAAAGTACTGCAGTGTGCAGGCGCCGGGCCTCTCTGACCTTTCCCGGTGCCTGCGCACTGCAGTACTTTGCTCTGCCCTCAACAGGGCAGACAAAGTATGCCTGTGCCGGATCCGCGGCAAGAGGACAAGAAGAGGACGTCATCGTATGAAGATAGGAGATGCCGAACCCAGACTGCGACGCCCATCGGACCGGGACCGCCCGCCCCTGGGTGAGTATAATAAAACCTTTATTTCTCATCTTTCAGGTTACATCGGGGGCTTATCTACGGCATTACAGAATGCTGTAGATAAGCCCCTGATGCCAGTGGCCTCAGCTCATATACTATTTTGGGGGTGACAGACTCCCTTTAATACAGAGTGCAATGTTCTCTCGCGTGAGCGCAGTATGCTTTGCCCAACTGTGGGCAAAGCCAGAAAGAAGTAGTGTGCATGCACCCTACTTATTTCCAGCTATGCCCGCTGTAGTAGGGAAGTGCTGCAAAATATATCTTTACATAGAGATGTGTTTAGTGATATATAATTCCCCCACATGTGCTCAGTAGCCCCCTCCTCAAGCTGGTATATCAGGTTTCATTTAGGACTTAGGCCAGTGGACAATAGACTTGTGACCTCATCCCCACATACCTGGGGCTGGACACACCTCTTCTAGCTAATCCGCAAGTGCTAGTAAAAGATGTAAAAAACAGGGTATTTGGTTGATACGTTTTTTGCAAAAAATGTATGCTAAGCTGCTCCACCAATCGTCAAGGTATACCCATATCAGAGCAGTCCTAACTGATGTATGCAATCCTTATCTGATGTATTTAAAAGCCTGATGATCTGTATATTACATGTGTGAACAGGGTTCAGAGAGGAAAGGTCAATGTGGACATGCTGAGTGGAACAGCTTTTGTGCACCAAGAGTATTGGTGGGTAACTCCCTAGTCTTGTAGACATAGACACGAGAACAATTATGGAAACAGGAACACATGGGCTACTTGCACAGTGAACAAGTCTGTAGGAACATGTTCACACACCACCAAGAAACTTGGAGACAAGTTTCTTGGTGTGTGAACATGTTCCTACAGACTTGTTCACTGTGCAAGTAGCCCATGTGTTCCTGTTTTCTTCTAGCTGGACATAAAAGGCACAAGACACGTGCTCGGTCTCTTTTGCTGTGCCTGCATGCTGGTATGATCATGGATCCACATGGTGGTTGAGTATGTCTGTATCCCCTTTTCTTACTAGGCCTTGTAACCCCTTAGGCCTTAGGGTTAGTAAGCTATAGATGGTAGGGCTGATATTGCATGTATGATTTGGGTAATCTGGCAGTTAATTATGGGCTCTTATATTGTGGTGATATTGTGGGTTACTACTATGTGATACTATTGGGATATCACCATGGGCGGACATACCGCCGGTTCAACCAGTGCCGCTGCACCGGGGCCCAGATGCTCCAGGGGGCCCCAGCAGGGCAGCTAATAATGAGGGCAATCTGGCTAGTTTATTCGGCCCCGAGGGGCCCCTAGCCAGATTGCTCTCATGTGCGGCGGCTCCCTGCACTCCGCTGCCTGCAACAGAAAATGGAAGCAGAGCTGCAGGGAATTGATCCATTTCACTCTCACTTCCTGCCTTTCTTGCTGCAGTGTGAGTGCTGACTGAACGATCCTCCCACAATCCTCTGCACATTGTGGGGGGCGGGGCCACAAGATCCCAAGAAATTCAGAGGCCCGTTTTCGTGGCTGCTCCCAACACCATGGCAACCACAAGCACAACTGGGCGCCAGCCGCGCAGTCCGCTGCAGGTGAGGAGCAGCGTCCGTCGCCGAGGTGGGGGGTGTACGGATATGAAACAACGAGGACGAGATGTCTGCTGTATAACTGGGGGACAGGGCACAAGCTGGCGCCATATACCCGAGGAAGCTGAAGTCAAAGCATGCCCGCCAGGATGGATCTGGAGCTGTTATGACTCGCACAGCAGCGGCTGAATTACATCATCATTCAGCACCGCGGCTGTGCGAGACAAGAAGCTGCCGGCGATGGTGCGATCATTTGGGATACCGTGTGGTGAGGTGTGTGTATGCAGAGATGTGTGTGTGTGCGCGCTGAGAGGTGACTGGTGCTGTGTGTGTGAAACAGCCTACGTAGTATATAGCAGTGTGGGCACCATATCCCTGTTAAAAAAAAAAAAAATTAATAATAATACTTACAATTAAAAATAGTTATATACTCACCCTCCGGCGACCAGCGAAGCTGTGTCGATGCGCGCACGGCTGCTGCCAGCTTCCATTCCCAGGATGCATTGCGAAATTTCCCAGATGACTTAGCGGTCTTCCGAAACCGCTAAGTCTTCTGGGTAATTTCGCAATGCATCTCTGGGAACGGAAGCTGGCAGCAGCCGCGCGCACCTCGGCGGACAACAGAAGGTGAGAATAACAGGATTTTTGGTTGCTTACCGTAAAATCTGTTTCTTGGAGCCTCCATTGGGGGACACAGGAACCATGGGGTGTATGCTGCTGCCACTAGGAGGCTGACACTATGCAAATAAAAAAGTTAGCTCCTCCTCTGCAGTGTACACCCCACCGACTGGCATTATACTCTTCAGTTAGTGAGAAAGCAGTAGGAGATAAATAACAAGGTTGAAAAACCATAACCACAAACTTGAGAACTGCAAACGTGAGAACAGTCATAGAACAGATAACAGAAAACATTGGGAGGGAGCTGTGTCCCCCAATGGAGGCTCCAAGAAACAGATTTTACGGTAAGCAACCAAAAATCCTGTTTTCTTTATCGCCTCTCATTGGGGGACACAGGAACCATGGGACGTCCCAAAGCAGTCCCAAGGGCGGGAAAAACAGACTTCCATCAGGTCAGAGGACTCACCACTGCCGCCTGCAAGGTCCTTCTGCCTAGGCTGGCGTCCGCCGAAGCGTAGGTATGGACCTTGTAAAATTTGGCGAACGTGTGGATGGAAGACCAAGTTGCTGCTTTGCAAAGCTGTAGGGCGGAAGCCCTATGGGCACCGCCCAGGAGGCGCCGACTGCCCGGGTAGAGTGAGCCTTGATCCCAGGAGGGGCACTGTGTTCTTGACCCGGTAAGCCTCCAGAATTGCCGTTCTGATCCAGCGAGCAATAGTCGCCTTAGAAGCTGGTTGGCCTCTGCGCGGGCCATCAGGAAAGACGAAAAGAGAATCCGTCTTCCGGAAAGTGGACGTTCTATCCAGGTAGATCCTCACTGCCCTGACTAAGTCCGGCTTGTTCAACGATCGCTCCAAAGGATGAGTAGGAGCTGGACAAAAGGAAGGTAGAACGATGTCCTCGTTGAGGTGGAAACCGCCTTAGGAAGAAAGGAAGGTGGAGGCCTGAGGACCACCTTGTCCTGGTGGATGATAGAGCCGCCAAAACGCAGGCGGATAGAAGTGATGGCCACAAGAAAGGCCACCTTCCAAGATAGGACAGACAGGGGAATCTCCCTGAGGGGCTCAAAGGGGGAAACCCTCAGAACGTCCAGTACCAGGTTTAAATCCCACGAATCCACAGGGGCCCTGTACGAAGGAACAGTGTGGGCCACTCCTTGAAGAAAAGTCTTAACCTGTGGTCGGGAAACTAAAGTCTTCTGAAAAAGGGTGGAAAACGCAGAAACCTGGCCCTTCAGGGAACGAAGAGCCAGGCCCGAATCCAGTCCTGTCTGAAGGACAGCCAAGATGGAAGGCAAGGAAAAGGACATGGGTGAAACGCGGTTGGACCCGCACCAACGGAAGTAACCCTTCCAGGTACGATAGTAGATCCTGGAAGACGAAGGCTTCCGAGCCTGAATCATGGTGTGAACCACCCGGTCCGAAAGGCCGGACGCTCTAGAACTGCGGTCTCAACAGCCACGCCGCTAAACTAAGCGACCGAGAATTCGGGTGGCAGATCGGACCCTGAGACAGCAGATCGGGCCTGTCTGGAAGGCGCCAGGGAGCGTCCGCGAGAAGATTGACGAGCTCCGTGAACCAAGATCTCCTGGGTCAATCCGGGGCGATCAGAATGACCGGCACCCCTTCCGCTTTGATCTTGTTCAACAGTTCGGGAAGTAATGGAAGGGGTGGGAACAGGTAGGGCAGCACGAACTGTGACCAAGGAATGGCCAGAGCGCCGACGCCCACTGCGAGAGGATCGCGAGACCTGGAGATGAATTGCGGAACCTTCCTGTTCAATCGAGACGCCGTGAGATCCACGTCCGGAGTCCCCCATCGAAGACAAATCAGATGGAAGACCTCCGGATGCAAGGACCATTCCTCTGCCGCGAGGCCCTGGCGGCTGAGGAAGTCAGCGGCCCAATTGTCCACGCCGGGGATATTCACCGCGGATATCACAGGAACCGTTGCCTCTGCCTAGAGAAGGATCTTGGATACCTCGGCCAAGAAGCTCAGAGTCCCCCCTTGATGGTTGACATATGCCACCGCCGTGGCATTGTCCGTCTGGATTCGGATTGGAAGACCCCTGAGAATCCTTTCCCAGTGACGAAGGGACAGAAAAATGGCCCGGATCTCGATGACATTGATCAGCAAGGTTGCCTCCTGCGCCGACCAGCGGCCCTGTACAGTCAGCTGGCGAAACACCGCACCCCAGCCGAGCAGGCTGGCGTCCGTCGTCACCACCTGCCAGAGAACTGGAAGGAAGGACCTGCCCTGGGAGACGAGAGGTGACGTGAGCCACCAGTTGAGAGACCATTTGACCCGGGGAGAAGAGTCTGATCGGGCGGCCCAGGGAGAAGACAGACCTGTTCCACTGAGACAGGATGGATTGCTGAAGAGGTCGTAAGTGAAATTGGGCGAAGGGAATCGCTTCCAATGTTGCTACCATCCTCCCCAAAACCTTCATGGCCGATCGGAAGGAGGGAGACGAGGGCCCTGGAGCACGCGTATGTCCCGACAAAGGATGGATCTCTTGCCTTCGGGAAGAAAGACCTTCGTCTGACGAGTGTCGAAGAGCATGCCCAGAAAGATGAAGCGCTGAGAAGGAATAAGGCAGGACTTCTTCCGGTTGACCAGCCACCCGAAACGGGCTAGGGTGTCGAGAACGATGGGCAGGCTTTCGTGGGCCTAAGAAAAGGACGGAGCCTTGATGAGGATGTCGTTGAGGTATGGAAACAGAACCAGGCCTCTGACCCTCAAAATGGCCATCAGCGCCGCCAAGATCTTTGTGAAAACTCTTGGGGCGGTTGCAAGACCGAACGGCAGGGCGACGAACTGAAAATGTTCCTGAAGCACTGCAAAGCGCAGGTATCAGTGATGTCCCGGGAATATCGGAACGTGGAGGTAGGCGTCCTGAATATCTATGGAACACAGAAATTCCAGAGCCTCCATGGAAGAAATTACTGAACGAAGGGATTCCATCCTGAAGTGCTTCAGACGAACTCTCCTGTTCTGCAATTTGAGGTCCAGAATGGGACGCACCCTGCCATCTTTTTTCGGCACCACAAAAAGGTTGGAATAGAAACCTGTGAACCGCTCTTTTTCTGGGACGGGAACAATTACACCGGCTTTGAGAAGAGAAGAGATGGCTGCAAAGAAACCCGGAACTAGAGCGGGATCTCTTGGAGGTCGGGATTCGAAAAAACGATCCCGGGGTCGTGGAATGAACTCTATCTTGTATCCCGAGGATACAACTTCCCCTGACCCATGCGTCCTCTACTGAGGAGATCCAGACGTCCCTGAAGAGGAGACGGCCGCCCAGCCGGGGAGGTGGGTTGTCAGGCCGAGGTGGTTCTTCCAGTCCTGGACCTGGAGGACCTACCCTGGGAGTAGCGAGGACGCCAGGAAGGAGTGGGCCTAAAGGATACTGCCTTCTTCTCTTGACGTGCCTGTGGCCTCTGTTGCTGCTGGGAGAGGGAGTTTGATGCCGCGAAGCGACGAAAATTGACGTCTAGGAGGGGGCGACGTGGCTTGGCCTGGGGAAGAAGGGAGCTTGTGCCCCCAGTAGCGTCCTTAATGATTTGGTCCAGCGTGGAACCAAAAGGACGAGACTCCTGAAAAGACAGGCTGGTAAGGGACTTTTTAGAGGACAAATCCGCCTGCCAGGCCTTAAGCCAAACGGTCCGGCGGATGGCAACCGCGTTGCTGGATGCCTGAGCCGCACAAGACGCGGCATCCAGGGAGGCGGAGACCAGATATACACCCGCGTGAGGAATCTGGTTGGCAAGTTCCGCCAGCTGTCCGGAATGAACCCCGTCCAGAATGCCCTGACGGAGCTGTTTGGCCCATTTGGATATGGATTTTGAAATCCAAGTGGAAACAAAGGCCGGGCAAAGACTGGCTGACGCCGCTTCAAAGGCTGACTTCGCGAAAGATTCTAGGCTATCGTTAGAATCCTTCAAAGATGCTCCGCCGGACAGTGGGAGGACCGTGTTGATGGATAGTCTGGAAACCGGAGGATCCACCGAAGGAGAAGCCGTCCAATTAGCGGTGAGCTAAGGGATATAAAACGCCAAGTCGCTTTCCTGTCTGAAAGCGTCTGGTCAGGTTCTCTCTTTCTCTGGTCATAATTTCCTCAAATTCCGGGTGAGGAGTGAAAAAAACTTGGAAGGTGGTTTAGCCCGTCTAAACGAAACCGCCTGATCTGCGGGTTCCGTAGAGGACGCCTTGATGCCACAGGTTAGATTTGTTGCTCCAATGAGATTCTGGACCATATCCCTCATTGTAGCGATTTGGTTCGAATCCAGCTCCGAAATATCCTCCGAGGACGCATCAGAGAACGCCTCTCGCCTGACTCAGGGGAGGAGGATCGGGAGGAAGCCGACCGCAGAGGAGGACCGAGTGGCGAGATGTAGCGAGAAGAGGACTCAGACCGGCGTTCCTGTCTGGACCCTTTGCGGCTAGCAATGGAGGGCTCGGACGGAGGCTCCTGCGACCCGCTGGCTACTGCGGGGATCTGCAGGGGTAACCGATCCAGCACGGACACCAAAGTATGAGACACCCGAGTTAGATCGGCCACCGATTGTGACAGAGAGGAGGCCCAGCCTGGGATGGGGTATCACTCTCGGGCGGATTGGCCGGGGGATCCTGGGCGGTCTGAAGACAATGCCATCGAGTTAGGGGACAGTGGGGCAGAGGAGGGTGTCAGCCTGCAGTGCAGAGCTACTCACGGTAGACGAACAGCACGGATACCAGGTTGCTGCAGGTCTGGAGGAAGATGCTGTGGATCTCCGGCGCAGATGGTGTGCTGTGCCCCCAGAAAGGATAGTTCTCCGGCGAAGGTACGCGGCCCGATGCAGAAAAACTCCTGCCCCGACTCCCTGAGTGTCCAGCAACGGCGTGGAAGGGGCGGAGCCAGGCGAGATGGCGCCGGTGGGTGGGGAAAAGCAGGGTACAGATTGTTGGGCGGGAGAAAGCCCGCCCGATGAAAAGGAAGTGGGCGGAGCGCAGCACCGGAAGTAGGCCACGGGGCCTAAATTAGAAGCCGGTGACTGCCGGGAAAAATCCCCCGCGGCGCAGACTCTGCCCGGCTGGAGCGGCGCGGCAGCCTCCGCATGAAATAGAGAGAGCGCTGCTGCTAATGAAGTGTCGCCGGAGTAGGCCCCGGAACCGGGGCCTAAATTAGGAGCCGGCGACCGTCGGAAGCAACGGTGCTGGCTGACTGTGGAGGTGAGCGACGCGGCAGCCTGTGAGGCCGCCGCATAGAAGGGGGGGGGGCCTGAAGGAAAAGCGGCGACCGCTGGAGGAACGCGGTGGGGCAAGGTGCTGTCTGAGGAGGAAAGGTAGCGCGGCTGGCAGAAAAAAAAAAAACCGCCGCGTCAGACAGGACCACCGCGCAGGGAACGGGGAAAGTGCTGCAAATGCAGCAATGACCCCACGCTGAAACCTGGGAACCCCTTTAGGATACTCACCTAGTAAAATCCCACGTCGTCTGCTACTAACCTTGGGAAGGTATCAGACGTCCATAGGAGCTGGTGGTGGACGTCCTCGTCTCCTCCGACCGACAGGCTCTGGTGGGCGAGTGGGTGGGGGACGGAGCCAGGACCGGACTTCTGAGCACGCTTGTGTGCTAGGCTCTTGGTCCTGGAGAGGGATCTGTGAGGATACGGGGTGGCAGTACACGCCGTACTCATAGTCCGTATTGTGGGAGTACAGGTGTGACTGTTCACCCTGTATCCCTTCCGGAAAAACCTGAAAAGGAACGACGCACATTGAGGTAGATAAGGGTCTAATGAAAGACCCGTGTCCACCTCCTACTGACACTAAGCTAAACTGAAGAGTATAATGCCAGTCGGTGGGGTGTACACTGCAGAGGAGGAGCTAACTTTTTTATTTGCATAGTGTCAGCCTCCTAGTGGCAGCAGCATACACCCCATGGTTCCTGTGTCCCCCAATGAGAGGCGATAAAGAAAGCAGGTTTTTTGTTTTTTTTTATTTTTAACATTAAATCTTTTTACTATTGATGCTGCATGGTCACGGCAGCCAGGACAGGCAGCTGGCGAGACCAATCGGCGACGTGGGATTTCTGTGACGGAAGTGACAGACGGAAATACCCCTTAGACAAATATATATATATACTAGATGGTGGCCCGATTCTAACGCATCGGGTATTCTAGAATATGTATGTAGTTTATTTATGAAGATTTCAGAATAATGCAATTTATACACAGGATTCGGCCGGCCGCGACCAATTAGCGAAGCATGGTTCAAATTCCACGCCAATTCGCGGGCGGACTGCACCTGTCGCTGGTCACGCCCCGCCGGTTGCAAACAATCAGTGAAGCCAGGGTCGGCTCCAGGTTTTTGAGGGCCCCGAGCGAAAGAGTCGCAGTGGGCCCCCTTTAACACATACCACGATTCATGATGCACAGATACAGCAGAGAAATATAGCACAGCCCACGTAGTATATAGCACAGCCCACGTAGTATATAGCACAGCCCACGTAGTATATAGCACAGCCCACATAGTATATAGCACAGCCCAGGTTTTTGAGGGCCCCGGGCGAAGGAGTCTCAGTGGGCCCTCCTGTTTAACACTTACCACGATTCATGATGCACAGATACAGCAGAGAAATATAGCACAGCCAAATAACGTATAACACAGCCACATAGTACATTGCCCAGCCACGTAGTATATAGCACAGCCCACGTAGTATATAGCAAAGACACATGGTATATTGCCCAGCCATGTAGTATATTGCCCAGCCACGTAGTATATAGCACACGTCGTATATTGCACAGGCACATCATATATTGCACAGGCACATCATATATTGCGCAGCCACGTCATATATTGCGCAGCCATGTCATATATTGCACAGCCACGTAGTATATAGCACAGAGACGTAGTATATAACACAGGCCACGTAGTATATTGCACAGCCACGTAGTATATTGCACAGCCACGTAGTATATTGCACAGCCACGTAGTATATTGCACAGCCACGTAGTATATTGCACAGCCACGTAGTATATTGCACAGCCACGTAGTATATTGCCCAGCCACAGCCACATAGTATATAGCACAGAGATGTATATCACACAGCCCACGCAGTATCTAACACAGCCCACGTAGCATATAGCAATGTGGGCACCATATCCCTGTTAAAAAAAAGAATTAAAATAAAAAAGTTATATACTCACCCTCCGTCGGCCCCCGGATCCAGCCCAGGCGTTTACCGATGCTCCTCGTGATGCTTGCGTCCCAAGAGTGCATTGCGGTCTCGCGAGACGATGACGCATCGGTCTCGCAAGACCGCAATGCATGGATCGGTCACCGGAGCGGGAAAGGCCTGGGACTGGATCCAGAAGGTGAGTATATAATGATTTTTTAAATTATTTTTAACATTAGATCCCGTGCCAATGGCGCTGATTGGTTGCGCCGGCTGGACGCGACCAAATCAGCGAAGAGGAATTTAAATCCCGCGCCAATGGCGCTGATTGGTCGCGACCAGCCGGCGTGACCAATCAACGAAGCGGTGGGACCGGAGCATCGCGAGCTGCAGGAAAAGCTGCTGCAGAGGTGACAGAAGGTGAGAATATCACGATTTTTTTTTTAAATTATTTTTAACATTATATCTTTTTACTATTGATGCTGCATACATGCAGCATCAATAGTAAAAAGTTCGCCACATAGGGTTAATAGCAGTGTTAATAGACTGCGTTACACTGCATTATGCCGCGGTGTGACGCAGTCGGTTTAACAGACTGCTACAACGCTATGTGGGCGGCGGGCGCTGACTGGGGGGGTATAGAGGGGGCACTGACTGCAGGGGAGTAGGGAGCGGCCGGACTGTGCCCGTCAATCCCAAGAGTGCATTGTGGTCTCGCGAGATGATGACGTGCGGTCTCGCGAGAACGCAATGCACTCTTGGGAGTGACGGGCACAGTCCGGCCGCTCCCTACTCTCCTGCAGTATCATCATCTTCTCGCGAAACCACAATACATGGACCCGAGCGTTGCGAGGAGCTGGAAAGGCCTGGGCTGGATCCGGGGGGCCGACGGAGGGTGAGTATATAATGATTTTTTATTTTTTTTATTATTTTTAACATTAGATCTTTTTAGGCAGCCTCAATATTAAAAAGTTGGTCACACAGAGTTAATAGCAGCGTTAACGGAGTGCGTTACACCGCGGCATAACGCGGTCCGCTAACGCTTCCATTAACCCTGTGTGAGCGCTGACTGGAAGGGAGTACGGATCGGGCACTGACTGCAGGGAGTATGGAGCGGCCATATTGCCGCCTGACTGTGCCCGTTGCTGATTGGTTGTGGCTGTTTTGCCGCAACCAATCAGCGACTTGGGATTTCGGAGACAGACAGAAAGACAGAAGGGATTTGCTATCAAAACTCATCTTGCTCGTAAACTTTCCTGGCTTCCGGAGGGCATCAACGACCGTCTGATGACATTTCAGCTCCCACTTACAAACAAGAAAAAACGCGACTCTGATCAGTGCCTATGCTCCCACGATGACTAATCGGGATGACATTAAAGATAAGTTCCACGATGAGCTTGACACACTTATTTCAGCAATCCTACAGGCAGACAAGCTCATTATACTTGGAGACTTTAATGCCAGAGTGGGAACAGACCACTGGCAAGTGTAACAGTAATGGCCTGTTGCTCCTCAACATGTATGCCACACATGAACTTGTCATCACCAACACTTTATTCCGCTTACCCACACGCAGGAAGACATGCACCCACGCTCGAGGCATTGGCATCTCATTGATTACATCATTGCCAGGAAAAGGGATGAGATGGACTTTAGAGTGACGAGGGCCATGTGCGGTGCAGACTGCTGGACTGACCATCGCCTCATTGTGTCTAAGTGCAGGCTCCGCATCCTGCCTGCGAGGAGACCCCAAGGGCAGAAAACGACAAAGAGGCTGAATGTTTATAAGCTGCAAAATAAAAGAATTGCAAGGGAATTTGCCAATGACCTTGATGGCAGACTGTTAAATATACTACAGGCAGAGGAGATTGGCGTTGAGGAACAGTGGACAATTATGAGAGATGCTGTTTATAATACTGCTCTGGAGCATCTCGGATCAGCAGCCAGAAAAAATCAAGACTGGTTCGATGAAAGCGACGAGGAAATAGACACTCCTAGAAGAGAAACATCAGCGGTATAAGGTGTTTCAAAATGACCTCACGTCGTTAGCTAAGAAAGGTGCCTTTACCAACATAAAAAGATAGGTACAAATCAAGCTACACGAGATGCAGGATAACTGGTTTAGCAAGAAGGCCGACGAAATTCAGGGCTATGCAGATACCCATGACCAGAAACGCTTCTACGATGCGCTCAAAGCTGTATATGGACCCCAGTCATCAAGCTCTTCATCTCTGCTTAACGCAGACGGAACTAAGCTGCTGACAGAAAATCAAATTCTGGAACGGTGGGCTGAGCACTTTAATAATAATCTTAATCGCCCTGCCAATATCAATGATGAGGCTATTGCTCGCCTGCCCCAGGTAGAAATCAACAAGGAGCTTGAGGTTCTTCCAAATGGAGATGAAGTCAGGAAAGCAGTAAAACAACTTTCTTGTGGAAAAGCACGTGGAAATGATGCTATACCTGCTGAGGTATATAAAGCTGGCGGCCCTGTTCTGATGCAAACTGTGACCAAACTATTCCAATATATAATAATAATTTTTATTTATATAGCGCCAACATATTCCGCAGCGCTTTACAAATTATAGAGGGGACTTGTACAGACAATAGACATTACAGCATAACAGAAATACAGTTCAAAACAGATCCCAGGAGGAATGAGGGCCCTGCTCGCAAGCTTACAGACTATGGGGAAAAGGGGAGACACGAGAGGTGGATGATAACAATTGCTTTAGTTATTCGGACCGGCCATAGTGTAAGGCTCGGGTGTTCATGTAAAGCTGCATGAACCAGTTAACTGCCTAAGTATGTAGCAGTACAGACACAGAGGGCTATTAACTGCATAAAGTGAATGAGAACATGATGCGAGGAACCTGATTGTTTTGTTTGTTTGTTTTTTTTTTGGTTTTTTTTTTATAAATAGGCCACACAGGGATCGTTAGGTTAATGCATTGAGGCGGTATATATATATGTGGACAAAGGAACAGGTTCCACAACAGATGAAAGATGCCAGCAAAATTCACTTATACAAGAGGAAAGGTAATCGCCAATCTTGTGACAACCATCAAGGCATCTCCCTTCTGTCCACTGCAGGCAAGATATTGGATCGTCTCTTGCTCAACCGCCTTTTACATCACCTTGAGCAAGGACTATTACCCGAAAGCCAGTGTGGTTTCCGTGCTAAACGTGGAACAGTAGATATGGTCTTTTCAGCACGTCAACTTCAGGAAAAGTGCCAGGAGCAACACCGTGATCTTTATGTAACTTTTGTTGA
The DNA here is from genome assembly GCF_032444005.1 of Ranitomeya imitator. NCBI lineage: Eukaryota > Metazoa > Chordata > Amphibia > Anura > Dendrobatidae > Ranitomeya > Ranitomeya imitator. Next base: position 433,498,781 of record NC_091287.1, on the reverse strand, counting down.
TTTGACCAAGGCTTTCGACAGTCAGTAGAGACGGCCTGTGGAAGATCATGGCAAAATTCAGCTGCCCGAGCAAGTTCATCTCAGTCATCCGGCAGTTCCATGATTGGCATGATGGTGAAGGTTCTGAACGATGGAGACGTATCTGAGGCTTTCCCAGTAACAAACGGCGTAAAACAAGGCTGTGTGCTTGCTCCAACCCTGTTCAGTATGCTGTTCTCTGCAATGTTAAGTGATGCCTTTAACAACTGTGAAGATGGAATCCAGGTTAGGTACAGGACTGATGGCAAGCTATTCAACCCAAAAGCCTGAAGGCGGTTACGAAAGTGCATGAGACTGTTATCCGTGAATTATTATTTGCTTATGACTGTGTACTTAACGCTTGCACAGAACAGCAGATGCAGCATGAAATGGACTGTTTTTCGCAAGCTTGCGACAGTTTTGGTCTCGAGATCAACATTAGAAAAACTGAAGTCATGTATCAACCGGTTCCAGGAAAACTGTACAAGGAGCCACGTATTACGGTGAAGGAGCAAAACCTCGAAGCAGTCGATAACTTCACCTACTTAGGCAGCACACTTTCCCGTGAAGTAGCCATAGACGCTGAGGTTAATAATAGAATCGCCAAAGCCAGTGCCGCCTTCGGGAGACTGCGTAAGAACGTCTGGGAACGAAGGGGACTCGGCCTTACCACCAAGCTGAAGGTCTACTGCGCGGTGGTCCTCACCACACTTCTCTATGCTAGCGAGACCTGGACAGTGTACAGCCGGCATGCTAAACAGCTTAATCATTTCCACATGAGTTGCCTCCGCAGACTCCTTCACATCAGGTGGCAAGACAATGTCCCGGACACGGCAATTCTGGAACAAACTGGGAAACTGGGCTCTGCAGCGTTTACACTCTCCTGCTGAAAGTCCAAGCCATGTGGGCTGGACACGTGGTTAGAATGCCTGACAGCCGACTACCAAAACAACTGCTGTATGGAGAACTGTGCCAAGGAAAGCGAGCAGTTGGGGGGGGGCAGAAGAAGCGCTATAAAGACTGCCTTAAGGTGTCTCTCAAAAACCTGGAAGTCAACACCAATGAATGGGAAGAGCTTACCCTGGATCGTCCAGGTTGGTGGGGCAGGATCACCTCAAGAGCATGTGCAGCTGAAGATAGGAAAATCTTTGACGCAAAAAGAAAGCGCGCTGTACGCAAGGCACAAGTAGAATCTGGTGTACTGTCCACATCTGCTTCCTTATGTCATGTATGTGGGCGAACCTTCAGGGCCTGGATTGGACTCATCAGCCGCCTCCGGACCCATAACTACTAATTCTCTTCTAACCCTGAAGTCATGGTCATCTTCGAAAACGAAGGACGAACATCATGATATAGTATAAGGAATAGATAAGTTAGTGTATAGTATAAGGTAAAAATAACGTTGTGGATATCAATTATTCATAGTCAATTTTGGCGTTAATAGTTGATATCTGACCTCATTAGAGGTGCAGGGAGAGTTCCCCCCCCCCCCCTTTGATACTATAAGGTTTAGCATTTTTATTTTAGATTGGAGGAGGGAACCCCCGTCCTTTAACCCCTTTACCCCCAAGGGTGGTTTGCACGTCAATGACCAGGCCAATTTTTACAATTCTGACCACTGTCCCTTTATGAGGTTATAACTCCGAAACGCTTCAACGGATCCTGGTGATTCTGACATTGTTTTCTCGTGACATATTGTACTTCATGATGGTGGTAAAATTTCTTTGATAGTACCTGCGTTTATTTGTGAAAAAAACGGAAATTTGGCGAAAATTTTGAAAATTTCGCAATTTTTAAACTTTGAATTTTTATGCAATTAAATCACAGAGATATGTCACACAAAATACTTAATAAGTAACATTTCCCACATGTCTCCTTTACATCAGCATAATTTTGGAACCAATTTTTTTTTTGTTAGGGAGTTATAAGGGTTAAAAGTTGACCAGCAATTTCTCATTTTTACAACACCATTTTTTTTTAGGGACCACGTCTCATTTGAAGTCATTTTGAGGGGTCTATATGATAGAAAATGCCCAAGTGTGACACCATTCTAAAAACTGCACCCCTCAAGGTGCTCAAAACCACATTCAAGAAGTTTATTAACCCTTCAGGTGTTTAATAGGAATTTTTGGAATGTTTAAATAAAAATGAACATTTAACTTTTTTACACAAAAAATTTACTTCAGCTCCAATTTGTTTTATTTTACCAAGGGTAACAGGAGAAATTGGACCCAAAAAGTTGTTGTCCAATTTGTCCTGAGTACGCTGATACCCCATATGTGGCAGTAAACCACTGTTTGGGCGCATGGGAGAGCTCGGAAGGGAAGGAGCGCAGTTTGACTTTTCAATGCAAAATTGACAGAAATTGAGATGGGACGCCATGTTGCGTTTGGAGAGCCACTGATGTGCCTAAACATTGAAACCCCCCACAAGTGACACCATTTTGGAAAGTAGACCCCCTAAGGAACTTATCTAGAGGTGTGGTGAGCACTTTGACCCACCAAGGGCTTCACAGAAGTTTATAATGCAGAGCCATAAAAATAAAACAAAATTTTTTTCCCACAAAAATTATTTTTTTAGCCCCCAGTTTTGTATTTTCCCTAGGGTAACAGGAGAAATTGGACCCCAAAAGTTGTTGCCCAATTTGTCCTGAGTACGCTGATACCCCATATGTGGGGGGGAACCACCGTTTGGGCGCATGGGAGGGTTCGGAATGGAAGGAGCGCCATTTGGAATGCAGACTTAGATGGAATGGTCTGCAGGCGTCACATTGCGTTTGCAGAGCCCCTAATGTACCTAAACAGTAGAAACCCCCCACAAGTGACACCATTTTGGAAAGTAGACCCCCTAAGGAACTCATCTTGATGTGTTGAGAGCTTTGAACCCCCAAGTATTTCACTACAGTTTATAACGCAGAGCCATGCAAATAAAAAAAAATTTTTTCCACAAAAATTATATTTTAGCCCCCAGTTTTGTATTTTTCCAAGGTTAGCAGGAGAAATTGGACCCTAAATGTTGTTGTCCAATTTGTCCTGAGTACGCTGATACCCGATATGTGGGGGGGAACCACCGTTTGGGCGCATGGGAGGGCTCGGAAGGGAAGGAGCATCATTTGGAATGCAGACTTAGATGGATTGGTCTGCAGGCGTCACATTGCGTTTGCAGAGCCCCTAATGTACCTAAACAGTAGAAACCCCCCACAAGTGACCCCATATTGGAAACTAGACCCCTCAATGAACTTATCTAGATGTGTTGTGAGAACTTTGAACCCCCAAGTGTTTCACTACAGTTTATAACGCAGAGCCGTGAAAATAAAAAATCTTTTTGTTTTCCCACAAAAATTATTTTTTAGCCCCCAGTTTTGTATTTTCCCAAGGGTAACAGGAGAAATTGGTCCACAAAAGTTGTTGTCCAATTTGTCCTGAGTACGCTGATACCCCATATGTTGGGGTAAACCCCTGTTTGGGCACACAGGAGAGCTCGGAAGGGAAGGAGCACTGTTTTACTTTTTCAACGCAGAATTGGCTGGAATTGAGATCGGACGCCATGTCGTGTTTGGAGAGCCCCTGATGTGCCGAAACAGTGGAAACCCCCCAATTATAACTGAAACCCTAATCTAAACACACCCTAATTCCAACGGTAACCCTAACCACACCTCTAACCCTGACACACCCCTAACCCTAATCCCAACCCTATTCCCAACTGTAAATGTAATCTAAACCCTAACCCTAACTTTAGCCCCAACCCTAACTGTAGCCCCAACCCTAACCCTAGCCCTAACCCTAGCCCTAACCCTAGCCCTAATGGGAAAATGGAAATAAATACATTTTTTTTATTTTTCCCTAACTAAGGGGGTGATGAAGGGGGGTTTGATTTACTTTTATAGCGAGTTTTTTAGCGGATTTTTATGATTGGCAGCCGTCACACACTGAAAGACCCTTTTTATTGCAAAAAATATTTTTTGCAATACCACATTTTGAGAGCTATAATTTTTCCATATTTTGGTCCACAGAGTCATGTGAGGTCTTGTTTTTTGCGGGACGAGTTGACGTTTTTATTGAAAACATTTTTGGGCACGTGACATTTTTTGATCGCTTTTTATTCCGATTTTTGTGAGGAAGAATGACCAAAAGCCAGCTATTCATGAATTTCTATTGGGGGAGGCGTTTATACCGTTCCGCGTTTGGTAAAATTGATAAATCAGTTTTATTCTTCGGGTCAGTACGATTACAGCGATACCTCATTTATATCATTTTTTTATGGTTTGGCGCTTTTATACGATAAAAACTATTTTACAGAAAAAATAATTATTTTTGCATCGCTTTATTCTCAGGACTATAACTTTTTTATTTTTTTGCTGATGATGCTGTATGGCGGCTCTTTTTTTGCGGGACAATATGACGCTTTCAGCGGTACCATGGTTATTTATATCTGTCCTTTTGATCGCGTGTTATTCCACTTTTTGTTTGGCGGTATGATAATAAAGCGTTGTTTTTTGCCTCGTTTTTTTTTTTTTTTTCTTACGGTGTTTACTGAAGGGGTTAACTAGTGGGACAGTTTTATAGGTCGGGTCGTTACGGACGCGGCGATACTAAATATGTGTACTTTTATTGGTTTTTTTTTTTTATTTAGATGAAGAAATGTATTTATGGGAATAATATTTTTTTTTTTTTTTCATTATTTTGGAATATTTTTTTTTTATTTTTTTTTACACATTTGGAAAATTTTTTTTTTACTTTTTTACTTTGTCCCAGGGGGGGACATCACAGATCAGTGATCTGACAGTTTGCACAGCACTCTGTCAGATCACTGATCTGACATGCAGCGCTGCAGGCTTCACAGTGCCTGCTCTGAGCAGGCTCTGTGAAGCCACCTCCCTCCCTGCAGGACCCGGATCCGCGGCCATCTTGGATCCGGGGCTGGAGGGAGCAGGGAGGGAGGTGAGACCCTCGCAGCAACGCGATCACATCGCGTTGCTCCGGGGGTCTCAGGGAAGCCCGCAGGGAGCCCCCTCCCTGCGCGGTGCTTCCCTGCACCGCCGGCACATCGCGATCATCTTTGATCGCGGTGTGCCGGGGGCGGTCCGTGACCGCTCCTGGCACATAGTGCCGGATGTCAGCTGCGATAAGCAGCTGACACCCGGCCGCGATCGGCCGCGCTCCCCCCATGAGCGTGGCCAATCGGCTATGACGTACTATCCCGTCCAGGGTCAGATAAGCCCAGGGCACCTCGACGGGATAGTACGTCTAAGGTCACAGAGGGGTTAACCCCTTCATGACCTTGGGATTTTCCATTTTTCAGTGTTTGTTTTTCGCTCCCCTCCTTCCCAGAGCCATAACTTTTTTATTTTTCCGTCAATATGGCCATGTGATGGCTTATTTTTTGCAAGACGAGTTTTAATTTTGAATGACATCATTGGTTTTACCATGTCGCGTACTAGAAAACGGGAAAAAAATTCCAAGTGCGGTGAAATTACAAAAAAAGTGCAATGCCACACTTGTTTTTTGTTTGGCTTTTTTGCTAGGTTCGCTAAAACTGACCTCCCACTTTGATTCTCCAGGTCATTACGAGTTCATAGACACCAAACATGCCTTGGTTCTTTTTTATGTAAGTGGTGAAAAAAAATTCCAAACTTGGCTTAAAAAAAAAAAAAAAAAAAAAATTGCGCCATTTTCCGATACCCGTAGCGTCTCCATTTTTTGTGATCTGGGGTCGGGTGAGGGCTTACTTTTTGCGTGCCGAGCTGATGTTTTTAAAGATACCACTTTTGTGCAGATACGTTCTTTTGATCGCCCGTTATTGCATTTTAATGCAATGTCGCGGCGACCAAAAAAACGTAATTCTGGCGTTTCAAATTTTTTTTCTCGCTACGCCATTCAGCAATCAGGTTAATCCTTTTTTTTTTATTGATAGAACGGGCGATTCTGAACGTGGCGGTACCAAATGTGTAGGTTTTTTTTTTTGTTATTTTGAATGGGGCAAAAGGGGAGTGATATAAAACTTTAAATTTTTTTCATTTTTTTTTTTCTACTTTTTTTTTTTTTTTTTACTTTTGCCATGCTTCAATAGCCTCCATGGCAGGCTAGAAGCTGGCACAACTCGAGCGGCTCAGCTACATAGCAGCGATCATCAGATCGCTGCTATGTAGCTGAATTGCAGGCTTGCTATGAGCGCCGACCACAGGGTGGCGCTCACAGCAGGCCGGCATCAGTAACCATAGAGGTCTCAAGGATCATGTGACGGGGGTCGGTGATGCACTCATTTCCGGCCGGTTAAATGCCGCGGTCAGCGTTTGACAGCGGCATTTAACTAGTTAATAGCAGCGGGTGGATCGCGATTCCACCCGTCACTATTGCGGGCACATGTCAGCTGTTCAAAACAGCTGACATGTTCCGGCTTTCATGCGGGCTCACCGCCGGAGCCCGCATCAAAGCGAGAGTTCTGACCTCGGACGTACTATCCCGTCCGAGGTCAGAAAGTTAACACCAAAGCATACTGCATACGCATGAGAGAACATTGCAATGCGCACGCGCGAAATATGGACGAACTACGAAATTTACAAGAAATAATGCGTACAGCAGCCAAGGAGAGGTGGAGTGAAGGACCAAAGACGACGCCCATCGGACCGGACCTAACTCATTAACATACAACGCGGGTGAAAATACAAAAGGTATTTATGGGTAATACATGGGGAGTCGGGGTTTCAAAAGTACCATATATATTCGAGTATAAGCCGAGAATTTCAGCCCATTTTTTTTAGGCTGAAAGTCCCCCTCTCGGCTTATACTCGAGTCATTCCCAGGATTCGGCAGGGGAGGGGGAGCAGCAGCTGTCTTGCTATACTCACCTTTCCCGTTCCACCGCTGAGTCCCGCTGTGTCGTCTGCGTCCTCTGCACTGACTGTTCAGGCAGAGGGCGGCGCGCACACTAATCGCGCCTCTGACCTGAGCGTCACTGCAGAGGATGCGTTAGACGGAGCGGTGCCGACGGTGGAACGGGGGACAGGTGAATATGCCCCCGCTATGCTCACCTGCTCCTGGTGCGGTCCCTGGTTCTCCGGGTGCTGACAGCTTATTCCAGCAATGAGCAGTCACATGGTACCTCTCATTACAGTAATGAATATGGACCTGACTCCACTCCCATAGGGGTTGAGCCGCATATTCATTACTGTAATGAGCGGTACCATGTGACCGCTCATTGCTGGAATAAGCTGTCAGCGCCTGGAGAACCAGGGACCGCGCCAGGAGCAGGTGAGCATAGCGGGGGCATATTCACCTGTCCCCCGTTCCACCGTCGGCACCGCTCCGTCTTCCGCATCCTCTGCAGTGACGCTCAGGTCAGAGGCGCGATTAGTGTGCGCGCCGCCCTCTGCCTGAACAGTCAGTGCAGAGGACGCAGACGACACAGCGGGACTCAGTGGTGGAACAGGAAAGGTGAGTATAGCAAGTGCTGGGGGCCTGAGTGACGAAAGGTGAGTATGTCATTTTTTTTTTTCTGCAGCAACAGCATATGGGGCAATTATCTCTATGGAGCATCTTATGGGGCCATGTGCAGCGTTATATGGGGCAAATATTTCTATGGAGCATCTTATGGGGTCATAATCCGCATTTGTGCAGCATTATATGGGGCATATTTTAATATGGAGCATCTTATGGGGCCCATCATGAACTGTATGAAGCATTATATGGTGTGTATTTTGTATGGAGCATCTTATGGGGCCCATCATAAACTTTATGGAGCATTATATGGGGCATATTTTAATATGGAGCATCTTACGGGGCCCATCATGAACTTTATGGAGCATTATTGTGGGGCTCCTGATTCAATATGGATATTCAAAAACACTTAACCTACTGATGTCTCAATTAATTTTACTTTTATTGGTATCTATTTTTATTTTTGACATTTACCGGTAGCTGCTGCATTTTCCACCCTAGGTTCGAGTCATTAAGTTTTCCCAATTTTTTTGTGGCAAAATTAGGGGGGTCGGCTTATACTCGAGTATATACGCCGTATATACTCGAGTATAAGCCGAGATTTTCAGCCCAAATTTTTGGGCTGAAAGTGCCCCCCTCGGCTTATACTCGAGTCACGGTAGCGCTGGGGTCGGCGGGTGAGGGGCTGAGGGCGCTGGGGTATACTTACCTAGTCCCAGCGATCCTCGCGCTGTCCCTGCCGTCCCACGGGCTTCGGCGCTGCAGCTTCTTCCTCTCTTCAGCGGTCACGTGGGACCGCTCATTACAGAAATGAATAAGCGGCTCCACCTCCCATAGGGGCGGAGCCGCTTATTCATTTCTCTAATCAGCGGTGCCGGTGACCGCTGATAGAGAAAGAAGCTGCGGCACCGAAGACCAGGCAGAGGGACAGCGCGAGGATCGCCAGGACTAGGTGAGTATGTTATATTCACCTGTCCACGTTCCAGCCGCCGGGCGTCGCTCCATCTTCCCGGCGTCTCCATCTTCCCGGCGTCTGCACTCTGACTGTTCAGGTCAAAGGGCGCGATGACGCATACAGTGTGCGCGGCGCCCTCTGCCTGATCAGTCAGAGCAGAGACGCCGGGAAGATGGAGACGCCGGGAGCTGCAATCAAGGGAGGTGAGTATGTGTTTTTTTTTTTTTATTGCAGCAGTAGCAGCGGCAGAACAGATTAATGTGGAGCATCTATGGGGCACAATGAACGGTGCAGAGCACCGTATATGGAGCACATCTATGGGGCACAATGAACGGTGCAGAGCACCGTATATGGAGTACATCTATGGGGCACAGTGAACGGTGCAGAGCACCGTATATGGAGCACATCTATGGGGCACAGTGAACGGTGCAGAGCACCGTATATGGAGCACATCTATGGGGCACAGTGAACGGTGCAGAGCACCGTATATGGAGCACATCTATGGGGCACAGTGAACGGTGCAGAGCACCGTATATGGAGCACATCTATGGGGCACAGTGAACGGTGCAGAGCACCGTATATGGAGCACATCTATGGGGCACAGTGAACGGTGCAGAGCACCGTATATGGAGCACATCTATGGGGCACAGTGAACGGTGCAGAGCACCGTATATGGAGCACATCTATGGGGCACAGTGAACGGTGCAGAGCACCGTATATGGAGCACATCTATGGGGCACAGTGAACGGTGCAGAGCACCGTATATGGAGCACATCTATGGGGCACAGTGAACGGTGCAGAGCACCGTATATGGAGCACATCTATGGGGCACAGTGAACGGTGCAGAGTGTTATGGCTGGCAATCAGGCAACACAGCGTGCAGTAATCAGCGCACATACAGAGATCTGGCAATAACCAAAAACAATAGGACGAGCTCTGAGACGTGGAATCTCTGTAAACTGCAGTACCTGATCTATCCTCACACAACTGTAAGCAGCAGTGGATTGCGCCTAACAACTACCTATGCAACTCGGCACTGCCTGAGGAGCTGACTAGCCTGAAGATAGAAATACAAGCCTGACTTACCTCAGAGAAATACCCCAAAGGAATAGGCAGCCCCCCACACATAATGACTGTTAGCAAGATGAAAAGACAAACGTAGGAATGAAATAGATTCAGCAAAGTGAGGCCCGATATTCTAGACAGAGCGAGGATAGCAAAGAGAACTATGCAGTCTACAAAAAACCCTAAAACGAAAACCACGCAAAGGGGCAAAAAGACCCACCGTGCCGAACTAACAGCACGGCGGTGCACCCCTTTGCTTCTCAGAGCTTCCAGCAAAAGATAATAGCAAGCTGGACAGAAAAAACAGTAAACAAACTAGAAGCACTTATCTAGCAGAGCAGCAGGCCCAAGGAAAGATGCAGTAGCTCAGATCCAACACTGGAACATTGACAAGGAGCAAGGAAGACAGACTCAGGTGGAGCTAAATAGCAAGGCAGCCAACGAGCTCACCAAAACACCTGAGGGAGGAAGCCCAGAGACTGCAATACCACTTGTGACCACAGAAGTGAACTCAGCCACAGAATTCACAACAGCAGAACACCGTATATGGAGCACATCTGTGGGGCACAGTGAACAGTGCAGAGCACCGTATATGGAGCACATCTATGGGGCACAGTGAACGGTGCAGAGCACCGTATATGGAGCACATCTATGGGGCACAGTGAACGGTGCAGAGCACCGTATATGGAGCACATCTATGGGGCACAGTGAACGGTGCAGAGCACCGTATATGGAGCACATCTATGGGGCACAGTGAACGGTGCAGAGCACCGTATATGGCACATCTATGGGGCACAGTGAACGGTGCAGAGCACCGTATATGGAGCACATCTATGGGGCACAGTGAACGGTGCAGAGCACCGTATATGGCACATCTATGGGGCACAGTGAACGGTGCAGAGCACCGTATATGGAGCACATCTATGGGGCACAGTGAACGGTGCAGAGCACCGTATATGGCACATCTATGGGGCACAGTGAACGGTGCAGAGCACCGTATATGGCACATCTATGGGGCACAGTGAACGGTGCAGAGCACCGTATATGGAGCACATCTATGGGGCACAGTGAACGGTGCAGAGCACCGTATATGGCACAGCTATGGGGCACAATGAACGGTGCAGAGCACCGTATATGGCACACCTATGGGGCACAGTGAACGGTGCAGAGCACCGTATATGGCACACCTATGGGGCACAGTGAACGGTGCAGAGCATCGTATATGGCACACCTATGGGGCACAGTGAACGGTGCAGAGCATCGTATATGGCACACCTATGGGGCACAGTGAACGGTGCAGAGCACCGTATATGGCACAGCTATGGGGCACAGTGAACGGTGCAGAGCACTATATGGCACAGCTATGGGGAAATAATTATCTATTTTTATTTTTGAAATTCACCGGTAAATGCTGCATTTCCACCCTAGGCTTATACTCGAGTCAATAAGTTTTCCCAGTTTTTTGTGGCAAAATTAGGGGGGTCGGCTTATACTCGGGTCGGCTTATACTCGAGTATATACGGTATATAACATTTACCTTACGGTCGCCTTACATTATCAGGTCTTTTCATTTCGTTAGAAGTTTTAAAAATTGGTGATCTATTCAATTTAGAAGTGACTTGGAGGGTCGGGGGACTGGTATCTAGCAAAAAAAACCAAAAGTGATAACCTTTATTTTAAAAAAGACCCCTCAACATATTAAAAACTGCTGTCGGGTAGCTTATTAACCCTTCCGGTGCTTTTCGGTAATTAACACAAAGTGGACTGACTGGAAAGAAAAATGTTGTTCTTCCCACTAAAATGTTGCTAACATTTTTACAGGCCACTGTAGTTGACGCAGACTCCTTGCACTACAACGGCAACCATCAGGACCACAGAATCATGATGTCAGGGTGCTGATGGGGTTAAAGAGGGAGCCCCCAAAATATGCTTACTATCCAGAGACTGTTGTCACAATTGACATTAGCATCTAAGCGGTTAAACTACCATGGCCGGTGCTAATGCCGATTGTGGCTGATGTTGGCAGCAGGATGTTGGCTGTAGTGTACAGCTGACTGCTGCTGCATTTTCATGTGTCGGGGGACGCTATTCACTTCTATGTCAGGTTAGGAAATGGATGTATTGGTGGTCACTAAGGGTCCTCCTCCCAACTCTATCAACTTTCTGTAGCCACTTTTTAAAAGTCTAAAACGTTGCAGAAACTGCCTGAAACACAAAGTTTTTTTTTTTTTACCCCAAACTGGTTTCTTGTATTTGTGGCTGCAGTCAGCAGTTCAGGGATTTTTCTTTTTGCCATTTTGCCCATTTTGGAGCAGCAACTTTGGCTTCACTGCCCCTAAACCCACATACAAAAATTACAGGAGTTTTCCACTTTCAAAAAAGACCAGAGCTCAAATTATTTGTGTACTTGTAAAATGAGAAATACAGAGTTCTCGCCCTCCCCAGGTCCAGTGCTGGCTCTCTACCTCTGCTCAGGTGTCTATGTATTGGCTGCAGCAGTGAAGCAACAACTACAGCGTTCATCGTGATTGCAGTCGATCTTAGATCAGCAGCTGATGTCACCCACATCAGTAAGGCTACTTTCACACTAGCGTCGGATTTAGCCCGTCGCATTGCGTCGAGCCGAGATTCCGACGCTAGCGCTTGTTCCGCACAACGGGTACAGCGGATGCATTTCTCCGGCGCATCCGCTGCCCCATTGTGAGGTGCGGGAAGGTGGGGGCAGAGTTCCGGCCGCGCATGCACATTTAACGTTTTTTGCTCCAGGCAGTCCGCCACAACACGGCGCAACCGTCGCAAGACGGTTGCGACGTGTGTCAATACGTCGGTAATGTAACTCTATGGGGCAAAAACGCATCCTGCAAACAACTTTGCAGGATGCGTTTTTTTTCCCCTAAACGACGCATTGCGATGTATTAAAAAAAACGCCAGTGTGAAAGTAGCCTAAATGTGCACCGCACCGCTGCAGCCAATACAAGAGGGAATAGAGAGACGGCGCTGCACCGCCGTAGGGTGAGTTTGTTGTTTGCAATCATTGGGGCATACGTTTGGTTTTTTAAATATGGGAAATTCTTTAATATATTGGCATAAAATATAACAAGATAAAAACAAAACCATAATTGTTCTGTCCTCACTAGCTGAGGCAGGCTCATACGTAGCTATACAGTCAGCTAAACCGCTATACCGGGGTCCAATAAGGAGACTGTGGTTGAGTCTGTGCTTTATTAAACGTAGTGGTATATTGATGCGGTGAAACTGTGAACAATGATATACATAGAATCAGTGCATGGCATAGAACAGATACATAATACACATGATATACATTATGCATAACATTTAGAAAGCTAGTAACTGAACTGGGAGTACAACTGGCTAGGCTAGGCTAATATGGAGCAGAAATATCTACAGAAAGCATAAAGACATACCGGCAATGCAATCGCAAGGGGGATGAAGTGAAGCGTCTTTCCTTGAAGGCAAACTGAAGAAAGTGAAAGGAAAAATGGAGGGAAATGGAGGCTGAGCTACCATAATGCATTGCAAAGGAGGAGGAGAATCAGACATGGATAATACAAAAACAGAAAAATCGAACTGCCAACATAACTCTGACCGCTAGAGGGAGCCAAAGCATCACAAACAAATAAAGGTATAAATATATCCATACTGAGAAACCTGCAATTATGCAAAGAGATAATCAGGGTAACAATATTAGATGGCGGAGACAGAACAATAATGATGTATTGTTGGCAGCCCCATCAAATCAGCAGTAGCCAAAAGAACGTGCATTTCACCACTTGGTCGTCCTTTTATTATAGGCATCAAAAGACTCTAAAGGATTAAACAAAAAAAACTTCAAGGTTATGTTCGCATGCAGCGTTTTCTGCAGTTTTTTTTTTTTTTTTTTAAGATGCAAACTAAAACAGCTTTTTACATTAGCAACAAAACTTATGAGATTTTAGGAAGCTCATGCAAACGTTTGTTTCTTTTTTTTGGGGGGGAGGGGGGTTTGTTTGTTTCTGACTGAATTTCTGTAATCTGAAGCATGTCCATTCTTTCACCGTTGTTTTACCCATAGAAATCAATGAGAACACAATGGTTTTTCTCTGCATTTTTAGTGAATAACATTATTTTTATGCATATTTAATAGACAAGGCACACATGTAATCAGCAACCATAAAAAGCTAAAAAACAGACGTATTTATGTATTTATTTAAAAGAGAACAGATTTTGGTTGCAGGAAAAAAAAATGCTGCAAATAACATTGTGTGTGAACATAGCCTTATATAATACGTGTGAACATTAATAACACGGATGGAATAGAATAACACGGGCAATGGCCGGTATCTGCAGCTTTGGGCAATGTCCCTCTTTGTTCTGCCTGTAACTGCAGTTAACGCTGTTCTTGGCTTGATACTTGGATTTAATTGGAATTTTCCAAAAGTGTCTTACATAACTATGGTGTGGTTTAAAAGCGTAATTTTCAGACACAAGCTCAATATACCGTAGATCAGAGATATCCGGGCTGCAGCTCCACAGAGACGCACAGAGAATTGGGGAACCCGACAGATGTGGTCGTTTTTGTTTTTTTTTCTTCCGTTTCTTCTCTGAGGTCATTGATTGCACAATTTACAGATTCCTAGAATGACCGATCTGCGTCACTCTGTTAATATAACAATGACATCAGAAAATATCGTTCCATTAATGCCATCAGATAATTGATTTGTGCATATTTATATAGTGATCTATGGGGGGGCTTGTCCAGTTATTCTGGGATGATCAGTCGAACACACACTTTTTTTTTTTTTTTTTTTAATTGTTCTCTCTTTTTGCCTGTGTCAAGGAAAAGCTCATCCGATCGCACGTATATAGTCATCGTGGCATAAACCTGCCAGCTTGTGTGGTCCCTATCTACCTAGTCAGCCCCCTCCGGATTGATCAGTATTAATCTACCAATTAATGTTTGACACTTCTCACAATCATAATTCTTTTTTCTTTTTACTAGCTATTGCTGTTCTGTTCCCATATGATTAGGAATAATTCTTTAGAGTTTTGCCATATGGTCACTTGTTATGTTCTCCTGTTCCTGTCATCAAACCCCAATGTGCTCCAAAAATGCTGCGCAAATGGATGTTAATGGCCTAACGCCACCTATGTGGGATTATATTCCCTTCTTCCTCTGCATTAGTGGGAAATGAACTTATGTCTGACTTTCCCTTCATTCTTTAAGAATATAACAGAGATGTCAACCTTATCTTTCTCCTTAAAGGATTTTTTTCTTCTATGCGCCAAGAAAATAAAAAAGTAATGGCCAACCCCTTTTTACTGACTATTTGAAGGGAGACCGTTCCACTACCTGCATTGATTTCTGTAGATATAATATGTGACTTACATGGATGTCACTTATGCCTTCACAGGTGATACTTGGTTTACACTCGCTAATTCATAGTGTGATCTGATCACGGTTTCTTTTCTCACTCCATCAGGTGAAAAAGGAGGTTGGAGATATCACTATCTTAATTAATAACGCAGGCATTGTGACCGGAAAGAAGTTTATCGATTCTCCTGATGCCCTCGTGGAGAAAACCATGCAAGTGAACACAATGGCACATTTCTGGGTAACTTTGGTTTGAGCATCTAAGTGTTTTGTAAAGATGTGTACCGTATACGCCATAGCTGCAGCTTATATTTATATGTATTTTTAGTCCCATATTTTCAAGGATACTGCCCTCAATCAATCATTAGATTCAGTTATCAGTACAATCTCTATACTGATGACATCCAATTGTACACATCGTCTCCTGACATCACCCCTGCATTACTACAAAATACTACTGATTGTCTATCCGCCATCTCTAACATCACGTCCTTTCTGAATCTAAGAATACGCTCACACGGGCATTGATTCTCGCGTTCGAGCGAATCCAGTCGTTTATGCTAATCGTACTCTGCTCTAAATTCTGTCCTTTTGATCCAACTGTGATCCGATTGTTGCGCATGAGGGAATCGCAGCACTCGTGTGGAGAAGATGGAAAATGTGATTTATCCATTGTCTCTGAGCGTACATCAGACTGCACTCGGATGGCATCTGAGTGCAATTTGATGTTTCACTTGCACCCATAGACTTGTTTGGGTGCGTGTGATCCGAATATCCAAGCCACTCGCATCATGCTGCTATTGTTTTCTCATGACAAATGACAAAACCGCAGATCTGCACTGCCCCAAAATATAACATTGCTATCCGATAAAATCTGATGCAACTCTGCCGTGTTATACGGTAGCGTGAGCATACCCTAAAACTGAATCTGTCAAAAACTGAACTCCCCGTGTTTTCTTTCCTTTACTAGTTTACCTAAACCCAATATTGCCATTTCCGTGTGTGGTTCTAGCATTACTCCCCAGCAGAATGCCCGCTGTCTTGGGGTCATATTTGATTCAGATCTTTCCTTCACTCGCTCGCTCATGTCACCTACACCTCAAAAACATGTTAACCCCTTCATGACCCAGCCTATTTTGACCTTAAAGACCTTGCCGTTTTTTGCAATTCTGACCAGTGTCCCTTTATGAGGTAATAACTCAGGAACGCTTCATCGAATCCTAGCGGTTCTGAGATTGTTTTTTCGTGACATATTGGGCTTCATGTTAGTTGTAAATTTAGGTCGATAATTTTTGCATTTATTTGTGAAAAAAATGGAAATTTGGCTAAAATTTTGAAAATTTTGCAATTTTCAAATTTTGAATTTTTATTCTGTTAAACGAGAGAGTTATGTGACACAAAATAGTTAATAAATAACATTACCCACATGTCTTCTTTACATCAGCACAATTTTGGAACCAAATTTCTTTTGCTAGGAAGTTATAAGGGTTAAAATTTGACCAGCGATTTATCATTTTTACAGCAAAATTTACAAAACCATTTTTTTTAGGGACCTCCTCACATTTGAAGTAAGTTTGAGGGGTCTATATGAGAGAAAATACCCAAAAGTGACACCATTCTAAAAACTGCACCCCTCAAGGTACTCAAAACCACATTCAAGAAGTTTATTAACCCTTCAGGTGCTTCACAGCAGCAGAAGCAACATGGAAGGAAAAAATGAACATTTAACTTTTTAGTCACAAAAATGATGTTTTAGCAACAATTTTTTTTATTTTCCCAAGGGTAAAAAGAGAAACTGGACACCAAAAGTTATTGTACAATTTGTCCTGAGTACACCGATACCCCATATGTGGGGGGAACCACTGTTTGGGCGCACGACAGGGCTCGGAAGGGAAGGTGCGCCATTTGACTTTTTCAATGAAAAATTGGCTCCAACCTTTAGCGGACACCATGTCGTGTTTGGAGAGCCCCTGTGTGCCTAAACATTGGAGCTCCCCCACAAGTGACCCCATTTTGGAAACTAGACCCCCCAAGGAGCTTATCTACATGCATAGTGAGCACGTTGAACCCCCAGGTGCTTCACAAATTGATCTGTAAAAATGAAAAAGTACTTTTTTTTCACAATTTCTTTTAGCCTCAATTTTTTCATTTTCACATGGGTAACAGGATAAAATGGATCCTAAAATGTGTTGGGCAATTTCTCCTGAGTACACCGATACCTCATATGTGGTCACAAACCACTGTTTGTGCACACGGCAAGGCTCGGAAGGGAAGGAGCGCCATTTGACTTTTGAATGAAAAATTAGCTCCAACCATTAGCGGATACCATGTCCCGTTTGGAGAGCCCCAGTGTGCCTAAACATTGGAGCTTCCCCACATGTGACCCCATTTTGGAAACTAGACCCCCCAAGGAACTTATCTAGATGCATAGTGAGCACTTTGAACCCCCAGGTGCTTCACAAATTGATCCATAAAAATGAAAAAGTACTTTTTTTTTTTCCAAAAAATTTCTTTTAGCCTCAATTTGTTCATTTCCACATGGGCAACAGGATAAATGGATCCTAAAATGTATTGGGCAATTTCTCCTGAGTACACTGATACCTCACATGTGGGGGTAAACCACTGTTTGGGCACACGGTAGGGCTCAGAAGGGAAGGAGCGCCATTTGACTTTTTGAATGAAAAATTAGCTCCAATCGTTAGCTGACACCATGTCGCGTTTGGAGTGCCCCTGTGTGCCTAAACATTGGAGCTTCCCCACATGTGACCCCATTTTGGAAACTAGACCTCCCAAGGAACTAATCTAGATGTGTGGTGACCACTTTAAACCCTCAAGTGCTTCACAGAAGTTTATAACACAGAGCGTTATTCTTTCCTCAAAAATTATTTTTTAGGCCACAATTTTTTATTTTCACAAGAGTAACCGGAGAAATTGGACCTGAAAAGCTGTTGTCCAGTTTGTCCTGAGTACGCTGATACCCCATATGTGGGGGGGAACCACTGTTTGGGCACACGTCGGGGCTCGGAAGGGAAGTAGTGACTTTTGAAATGCAGACTTGGTCTGCGGGCGTCACATTGCGTTTGCAGAGCCCCTGATGTGCCTAAACAGTAGAAACCCCCACAAGTGACCCCTCTTTGGAAACTAGACCCCCCAAGGAACTTATCTAGATATGTGGTGAGCACTTTGAACCCCCAAGTGCTTCACAGAAGTTTACAACGCAGAGCCGTGAAAATAAAAAATAATTTTTCTTTCCTCAAAAATTGTTTTAGCAAGCAATTTTTTAATTGCCAAGTTTGTCCTGAGTATGCTGGTACCCAATATGTGGGGGTAAACCACTGTTTGGGCGCACGTCGGGGCTCAGAAGGGAGGGAGCACCATTTGACTTTTTGATTGCGTTTGGAGACCCCTGATGTGCCTAAACAGTGGAAACCCATCAATTATAACTCCAACACTAACCCCAACACACCCCTAACCCTAATCCCAACTCTAGCCATAACCCTAACCCCAACACACCCCTAACCACAACCCTAACCCCAACACACCCCAGACCCTAATCCCAACCCTAACCCCAACACACCCATAACCCTAACCACAGCCTAATCTTAACCCTATTTCCAACCCTAGCCCTAATTCTAACCCGAACCCTAAGGCCATGGGCCCACGTTGCAGATTTGTTTGAGATTTTTCCGCACCATTTTTGAAAAATACGCTGGTAAAAGGCACTGCATGTTACCTGCGGATTTACGGTGGATTTCCAGTGTTTTTTGTGCGGATTTCACCTGTGGATTCCTATTGAGGAACAGGTGTAAAACGCTGCGGAATCCGCACAAAGAATTGACATGCTGCGGATAATACAACACGGCGTTTCCGCGCGATATTTTCCACACTATGGGCACAGCGGATTTGGTTTTCCATAGGTTTACATGGTACTGTAAACCTGATGGAAAACTGCTACAAATCCGCTGCAGATCCGCAGCCAAATCCGCACCGTGTGCACAAAGCCTAATTCTAACCCTAACCCTAGTTCTAACCCGAATTCTAGCCGTAACCCTAACCCTAAGGCCAGGTTCACATTGCGCTAGCAGCAGCCCGTTCAGCACATACGCTAACGGGCTGCTGCTAGAGCAAGTGCCGACGTTTGCATCGTGCTAGCGCAGATAGAGCTAGAAGATGCTCTATCTGCGCTAGCAGTGACTGACCCAGAAACGCTGCAGCCCACGTCTCCGGGTCCGTCACTCAATTGTCACTCATTGTGGGCATGCGCTAGTGATGCGTCCGACATTGCTGTCAATGGCGGCCGTAACGGACTACATTACACCGCGTTTATGCCGTGGTGTAACCTAGTCCGTCTAACGGACTGCTTAGACGCAGTGTGAACTAGCCCTAACCCTAGTGGGGCAAAGAGAAAAAAAATGGGGGGAGGTGAAGCCAGCCCCCCTGGGCTAAAGTACTGCGTCACAGGTCGGATTGGCACAGGTTTTCATGACGCATACCATACGGTGCGTCAAAGGTCGGGAAGGGGTTAGAATTCGACCTTCTCTTATATTTGACTCTCCAAAAACTTACAGTAGCTTTTATTCATTCTCGTCTGGACTATTGCAACTCTCTACTAATCGGTCTCCCTCTTACCAAACTCTCTCCTCTCCCATCAGTTCTGAATGCGGCAGCCAGGATCATATTCCTTTCCAACTATTACACCGATGCCTCTACTTTGTCTATCACCCTACCAGTGTCCTCCATGCTGCTAATGACCTAAGGCTAACATCCTCAATAATCCGAGCCTCCCACTCCCGTCTCCAAGACTTCTCAAGAACTGCATCACTTCTCTGGAATGTACTACCCAGGACAATTCTATTAATAGTGGTATAATGATGATTATTATTTATGTTTCCCCTTTTGAGGGCAGACAGGGCTTAAGGGGACCCCATTCTTTTAGGTGGAAGACCTGGAATTAGATGCGTCACTATATCTAACATTTATGACATACCGTATTTTGCAGATTATAAGTCGCACCCCAAATTTTGAGGAGAAAAATAGGGGAAAAAAACCTTTTTTAATAAAACAGTGGTGCTTTTTATAATCCATGCGTCTTATTGCTTACCATGGGTGGTGGCTGCGGTGAAGCAGGGTCCCAGGGTCACTGCTGGAGGAGGCAAGAGTGAAGCGTGGCTGCAGGCTTGGATGAGGGGATGTTCGGATGGAGATCTCGGCGTCAAGATCTCGGGAGATGAGATCTCAGTGCTGAAATCTCATCTCCTGAGATCTTGGCACTGAGATCTCCATCTGCGTATGTGCCGCCCCCGGCCGGCAGCCATTTTCCCAGAGTCCAATCCACAGCATATTAAATCACTGCTGGAGCTCTGAGCTTTCACAAGATGTCGGCAGAGCCCCCGCAGCACCTGACCCCCGCAGTGGTGTGCCATACCGCACAGCCGAACACCCCCTCATCCCCAGCCTGTGGCCGGTAAGGTATATCCGCATTATAAGATGCACCATTTTCCCCAAAAATTTTGAGGGGCAAAAGTGAGTCTTATTATCCAAAAAATAGGTATATACTTTCAGTATGCCCCAAATAGTATTACTCTAGCTACAGTGTTAGAAATGCTCCACCGAGGCCACATTTCTGGCTCACATCAACAAAACACAGATTTTGGGTTAAGTTTTCTTTTAAAAGTTCTTATTCTGTCTTTTCATAAGAACATCTTGTATTCAATATCCATTGTCTGACTTTTATGTTTTTCATTTCTTTTAATAAAACCGCTCAGATTTACAGGATTTTCTAAATTACATTTTGTGTTGTGTTCCATGGAAACAGCCATTGGGAATGATCAAGTGAACACATTTTCTTAGTCAGAATCGTTACACAGACATTACTTTTTTATCCTGCTCCTTATACTGTATTCTTATAAAAAAAAAATTCTGAGATTTTTTTTTTCCCTCTGGCAATGTAGATACTCAAAAACCTAGACCACCATAATAATTTCTTGCTCTACCTAATTCTAGATGTGCAGTTTTTTGTGTCTAAAATGCTTTTGATTTCAGGTATAATCTTTTAATATATTAGTGGGGAAAAAATATATGTTTCTTTACTTACAGACTTATAAAGCTTTTCTTCCTGCAATGATGGCCTCCAATCATGGCCATCTTGTGAGCATTGCAAGTTCTGCTGGACTGATTGGAGTCAATGGACTAGCAGGTGAGAAATGTCTGAAAGGGTTGTACACCTTAACGGGGTTACATCACTCTGGGCTCAATAAGTTTAAGAAATTAAAATAAAGGAGGGAAGGTGGGTCAATGGTTGGTGTCCTCACATGATGCCAATCAGTGGTCACTGTGACGGGGTGTACGGCAGAGCAAGAAGGGACAACATGCCGAGGGATGATTCAACAGATTTATTATCAAGAACGCTGGAACAACACATGCAGGTAGATCTACAGAGTCCACAATTAGTCCAACAGAACAGGTTCGGGGGCACCTCCCGATAATCCTTGTGCCAGGTAACAAAGCAATAGTCCACAATTAGTCCAATGGAACAGGTTTGGGGGCACCTCCCGATAATCCTTGTGCCAGCTAACAAAGCAATAGTCCACACGAGTCCAAGGGATCCCAAAACAATCTCACGAACGACGAGATATGTCCTCAGCTCAAGTCTCGCCCCATTCGCTTCACAGATGGACATGGGGTCTTGCCTCAGCTAAGAATCCCCACTCCTTCTCCTTCAAGGATCAACTCACATCTGATCTCAAAATAAGAATGGATTGTCTGAGCTCCTGGAATCCGCCCATGAAGGGGGTAGGGGTTACACCTTCTATCCAATGGTTGGGTCCACCAGAAGATTCTAGACTGGTGGGCTCCAGGCAGTCTATGTAGTATGTACATTTGACTAGCCACCTGCTGTGAGGAAGAATTGCTATTTCTCCACTAGTGATGTTGACAAAGCTTAATTACATTATAGCTTAGAGCTGCAAGTATTGGGGGAAGGAGACATATTGTTACAGGTGAACTCCCAGCACATACATAAATTACAGCTAATAGAAACCAGAGAACAGTTACCTACATCAAATGGCATATTATTCAAATACAGGACAGGGCAAAAGTACATATCATGACAATCCCTTCCCCTCCCCATTTGTGTACGTACCAGGGACCTCTACAGGTCGCTGGTTAAGTACACACAGGCAGAGCGTAACTTACATGTGGCTTCATGCAGCCACGAATTGGCATCGTAGCTCTCCCACATCATTGCCCAGGAGAACATCTGCAGGCAGACCACCCATCACCCCAACCACACATCGCTTGACCCCAAAACCAAAGTTCAGATCCACAGTGGCTGTGGGAATAGTCCTCCATTGTCCACCAGCCAGTTCAATGACAATCCCAGGTCCTCGATGGATTGCCTCAGGCCGAACCACTCGGGGATCAGCCAGTGTGAGGAAAGCCCCTGAGTCACAAAATCCAATAAGTCTCTGTCCATCCAGCACGACCTCCTGCAAGTGCTTACCTCGATGAGCAGAAGTCGTCATAGCTGCAGGTCGCACACCATAAACTCCTAGTGGTGCAACATGGGTGGGTGAGGCACTAGGCCAGTCCTCACGTAGTGGTGACACGTCGTCCTCCATGGCACTTGGGTGTACATAATTAATAATACGACTAGGTACATGATTAATCCTCATTTGAACAGCTGGGCAGGAGGCTTGCAGATGCCCCGGCTGTCCACATCGATAGCATCTCTGCTGGGTCTCACTCCATCCAAGGCGTCCTCTTGGGCGAGGGGTAAGGGAACCTGGAGGCCGGCTCCCACCTGAAGGTGCTGTAGGGGTTTGAGGACGACTTCTCCATGAGCTGGCTGGGCATGAGGCCTGCAGATGCCCCAGATGTCCACAACCATAACACCTGCGCTCTGCTACTTCCTCTCCTCGTCGTATTCCAGAAAACGCAGTAGAAGCAACTGGAGGCACATTTACACGGGTATCAGCATGAGGTGGGGGCTTAGAGGAACGGGGAACAATGGGGACAGAAGAACAGGGGGCCACCGGTGTTGTGGAGCTGGTAGGCCTCTCTCCATCCTCCAACAGAACCCTCCACTGAGGCTTGATGGTGAGAGCCTCATCAGCTAGAGCTGCAGCTTCCTCCACAGTGGCTGGTCTCCTCTCACGCACCCATTCCCGGATCTCAGCAGGGCACTTGAAGTAAAACTGCTCTTTTAGGATAACCTGGAGGAAGGTCTCCCAGGTTAAGGCCTCATCTGCCTCCAGCCAGCGATGACATATCTGTTTGAGTCTGTGGGCATACATCTTGAAAGACACTTCCTCATCACAGGCTAAAGTACGGAACTGAGTCCTGTAAGTGTCTGGGGTAACAGCATAATGTTCTAGAATAGTCCGTTTAATCTCCGCATACTCACAGTTCCCCTGAGGGTCCATAGCTCTATAGGCTGCGGCAGCTCCACCCTCCAAGAGCCCCACCAGATGTCGGACTCGGTCCCTTTCCGGGACTTCCATTAATCGACACTGATGCTCA
The DNA here is from genome assembly GCF_032444005.1 of Ranitomeya imitator. Classification (NCBI taxonomy): domain Eukaryota; kingdom Metazoa; phylum Chordata; class Amphibia; order Anura; family Dendrobatidae; genus Ranitomeya; species Ranitomeya imitator. Next base: position 433,475,416 of record NC_091287.1, on the reverse strand, counting down.
AAGTCCTGGAAGAAGCCCTCAATGTCGCCTGCAGCCTCATAAAAAGGGCTTGAAGTCTTTGCGGGACACTCTGGGGAGTTCCCTCATGGTGGGTGCTGGGGTTACAGTGTGTCTGGAGCTTCTAGCTGCTTCCAAAGCGATCTGCCTCTCCAGCAATGCCATCTCCTGAGCTCTGTCCTCGGCTCTGTGAATGGCCTCCCTCTCCTCGGCTCTGAATGGCCTCCCTCTCCCTCTCCTCGGCTCTGTGAATGGCCTCCCTCTCCCTCTCTTGAGCTCGGTGAATGGCCTCTTTCTTATAGTCTATGGTGGCCTCTTCTCCCAGCAATGCCAACTCATCCTCGTACCACACAACCCACTGACTTTTTTGGGTATTTACCTCCAGCTGCAGTCTTTCCTCCATTTGCTGTGAGGGTCCTTCCTCAGCGTCATCTTGCAGGCGAACTCCTTCCAAAGCCTCAATAAGCTGCTCCTTGGAGAGTCCTTTAAAACGGACTCCTACTTCCCGGGCCTTTGATTGTAGGCTCCCCAAACTCCAGTTCTTGTACTCTGTGGTGCTGGTTCTCGATGTTGATGGACCGTTGTCCTCCATTCCTTCTGCTCTGGTCCCACTGCTTGCCACCAGTTTGTGACGGGGTGTACGGCAGAGCAAGAAGGGACAACAGGCCGAGTGATGATTCAACAGCTTTATTATCAAGAACGCTGGAACAACACATGCAGGTAGATCTACAGAGTCCACAATTAGTCCAACAGAACAGGTTCGGGGGCACCTCCCGATAATCCTTGTGCCAGGTAACAAAGCAATAGTCCACAATTAGTCCAATGGAACAGGTTTGGGGGCACCTCCCGATAATCCTTGTGCCAGCTAACAAAGCAATAGTCCACACGAGTCCAAGGGATCCCAAAACAATCTCACGAACGAAGAGATATGTCCTCAGCTCAAGTCTCGCCCCATTCGCTTCCGCAGTCACAGATGGACATGGGGTCTTGCCTCAGCTAAGAATCCCCACTCCTTCTCCTTCAAGGATCAACTCACATCTGATCTCAAAATAAGAATGGATTGTCTGAGCTCCTGGGATCCACCCATGAAGGGGGTAGGGGTTACACCTTCTATTCAATGGTTGGGTCCACCAGAAGATTCTAGACTGGTGGGCTCCAGGCAGTCTATGTAGTATGTACATTTGACTAGCCACCTGCTGTGAGGAAGAATGGCTATTTCTCCACTAGTGATGTTGACAAAGCTTAATTACATTATAGCTTAGAGCTGCAAGTATTGGGGGAAGGAGACATATTGTTACAGGTGAACTCCCAGCACATACATAAATTACAGCTAATAGAAACCAGACAACAGTTACCTACATCAAATGGCATATTATTCAAATACAGGACAGGGCAAAAGTACATATCATGACCGTCACTGATCTGCCGCCTTTTCCCCGGACACTTTCGCACTTGCAGAGCGCACGGCCCCGGATCTAATCACTGGACTTCTAATGAGAATGGTCCTCCCTCACTCTTAGAGACCAACAAGAAAGTGCACATGTTTGAGCACGTTTGATATTTTCCTGTCTGATGAAGGTCAATGTTATGACCGAAATGTTACAATGATATTCTGGAATTTGCATCTTCAATAAAAGAATTTCTTCTTCAAGCATACACATTTTGAGTGCCGTAACAATTTTTTTACACTGATCTGCCGCAGCCTTCACTTTTTCCTTCAAACAAGAGGAGAAATGTTTCTTCCTGTTCGGACAAAAATGTGAAGACTGACGATTGGTAATTCCTTCAACCGATGACAATCCCCCACAAGATGTTGGTGCCACAAAACTGGTAGGGTATATTACACCACCCTGGGCCCATTAAGTATGGGCAACCACTGTAACACTTTTTTAATAATGAGAAATACCGCGCTGCATGTGCCTGGAGAAAAATTTCCAATACTACCGTAACTGCTGTCATATAAACCACCTGGTGCACACCACCAGTATGCGTGCCAACCAAGTTGCCTTATAAATAATGATAAATGAGCAGCCCCTCCTTATATTGCGCCTATATATACTTTAATTCTGGTACACAATCTAATATATAAAGCTGAACATGTGTGTGTATGTCCGGGATTGGCATCTGCACCGTCGCAGCTACAGCCACAAAATTTTGCACAGTCACACGTCTGGACCCCAAGAGCGTCATAGGCTATGTTGTGAGGCGAAATTTTAACCCTACGCATTCCAATTCACCAAACAATTTTTCCCCAATCTACATAATGGGGAAAAAGTGAAAGGAAAAGTGTTGGAGGCAAATTGACAGCTTCCAGATGTGAACAAGGGGGACTTAAAGAATGAGAGCGATGGCACCAAAGAGTATATACCGTACAGTTGCTAAGGTGGGGCCCCGACATGGGATACTCACCACACACGGGGATATGAGCACACACACAAAATGCGCCACACACTACCACGTGCTTGAACACATATACCACCCTCAGCACACATTTCACCACACATACACAAACCTCGCCACATAAAAGTCGAAACACAGAAGTCGCCGCGCAAAACTCGCCACACGTGCAAAACTCACCTCATGGGAACCTCGCCATACGCAAAACTTGCACACGCGTAAAAATTGCCACATGCACAAAAGTTGCAACACATGCAAAAGTTGCCTCACACAAAACTTGCACATACTCAAAACGCACCACACATAAAACTCGCCACGCGCAAAACTTGCTGCACACAACTTGCTACACTAACATGTCACATGCAACTCGACACAAAAAGTTGCTACACGCATGTCGCCACACAAAACTCAACACACACAACTTGACACATGAAACTCGCCCTAAAACAAACAAGTCTGGTATTATCCTTCAAAAAAAAAAATCTGATTAATAAGCAGACAAACTACAAGAGCAACAACTGTACCATATAGGAAATACGGCAGCTGTCAGTCATATGACCTGTCTATTATATGTATGTGTGAGCTAATATATACTGCCAGGGGGAGGGCTTCCTGTTGGCTGGGGATTTATCAGGCTGCCAATTTAGCTTACAAATACTGAGGTAAAAATGCTGAGCAAATAACGTGTGAACGAGGTCTAATACAGGAGGAGATGACATACAGATATATACTATATACAGGAGGAGATGACACACAGGTATATACTATATACAGGAGGAGATGACACACAGATATTTACTATATACAGGAGGAGATGACACATATATACTATATACAGGGGAGATGACACACAGGTATATACTATATACAGGGGAGATGACACACATATATACTATATACAGGGGAGATGACACACAGGTATATACTATATACAGGAGGAGATGACACATATATACTATATACAGGAGGAGATGACATACAGGTATATACTATATACAGGAGGAGATGACACACACATATATACTATATACAGGAGGAGATGACACACATATATACTATATACAGGAGGAGATGACACACAGGTATATACTATATACAGGAGGAGATGACACACACATATATACTATATACAGGAGGAGATGACACAAAGGTATATACTATATACAGGAGGAGATGACATACAGGTATATAGTAGATACAGAAGAGATGACATACAGGTATATACTATTTACAGGAGGAGATGACATAGGTATATAGAGGAGGAGATGACATACAGCAGGTATATACTATTTACAGGGGAGATGACATACAGCTATATACTATATACAGGAGATGACATACAGGTGTATACTATATATAAGGGAGATGACAAACATGTATATACTGAGGGTAAAATGAGAGGTGTGAGGTGAAAATGAGAGGTATGAGGTGAAAGTTAAAAGGTGTGAGTGCAAAATGAGGAGTGAGGGAAAATAGTGGAGTGATCGGAAAATGACAGATGTGAGGTCGAAATGACCAGTGTTAGGGGGGAATGAGAGGAGTGAGGGGGAAAATGAGAGGTGTAAAGGAGAAAATGAGCGATGTGGGGGGGAAAATGAGGCGTGATGGGAAAATAAGAGAAGTGAGGTGCTATAACTAACCACAGATATTTACTATGCCCAGGCAACGCCGGGCTCTTCAGCTAGTATAGATATAAATGTAATAGATGCCTGTTTGCAGGTTTGCATACCTTCTAAATTCCAAGTGAGCCTTTTTCGTGGAAGGACTGACAGGTAAGTTTCCCCTTGTGTAAATAAGGTTTGTGGACGGCGTACAACGGATACCACGAGGAATGAACCTGCACCTGTCGGTGCTAGCTAGGGCAGGACAATTACCCGTGTGCTCCAGTGAGTGGGTGCGCACCTCCCGGTGCTTATAGCAGTAGACAGAGGGTCACCGCTGTTCCATGCAGAGCCAGAGACGTCCCTGGTTACACGGAAGAAGAATGGCCGACATTGACAAGCAGCATGTGACGTCACTTGCCTACGGCGCCTCGCTGAGGTCAACTAACCAATGCGTTTCAAAGTGTAACACACTCCTTGTAAAGCATGAAGGAGTGCGTTACACTTTGAAACGCGTTGGTTAGTTGGCCTCAGCGAGGCTCAGTAGGCCAGTCACACGCTGCTTGCCAGTGTCGGCCATTCTTCTTCCGTGCAACCAGGGACGCCACCGGCCAGGATGTCTCTGGCTCTGCACGGAACAGCGGTAACCAACCCTCTGTCTACTGCCATCAGCACCGGGAGGTGTGCGCCCACTCTCTGGAGCACACGGGTAATTGTCCTGCCCTAGCCAGCACCGACAGGTGCAGGTTCATTCCTCGTGGTATCCGTGGTACGCCGTCCACAACCCTTATTTACACAAGGGGAAATTTACCTGTCAATCCTTCCACGAATGAGGCTCACTTGGAATTTAGGAGGTATGCAAACCCGCAAACAGGCATCTATTACATTTATATCTATATTGTGTATCAGAATTAAAGTACGGTATATATAGGCGCAATATAAGGAGGGGCTGCTCATTTATCATTATTTATAAGGCAACTTGGTTGGCACGCACACTGGTGGTGTGCACCAGGTGGTTTATATGACAGCAGTTACGGTAGTATTGGAATTTTTTCTCCAGGCACATGTAGCGTGGTATTTCTCATTATTAATCTAGTTTACCTATTCTTTTTTGGCAGAACAGGCACAGCGTCTGTCTGATTTACCAGCAGCACTTGTGTGTTTTAAAGTTGTAGTGCCAGTGTATTTTATAAAGTTTTACCCTGTAACACTTTTGCTATTCACAGACATGGTTCCTAAGCATTGTTGTAACTAGTAAGGGATTTTTCGGTGGATGTCCTACTGTGATTTCTCGTTGAGGAAGCTGTAAAGGTGGCAATACTATGATCACTAAGGACGCAGTCAGATGGCCATCTAAATCGGACAGAGATCAGAATGCAATGCTCGAACTGGCCAGCAGCTCTCCTGACCCGGGCGTGACGCCTGCATAGAAATACATGAAGCTGTTACACTCAGTTCAGGAGAGCCGCTGGTAAATCCGTACACTGCATTCCGATCTCTGTCCGATTTTATATGGTCGTCTGAGTAATGTGACTATTACGGAGGTGAGATTGAACCCTGTTGTGACTAGTGAGGGTGAGCCGGTGTAACCTATTAAAGTGAAGGGCTCGCTCAGTGACTACCAAGGTGAGCTTTAATATGACTGCCTGGGGGGGCAGTTTATGAAGCCAGACAGATTTTTGGATACCGTGCTACTGTAGGCCTTACAATTGTCCAGGCTGTTTACATAAATTGTCAAAAACCGCTCCATATTACCTTTTTATAATTGCTTAAAAGGGACTGTCCGGTCACAAGATATTGATGGCCTATCCTGGGGATTAATAGTAGTAGTGGCTGGATGCAAACACATTGATCGGAGCTGCGCTACACTGCACCATTCACTCGCCACCACTAGATTCACTGTGAGCACATTCGCCGTCTGACGAGAGACTCTTCCATCATCGGCATCTGCTGTCACTGTTATCTGATGGGAGTAGTAGTCTCATCACCCCACGCCTGCTGACCTGTGGTAAGCGTTATACCACGGTTTACCGCTGCAGGTCACTCGGACATCATGACCCCGTAGCGCTCAGAACGACAGTCTTACTGGGGGTAGCGTTTCCGAAAATGACCTCCGTGCCGGTGTTTCCCAATTCCCATGCTGTCACACAGATTACAGTGTGAGAAACTCCATAGGAAGTATGTGAAAACACGAACAAAAACTCAGCAAAACCCGCAAACATTTTTATCAACTGCGTTTTTGCTGCAAATTTGACTGACTCAGTTGAAGTCAATGGGTGAAAAGCGCTGCGGAAAGAAACGCACTGCAAATACTTAAGGAAATTTTACTGATCTTGTGCACAACACTTCAGGATTGTCATTGATAAAATTGTATAATAATAATAATAATAATAATAAAGTAGCTTGCATAAGGATTCCATAGTGTCTTTGGCCCATTTCTACGTGGAGAAAACAGTGTGCACAACCTAATGCAGGTATGGATTACCCATCTGCTCCTATGTGCACTCATGGCCTGGATCAATATTCTTGGGGTAAAACTCTGCCTTCCTAGAGATTCAAGAGAATCTCTGTATTTTCATGGAAGATCTTATCAGTAAATTTGTGTTACCTGCAGACTGGTATTAGTTAAAAATGGTGATCTTTGAGATCATTGCAACTGATATCTTATCATGCAAAGTTATGTCAAGGCTAGAGTACATAAGCCACAAATGCAGGGCAAAGTGTATGATTGACTTGTCCTGTAAAACCTGTGACACTGGTTGTTTTACTCTTATCTCGTAGACGAATGTGATCAGATTTGACTGCATACCGTGTACATTATTAAAGCCTTTTAGCTGAGGCCCATGTAATTTATTTTGGAAATCCACATCTGAATGGCAGCATAGTCCTTTCTGAAAGATTCCCTGCCTAACCTTAAACTGAACATTTTAGACACACAGAACACTCCTTTTTAAATGTTAGATTCGTGCAGCTATTCTGATATATAAGTACAACAGCCTCCTCCGGTTCGGAAGAAATGAATAGATCAGTCATTTGCTTAACATGGTTGTCCACTACTACGGTATGATACTGATTACATATCCTCAAAATAGGTAATCAAAGAAGCACTCCCATGGAACGTTTTTGTGCCATAAACCTGTGTAAATGTGTACGTAAGTATAGTGATAAGTGCCATAATATACAGTACTTATTGATGCCATCTTCCCCAGTTTCCAGCTCCACTCTGATCCTTTTCTGGGTCAAGTGGCTGCAATTCCGACTCGCTGGATTACAATGGGCTTTGTGTGTGACCCAAAAGTCACTTTGCCCTATGGAGCTTGGTTCTGACACTTCATTGGCTTACACTGTAAAAGTGACATCAGGCTCACACACAGTCAGAATATAAGTCACGTGACTGAGAAGAGGAGCAGAGCGGCACTTGAAACCGAGGAAGACTGCGATCAGTAAGAACCGTATATGTGCCCACATAGCTGAAAGTATGCAGAATTTTCCTGAAGAAATCCAGACTCCCTTCGCAGGAAATCCGCTTGCTTTTTTTTTATCATGTTTTTTGCGCGGATTTTTAGCGTTTTTTTTCCCTATGGTCCAAATACAATTCTACAGCGGCAAATCTGCAGATTTTCCGCAAAATTAGTGAACCTGCTGCGTTTTTTTTCTGCCATGCTTAATGCTTAAAATAATGGGATGCTTAATGTATGCGTTTTTTAAAGCGTTTTAGCAGCTGAAATCCTCCGCAAAAATGCTAAAAATTCCGCAACGTGGGCACATAGCCTTACACAGGTTTAAGGCAGAGGTTTCATGGGAGTGCTTCTCGAACATCAGCATTCTGCTGCTATAAGCTGGGAGGTAAACCGTATATGGAGTAGAACACCACCGCTCCGTCACTGTTCAGTGGGTAGTGCAGACCAGCTTATATTTAATTCTCATTAGTTGGATGAACAAGAGCTGCTCTGCAGTACCCGGGAGCGCCCACTACGGTGTGACCAAGTAGAATCCTGACAGCATGCGTATTGCACATTTTTAGGATTCAATAAGCTGCATCCAGGAAGGCAGACAGCAGCACAATGATGGCTGGGGCTGAAAACCCCCTTTAACCCACTACTGCATTGGCCAATTTTCATTTTTGCTCTACCAAAATACTAAATAGGTTGTACGTGTGGTGTTTTATTTTCACAAAAGTACCAACATGGAAGTTGTAGGGGGAGAATTCAGTAGGCTCCTGGCTGTCGTGACAACTTAACAGTTCCCCTACAATCATGGCCACCCAAAACTGCATAATTCTATGATTGCACTCCTTAGGTTGATGGTGCCATGTAAAGGGTTAACCGCTACCGGCGCTAGCTTCAGTTGCTGCTGTCAGAGGTAAATGCCGGCTATGCAACACAGCAGACATCCTCAATGTGGACTGGTCTCAATACCTGTGCCCTGCTCCATACACAATTGCCCAATATGCGATGGACACATATGCCATGAACGGGTTAAGTGAGACTCCTGAGTTTTCGTGTTGCCAAACTAAATAGATTAGGGTCAATTGTATATATATTATTTTATTATTTCTATTTTGTATTGGGGTCTCAAATGTTGACATCTAACATATAACATGAGTCATCACGTTATTAAACTGGTCACAACCGTGGATGCCGTTTTCCAACACCATAGTAAAGGTAACTGCCATATGCGGTGTATGGTCAGACTAAGATTTCAAGCTGCAGAAACTTGTGCAGCACCAAAGTTTTTTGTTTTTGTTCTCTTCTGTGTCCATTTCTCCTAACTTTCCAATCTTTAGATCTCGCCCTGCACTTCTGTTTGCCTTGTATTAAAATACGGTATATGTAAATGTGTTCTCTTGCAGATTATTGTGCTAGTAAGTTTGCAGCCATTGGTTTTGCAGAATCTGTTGGGCTCGAAATGTTGGCTCTGGGAAAAACTGGCGTGAAGACCACAATTGTTTGCCCGTATTTTATTAACACTGGAATGTTTGACGGATGTTCTTCTAAGTATGTACTCTAAATAAGTGAATGTACAACATCAAATAATATACCTATGTATAGTGTCTTATTCAGAAAGCAATTCCTGACAGTTGTCAGTAACTACAAGACCACAAGGCAGTGGTTGAGATTAATCAATAAGACGAGGCGGATTAGTGGTACAAAAGAGCCTATTATGAAGAGACCAATATTGCTAGTAAATGTAATGAAATATTATCCGCCTCATGATGGCAGAGTATACCAACTCCCTTTCAGAAAGTACACCACCCAATTATGGCCAATACAGTCTTGAATTAAAACCTGTTTAGTGTGACATTAGAAGGCACAAGTCAATTTAGATCATGGACTTCTGACTGTTGTGTTCTGAGAATGGCGATGGCCTGACATCCAAAAACACAGGTACAATAAATTATACATATCTGTAGCACACTGTATTAAAGGGAACCTGTCACCTTCCATCAGGAAGGATATAATGGAACTAGAGAGAGTACAAAGGAGGGCAACAAAATTAATAAAGGGGATGGGAGAACTACAATACCCAGATAGATTAGCGAAATTAGGATTATTTAGTCTAGAAAAAAGACGACTGAGGGGCGATCTAATAACCATGTATAAGTATATAAGGGGACAATACAAATATCTCGCTGAGGATCTGTTTATACCAAGGAAGGTAACGGGCACAAGGGGGCATTCTTTGCATCTGGAGGAGAGAAGGTTTTTCCACCAACATAGAAGAGGATTCTTTACTGTTAGGGCAGTGAGAATCTGGAATTGCTTGCCTGAGGAGGTGGTGATGGCGAACTCAGTCGGGGGGTTCAAGAGAGGCCTGGATGTCTTCCTGGAGCAGAACAATATTGTATCATACAATTAGGTTCTGTAGAAGGACGTAGATCTGGGGACTTATTATGATGGAATATAGGCTGAACTGGATGGACAAATGTCTTTTTTCGGCCTTACTAACTATGTTACTATGTTACTATGTTTGACATATGAGATACAGCCATCACCTTTCAGGGCTTATATACAGCATTCTATGATGGTGTATATCTGTCTCCAACCCGACCTGAAAGGCAAGGAAAAACACATTTTATTATTCTCACGTGGGGGTCGGTCCGGTCCAAGGGTCTCTCTGGTCTTGGTCCAGCACCATCTTCCCTCTTGCTTTGTGTGGTTGACCCGTCCCTACGTTTTCAACAGTCTCCTCAGCGTCGCATTCCTGTGCAGTCGTATTTCTCTGTCCTGTTGAGGGCAGAGCAAAGTACTTACTGCAGTGCGCAGGTGCCAGGAAAGGTCAGAGAGGCCCGGCGCCTGCGGACTGCAGTACTTTGCCCTCAACAGGACAGAGAAGTACACGTGCGCAGGAGCATGATGGATCCAATGGCAACTGATGGGACATCCTTGGGGAATGAGATGTGCAAAACAGATTTGACATTGAATATTATTGGTGCATATAAGACCACATTGTGATTTGGGGATTAATGGTTTTGACTGTCTGTTAGCGGCAAGCATCCTATAGATGTACGAAGCTGGTCAACAAGAGGGCCATGCTCTTGGATGTCTCCATTGTTGTTGACTACATACTCTACAGTTCTCGTAGAATATCTAGCACATGGCCTCGGCTGAGCTCCGGAATCCATAACATTACACAGCTATGTACATTTCTGATGTATTTTTTGAAGGACTTCCCAGTAGAGTTATACGTCTACTCCAGGTGTCATAAAAGCATTAATGATGATTATTGCCGACATGTATTTACACCTCATAGTAAGTCAGAATTTGAGTTTTTTTTTTTGTTTTTTTTTCCAGTAAGTTTGCATATGAAAGGAGTGACCAGATTGTTTGTTTGACATGGGCAACACCTCCAATTCTTAGGCTTCTTTCACACTAGCGTCGGGCTCGGCCCGTCGCAGTGTGTCGGGCCGAGGTTACCGACGCTAGCGTTGTAAGCGCCGCACAACGGGTGCAGCGGATGCAGATTTTCATCGCATCCGCTGCCCCATTGTGAGGTGCGGGGAGGTGGGGGAGGAGTTCCGGCCGCGCATGCGCGGTCGGAAAAAGCGGTCCGTCGGCAGCAAAAAACGTTACATGTAGCGTTTTTTGCTCCCGACAGTCCGCCAAAGCACGACGCATCCGTCGCACGACGGATGCGACGTGTGGCAATCCGTCGCAATGCGTCGTCAATACAAGTCTATGGGGAAAAAACGCATCCTGCAAGCACTTTTGCAGGATGCGTTTTTTCTGCAAAACGACACATTGTGACGGATTGCAGTTAACGCCAGTGTGAAAGTAGCCTTACCTGCACTATTGTATCCATTAATAAAATCATCATTACAGAATTTCTATGTAGTGAATAAAGTTGCAGAAAGTAACTTGCTGTATGGAGCATTTTCATTCAAGTTTTCATTCTGTCCTCCAGATGGCCTAGATTTATGCCAATATTAGAGCCAGAATATGCTACCAAGAAGATTGTTGATGCCATCCTTAAAGAGCAAGTGTACTTGGTGATGCCTCGAGGCCTGTACCTCATATTTGCATTGAAAAAGTGAGTCATGAATTTACATAATGCTGAAAATTATGAGCAGAATTAATCATCTATTTTACATTTTATATATGGCCACTTTTACCAATCCTAGAAATGTCCAACATTTTTTTTTTCGTTATTTTACGTATAATAATCCCCTTCTTTCTTTTGTTGCCTTTAGTATCATATCTGCAAAACTGGGATTTGTGCTTGGGGACTATTTTGGAGCGTTTCATTTCATGGATCATTTTAAGGGCCGTGCCAAGAAGGACTAAGCTGTGGCTACACAGCTACCAGCTTTACGATGATCTGTCCAGGGAATCAATAATCACTTGGATCAAGCATTCCAAACCCAAAAGGACGCTAAAGTTTTACTTTGCTTTGATAAAATTTAATTACATTTTTGTGTATTTTGTCTTTTATGCACCCATAGACCAAAGTTTTGAGAATCTCCAGAAACTTAACATTGTTTACATGTAACACTTTATACTTTACAGGTGAAAAATATTTGATATTGTTGTGATTGTTTTTTTCTGTCCCTTTTTAGTTATTTTACATAAATTTTTATATTGATCTCGGCTGGATCTACACAGATTTTTTATTTTTCTTTCTCAAGGTACCTTCACACTGAGCGACTTTACAGCGATAATGATAGCGATCTGTGATGTTGCAGCGTCCTGGATAGCGATATCGTTGTGTTTGACACGCAGCAGCGATCAGGATCCTGCTGTGAGATCGCTGGTCGGAGCTAGAAGGCCAGAACTTTATTTCGTCGCTGGATCACCCGCTGATATCGCTGAATCGGCGTGTGTGACGCCGATTCAGCGATGTCTTCACTTGTAACCAGGGTAAACATCGGGTTACTAAGTGCAGGGCCGTGCTTAGTAACCCGATGTTTACCCTGGTTACCATTGTAAATGTAAAAAAAAAAAAACAGTACATACTTACATTCCGGTGTCTGTCGCGTCCCCTCGCCGTCAGCTACCCTGCACTGTCAGCGCCGGCCGGCCGTAAAGCAAAGCACAGCGGTGACGTCACTTCTCTGCTTTATGGCCGGCGCTTACACAGTGCAGGGAAGGTGACGGCGAGGGACGCCACAGACACCGGAATGTAAGTATGTAGTGTTTGGTTTTTTTTACATTTACATTGGTAACCAGGGTAAACATCGGGTTACTAAGCGCGGCCCTGCGCTTAGTAACCCGATGTTTACCCTGGTTACCAGGGGACTTCGGCATCGTTGGTCGCTGGAGAGCTGTCTGTGTGACAGCTCTCCAGCGACCACACAACGACGAAACAGCGACGCTGCAGCGATCGGCATCGTTGCCTATATCGCTGCAGTGTCGCTTAATGTGACGGTACCTTTATTCAGATCTAGCTCTGTAACCTGCATCTTTATTAAGGGCATTATATTCCAGCTTTGCAAAGTTGAGCTGTAGAAAATGGGGAAAATGCAGCAACACAGTTTTCTATGGTAATTCAGCTGCTGGTTAAGCATTGCAATATCACATTGTAGTATGTGGTTTTTGTTTTTGTTTTTTTTCCAGCTATATTGATCTTATCTGAGATTGCTCATTGTATAATATACCTTATGATCCTCGCTGCTTTGCTTAAACTAATTAATTAAACTAATCGGAACATGTCAACAAAAATATACAAGTCTGTAGTAGCGTTTAGTTCTGCACATATGACTTTTAATTACTGTATTTTTCTCTTCGCCACGACAGCACCCCCTTGAGAGAGGGGATCCGCCCCTAGGAACAGGAAACCCTATGGAGAGATAAAAGGGGCGGTCCCCCTCACTCCCACAGTTGGTTTCCTGTTCTTAAGGGAACTCATGGAGAGAAGAGGATGCCTAGCCTGGATGCTGCTTGTGCAGTTTACCTTGAGGACGGCAAGGGCTCCAGAGCTGGAAGCCGCGTCGGGGGTCCTGGTGTCAGCTTCCCCCTCTGCTGGCAGGTGCGGTGAGGCCAGGTCCGGGGAGTCGCCTGGCTCACGGAAGATCCACAAGACCTGCGGGGAGCAAAGCGCTTGTGTAATGGTGTTGTTCTGCCGCCCTCGGCGGGTGCACGAGCAGTCAATGTATTTTCCCCCTGAAGTAAAGCTAAAAACTTACGGGGTGAACCAAGAGGATAGACGGCGCCTGCTGAGAGCAGTGGCACACAGGATGGCCGCGACCCAGAAGTGACTAACACTTTTGGGCGCAAAAGGAAGAAGATGACGGCCCCCATCATCAAAAGGACGCCTGCGCTGATACTTCGGCGTCCAATATGGCACCCCCTCAGGACCCTGCGATGTCTTCAGTAGAAGTCACCGCAATTACGCCTGGCGGCCGTACAAGCAGCGGACGCTCCAAACAAAGCGAGTCCTCCACAAGGAGTACCAAGGATAAAAGATCGGACCGATCTATTCCTCACCTCAGCCTGTGCCTTCGTCTCCTCCTCTTCAGCCAGTACCTTGGCAAATAGCTTCACTGGGGTAAGTGTGTATCTACCCTATTAAGCTGATTATTGTTCCGTCTTCTTCTGTGCACCTTAGGCAAAAAGAACTGAAAAAACAAAACACAAACAGTGTGCTTTATGTTCCCAGCCCCTCCCGGATTCTCATACAAAAAGATTGTGTCACACATGCATTGAATCCACCTTACGTGAAGAATCCTCAGTAAGGTCGGAAGACATTAGAAAAATGATTAGAAATGCCTTACGCGGTTTCGAGAGTATTCCTGAGACTAAAGATAGGAGCAAATGCAATTCACCAAAATCTGACCAGTCTTCTGATATTGACGATAGAGATACGGACGTTTCCCATGAATACGTTTCCTCAGAGGGTGAACAAGACACGTGCTTTACCACAGATAGCATTGATAATCTTGTTAAATCTGTGGGCATTGAAGACACTAAAGACCCTAAAACGCCACAGGACATAATGTTCACTGGCCTATCAGAAAGGAAAAGACCGTCTTTTCCAGTAATAGCAGCAATTACAAATTTGGTCTAAAAAGAATGGGAGAGCCAGGGGCAAAAAGGGTTACCATCATCATCAAAAAGACGCTATCCCTTTAATGATGAAGATTTTTCCACATGGTCAAAAGCCCCAAAAGTGGATGCGGCGGTAGCATCCACATGTAGAAAAACCTTACTGCCAGTAGAGGATTCAGGTTCTTTACAAGACCCACTGGACCGTAAAGCTGACTCTCTCTTAACCCCTTCATGACCCAGCCTATTTTGACCTTAATGACCTGGCCGTTTTTTGCAATTCGGACCAGTGTCCCTTTATGAGGTAATAACTCAGGAACGCTTCAACGAATCCTAGCGGTTCTGAGATTGTTTTTTCGTGACATGTTGGGCTCCATGATAGTGGTAAAGTTAGGTCGATAATTTTTGCGTTTATTTGTGAAAAAAATGGAAATTTGGCTAAAAGTTTGAAAATTTCGCAATTTTCAAATTTTGAATTTTTATTCTGTTAAACGAGAGAGTTATGTGACACAAAATAGTTAACAAATAACATTACCCACATGTTTACATCAGCACAATTTTGGAAACAAAATTTTTTTTTGCTAGGAAGTTATAAGGGTTAAAATTTGACCAGCGACTTCTCATTTTTACAACGAAATTTACAAAACCATTTTTTTTAGGGACCACCTCACATTTGAAGTCAGTTTGAGGGGTCTATATGGCTGAAAATACCCAAAAGTGACACCATTCTAAAATCTGCACCCCTCAAGGTACTCAAAACCACATTCAAGAAGTGTATTAACCCTTCAGGTGCTTCACAGCAGCAGAAGCAACATGGAAGGAAAAAATTAACATTTAACTTTTTAGTCACAAAAATGATGTTTTAGCAACAATTTTTTTATTTTCCCCAAAGGTAAAAAGGGAAACTGGACCCCAAAAGTTATTGTACAATTTGTCCTGAGTACGCCGATACCCCATATGTGGGGGGAACCACTGTTTGGGCGCACGACAGGGCTCGGAAGGGAAGGAGCGCCATTTGACTTTTTCAATGAAAAATTGGCTCCAATCTTTAGCGGACACCATGTTGTGTTTGGAGAGCCCCTGTGTGCCTAAATATTGGAGCTCCCCCACAAATGACCCCATTTTGGAAACTAAACCCCCCCCCAAGGAGCTTATCTACATGCATAGTGAGCACTTTGAACCCCCAGGTGCTTCACAAATTGATCTGTAAAAATGAAAAAGTACTTTTTTTTCACAAAAAATTTCTTTTAGCCTCAATTTTTTCATTTTCACATGGACAACAGGATAAAATGGATCCTAAAATGTGTTGGGCAATTTCTCCTGAGTACACCGATACCTCATATGTGGTCACAAACCACTGTTTGTGCACACGGCAAGGCTCAGAAGGGAAGGAGCGCCATTTGACTTTTGAAAGAAAAATTAGCTCCAATCGTCAGCCGACACCATGTCCCGTTTGGAGAGCCCCTGTGTGCCTAAACATTGTAGCTCCCACACATGTGACCACATTATGGAAACTAGACCTCCCATGGAACTAATCTAGATGTGCGGTGACCACTTCAAACCCTCAAGTGCTTCACAGAAGTTTGTAACGCAGAGCCGTGAAAATAAAAAATTATTTTTCTTTCCTCAAAAATTATTTTTCCGCACCATTTTTGAAAAATGCGCAGGTAAAAGGCACTGCATTTTACCTGCGGATTTACCACGGATTTCCAGTGTTTTTTGTGCGGATTTGACTTGCGGATTCCTATTGAGGAACAGGTGTAAAACGCTGCGGAATCCGCACAAAGAATTGACATGCTGCGTAAAATACAGCACCACGTTTCCGCGTGGTATTTTCCGCACCATGGGCACAGCGGATTTGGTTTTCCATAGGTTTACGTGGTACTGTAAACTGCTTCGAATCCCCAGCGGCAAAAATCCGCACCATGTGCATACAGCCTAAGGCTAGGTTCAGATTGCGTTAGTGCAATCGGTTTAGCGCATGTGCTAACACAATGTACAAAAAGGGATTGCGTTTAGCGATCCCGCTAGCGCAGATGCCCGATCTGCGCTAGCGAGAACGGACCCAAAAACGCTGCAAGCAGCGTTCGAGGTCCGTCAAAAAATAACGGGACATCGCTAACGCATGCCAAAAATTGCATACGTTAGCGATGCGTTAGATACATTGTGGTCAATGGCTGCGCTAGTGGATCCGTTACATTGCGTTAGTGGCGCTATGTAACGGATTCCGTTAGCGGACTGCCACTAACGCAATGTGAACCCAGTCTAATTCTAGCCCTAACCCTATTGGGGGGAAAAAATATTTTCTTTATTTTATTTTTTACCCTACCTATGGGGGTGATAAAGGAGGGGGGGGGTATTTATTATTTTTTTTATTTTGATCGCTGTGATAGGTTCTATCACAGCGATCAAAATGTACTTGTAACGATTCATGCGCCCGCCATTTTCCAAGATGGCGGCACCCATGGAGCAGGCGGACGGACAGCGGGAGGGACATGGGAGGTCGGTAAGTATGATGGGAGGGCGGGGAATCGGACAGCGGGGGGGAGATTGGACTGCGGGGGAGCGGACAGGAGGACGGAGGGGAGCGGAGAACAGGAAATGACCGGACGGAAGGGAGGAGATCAGTGGAGGTGGGGGGGGGGGGGGCAGATCGCGATCTCCATCCATGGCTGATGCTATTGCAGCATCGGCCATGGCTGGATTGTAATATTTCACCAATTTTCATTGGTGAAATATTACTGTCGCTCTGATTGAAAGTGAAACGTCACTTTCAACAGCCAAATCAGAGCGATCTTAGCCACGGGGTGGCAAAGCCACCCCCCTCCCCCCTCCCTGGGCTAAAGTACCACTCCCCCTGTCCATGCAGATCGGGTGAAATTGGAGTTAACCCTTTCACCCGATCTGCAGGGACGGGATCATTCTGTGACGCTTATGCGTCACAGGTCGGATTGGCACCGACTTTCATGATGCATACGCTGTCACAGGTCGGGAAGGGGTTAAAGAGGGCTTGGGAATCATGTACAGGAGCATTCAGACCGGCTATATCAGCTACATGTACGGCTAGATCCATGTTAGTCTGGTTAAGCGACCTGGAAGAGGGGTAAAAAGGTGGGCTCTCCAGAGATAAACTGATCTCTTCCATGCCCTTGATCAGAGGTGCCACAGCGGATTGATCTGCTGACTCCATACGGTTAGCAGCCAAATCAGCAGGCCTGACTAACGCAGCACGCTGGGCTCTTTGGCTAAAAGGTTGGAAAGGAGATCCCCAAACAAAATCTAAATTATGCGGCCTTCCATGCCAGGGTGAGTACTTGTTTGGTACCAAATTAGATGAAATCCTAACTAAAGCGGCTGAGAGGAAAAAGGGAGCCCTAATAATTATTTTCCATCTTATAGGAGAGCATTCCGGAAGTCCGTATTTAATAAAAGAAAGGATTTTAAAAACCAGGACCGCTGGGCCAGTAGAGACACCATACAAAAAGGTGTATTTTTCGGAAATCGCCCATTTAAAACAGAAGACAAACCCCGTTAGAGCAGATCTACCCGTAGGTGGTAGATAGTCTTTTTTTCTCCAGACAATGGCAAACAATAACTTCCAACTCTTGGGCAACTAGCCTCTTAACTTCTGGCCTAAAACTAAAATTTGCCCGAGTCCCTCCGGACTCCTTTTTATTGAATTCCTTAAAGTCTCAATCACAACAGGAGTCTTTAGAGCAGGAAACAATAACTCTCCTATCTAAAGGGGTGTTAGTGGAAGTCCCGTTTCATCAGAAAGGAAAAGGATTTTATTCCCCTTTGTTTTTGGTCCCAAAACCAGATGGGTCATACAGAACTATAATAAACCTTAAGAGATTAAATATCTTCTTAGAAAATCAAACCTTCAAAATGGAGTCTATCCGATCCACTATAAAACTTCTATTTCCCCATTGCTTTATGGCAGTACTTGACCTAAAAGATGCGTATTACCATCTACCAATCTTTATCGAACATCAGCAATATCTGCGTGTGGCAATCATGATGAAAGGGCAAATACGTCATTTTCAATATACAGCAATGCCCTGTGGACTGTCGATAGCTCCGAGAGTCTTCACCAAATTAATGTCAGAAGAGATTTAAGGATATTTAAGGTTAAAAGACACCCTTATAATACCATACTTAGATGACCTATTGGTAGTGGGATATTCTCCTTCACAGTGTCGGCAACGTCTGTTTAATATAATTTCATCCCTGCAGGAATTGGGGTGGTTAATAAATTGGGAAAAATCCAGTCTCCAAAAAGTCACCAAACATTCCTAGGTCTTATATTAGACTCCGTAAGCCAGAGATGTTTTCTTCCAGAATCTAAACAATTAACAATTAGAAACAAAGTACAATCAGTGGTTAATAACCCCATAATTTCCCTAAGAGAAGGCATGTCCCTTCTTGGTTCTTTCACATCATGCATTCCGGCTGTCCCATGGGCTCAATTCCATACTAGGCGATTACAGTATACAATTTTACAGGAAGAAAGATTACAGGGTCATTTAGATAGTCGTTTATCCCTTCCAGCAGAAGTAATCCAATCCCTGACCTGGTGGCTAGAGCCGAATCACTTTGTTTGTGGGGTCCCCTGGGTGGTTAAACCCTCAAAAATAATATTCACTGATGCTAGTTCTAGTGGTTGGGGAGCACACTTAGGGGATCAGATAGTTCAAGGTCAGTGGTCTATTAGGGAATCAAACGATTCATCTAATGAAAGGAAGTTAAAAGCCATCATGCTGTGTGTAAATTCCTTGGGCAGCTACACGGAACATATAAAAGAATTTTGTCAGACAACATGACATCAGTCGCATACATAAATCATCAAGGAGGAACAAGATCGGGAGCTCTCGTGTCTATAGCCGACGACATCCTATCTATGGCCGAGAAACATCTTCTATCCTTATCAGCACTGCATGTCAAAGGAGTGGACAATTCAAAAGCGGATTTTCTCAGCCGTCACACCCTCCACCAAGGAGAGTGGGTTCTCAACCGTCATATCTTCATAAGAGTTTGTATGTTCTCTCCGTGTTTGCATGGGTTTCCTCCAGGTACTCTGGTTTCCTCCCACATTCCAAAGACATACTGATAGAGAATTTAGATTGTGAGCCCCAACGGGGACAGCGATGATAATGTGTGCAAACTGTAAAGCGCTGCGGAATATGTTAGCGCTATATAAAAATAAAGATTATTATTATAATGATCGAGAAATGGGGCATACCCGAAATAGATCTTTACGCTACAAGGAGCAACAGACAAGTAAAAAAATTCGGTTCACTATTTTTGACCGACAATCCCAATATCCTCGATGCCCTCCAAGTTCCATGGACATTCCGAAAAGCATACGCCTTTCCCCCATTGATACTTCTTCCAACCATGATCAGGAAGATAAGGGAGGACAGAGCAAATGTGATTCTAATTGCTCCACTTTGGCCCAAGAGACCATGGTTTTCCTGGCTCAGAGCCATGTCAATCTCGGATCCATGGATTCTCCCAGAGGTTCAGGATCTTCTCTTCCAGGGTCCCTTCAACCACCCTCATGTGAAGGGCCTACGGTTGACAGCCTGGAATTTGAGAGGCAGCTTCTAAAACAGAGGTTTTTCAGATAGATTGATACCCTTCTACAAAGTAGAAAAAAATCCACCACATCTATATATGTAAGGGTGTGGAAGAATTCTTAACCTCTACCCTACAACTTTGTTAAACAAAATTCCCATTTCTGTTATTTTAGAATTTCTCCAAAGAAGGTGTGATTTAGGGCTATCAGTCAGTACCTTGAAAGTACAGATTTCTGCCCTAGGAGCCTTATATAGTCACAATATCGCAGGTGACAAGTGGGTAGCCAGATTTATCTCAGCATGCCAAAGGTCAGAGTCAGTCCAAATTCCCCACATACCACCTTGGGATGTTAATTTGGTTCTCGAAGCTTTAACAGGGCACCCTTTCAAGCCACTACACTCAGCTCACATAAAACAGGTCTCCCTCAAGACAGCTCTTCTGGTCGCCTTGGTGTTGGCAAGAAGAGTAAGTGACATCAGGCATTATCAATAAATCCTCCTTTTCTGTCAATACTTCCAGATAGAATCGTCCTAAAAACAGACCCTTCCTATTTACCTAAAGTATGCACCAAATTTTGTAGATCTCAAGAAATTTTCCTTCCTTCCTTCTATAATAACCTCGCAAATCAGGAAGAGGAAAAATACCATACACTAGATGTAAGAAGGGCCATAATAGCTTACCTAGACAGAACTAGCCCCTGGAGGAAGAGCAGGGCTCTTTGTTTCCTTCCAGGGTCATAAAAAAGGATCTGGAGTCATGAAAAGTACATTATCTCGGTGGATTCGGGATGCAATATGCCTGGCCTATTCATCAAAAGGGGAGAATCCGCCTGAGACCGTAAGGCTGGCGTTTAAAACGGCCGAGTGCAATGCGATAAAAAATCGCATTGCACTCGGACCAATGTTAACATATGGGGCCGCTCCCAGCAGCCGACTTTTTGTCGGCCGTTTTCCTCGGTCCGAGACAATCGCAGCATGCTGCGATTGTCTCGGACCGAGGAAAAATCTCGGCTCACTCGCACCCATATAAGCCTATGGGTGCGAGTGAGACAGCGCACATCACTCGGATAACATCCGAGTGATGTGCGCTATAAGCGGACCCCAGTAATGGAGGAGATGGAGAAATTCATTTCTCCGCCTCCTCCCCAGCTGTGCTCCGATCCTCCCTGTGCGAGAGAATCGGAACACAGACGCATGACACTCGGCTCCTGCTCTGCTGCGAGCAGGAGCCGAGAGTCATTAGCATATCGCATCCGATGATCTCGCATCGGATGCGATACGCCAGTGTGACGCCGGCCTAAAAGCACATTCCACCCGGGCTATAGCATCATCCTGGGCTGAGAGAGCGGAGGTCCCAATAGAACTGATATGTTAGGCCGCAACTTGGTCTTCTCCTACTACCTTTTATAGTCCCTATAGATTGGACTTATCTTCCTCATCTGACTTATCTTTCGGTAGATCAGTTCTTAACACAGTGATCCCTCCCAAATGACTATCTCTGAAAGTCTCTCAAGTGGGTGCTGTCGTGGCGAAGAGAAAGAAATGTATTACTTACCGGTAATGCTCTTTTATAGAGCCACGACAGCACCCCTTCTCTTCCATCCCTAATAATTATTTTGCACTTTTAAGGGTGAATAGTTTTTTTTAGTTACTCATATTTAAGTTAACTAAATATAAAATGTAAATTGGATTGCCTACTAATACTGGTGGGCGGTTCCTCTCATTCTTTGTAACCCAACTGTGGGAGCGAGGGGGACCGCCCCTTTTATCTCTCCATAGGGTTTCCTGTTCTTAGGGGTGGATCACCTTTCTCAAGTGGGTGTTGTCGTGGCTCTATAAAAGAGTATTACCGGTAAGTAATCCGTTTTTTTTTTTTTTTTTTTGGGGGGGGGGGGAGAGTGTGACCCGCTGCTTCGCCGCTGCCAGAGGCAGGAGCTGGCTGCTGCGGCTAACTCCTGTGCCCGCTGCTAAAGAGAAATGAATATTCACTGCATTCCACACCCATGGGTGTGGAGAGCAATGAATATTCATTTCTATTTAATAGCATCCAGGTATGATTGGCCCCCCACACCAATCCTGGTATGCATGGGCCCCATCAAAAAATGACTGCCGGCAGCTGCAAGAAGGTTCCAGCTGACTCTGTGCTTGCTATTAAAGAGCAACAAATACTCACTGTTCTCCACGCACATAGTCCCCATGTGCAGAGCAATGAGTATTCTAGCAGCTGGCCTTCGGCTTGCAAGCAGCGCACAACGTCCCTGTCATGCGCTGCTTACAAGCGTAAAGCAGCTGCTGGCATTGGACCAAGACGCCGCAAGGTAGTGCCGGGAAGGTAAGTGTAATGGTTTGGTTTATTTTAATGTTTTATGATGGATGGGGGCCATGCATACCATGATAGGGATCATATATACCAGGATAAGGAATATTAAGTACAGAATTGACCACTTTTTTTTTTTTTTTTTGCTTCAATTTTTTTTTTTCTCCTAATTTCCTCCTCTATAACTTAGGTGCGTCTTAGTTTGAAAAATACGGCAACTTTTATATATTATTAGTCAGATCCTCCGACATCTCAGACTATTTTATGGTCTGACAATTAGAGTGTTCTTGTACATTAAGGCTACTTTCACACTAGCGTTTTCTGGCGTGCGTCGCAATGCGTCGTTTTGGTGAAAAAACGCATCCTGCAAATGTGCCTGCAGGATGCGTTTTTTCTCAATACACTTGTATTACCGACGCATTGCGACGTATGGCCACACATCGCACAAAAAAAGTTCCATGTAACTTTTTTTGTGCGTCGAGTCTGCCATTTCCGACCACGCATGCGTGGCCGGAACTCCGCCCCCTCGTCCCCGGACATTACAATGGGGCAGCAGATGCGTTGTAAAACTGCATCCGCTGCCCCCATTGTTCATTTTTTCACAGCTTGCGTCGGTACGTCGGGCCGACGCTAGTGTGAAAGTAGCCTAAGAAAACACCTGGTTTTAGGAATTTCTGCAGCCCTAATACACTGCATATAAAGATCTATATGTTGTATATCTGGAAATCTGTGCACTATATGGTAGATCAGCTTCCTGAATGCAAACTCAAGAGGATGACCTATCTTTGCGAACTACAAATAACAGCACAAACACTTAGGTGTGAGCAACAACAGGCTGTAGGGATAGGTCCACCTAATCTGGAGAATTCTATGCAAAGTTTTTCAAACGCACAGCAACTAGTCCATGCTCATCACATGAACTATAGTCCGTTTCAAGCCCTGGTAGTAAAAGCAGAGTTCCCATTCCTAGTTGTAAAAACTGGATCTTTGACATCTCTCTCTCTTCAGCAAGATCAGGGCCCTATGTGCCTTATTCTTTCTGACCCTATATGTAGTGTTCTGCATTTGACCTCATGAATGTAGGTTGGTGAAGGAGCACTTGCCACTTTTAGGGTGCAGCCACACAGCGTTTGCAGCATACATTTGTCACTTGTGCAAGAAAGCCCCTATTAGCTCGACAGGCTAAAATGTGTCTCTTATGGCTTCTGTTGGGCTGATATATGGCAGCATGCGTTTTTTTTTTTTTTTTTTCTCCTTTCTGCTGCACAGACTGTTGCAGTCTTCAACACCCCATGCCTTACAAAGTCTCCCTGCAAGTAAGTATATTGTTCAGCAAACATGGTGGGAGCCTTATGGAACACTGATGCCACTGTAGGCCTATACCGTTCCATCTGAGACGTCAGAAATGCAGTATGAATAGACCCTTATGACTCTATGTGCAGTAGTGGTCAGTGATTGCCGCAGACATGTACATTATCTCCAAATATTCCTACCATCCATTGTTCTGGGACCACACAAACTGTAGACCTGAGCATTGAACCAGTAAAAATATATTTAGGTTTTTTTTGTGTGATCCATATCGATAGGTTATTTGCTTCTGAATATAGAACATGGCATTGTACTAATTTCAGCATCACATCTTCTAATGCATGTAGAAAAGCCGCGGAGACACCATCACGTGTTTCTCAACGCAAGCAATAAATAGCCATGTCTTTCACCAGGAAGGAACAACCACGGGAAGGGCAGCATCCAAAAGGAAAACCACCTATGCCGAAACATGGTATCCATCCACAGACAGCTGTTTCGGGGTATTTGCCCCTCATCAGTGTGGAGTAGGAAACTGACTATTAGGAGCAGTGCCTAGTAAAAGGACTATAAACATTTGCATAATTCCCATAAGGGATGGGGGCAGTGTTCTGGATCACTGCGTTGAGAAACACGTGATGGTGTCTCCGCGGTGTTGGATGTTTTGATCTCCCCGAGGTCATTCATCCTTATGTTTATAGTCCTTTTACTAGGCACTGCTCCTAATAGCCAGTTTCATACTCCACACTGATGAGGGGCAAATACCCCGAAACAGCTGTCTGTGGATGGATACCATGTTTTGGCATAGGTGGTTTTCCTTTTGGATGCTGCCCTTCCCGTAGTTGTTCCTTCCCGGTGAAAGACCTGGCTATTTATTGCTTGCGTTGAGAAACACGTGATGCTGTCTCCGCGGCTTTTCTACATGCATTTGCATATTTCCCATAAGGGATGGGGGCAGTGTTCTGGATCACTGCGTTGAGAAACACGTGATGGTGTCTCTGCGGTGTTGGATGTTTTGATCTCCCCGAGGTCATTCATCCTTATGTTCACATCTTCTAATAACCTGACTGTTTAACTACATCTTCTTGAGCAGAAAAACAAAATTCATGTGGAAAATGAATCCGTTACAAAACCCATGCAAACTGAAGCGGAACTAACCATAATAGGGTCTCTCTGTTTTGTTATACATGGAACGAGACATACAGCATGGAGAATTTTTTTTTTTTCTTCCTTTCATAAAACAGTAACCAAGCGGACCCCCATTGTGGTCAGTGGGGCCTTCTTCAGTTTATATCGGTTTTGTAACTGATCCGGTTTCTACATGAATTCTGTCCTAAAAAATGGAATTGAAAATGCAGCGGTGATCAGAGCCTTATACTGCAGCAAATTATAGATGTTGTCGTTGGGCACAAAGATAACATGGGCTGCTTTCGCAAACAGATACCTGTTTTAATGCAAAGCTTTCACCAGAAATTGATCCACTGTTGACATCAGGTTTTAGTTATTTTATTTATTTTTTTATTGCCAATGTTGGGGCTTTTTTGTTTTTATTGTGTATTTATATTACAATATTCATAGCAAAAAAAAAGTGGCTCGTCATTCTGTGCCAACAGATTCCCTTTAAGTACAAACGATAGCCACAATGGATGGATCACTGACCTATCTATATGTGGCATTTCCTAAAACAGATACGGTAATTGGATTTTAAAAACACCCCATTGACCAGTGTAAAATTTGCAAGATTGATATTTTTAATTTTTTATACTGATTGTGATGTAAAAAAAATCCAAATTCTATTTTAAAATACATTTAACACAAAAACTTGATTTAATACATAGATCATTTTTAGATGATGGCTTCCCTTGATATATAATCCTCAATCTGCGGTCATTAAGGGTGAAGAAATGCTTGCTGTAATAGCACTAAATATACTATATACTGTATGCCGCTGCCTATACATAGATGTGCGTATAGTATACAGCGAGGCTTTATTCGTATTCCAGCTCCTTATGCAGTTTGTTGCTAAGTCTCTTGATTTTTCCATATTTCTGCTGTATCTTGCAAAAGTTTTAATAAAAAAAATGTTTTATTAAATATTTTATTAGCATGTCCAGTGTGTTAGTTTTTTTTTTTTATAAAGCTAGTAGTGATGAGCGAGTATACTCGTTGCTTGGGTTTTCCCGAGCACACTCGTGTGGTCTCCTGAGTATTTGTAACTGCTCGGAGATTTAGTTTTTGTTGACGCAGCTGCATGATTTATGGCTGCTAGACAGCCTGAGTACATGTGGGGGTTGCCTGGTTGCTAGGGAATCCCCGCATGTATTCAAGCTGTCTAGCAGCCGTAAATCATGCAGCTGCATCGACAAAAACTAAATCTCCGAGCACTAACACTTGGAGACCACCCGAGCAACGAGTATACTCGCTAAAAGCTAGTAATTTTGAGTTTTATACACTATCAGAAAAGTGTCCACAATTTGTACTATGGCCAAATGATATCACTACATTGTATGCATACCCCCTATTACACCTGATTAGGACATACAATATATGTTATATCATCTGACACTTCAGATGATATTACTGGGAGGCAATTCCCACACATTGCCATACTTATACCTTACATCAACTGTGCTCATGCAATTGCTAGCCGTAGAGCCGTTGAGTTTAGCCACCCATCCAGTCTAAAATGCTTGGAGGTTTTCAGGTCTGAATAATGTCTGGACTGGAAGTGGGTCTCCTGGCCCAGACTCAACAGCCTGGTATATGCCTAGGAGGCTAAATTTGGGCCAGGAGATTCTCTGACGTTAAAGCTAGGACCGTGAATGTCGGATATGTTGGCCTAATAGCTTGGATGAGAGAGAATTTCGGTGCTTTCCATTTAACTCTGTAACTATCGCAATTACAGTTGCACTCAAAATTATCCTACCGCCTGAGCATATCAGATTTATTAGCAAAATCTTTCTGACGTTTGCACTAAACAGAACAAGAACAATTTAAAAAGCTCAACACAACTAATGGCTTCTTCAAATTTAACACCAAATGCCACCTACTGAAAGTTCAAAATTATGCAACCCCTTCATGACAAGTGTTTAGTTTTTTCTTCGTACTTAATAAAGCACATTTTGGCTGCTGCACATGTGAGGTATAGCATGACACCAGATTCTGCCACCGTTCCTAAGGATTCGTAGCCCAATTGTCACGCACAGTGGCCTACAGGTCACTAATATTCTTGGGTTTGTGTGCTACATCTGCCTTCTTCAATGTTCAACAAAGATCTTCTAAGGGGTTGATGTAGGAGACACTGTCACTCAAGAATCTACTAGTACTTCAGGAACCAAGTCTTGGTGGACTTTGAGGTATGCTTAGGATAAATGTCCTGTTGGAAGGTCGAACTCCATCTTTCTCACAGAAGACCAGATATTTTCTCCAAGGATTTATTGATACTTTGACTCCATCTTGATGTCCGCATGTTGCAGGCTCCAGTGCCAGAGGAAACAAAGTAGCCCCAGAGCATCACTAAGCTCAACAATAAAATCCTACAACTTCTGTGGCTTATTTGTGGTTTTGAGCTTATTGGAACACAATTTTCTTGTGCTGAGGGTCAGTAAAAGTGAACATCTTGGAGTCCAGGCATGGAGATCCGCAGCATTTACTGTGTGCCTTATTTTGCCCACAAATCTTAGTGCCTGCTGCCCCAAAATCTTGCTGCAGGTATTTTGCAGTCATTCATGGGTTTTTGACCACCTTTCTTCATAAGAATCTGTTGGCAGCCAGGGACAGCATCCTATTTCCTTAAGTGTAGGCCATTGCCCATAAGGAATTTGCTAATACGAGGGGCGATCCAAAAGTAATGATCGGTTATTTCTATTGCACACAGAAATTAAAATAAAATGTTTTCTTCTCTCTTAGGTACCCACTAGTGCAGGAAAAAAAATTACTTAAATAGACCACGATTCCCGGGAGCTACATTCATTTGAATATGAACTGTTGAGGAGTGAACATCAAAATGGAAAAAAACGAGCTCAGAGCTGTCATCAAATACCTCTGCTTGAAAAAAATGACTACCGAAGACATACACAGTGACTTGGTGGAAACATTGGGGGACTCTTCTCCTCCATATTCCACAGTTGCACGCTGGGCCAAGGAATTTAAGCTGGGAAGAACATTGACGGAAAATGAACATCGTGAAGGACGCCCATCCACGTCCCTCAATGAAGAAAACGTGAAAAAAAGTTGAAGTTGTATTGGCAGATCGAAGAGTGACTATCAGGCATGTAGCTGAGGTCACAGGGATCTCATATGGCAGTATTCAAATAATCCTTGCAAAAGAATTGCATATGAGAAAGGTCTCCGCTCGTTGGGTGCCAAAAATGTTAACCGATGAACAAAAGAAGAAACGAGTTGATATTTCAATAGCAAATCTCAAAGTTCCAAAAAATTTTTGACCATGGACGAGACCTGGATCCACCACTTTGATCCCGAAACTAAACAACAATCGATGACATGGAAACGAGCCGACGAACTCAAAGTGGAAATTCAAAGTGTCAAGCTCAGCAGGTAAGGTTATGGCGTCCGTTTTTTGGGACGCTGAAGGATTTATTATGGTGGACTATTTGGAGAAGGGAGCCACTATTACGGGCTCCTACTACGCTGAACAAATAAGATTGCGGGAGGCTATCAAGGAGAAAAGGCGCAGCAAACTGCGGGCTGGAGTGTTGTTTCACCAAGATAACGCGCCGGCTCACAAAGCTGCTGTTGCCATGGCTACCATTCAAGAAGCGGGCTTTGAACTGGTGGAACACCCTCCCCCCCCCCCTATTCACCAGATCTAGCCCCCAGTGACTTCTTTCTCTTTCCTCGGCTCAAGGAACACCTCCGGGGCAAGAAATTTGATGACGATAGCGACGTGATAACCGCTGTTGGGGATTTTTTTGAGGGTCAAGATCAAGAATTTTTTTTGTAGGGAATTCTAAGTTTAGAAAAGAGATGGACTAAATGTATAGACTTGTTAGGAGACTGTGTAGAAAAATAAATTTATTTTTTGACTATATTCATTGTGTTTAGTATTGATTATCATTACTTTTGGATCGCCCCTCGTATTCCACATGATGAGTTTTTGATGCTGTGAATTTTGGTTGTGCCAAAATGCAGCTTTTCCAGTGCTAGCAGATTGGATGGGATTTATATAAATCTCATGTCCTGTTCTTTATTATGGAGTGTAAACTGACCTGTGGCACAGGTTTTAAATCTGTAACCTGCCCATTTTTCTTGCGAGTATGTAGGCATGTGAATTGCCTTACCCTGAAGACAACAGTGGCTCTATGTGAATACTGTTGTGCGGCTTTAGATGTGAAACAGCCATGAGGCCTTTATCATGTGGAATACAAGAATATATAGTATAGCCTCAACATCTATGCTTCCCAAGATCATATCTAGGTTCAGTACAAATCCATCTAATTTGCTCAAAAGATACGCTGTTACGTACATGTGAATTGAGTGATTCTACAAAAGTTCTGAGTATCTGATCTACATATATGCCCAAATTTTGGGAAGACTTCAAGACTATTGGTTTCCCCTTCAATGGGTTTGTGCCTTTTAAAGAAGTTGTCCACTACAACAATGTTTGTTTGTTTTTGTTTTCATAAATCTTGCTATTATGTGCCACTGAAAACATCCACTGTTTATTTTAGCAATATTACCTTTTATCATGCTGTAGCAGCACATCTTCAGTGCTGGATCCAGCTCTTATGGGGTTAATCAACAACTTCCTTTCTCCTGAGTTATTGTGCTCTAATACTACAAGTTCCATGATGCATTGCACTGGCCACTAAGCCGGAACCTACCACACCCACTCCAAAACACACCCAAACCCCTCCCTCCTCTCCTCTCTCTTCAAAAAGATTTGTGATGTCATTTCTGTCCAACTCCTCTTTTACATTTGTCCAACCCAGACTCCATTACACACAGATATAGATAGATATGTATCTATATATATGTCTATTTCCATAGATATGTCCATATCCATGTTTCTAAACCCCTTCACCCCTGGAGCTTTTTTCGTTTATCGCTCCCCTTCTTTCCAGAGCCATAATTTTTCCGTCAATATGGCCATGTGAGGGCTTATTTTTTGGGAGACAAGTTCTACTTTTGAACGACACCATTGGTTTTACCATGTCGTGTAACAGAAAATGTGAAAAAAATTCAAAGTGCGATGAAATTGCAAAAAAGGTGCAATCCCACACTTGTTTTCTGCTTGGCTTTTTTTGCTAGGTTCACTAAGTGCTAAGGCTGTGTGCACACGTTGCGGATTTGATTGCAGATCCGCAGGGCTTTTTGCTGCACAGAATTGCATCAAATCCGCAGTGTAGTGCACAACCAATGTAAGTCTATGGGAGCTGTAGACTTGTTGTGCACATGCTGCGGAAAAAGCCACACCGAAACGCAGCTTTTTTTTTCCGCAGCATGTCACTTCTTTTGTGCCGAACTGCAGCGTTTCTGCACCCTTAGACTTTCATTGAGTCGGACACATCCGCAGAAAAATCGCAGATGTAAAAAAGATGTGCAGTTTTGCTGCAGATGTGGGTCCAAGAAACGCAGCAGTTCGGCAGGAGGGAAGTGTGTGGGTGGTGACTGTGTGCGTGTATGTGTGTGCAGGCGGGGTCTGCGGGCTGTCCGGATGTGTGCGGGACTGTTCGAGTGTGTGCAGGCGGGCTCTGCGGTCTGTTCGGATGTGTGCGGTGCTGTGCGGGACTGTTCAGGTGTGTGCGGGGTCTGCGGGCTGTTCGGATGTGTGTGGGTGTGTTCGGGTGTGTGCCGGGGGTCTTTTGGGGTGTGTGTGCAGGCATCATCCGATGGGACTACAAGTACGCAGCATCCAATCTGCAGCTAATTCGGATGTAATCCGTACAGTGGACACGCACCCTACACTATCCACACATCTATCAATAGATATATCTATCCAGATATATCTATAGATAGATATATGAATAGATAGATGTATGCATCTATAGATCTGTCTATATATAGATCTGTCTATCCATTTCATCTATCATCTATAAGTCTATCTGTGTGTAATTGAGTGTGGGTTGGACAAATGTAAAAGAGGAGGTTGGACAATAATGACATCACAAACCTTTTTTTTATTTTTAGTTCAATAATACATCTTTATTTAGCTTTCAAAAACCGCACCCAAATTTTTTTTTTAAAACCTCAAAACCGCGCAAAAAATGACCCAAAACTGCATCAAAACCGCAGCAAGAACTGCATCAAAACCACACCAAAAACTGCATCAAAACTGCAACCAAAAGCTGCATTAAAACTGCATCAAAACCGCAACCAAAAGCTGCATCAAAACTGCACCAAATATGGCATCAAAACCGCACCAAATACTGCAGCAAAAACGGAATCAAAACCGCGCCAAAAATGCACCAAAAACCGCACCAAGAACTGCATCAAAACTGTGCAAAAACCATGAAATAAATGCATCAAAAAGGCAGCTGCGTTTTCTGCAAGGAGATGCAGATTTTGTGCAGTAAATTCTGCACCCAAATCTGCAAGGTGTGCACACAGCATAAAACTGACCTGCCATTATGATTGCGCCATTTTCCAATACGTGTAGCGTCTATATTTTCTGAGATATCGGGTTGGGTGAGGGCTAATTTTTTGCGTGCCGAGCTGACGGTTTTTAATGATACCACTTTTGTGCAGATACGTTCTTTTTATTGCCCGTTATTGCATTTTAATGCAATGTCGCGGCGACCAAAAAAACATAATTTTGACTTTTGATTTTTTTTATCGCTATGCCATTTAGCGATCATGTAAATTTTTTTTGTTGTACTGAAAACAACTGACCTGTTGCGGCTTTGAAGTGGACTCACCGCTGAAGCCCACCTCAAAGCGGGGGATACTGCCAGCTGACGTACTATTCCATCAGCTGGCAGAAAGGGGTTAATGAACAATGTTTCAGTTAAAAAAAAAAAAAAAAAAAAAAAATGGCGTTGGGTCCCGCGCAATTTTCTGCGCCAGAGGGGGAAAGCCGATGGCCGGGGGCCAAAATTTGTAGCCTGGGAAGGGGGTAATACCCGTGGTCCCTCCGAGGCTATGAATATCAGCCTGCAGCTGACTGCGTAGCCTTTACTGGCTATTAAAATAGGGGACCCCCCCCAAAAAAAATAACAAAGGGTCCCCTATATTTTATAGCCAGAAAGGCTACGCAGACAGCTGCGGGCTGATATTCATAGCCTAGAGAGGGGCCATGGATACATGGATTTTCAAACCCCCCCCACCCCCGGCTACAAATACCAGTCCGCAGCCACCCCAGAAATGGCGCATCTGTGATGCCAATTCCGGCACTTAGCCCCTCTCTTCCCACTCGTGTAGCGGTGGGATATGGGGTAATAAGGGGTTAATGTCACTAGGGTTGAGCGACCTTGTCCTTTTTAGAGTCGAGCCGTGTTTCATGAAACCCGACTATCTTAGAAGTCGAGTCGAGTGGAATCGGCCGATTATCGCGAAAAGTTGGGTATCGACCGAAACACAAAACCCAATGCAAGTCAATGGGGGAGCATAGTCGGCAGTGAGTAGAGGCCAGGAAAACACCTACACTGCCCATTTTAATGGCAAAAACATCCATTCTTGTTACAGAAGCTTGTCAATCGTAATTTAGCTTATAATAATTGGAAAGCATTTGAAATTGGGGGTCATTTGGCTAAAGTTGTGGGGGGTAGGGCTGGTTCAAGTAATTAGTGGGCCCAGTAAATCTGGACCACGTCACGGCAGTGGAGCAGGGAGAGGTAAGTATATCAACTTTGCAAGTGCTGTGATCCTGAGCAAGCAGGGGGGGCCCACTCGTTGGCATTGGCACTGGCACAGGGCCCCTCAAAGTACAGCGGTGTGTTTGCACGGCGGGGGCGCCTCCCACCGTCAGCAACACTTTTGCGTACTATGAGAGGCCCTGTGCCAGTGACGTCGCCAACTAGTATTCCTCCCCCCACCTGATGAAGGAACCTGCACTTTCATCTGCACCTTCCTCTTTGTCCCCGTGTAAGGTGGTATGGTATGCGGGAAGGGGGACCTGACTTTCAGCAGGGTCACAATCTTGCAGTGTAGCGTGCACGGGAAATGTTGCGTTATGGGTCAATGTACCAGCAGACTCATCTATCAATGGCAGGGCAATGGGCAGGATGAGGAGGAAACAGATATGGGCCCAAAGTGTGCTAAATGCAGTTCAAAATTGGTAACACAGGAGTAACCAGGGGGCATTGCAGTGGAGGACAACTGGAATGAGAGGCTGACACAGAGAGTAGGCCCAAATCAGTAAGTAGTCGAAATGCAGTTCAAAATTGGCAACCGTAGTAAACAGGCGGCACAGCTTTGTTCAGTGGAGGAGAACAGCAAGGAGTGGCAGACACCGATAGTAGGCCCCAACCCAACTAGTAGGCCAAATGCAGTCTAACATTAACAACTACTTAACGAGAGCCTGAAAATGGAATTTCAGGACAGGAAACCAGGAGAACAGCAAGGAGCGGCAGACACTGTTAGTAGGCCCCAAACCAACCAGTACGCCAAATGCAGTTGTTCCATTTAACCACTATTTAACAAGAGCCTGAAGATAGAAGCTCAGGAAAGGCAACCTGGAGAACACCTTGGAGCGGAAGACACCGTCTCTACACCCCATACCCAATTTGTAGGCCTAATGCAGTGTAGTTTCCAACAACTACTAAACGAGAGTCGGAATACCGAAGCAATGGCGAGGAAACCTGGGGAACACCTTGGAGAGGAACACACCGTCTCTACACCCCATACCCAATTTGTAGGCCTAATGCAGTGTAGTTTTCACCAACTACTAAACGAGAGTAGGAAGATCGAAGCAATGTGGACGAAACCTGGGGCACACCTTGGGGCGGCAGACACAGTTAGTAGGCCCTACCAAAGTTGTAGCCCCAATGCAGTTTTAAAATTCCTAGAGGCTGAAAACAAGACTATTGACGCTCAGCTTTTTTCAAAGGAACACAGCTGTATTGAGTGGCGCAGACAGACACAGGTAGTAGGCCTTAAACCAAAAATGTGGCTCACTGCAGTTTAAAAAAGGTTACAGGGGTACACAGGCAGCATTGCTCTGGGCAGTGGAGGACAATTTCAATAGTGGACCGCAGACAGACTTTGTACGCCTACTATTAAAAAAAGGATGCTCTATGCAATTAAAAATAGGTTCCAGGGGTACACGGGCAGCAGTGGTCTGGTCAGTGGAGGAGTAGTAGAAAGAACGGGCCGCAGACAGGCTTCGAAGGCCTAACATAATAAAATATTGGGCTGTAGGCACTTTTAAATAGGTTCCAGGGGTACACGGGCAGCAGTGGTCTGGTCAGTGGAGGAGTAGTAGAAAGAACGGGCCGCAGACAGGCTTCGAAGGCCTAACATAATAAAATATTGGGCTGTAGGCACTTTTAAATAGGTTCCAGGGGTACACGGGCAGCAGTGGTCTGCTCAGTGTAGGAGTAGTAGAAAGAACGGGCCGCAGACAGGCTTCGAAGGCCTAACATAATAAAATATTGGGCTGTAGGCAATTTAAAATTGGTTCCAGGGGTACACGGGCAGCAGTAGACTGGTCAGTGGAGGCCTAGTGGAAGGAGGGACCGCAGACAGGCTTCGAAGGCCTAACATAATAAAATTAGGCTGTAGGCAATTTAAAATTGGTTCCAGGGGAACACGGGCAGCAGTGGTCTGGTCAGTGGAGGAGTAGTAGAAAGAACGGGCCGCAGACAGGCTTCGAAGGCCTAACATAATAAAATATTGGGCTGTAGGCACTTTTAAATAGGTTCCAGGGGTACACGGGCAGCAGTGGTCTGCTCAGTGTAGGAGTAGTAGAAAGAACGGGCCGCAGACAGGCTTCGAAGGCCTAACATAATAAAATATTGGGCTGTAGGCACTTTTAAATAGGTTCCAGGGGTACACGGGCAGCAGTAGACTGGTCAGTGGAGGCCTAGTGGAAGGAGGGACCGCAGACAGGCTTCGAAGGCCTAACATAATAAAATTAGGCTGTAGGCAATTTAAAATTGGTTCCAGGGGAACACGGGCAGCAGTAGACAGGTCAGTGGAGGCCTAGTGGAAGGAGGGACCGCAGACAGGCTTCGAAGGCCTAACATAATAAAATTAGGCTGTAGGCAATTTAAAATTGGTTCCAGGGGAACACGGGCAGCAGTAGACAGGTAAGTGGAGGCCTAGTGGAAGGAGGGACCGCAGACAGGCTTCGAAGGCCTAACATAATAAAATTAGGCTGTAGGCAATTTAAAATTGGTTCCAGGGGAACACGGGCAGCAGTAGACAGGTCAGTGGAGGCCTAGTGGAAGGAGGGACCGCAGACAGGCTTCGAAGGCCTAACCTAATAAGATTAGGCTGTAGGCAATTTTAAAATTGGTTCCAGGGGAACACGGGCAGCAGTAGACAGGTCAGTGGAGGCCTAGTGGAAGGAGGGACCGCAGACAGGCTTCGAAGGCCTAACATAATAAAATTAGGCTGTAGGCAATTTAAAATTGGTTCCAGGGGAACACGGGCAGCAGTAGACAGGTCAGTGGAGGCCTAGTGGAAGGAGGGACCTCAGACAGGCTTCGAAGGCCTAACGTAATAAATTTGGGCTGTAGGCACTTTGAATTCTCTTGCAGGGGCACACAGGCAGTGGGCACCATTGGTGTTGTCAGCGGCGGCCGATTGTAATGAGTGTCTGCCAGTTAGTAGTCCCAAAAAATAAATACATGTTAATGTCTCGCATTACAAGAAAAAGAAAAACCAAAAGGGTGCAATCATTAGGTACAGGAGTGGGCTCCTCTGCGTAGTTTCAGACCTAGTAATTTGGCACAAAGTATTTACTTGGGTAAATATAGGACACTGCCCCTGACTATGTTAAGTACCATCATACATGTCAACACAATGGTATTGTCAGTGGCAGGAATTTACGGATGTCAGCGCATAGACTAAACATAGGTGGAACTGTGAGAGATGATTGTGCAAGTGGTAGAGCAATGTTTGAGCTGGGGGTGGGGGAACTCTCTTGTGGCCGGCGGTACATGCCCAGGGCCCCTCATGTTACAACAGTGTGTCTGACGTTGGGTGCGCGCCACCACCGCCAGAGACACTTTATTGTACTATGAGGGACCCAGTGGCAGTGCCGTCGACCAAAAGCGTGCACACCCACCTCTTCAGACAAACAGCACTCTCACGGGTGCTTGCGCCAAGTGGTGATACCACGTCCCCGTGTGGGGAGGTTGGCCATTTAGGGAGGTGTAAACATGTCGTATGCTGGACCATCAGCTGCTGCAAATTACGAGATTGGTAAATTCATTCAGAGTAGTCCACAGGCAATACCTTTTCATAGGAAAGCTAGGTGTCGGCCGGGCAAGGTGGGGCAAAAGAATTCGAAATCCAGTTGTGGTTCATTTTAATGAAGGTTAGATCATCAACATTTTGGGTAGCCAGACGTGTCCTTTTTTCGGTTAATATTGAACCTGCAGCACTAAATACTCTTTCTGATAGAACACTAGCTGCTGGGCAAGCAAGCTCCTGCAATGCATATTCTGCCAATTCTGGCCAGGTGTCTAATTTGGATGCCCAGTAATCAAATGGGAATGACGGTTGAGGTAGAACATCGATAAGGGATGAAAAATAGTTAGTAACCATACTGGACAAATATTGTTTCCTGTCACTTTGAATTGATGCAGCAGTACCTGTCCTGTCTGCAGTCATAGCAAAATCACTCCACAACCTGGTCAGAAAACCCCTCTGTCCAACGCCACTTCGGATTTCTGCACCTCTAACACTTCTGTTCTGCTGACCCCTGCTGCTCGTGTGAGAACGATCACGGGCGCTGTGTGCTGGGAATGCCTGAAGCAAACGGTCAACAAGAGTTGATTGTTTGGTTGCTAATATTAGTTCCAAGTTCTCATGTGGCATAATATTTTGCAATTTGCCTTTATAGCGAGGATCAAGGAGGCAGGCCAACCAGTAATCGTCATCGTTCATCATTTTAGTAATGCGTGTGTCCCTTTTGAGGATACGTAAGGCATAATCCGCCATGTGGGCCAAAGTTCTAGTTGTCAAATCTGCGGTTGTGATTGGTTGAGGGGCAGTTTCAGGCAAATCTACGACACTTGTGTCCCTCACAAAACCAGAACCCGGCCTTGCCACGCCACCAATTTCCAGTGCCCCCGGGAAAGCTTCCTCATTAAAAATATACTCATCCCCATCATCCTCTTCGTCCTCCACCTCCTCTTCGCCCGCTACCTCGTCCTGTACACTGCCCTGACCAGACAATGGCTGACTGTCAACAAGGCTTTCCTCTTCCTCTGGTGCAGACGCCTGATACTTTATGTGCGTCAAACTTTGCATCAGCAGACACATTAGGGGGATGCTCATGCTTATTATGGCGTTGTCTGCACTAACCAGCCGTGTGCATTCCTCAAAACACTGAAGGACTTGACACATGTCTTGTATCTTCGACCACTGCACACCTGACAACTCCATGTCTGCCATCCTACTGCCTGCCCGTGTATGTGTATCCTCCCACAAAAACATAACAGCCCACCTCTGTTCGCACAGTCTCTGAAGCATGTGCAGTGTTGAGTTCCACCTTGTTGCAACGTCTATGATTAGGCGATGCTGGGGAAGGTTCAAAGACCGCTGATAGGTCTGCATGCGACTGGAGTGTACAGGCGAACGGCGGATATGTGAGCAAAGTCCACGCACTTTGAGGAGCAGGTCGGAGAACCCAGGATAAGTTTTCAATAAGCACTGCACCACCAGGTTTAAGGTGTGAGCCAGGCAAGGAATGTGTTTCAGTTGGGAAAGGGAGATGGCAGCCATGAAATTCCTTCCGTTATCACTCACTACCTTGCCTGCCTCAAGATCTACTGTGCCCAGCCACGACTGCGTTTCTTGCTGCAAGAACTCGGACAGAACTTCCGCAGTGTGTCTGTTGTCGCCCAAACACTTCATAGCCAATACAGCCTGCTGACGCTTGCCAGTAGCTGGGCCATAATGAGACAACTGGTGTGCAACAGTGACAGCTGCCGATGGAGTGGTTGGGCGACTGCGGTCTGTGGAAGAGCTCTCCCTTCTGCAGGAGGACGAGGAGGGGGTGCAAACGCCTACAGCCAACTGTTTCCTAGACCGTGGGCTAGGCACAACTGTCCCGAAATTGATGTCCCCTGTGGACCCTGCATCCACCACATTCACCCAGTGTGCCGTGATGGACACGTAACGTCCCTGGCCATGCCTACTGGTCCATGCATCTGTAGTCAGGTGCACCTTTGTACTCACAGATTGTCTGAGTGCATGGACGATGCGCTGTTTAACATGCTGGTGCAGGGCTGGGATGGCTTTTCTCGAAAAGAAGTGTCGACTGGGTAGCTCGTAGCATGGTTCAGCGTACTCCATCAGGGCTTTGAAAGCTTCGCTTTCAACTAACCGGTAGGGCATCATCTCTAACGAGATTAGTCTAGCTATGTGGGCGTTAAAACCCTGTGTACGCGGATGCGAGGATAAGTACTTCCTTTTTCTAACCAGAGTCTCATGTAGGGTGAGCTGGACTGGAGAGCTGGAGATCGTGGAACTAGCGGATGTGCCGGTGGACATGGCAGACTGAGAGACGGTTGGAGACGGTATTGTTTCCGCTGGTGCCCTAGATGCAGTATTTCCTCCTATGAAACTGGTGATTCCCTGACCCTGACTGCTTTGGGCTGGCAAAGAAACCTGCACAGATACTGCTGGTGGTGCGGAAAATGGTGGCCTTACAGTGACGGAAGGGATGTAGCGTTGCTGACTAGCTTCATTGGCCGAGGGTGCTACAACCTTAAGGGACGTTTGGTAGTTAGTCCAGGCTTGCAAATGCATGGTGGTTAAATGTCTATGCATGCAACTTGTATTGAGACTTTTCAGATTCTGACCTCTGCTTAAGCTAGTTGAACATTTTTGACAGATGACTTTGTGCGGATCTATTGGATGTTGTTTAAAAAAATTCCAGACTGCACTCTTTCGAGCCTCGGATCCCTTTTCAGCCATTGCAGACTGAGCTTTAACCGGATGGACACGCTGTCCTCCAACAGTTTTTGGCTTTGCCACGCGTTTAGGGCCAGATACGGGCCCGGCAGATGGAACCTGTTGCGATGTTGATGCCTGCTGCGGCCCCTCCTCCTCCGCTTCAGAACTACTGCCGCCTGCACCCTGTTCCCCCAATGGCTGCCAATCGGGGTCAACAACTGGGTCATCTATAACCTCCTCTTCTAGCTCGTGCGCAACTTCGTCTGTGTCACCGTGTAAGTCGGTGGTAGAGCGTTCGTGATGGGGCAACATAGTCTCATCAGGGTCTGATTCTGGATCAGTACCCTGCGAGGGCAATGTTGTGGTCTGAGTCAAAGGACCAGCATAGTAGTCTGGCTGTGGCTGTGCATCAGTGCACTCCATGTCAGATTCAACTTGTAATGGGCATGGCCTGTTAACTGCTTCACTTTCTAAGCCAGGGACGGTATGTGTAAAAAGCTCCTTGGAGTAACCCGTTGTCGCCTGCTGCATCCTTCTCTGTTGTTGTTTTTGCTGAAGATGACAAGGAAGCGACTTGTCCCTGACCGTGAACATCCACTAACGACGCGCTGCTTTTACATTTACCAGTTTCAAAAGAGGAGGCAAAAGAGCTAGAGGCTGAGTCTGCAAGGTAAGCCAAAACTTGCTCTTGCTGCTCCGGCTTTAAAAGCGGTTTTCCTACTCCCAGAAAAGGGAGCGTTCGAGGCCTTCTGTAGCCAGACGACGAACCTGGCTCCACAGCTCCAGACTTAGGTGCAATATTTCTTTTCCCACGACCACCTGATGCTCCACTACCACTACCATCATTACCAGCTGACAATGAACGCCCACGGCCACGACCTCTTCCACCAGACTTCCTCATTGTTTTAAAACCTTAACCAAAGTAACGGTATTAGTTGCTGTCAAACAACTTACACGGTGAGCTATAACTTCAGTATGATTTCGATATCCCTTTACAGGTTGGTGAGACCGCAAGGAAAATCAGGCACAATGTTACACACTCTGTTTTCTGTGGCACCAAATCAGAGAGATGCCACACACGCAGGACTGTCACTCAAGCACAAATGTCAATATTAATCTCCCACTGTATTTTTTTTTTATTTCATGGAGAATTTAGAAAGCAAAAAAAAAAAAAAAAATTGCCTTTCTATGGCCCAGTGCCCACTATTTGAGAGAGAGAGATGGCACACCCAGGAGTCAAGACTGGCACACAAGCAGAAAGGGCAATATTAATCTCCCACTGATTTTTTTCTTTTCCAGGGAGACTTTAGAAACAAAATAAAATAAAATGATTTTTTCAGGAAGAATTTAGAAACCAAATAAAATAAAAGGATTTTTACCGGGAGAATTTAGAAACCAAAACAAAAAAAATATAGGCTTTCTATGGCCCACTGAGTGAGAGATGGCACACACAGGAGTCAGGAGTGGCACACAAGCCCAGAGGCCAATATTTATCTCCCACTGATTGATTTATTGATTTTTTTTCAGGTAGAATTTAGAAACCAAATCAACCAAAAAAATAAATAGGCTTTCTATGGCCCACTGAGTGAGAGATGGCACACACAGGAGTCAGGAGTGGCACACAAGCCCAGAGGCCAATATTTATCTCCCACTGATTGATTTATTGATTTTTTCAGGTAGAATTTAGAAACCAAATCAACCAAA
Source organism: Ranitomeya imitator (assembly GCF_032444005.1). Lineage (NCBI taxonomy): Eukaryota > Metazoa > Chordata > Amphibia > Anura > Dendrobatidae > Ranitomeya > Ranitomeya imitator. The sequence continues at coordinate 433,435,005 of NC_091287.1, read as the reverse complement.
AAAATAAATAGGCTTTCTATGGCCCACTGAGTGAGAGATGGCACACACAGGAGTCAGGAGTGGCACACAAGCCCAGAGGCCAATATTTATCTCCCACTGATTGATTTATTGATTTTTTTCAGGTAGAATTTAGAAACCAAATCAACCAAAAAAATAAATAGGCTTTCTATGGCCCACTGAGTGAGAGATGGCACACACAGGAGTCAGGAGTGGCACACAAGCCCAGAGGCCAATATTTATCTCCCACTGATTGCTTTATTGATTTTTTTCAGGTAGAATTTAGAAACAAAATCAACCAAAAAAAAAAAATAGGCTTTCTATGGCCCACTATGTGAGAGAGATGGCACTCTAGCAGAAATGCCAATCTTAATCTCCCACAACTTATTTTTTGTAGGGAGAATTAAAAAAAATATAAATAAATAAAAGGGACTGTCCTACAATTGCTATCTCCCTGCAGTAATCTCAGCCAGGTATGGCAGGCAGCAATAAGGAGTGGACTGATGCACAAATTAAATAAAAAGTGTGGACAAACAAAAAAGATAGCTGTGCAGAATGGAAGGAACAAGAGGATTTGTGCTTTGAAAAAAAGCAGTTGGTTTGCACAGCGGCGTACACACAGCAATGCAGCTATCAGGGAGCCTTCTAGGGCAGCCCAATGAGCTACAGCGCTGAGAAAAAAAAAATGTAGCTTCCACTATCCCTGCACACCGAAGGTGGTGTTGGACAGTGGAAATCGCTACAGCACAAGCGGTTTGGGGGTTAATGGACCCTGCCTAACGCTATCCCTGCTTCTGACGAAGCTGCAGCAACCTCTCCCTAAGCTCAGATCAGCAGCAGTAAGATGGCGGTCGGCGGGAACGCCTCTTTATAGCCCCTGTGACGCCGCAGACAGCAAGCCAATCACTGCAATGCCCTTCTCTAAGATGGTGGGGACCAGGACCTATGTCATCACGCTGCCCACACTCTGCGTTCACCTTCATTGGCTGAGAAATGGCGCTTTTCGCGTCATTGAAACGCGACTTTGGCGCGAAAGTCGCGTACCGCATGACCGACCCCGCACAGGGGTCGGGTTTCATGAAACCCGACTTTGCCAAAAGTCGGCGACTTTTGAAAATGAACGATCCGTTTCGCTCAACCCTAAATGTCACCTTGCTATTGTAATGTGACATTAAGCCGGGTTAATAATGGAGAGGCGTCAATAAGACGCCTATCCATTATTAATCCTATAGTAATGAAAGAGTTAAAAAATAATAAAAAACACAAAAAAAAGAAGGAATGTCCAGCTTCACCGAATCCGTGAAAAAGAATTTTCTTTATTCACAAACTTTAAACATGGAGGATACAGACTTCAGCACAAACCATATGGGTAAGAATCTCAACGTGTTTCTGGAGACTAAGCTCCCTTAATCATGACAGTTGTCAACACTCTGGGACTGGGACACCCTTTGTAAAGTGCCAGTGAAATCGGACAGCAGCTTGATTGCGACAACCGCTTTCGGCCACTTTAAAAGTATGCAGAGTTTAATGTGCAGATTTTCACCATGGAAATGCCTTGTATGCAGTATGTGGTTTTGTGTGTTTCAGCAGTGGAAGTGCACTAAAATGCACGTAATCTACACAAGACTCTATCAATAAAAAAAATTAAATACCAGTAAGTATCAAGAACAAAAGCGCTATGTACACTGCTCAAAATATAAAGGGAACACTAAAATACCACATCCTAGATATCACTGATTGAAATATTTCAATTGCAAATCTTTATTCATTACATAGTAGAATGTGTTGAGAACAATAAAACATAATAATGATCAATGTAAATCAAAATAAATATCCCATGGAGGTCTGGATTTGGAATGATACTCAAAATCAAAGTGGAAAATCAAATTACAGGCTGATCCAACTTCAGTGGAAATGCCTCAAGACAAGGAAATGGTGTTTAGTTGTGTGTGTGTGTGTGTGTGTTGCCTCCATGTGCCTGTATGACCTCCTTACAATGCCTGGCCAAGCTACTGATGAGGCGGTGGATGGTCTCCTGAGGGATCTCCTCCCAGACCTGGACTAAAGCAATCCGCCAACGTCTGGACAGTCTGTGGTGCAATGTGACATTGGTGGATGGTGCGAGACATGATGTCCCAGATGTGTTCAATCGGATTCAGGTCTGGGGAATGGGCGGGCCAGTCCATAGCTTCAATGCCTTCATCTTGCAGGAACTGCTGACACACTACAGCCAAATGAGGTCTGGCATTGTCCTGCATTACGAGGAACCCAGGGCCAACCGCTCCAGTATATGGTCTCAAGGGGTCTGAGGGTCTCAACTCGGTACCTAATGGCAGTCAGGCTACCTCTGGTGAGTACATGGAGGGCTGTGCGGCCCTCCAAAGAAATGCCACCCCACACCATTACTGACCCACTGCTAAACTGGTCATGCTGAAGGATGCTGCAGGCAGCAGATTGCTCTACACGGCGTCTCCAGGCTCTGTCACATCTGTCACGTGCTCAGTGTGAACCTGCTTTCATCTGTGAAGAGCACAGGGCGCCAGTGGTGAATTTGCCAATCTTGGTGTTCTGTGGCAAATGCCAATTGTACTGCAGGATGTTGGGCTGAGAGCACAATCCCCATCTGTGGACATCGGGCACTCAGACTATCCTCATGGAGTTGGTTTCTAACTGAGCAAACATGCACATTTGTGGCCTGCTGGAGGTAATTTTGCGGGGCTCTGGCAATGCTCCTCCTGTTCCTCCTTGCACAAAGGCTGAGGTAGTTGCTGGGTTGTTGCCCTCCTATGGCCCCCTCCACGTCTCCTGGTGTACTGGCCTGTCTCCTGGTAGCGCCTCCAGCCTCTGGACACTACGCTGACAGATACCGCAAACCTTCTTGCCACAGCTCACTTTGATGTACCATCCTGGATGAGCTGCACTACCTGAGCCCCTTGTGTGGGTTTTAGAATCCGTCTCATGCTACCACGAGTGTGAAAGCACAACCAACATTCAAAAGTGACCAAAACATCAGCCAGAAAGCATTGGTACTGAGATGTGGTCTGTGGTCCCCCACCTGCAGAACCACTACTTTATTCAGTGCATCTTGATAATTGCCAATAATTTCCATCTGTTGTTTATTCCATTTGCACAACAGCATTTGAAATTGATTGTCAAACAGTGTTGCTTCCTAAGTGAACAGTTTGATTTCACAGAAGTTTGGGTTTACTTGGAGTTATATTCTGTTGGTTTAAGTGTTCCATTTATTTTTTTGAACAGTATGTGTGTATATATCTATAATATAACGCTGGGAGCGTCACTCTGTCCGAAGCCTTTATAGACTGCGCAAGCGCCGGCGCAGTCTGGACCCCACAGAGTGACGCTCCCAGGAGATCGCGGTATGCGTAAACACTGAACGCACACCGCGATCTCCACCGGAGAGGCAGGGACGCGCCAGGAGGGTAAGTATATTCACCTGTCCCCCGTTCCAGCGCTGCGAGCGGCTCCGTCTCCCGGGTCCTCTGCCTGTGACGTTCAGAGTTCAGAGGGCGCGATGACGCGCTTAATGCGCGCCACCCTCTGACTGAACAGTCACAGCCAGAGGAGCCGGAACACGGAGCGGATGCAGCGCTGGATCAGGGCCAGATGACTATAGCAAGTGTCGGGGACCTGAGCGAGCGACGACTCCAGCACCTGACCCCCACAGCGCGCCGGTGTCCCCGCCTGCTCAGGCCCCCAGCACTCGGTGCCCAGCGACGATAGGTGAGTATGGTATTTTTTTTTAATATATTGCAGCAGCATATGGGGCATATAATCCTATGGAGCATTTTATGGGGGCCATCAACCATAATGGAGCAGTGTACGGGGGCATATAATACCATGGAGCATCTTATGGGGGCCATCAACCATAATGGAGCAGTGTACGGGGGCATATAATACCATGGAGCATCTTATGGGGCCATCAACCATAATGGAGCAGTGTACGGGGGCATATAATACCATGGAGCATGTTATGGGGGCCATCAACCATAATGGAGCAGTGTACGGGGGCATATAATACCATGGAGCATCTTATGGGGGCCATCAACCATAATGGAGCAGTGTACGGGGGCATATAATACCATGGAGCATCTTATGGGGCCATCAACCATAATGGAGCAGTGTACGGGGGCATATAATACCATGGAGCATGTTATGGGGGCCATCAACCATAATGGAGCAGTGTACGGGGGCATATAATACTATGGAGCATGTTATGGGGGCCATCAACCATAATGGAGCAGTGTACGGGGGCATATAATACCATGGAGCATCTTATGGGGCCATCAACCATAATGGAGCAGTGTACGGGGGCATATAATACCATGGAGCATCTTATGGGGCCATCAACCATAATGGAGCAGTGTACGGGGCATATAATACTATGGAGCATCTTATGGGGGCCATAAACCTTTATGGAGCAGTGTACGGCGCATATACTATGGAGCATCTTATGAGGGCCATAAACCTTTATGGAGCAGTGTACGGGGCATATACTATGGAGCATCTTATGGGAGCCATAAACCTTTATGGAGCAGCGTATGGGGCATATGGATGGGAGCAGCAAATTACAGAACGGGGGCGCAGGATGGGAGCAGCACATGACAGAACGGGGGCGCAGGATGGGAGCAGCACATGACAGAATAGGGCAGCACATGACAGAACGGGGGTGCAGGATGGAAGCAGCACATGACAGAACAGGGGCGCAGGATGGGAGCAGCACATGACAGGCTGGGGGCACAGGATGGGTGCAGCACATGTCAGAATGGAGGCGCAGGATGGGTGCAGCACATGTCAGAATGGAGGCGCAGGATGGGAGCAGCACATGTCAGAATGGGGGCGAAGGATGGAGCAGCTCATGACAGGATGGGGACGCAGGATGGAGCAGCACATGACAGGATGGGGACGCAGGATGGAGCAGCACATGACAGGATGGAGACCATATACCAATATAAATGCTCGCCACCCGGGCGTAGAACGGGTTCAATAGCTAGTATATATATATATACTAGCTATTGAACCCGTTCTATGCCCGGGTGGCGAGCATTTATATTGGTATATGGTCTCCATATATATAAACGTGACATGATGCATCCGTTCATCCAGGAGACACTGAGCATCAGAACGCAGCTTCAGTGATCTGCGGTGACATCATTGAGGTCACTGTAGGTCACTGAAGCTGTGGTTCCCACAGGCAGCTCATTGTGAGCAGCTTGATGAACTGCAGTGACCTCAATGAGATCACCGCTAGCACCATGAGAAATTTCTCATCTGTGTCATCAGCGTGCGTGTCTGCGACACGCATTTCTTCTATGAGGCTGGTTAAAAATGGACATTTCTGAAGACTTTCACGTTCCTTGTGAAAAACTTGATATGTGCACACCACCATTGAATACAATGGATGTGCATGTGTCCATATTTGCAGTCTTTAAAAGGAACCTGTCACCCCCCTCAGGCGTTTGTAACTAAAAGAGCCACCTTGCGAAGCACTAATGCTGCATTCTGACAAGGTGGCTCTTTTAGTTATGTTCCCTGCACACGCTGAAATAAACGCTTATAAAATGTGCCCCCTCATACCGTGAAATCGTCCCCGGGCGGGTCTTTCCCCTCTAATCAGACGCAGCACAGCCGTCACTCCGAGCCTGTGCGCACGGGGCGCCACCTCTTGATTCATTAGCGTCCCTGGCGCCTGCGCTGTACGTTCAAAGGGCAGCGCAACTGTGCATGCCCATACAGTACAGTACGCCTGAGGGGGGTGACAGGTTCCCTTTAAAAAGACGCATACGGACTTGAAAAATGGATATGTGTTCACCACTAAATACTGGTGGTTATGTTATATTGATTTGCTCAACTGTAATCCATGTGCAACCCTGCATTTATTTCTATCTACATTTATGTTGTAATGTTGTAAACATGTTTAACTTTGCACAATTTAAAACAAATAAAAACTATTGATTGGCTGACAAACTCGCCTGACCTTAACCCCATAGAGAATCTATGAGGTATTGTCAAGAGGAAGATGAGAGACACCAGACTCAAAAATGCAGACGAGCTGAAAGCTGCTATTAAAGCAACCTGGGCTTCCATAACACCTCAGCAGTGCCACAGGCTGATCGCCTCCATGCCACGCCGTATTGATGTAGCAATTGATGCAAAATGAGCCCCAACCAAGTATTGAGTGCATTTACTGAACATACATTTCAGGAGGTCAACATTTCTGATTTTAAAATCATTTTTCAAGCTGGCATTATAAAGTATTCTAATTTACTGAGATAATGTCTTTTCGGTTTTCATTGGCTGTAAGACATAATCACAATCATCAACATGAACAGAAATAAACATTTGCAATAGATCACTCTGTTTGTAATGACTCTATATAATATGAGTTTCACTTTTTGTATAGAAGAACTGATATAAATTAATTTTGATATTCTAATTTTGTGAGAAGAACGTGTGTGTGTGTGTGTGTGTGTGTGTGTGTGTGTGTGTGTGTGTGTGTATATATAATTTTATTACTATTATTATTTTGTGATTTTTAAAAAATATATATTTTTACAATGTTTTTTTTTTTCACTTTTTATGCTTTGTACCACTATGGGACTTTCACTTTTTTGCATGCTGATTGCTTGTAAAAGCATAGGAATGCAGGTGCATTCCTATACTTTTCAAACTGTAAGAGCTGCACTGACAGACAAACTTGCTGGCTGAATCATGCTCTGAGTATGATCTAGCAAATTTGGTAGCAATTCTTCACCTGCTGTTGATTTGCTCATCCTGCCTCCCAAAGATCGCAGTAAGGTTCGGCACGCATTTATCCTGTGCTCTATGTTGAGTGCTTACACCATGTAAATCTCTGAAATATGTGATTCAGACAGAACCCCAAGCAGAAGATTCCCTATAAGGAGACAGATGGAGGCACTGTCTCCTGACGTTGCTCTGACGCAGTAGTCAAAGCTTCACTTGTGCGTGCGTCTAAAAGACGCAAGTACAATTGTTCACTGGACTCTGGGAGCTGGCACGCTGTAGATTCTCTGAGGTGGCTGTCAGCTTGACATTCGGCTCAGAGATCGGCCAAATCCCAGTTCGGGGGGTGGCAAAATGCAGTCGCCAGGGGAGACATTTTGGACTGCCGCATTAGGTGGCCCGACGGATGACCCCTGCCAGGTACATCCACCTAGATACGCCTCTGACCACAGGCAGGGGGTGTGCAGAGTACACACAGTGGCTTTTAGCACAGCACTAGCACAGATATGGATTGCAGAGTACACACAGCGTTTTTTTGCAGAGTGCGCCGTCCCAATCTGTCCCTCACTCCAGCTGCGTCCTATTGTCAGGATTCAAACCCAGAAGTTTCTGTGTACCTGAAGGCAGCTCTTCCCTCTGAGCTTTTCAGCTCACTATGCAGTTCTGTGCTAACCCAAATACTTGTACCTATGTTGTTGCTGATGTCTCCACCCTGAATTTCCTGTTGGTCATCACCCTGAGTTTCTGATTGGCTCCATCCCGATTGAACACTCTATTTAAATCTGGCCTTGCTCTCCCTTCCTGCCGTGATTATTGAGCTACCAGCCTCTAGTCAAGCTTCCTTCCACCAACTGCTTCTTTAAACAATTTTGCTGCTCCTGACACCGACCTCTGGGTTCCCTGACTATGCTTCCTGCTTATTCCTTCAAACTACATTGCTGTTCCTGTGTACCAACTCCTTGGTTATCCCTGACTATGCTACCTGCTGGTGCTGCTCCTAGTGGTTGCAATACCACTACTCCAACTCAGGTCAGTCCATAAGACCTATCCTTACACTAATAAGAGCAAAATGGTGGCAGCACTTGTGATCCGGCCTTTATGCAGGCCAAGTCACGTGCTGCACTGGCCAATCACAGCCATGCCAGTGACGGTTCGGGGAGTGCCCACAGTTTAACCCCTTCCTGACATACGCCGTACTAGTACTGTTCTGCGGGAACTGAGTTCCCGCAAACCGCAGTACTAGCATGGTGGCACGATCGCGCGGCTTCACGCTGAGTGCCGCGGCGATTGCGTGCGAGTGTCTGCTGTATATGACAGCTGACACCCCGCAGCAATGCCCACGATCGGCGCAACGATTGTGGGCATTTAACCCCTCTGATGCCGCTGTCAGTAGTGACAGCGACACAGGGGCATCGCGCAGGGACGGGGGCTCCCTGCGTTCTCCCACTGGAACAACGCTATGCGATCACGTTGTTCCAGTGTCCTGGAAGGAGTCCCCGGATCCAAGATGGCCGTGGGGCTCCTTCTGGGTCCTGAAGTGAGGTGGCTTGCCGGTGCCTGCTCAGAGCAGGTGCCGGAAAGCCTCCTGCACTGCCTGTCAGATCGCTGATCTGACACAGTGCTATGCAAAGTGTCAGATCAGCGATCTAATCTAATATAGTGGTGTCCCACCCTGTGACAATGTTAGAAAGCTTAAAAAAAAATAGAACGTAAAAAAATAAAAAAAATCTTCAATGAAGAAAAAAAAATCCCCAATAAATCCATTTATTTATGCAAATAAAAAAACAAACAATAAAAGTACACATATTTGATATCGCCGCGTTCATAACGACCCGCTCTATAAAACTATCCCACTAGTTAAGCCTTTCAGAACACCGCAAAGAAAATAAATAAAAAACGAGGCAAAAAACAACGCTTTATTATCATACCGGCGAACAAAAAGTGGAATAACACGCGATAAAAAAGACGGACATAAATAAACATGGTACCGCTGAAAACGTCATCGTGTCCCACAAAAAAAAGCCACCATACAGGATCATCATCATCAAAAAAATAAAAGTTATAGCTCTCAGAATAAAGCGATGCAAAAACAATCATTTTTTATATAAAATAGTTTTTATTGTGTAAAAGCGCCAAAACATAAAAAAAGATATAAATGAGGTATCGCTGTAATCGTACTGACCTGAAGAATAAAGCTGCTTTATCAATTTTACCACACGTGGAACGGTATAAATGCCCCCCTAAAAGAAATTCAGGAATTGCTGGTTTTTGTTCATTCTGCCTCCCAAAAATCGGAATAAAAAGCGATAAAAAAGTCATGTGCCCAAAAATGGTACCAATTAAAACTTCAACTCGTCCTGCAAAAAACAAGACCTCACATCACTCTGTGGGCCAAAATATGGATAAATTATAGCTCTCAAAATGTGGTGATGGAAAAACTATTTTTTGCAATAAAAAGCGTCTTTTAGTGTGTGACGGCTGCCAATCATAAAAATCTGCCAAAAAAAGCTACAAAAGTAAATCAAACCCCCCTTCATCACCCCCTTAGTTAGGGAAAAATAATAAAATGTTAAAAAATGTATTTATTTCCATTTTCCCGTTAGGGCTAGGGTTAGGGTTGGGGCTAGGGTTGGAGCAATTTCCATTTTCCCATTAGGGTTAGGGTTGGGGCTAAAGTTAGGGTTAGGGTTGGGGCTAAAGGTAGGGTTAGGGTTGGGGCTAAAGTTAGGGTTTGGATTACATTTACGGTTGGGATTAGGGTTAGGGGTGTGTTTAGGTTAGGGTTTCAGTTAGAATTGGGGGTTTCCACTGTTTAAGCACATCAGGGGCTCTCCGAACGCGACATGCTGTCCGATCTCAATTCCAGCCAATTCTGCGTTGAAAAACTAAAACAGTGCTCCTTCCCTTCCAAGCTCTCCCGTGCGCCCAAACGGTGGTTTTCCCCCCCACCCCCCCCCATATGGGGTATCAGCGTACTCAGGACAAATTGGACAACAACTTTTGGGGTCCAATTTCTCCTGTTACCCTCGGGAAAATACAAAACTGGGGGCTAAAAAATAATTTGGGGGGGAATTTTTTTTTTATTTTATTTTCACGGCTCTACATAATAAACTGTAGTGAAACACTTGGGCGTTCAAAGTTCTCACAACACATCTAGATAAGTTCCTTGGGGAGTCTAATTTCCAATATGGGGTCACTTGTGGGGGTTTCTACTGTTTAGGTACATCAGGGGCTCTGCAAATGCAACGTGAGGCCTGCAGACCAATCCATCTAAGTCTGCATTCCAAACGGCGCTCCTTCACTTCCGAGCTCTGCCGTGCGCCCAAGTGGTGGTTCCCCCCCACATATGGGATATCGGCGTCCTCAGGACAAATTGGACAACAATTTTTGGCATTGTATTTCTCCTATTACCCTTGGGGGGAAAAATTGCGGGCTAAAAGATCATTTTGTGGAAAGAAAAAATATTTTTTTAATTTTCACGGCTCTACATTCTAAACTTTAGTGAAACAATTGGGGGTTAAAAGTGCTCACCACACATCTAGATAAGTTCCTTAGGGGGCATTCTTTCCAAAATGGGGTCACTTGTGGGGGTTTCCACTGTTTAGACACATCAGGGGCTCTCCAAACGCGACATGGCTTCCGATCTCAATTCCAGCCAATTTTGCATTGAGAAGTCAAACGGCGCTCCTTCCCTTCCGAGCTCTGCTATGCGCTCAAACAGTGGTTTACCCCCATATATGGGGTATCGGCGTACTCAGGACAAATTGCATAACAACTTATGGGGTCCAATTTGTCCTGTTACCCTTGGGAAAATAAAAAGTTTGGGGCGAAAAGATCATTTTGTGAAAAAATATGATTTTTTTTTTACGGCTCTACATTATAAACTTCTGTGAAGCACTTGGAGGTTCAAAGTGTTCACCACACATCTAGATTAGTTGCTTAAGGGGTCTACTTTTCAAAATGGTGTCACTTGTGGGGGGTTTCCACTGTTTAGGCACATCAGAGGCCCTCCAAACATGACATGGTGTCCGATCTCAATTCCAGCAAATTTTACATTGAAAAGTCAAATGGTGCTCCTTCCCTTCCGAGCTCTGCCATGCGCCCAAACAGTGATTTACCCCACATATGGGGAATTGGCTTCGGGGTGAAGGGGTTAAAAGCTTGCTGATTGGCTGCACAGCATCCTTTCAACAAGCTTTATTAGACTGGCGAACCTGAACAGGAAACCAGATATACAGTAAAATGGGTTCTATCGTCCCTAGTGGTGACTGAGTTCTTCTTCAATGGAAGTCTTCAAACAGAGGCTGGAAAGACATCTATCGGAGATGGTTTAGTGAATCCTTCATTGAGCAGAGGGTTGGACACGATGACCCTGGAGGTAAGTCTATGATTCTAAGGCTACGTTCAGACTAGCGTTGCGCGCCGCTGCGTCAGCGACGCAACGCACGACGCACACAAAAACGCGGCAAAACGCACGCAAAAACGCTGCGTTTTGCGACGCGTGCGTTGTTTTTTGCCGAAAATCGGACGCAAGAAAAATGCAACTTGTTGCGTTTTCTTGGTCAGACGCTAGCGGCAAAAAAGACGCAAGTGTTGCAAAACTCAACACACAAAAACGCATGCGTCCCCCATGTTAGACATAGGGGCGCATGATGCGTGCGTCGCCGCTGCGTCGCCCGACGCTAAGGCGACGCACACTAGCAGAACGCTAGTGTGAACGTAGCCTAACTGTGACCAATCCATCATCTTTTTGGAATGCTTTTACTTTTTATTGCAATCCTTGCTGTGATATTTTGTGATATTTCTTTGCATATGTGCTCATATAACGATACGTTTTGTTTACAATGTAACTGTGTATAAAAACATGGTGAGTATTTTGCCAGAAAATCTAATTCAAGGAAATGAGGGATTTCCTCAGATCCCGGCTCTAGTGATTCTAATGTGGCTGATGGTGATGTAATGCTGATGCTTTCTGCTGTGTCTGTGTAAATTCTGAGCATATGGAAAGCAGAAAACAGTTTCTCATTTGCCTAAATGATTTCCTGCAAAACAAAGCATGAAGTGCAGCTCACCATGTGCCGCACACTGGAACTAATCTGCTGCTGTTCTCATCATTATGTGCGGTTTCAATATAGTGCTGGCAATTTAATGCAGCAATGTATGGAGTATCGCTATTAAACAGTCCATGTTCACAATGATGGGGTTCAAACCACGAATTCCAGTCTCAGTGTCATTGTAAGCGTCTTTTCTTCCAATATTGTGAAACTGAACCTCAGAAATTCCATGTAATGAGAAACAGATGAACGGGCCGCACAAAGAAAATAAATGTGATGTCAGTATTTACACTATCACAACTCACAGTGGTATATTGTTGCACTCATTATCTCTTAAAGGAAACATGTCACCAGGTTTTCCCCATGTAAACTAACAGTCCCTTAAAAGGGTGGTTTGACGTTCAAATTAATTTCCTACTAAATCCCTATCTATTTAGTCCCATAAGTATTTTCTAATATACTTGAATAAAAATTTCCCTATCCTTCCCTAACTACACTAACTGCTTTACTAATTTTTTTCCACTTCCTTTTGGATGCCGAGTCGTTTGAGAATCCCAGTGCACTGTGCGATGTGCACAATGACAGTGAGCTCTCTGCTGTCTGCTCAGACCAGCAGTAACAAGCCACCATACAGAGGGCATTGTTAGAATACTTGGCATGCAGAGACCAGTGATGTCACTTGCAAGGACAACACTGATCTCTGTACTTCGGGTATTCTGACAATGTGCTCTGTTGCCGGCTCATTACTGCTGATCTGAGTCGGCCACAGAGTGCGCTATCATCGTGCATGTTGCACAGTGAACATCATACAGGGACTAGCTCAGCCCCTGAAATAGGCATCAATGATGACACTTCGTTTGAGTATCCCAGCATCCCAGCATGCACTGGGTTTCTCAAATGAAGAGTCATCAAAAAGGAAGTGAAAAATTAAAAAAAAGCAGTTAGGGAAGGAAAGGAAAATGTTTAATTCATAAATATATTAGAAAATAGTTTAGATTACGTCATTAAATAGATAGAAACTTAAAAAGAAAATTAATTTGGACTTTTCACCCCCTTAAGCCCTCTTTGTGTAAGACCCATGCTTGGCACCTTCTCTCTCCCCACAGTTGGTGTAGGCATTTTCATGTATCTGAGTGTGGAGTAGGGGGCTTATACATAGAGATGGGCTTAAATGTGGTGCTTTTGGCTCATATGGGGAAAACCTTGCGACAGTAAAACAAATCCCTAATGGAATCCAGCAATGCATGCATGCCATGAATCTATCACTAGGTTTTTGCCACTTAATCTAACAGCAGGATGATGTAGGGGCAGAGACTCTGATTCTAGCAATGTTTCACTTAAGCTACTTTCTGTCATTTTGATGAAATCACTGTTTTATCAGCAGGAGATTATCAATAGAGGATTAGTAAACCTGCTGCCATGTAGTCCTACATATTCATGAGCTCTGTATATCCCCACCACATCACTGATTGGCAGTATTCTGCCTATGCACAGTGAATGTGTGATGCCCCAGGGCCCTGGTTGTCACAGTGGCATTGCTTTCCTCACAGGGAGAGTGATGTCACGCTTGGAAGCGATGGAGGATTCCTTTTAACAGGTAATTTGCACACACAACACCGTTCTGACTCCAGGCCAGAAGGGGGAGCTCTACACCCAAAATCAGGAGAGCTGCTCTCTCTTTGGTCGGGAGGAGGAGTTAGTTGCTGGGCAGTTGCTAGGCAGTTGGGAAGATTTAGACAGTTGGTGCCTGACAGGAGACGGGACCAGTCTGAAGCAGAAGGACGGGTGAGGTGCCGTACAGCCTGAGGTGCTGTAGCTACTAGATAGCGAGATACAGAAGGAAGAACAGCCTTTAGCTAACATGCCGGAGAGCGAAGCACAGGAGCGTGACAACAAGGGAGAATAGCTGCGAGAGGGCTACCTCCCTGACAGAGCGAAGATAACGGTAACCGGAAGACCAAGGTTGTGTCATACTCTGGAAGGCATAGCAGAAACCGGTAGGACAGCTAGACTACATGTAACTTATCTGCCCTAATACCCAGGAGACACAGTGACACATAGAGCCCGGGTCATGATAGAGACCCTGTAAAAAGGCTCGAGTCACCTGTCATGCGGGTTTGAGTCCTCCCTAAAGGGAGACAGAGAGAACTGAGAGGACCTTGCCAGAAGTCTTAGGCAGTAAGGGACTACAATACCACCACGCTCAAACGAAGGCTTTTAAGTCCACCTGGTTAAAGGGGACTCTGAACTCGCTTCCAAGCCGGCCAGACCCTGCCTGTACCTGTGATCTGGTGCCCTGGACTGTGGCTGCCTGCTACCGTCAGTAAACAAGGTAAAAAGATGGCACAACTGCATCCTTAATTCTTTACTGCACCATTCACCATCTTCCATCTATTCACTGGGAGCCCTGGGGCCTACTTCACCTGTGGGAAGTTATACCATCTGGCTGCCATAACATCACCCCAGAGGACCCCTTTAAGCAGCGTTGGTCACCTCTGACCGAATACCACAGGTGGCGTCAAGAACATTCCTTTATTTCAAAAAGCCTTTAAAGACCGTCTCTTTAACATGGGCGCCCAGGGCCACGGACCGGGTCGCCACCGCCATGACACGTCTCTTTAAGTACCGGACTTGGTACCGAGTACCCCACTGCCCTGATGGGTGACCCAAATGCAGAAAGCTGCCAATCAGTGGTATATGCGGGGTTATTCAAAGCTCAACATTCAGAGAACTAGTAGATCTGCAGCAGAGAAAACTGTGATTTTAGTAAAACTACAGCAAGTAGTCAAGTAAGTGATATATGCTGGAATCAGGTCTCTGGTGCCACATTAGACAGGAGTGGCTTCCTCCGAGCCAAAGACTGTAGCAGCCATATTTAGGGGGAGCTGGTTCTGCTCTACATCATGCTGCTCTCAGATGGGGTAGCAAAAAACTTGGTGACAGATTAATTTTAAGTTATGCAATTCTTGCTGTCATGAATTGGAAGAACTCACTACAGATGGATTTATAAAAATACAGGTGCCAGCACTGTTTGTTAGTCTGTAACAAAAAATAGGGACTCCTCCCTAAATAATTAGAAACCCTCCTACAATAAATAGCATACACACCGCGACATAGAGGAAATAACAATGATCTGAAAAAATATTGAAAATGTATTGAAAAATATACAACAATATATTGCAAAATAATATAAATTGATAGATAATAAAGAAAATAAAGTGTAAAGAGAAAAGACAAAATGTTATCAATAACGGAATAGACATAAAAGCAGAAGAAATGAAAAAAAAAACAATAAACCCCAGATATTTTTAATGCCATGTAGTTGATCAATCTTTGCACATAAATTGTATGAAAGAGCAATCTCCCAAGCTATAAGATATGTAGAAATGACACAGTCATACTCCGATAAATTATTATATATTGAAAAATGCATTAAAAAATGTGCAGCAGTTGTGTAATAATCAACTATTTACCATAACTGCCTTTGGCCATAGTGTAGAAATGAGGCAGGAGAGCACCTCAATGCCGGTTTCACCACAACCCACGGTTTTGTCAAGAGGTCCATCTATCCTCACTTGGAGCTTGGAGTGTTATACAAGGAGCACCTCTTTCTCTTGTTTTTCCTCCACTCAGCATAAGGCTTCATTCACACTTCAGAATTTTTCATCAGTATTTGTATGCCAAAACCAAGACTGTCTCCGAAATACAGAACAAGTGTCAATCTTTCAGTGATAGTTTTTCTCTGTAAATTACACTCCTGAATTTGGCATACAAACACAGATGCAAAATACTGACCAAATACTGACATGTGAATAAGCCTTAAGAAAAGGAGGAAGTGCGATGTGTGTTATACCAAATGTATGTATTAATTTTTTTAGAAGTTTTTGCAGTGGATCTACTTAAAAATTGAACTTGAAAACTGTTTAACCCCTTTCTGAACTTAGATGTATCCATATGTCCCTCTGGACTAGTACTTACTGCCCTCGGTCATTGCTGCAAAGCATCCTTGGGAACGCGAGCATCACGAGGAGCGGGAAGACTACCGGGGACGCCAGAAGGTGAGAATATCATGATTTTTTATTTTAATTCTTTTTTTTAACAATTATATGGTTCCCAGGGCCTGGAGGAGAGTCTCCTCTCACCACCCTGGGTACCAACCGCACATGATTCGCTTACTTCCCGCATGGTGGGCATAGCCATACGTGGAAAGTAAGCGGATCAATGCATTCCTATGAGTGCAGATTCCCCTCGATTCCGCACAAAGAATGAACATGCTGTGTTTTTTTCAGGAATGTGATTCCGCCGTGGAAAAAAACGCAGCATTTGCACAAAAAATGCGGAATGCATTCTAATAATAGGATGCTTAATGTATGCAGTTTTTTTGCGGTTTTATTTATGTTTTTATAGCAAAAAAACGTGAAAATTCTTGAACATGTGCACATAGCTTAAATGTTGCGATTGAACTCGATCGCCGCATTTTGAGAGCAGGCAGAGGGAAGAAAGTCCCTTTGCCCTTGCATTGGAGACCTTGCGACATCATCACTCGAAGTTGCTGAACATTGCAATGGTGACCCGATGTCAGACAATATCTGGGTCATCAGGCATTAGAAAGTTAATTAGATCATGCACAGTGCATGATCTAACTAACTTAAAGCATTACAATGCTCCCACATTGCTATACCTTATAACTGCGATCAGGCTGCATAAAGTAAATGTCCCATGGTGGGAATAAGTAAAGTTTGAAAAAAAAAGTTGTAAAAATATTTTTCTAAAAATCACAAACTAATTTTAAAAAAGTTCTCGAAAGGATTTTTCATAAAAATATTTGCTTATGGGTGCTATATATATATATATATATATATATATATATTACCCATAAATAAATATTTTTATGAAAAAAAACCCTTTAGTGAACACCGTAAAAAAAAAAATTAATAAGAAACAAGGCAGAAAACAATGTTTGATCATCATAAAAACAAAAAGTGGAATAAGAAGAAGAAGAGGTCCACTCTTCGAAACGCGTTGGTTGTTTCCCTTCCCCCTTTTTGAGCGATCTTGCGCTCCGTACTCCAGGTGACGTCACTAGTAGGAGGGGCCTATCGGCCATCTTTTTGTTACACGCGGTAACTAGGGAACGCTACCGGCCGGGGCTTCCCTATACCGCACCCCGCCACCCGATCCACGCTGTGCTATAGCCCCAGGGGTACTGACCGGGCGGGTGAAGACTTCCGCAGCACAGGTCCACACATAACGGCATTCACCTACGATTAGGTAAGCGGAGGGACACCAGTGTCCGAACGTTTTTTTCCATTGATGTGGGGAGACGGAGGGTCCGCCCACCAGTTCGTGGGGTACTGTTCCTGGGGTTTTTGTACTATTAGCTATGCGGTTGGGACTCTGGTGGATCGCTTTTTTCACCAGATAGAGTGCATAGGTGTTATTGGTTCTTAGTTTCCTCCAGCGCGGTATCTATTGTTTTTAAAAAGTGGAATAAAACGCAATCAAAAAGAAGAATATAAATAAACATGTTACCACTGAAACTGTCATCTTCTCCCACAAAAAACAAGCCATCACACAGCTCCATCAGCGGAAAAATAAAAAATGTTTAGCTCTCAGGATAAAGTGATGCAAAAATAGTTATTTTTTCTTTAACCCCTTTACCCCCAAGGGTGGTTTGCACGTTATGGACCGGGCCAATTTTTACAATTCTGACCACTGTCCCTTTATTAGGTTATAACTCTGGAACGCTTCAACGGATCCCGGTGATTCTGACATTGTTTTCTTGTAACATATTGTACTTCATGATAGTGGTAAAATTTCTTCGATATAACTTGCGTTTATTTGTAAAAAAAAAAAAACGGAAATTTGGCGAAAATTTTGAAAATTTCACAATTTTCCAACTTTGAATTTTTATTCTGTTAAACGAGAGAGATATGTGACACAATATAGTTAATAAATAACATTTCCCACATGTCTACTTTACATCAGCACAATTTTGGAAAAAAAAAAATTTTTCTACAAAGTTATAAGGGTTAAAATTTTACCAGCAATTTCTCATTTTTACAACAAAATTTAGAACACCATTTTTTTAGGGACCACCTCACATTAGAAGTCATTTTGAGGGGTCTATATGGCAGAAAATACCCAAAAGTGACACCATTCTAAAAACTGCACCCCTCAAGGTACGCAAAACCATATTCAAGAAGTTGATTAACCCTTCAGGTGTTTCACAGCAGCAGAAGCAACATGGAAGGAAAAAATTAACATTTTACTTTTTAGTCACAAAAATGATCTTTCAGCAATAATTTTTTTAATTTCCCAAGGGTAAAAAGATGAAATGGACCTCAAAAGTTGTTGTCCAATTTGTCCTGAGTACGCTGATACCCCACATGTGAGGGGGAACCACTTTTTGGGCGCACGGCAGGGCTCAGAAGGAAAGGAGTGCCGTTTGACATTTTCAAGCTAAAATCGGCTGGAATTGAGATCAGATGCCATGTCGCGTTTGGCGAGCCCCTGATGTGCCTAAACAGTGGAAAACCCCCACAAGTGACCCCATTTTGGAAACTAGACCCCCTAAGGAACTTATCTAGATGTGTGTTGAGCACTTTTATCCCCCAAGTGCTTCACGAAAGTTTATAATGCCTGGGCGTGAAAATAAAAAATCCTATTTTTTCCACAAACATGATCGTTTAGTCCCCAATTTTTTATTTTCTCAAGGGTAAAAGGAGAAATTGGACCACAAAAGTTGTTGTCCAATTTGTCCTGAGTACGCTGATACCCCATATGTGGGGGGGAACCACTGTTTGGGTGCATGGCAGGGCTCAGAAGGAAAGGAGCGCCGTTTGACATTTTCAAGCTAAAATCGGCTGGAATTGAGATCAGATGCCATGTCGCGTTTGGCGAGCCCCTGATGTGCCTAAACAGTGGAAAACCCCCACAAGTGACCCCATTTTGGAAACTAGACCCCCTAAGGAACTTATCTAGATGTGTGTTGAGCACTTTTATCCCCCAAGTGCTTCACGAAAGTTTATAATGCCTGGGCGTGAAAATAAAAAATCCTATTTTTTCCACAAACATGATCGTTTAGTCCCCAATTTTTTATTTTCTCAAGGGTAAAAGGAGAAATTGGACCACAAAAGTTGTTGTCCAAT
This sequence comes from Ranitomeya imitator, assembly GCF_032444005.1. Lineage (NCBI taxonomy): Eukaryota > Metazoa > Chordata > Amphibia > Anura > Dendrobatidae > Ranitomeya > Ranitomeya imitator. The sequence goes on along the minus strand of NC_091287.1, from coordinate 433,416,041 downwards.
TTGTCCTGAGTACGCTGATACCCCATATGTGGGGGGGAACCACTGTTTGGGTGCATGGCAGGGCTCAGAAGGAAAGGAGCGCCGTTTGACATTTTCAAGCTAAAATCGGCTGGAATTGAGATCAGATGCCATGTCGCGTTTGGCGAGCCCCTGATGTGCCTAAACAGTGGAAAACCCCCACAAGTGACCCCATTTTGGAAACTAGACCCCCTAAGGAACTTATCTAGATGTGTCGTGAGCACTTTTATCCCCCAAGTGCTTCACGAAAGTTTATAACGCCCGGGCGTGAAAAAAAAAATCCTATTTTTTCCCACAAAAATTATCATTTAGTCCCCAATTTTTAATTTTCCCAAGTGTAGCAGGAGAAATTGGACCCCAAAAGTTGTTGTCCAATTTGTCCTGAGTACGCTGATACCCCACATGTGGGAGAAAACTACTGTTTGGGTACACTCCGGGGCTCGGAAGGGAAGTAGTGACGTTTTGAAAAGCAGACTTTGATGGAATGGTACGCGGACATCATGTTCCGTTTGCAGAGCCCCTGATGTGCCTGAACAGTAGAAATCCCCCACAAGTGACCCCATTTTGGAAACTAGACCTAATTGGGAACTTATCTAGGTGTAAGGTGAGAATTTTGAACCCCCAAGTGTTTCACTTAAATTTATAACGCCCGGGCGTGAAAATAAAATATCCTATTTTTTCCTACAAAAATGATAATTTAGACCCCAATTTTTAATTTTCCCAAGTGTAACAGGAGAAATTGGACCCCAAGAGTTGTTGTCCAATTTGTCCTGAGTACGCTGATACCCCACATGTGGGATAAAAATACTGTTTGGGCACACGTCGGGGCTCAGAAGGGATGTGGTGACGTTTTGGAAAGCAGACTTTGATGGAATGGTCTGCAGGCGCCATGTTCCGTTTGCAGAGCCCCTGATGTGCCCAAACAGTAAAAAAAAAACCCCACAAGTGACATTTTGTAAACTAGACCCCCAATGAACTTACATAGATGTGCCCCCTTTTTGGAACTAATCTACTGTTTCCTGTAAAGTAAAGTAGTAGTGCATGGAGCTGTGGTACAATTTGAAGCAATCCTTCATACACAGGCCAGGTTTTTCGGGCAGGTGTCGCATTGATAAATGGTGTCTTTGCGTATTCCCCTTTTGTAACACACTCGGCACCTTTTTTGCGACTTACCTCTTTTTCCAGTTTGCGGGACCTCCCCTGGGAAATCCTGACCTGGTACGATACGAGCACCTTCAGTTCCGGAAGTACTGGGGCCCGCTCCTTCCCTCGTGCCAAATAACAGGGCCTTAATCACTACCTCCTGGAACTGAAGGTACGACGTATCGCTGTGGCGTGCACATCGTGACAGCAGGAAAGCGTTGAGCATTGCCATTTGTACGATGTGCACGGACAGCTTTTTGTACCACACCTTGGCCTTCCTCAAAGCACTGTACAGTTGGAGGAGTTGATCGGAGAGATCAACGCCCCCCATGTTTTTGTTGTACCCCAGTACACAGTCTGGTTTGCAGACCTGTGTAGAGGTACCCCGTACAGTGCTGAGGGCACTGCCATCACCGTGTATGGTGGTCAAGAGAAGGACATCCCTCTTGTCCTTGTACTTGACTACCAGCAGGTGGTCGCTACATTGGGCTCTGCTCTCACCTTTTCTGAGCATCTGCCCAAGTAGCGTCTTTGGGAGGCCTCTCTGATTTTTGCGGACAGTACCGCAGGCTGCGGTACCTCGCGCAGAGAGGGATTTGTAGAGTGGGATGCTGGAATAAAAGTTATCAGTGTAGAGGTGATAACCTTTATCCAGCAGTGGGTGCACCAAATCCCACACTATTTTCCCACTCACTCCCAGGACAGGGGGACACTCAGGCGGTTCAATCCTGCTGTCCTTCCCCTCGCAGACTCTAAGGGTACCGTCACACACTGCCATTTCGATCGCTACGACGGTACGATTCGTGACGTTCCAGCGATATCGTTACGATATCGCTGTGTCTGACACGCAGCAGCGATCAGGGATCCTGCTGAGAATCGTACGTCGTAGCAGATCGTATGGAACTTTCTTTCGTCGCTGGATCTCCCGCTATCATCGCTAGATCGGTGTGTGTGACACCGATCTAGCGATGCGTTCGCTTGTAACCAGGGTAAACATCGGGTTCCTAAGCGCAGGGCCGCGCTTAGAAACCCGATGTTTACCCTGGTTACCAGAGTAAATGTAAAAAAAAAAAAAACAGCACATACTTACATTCCGCTGTCCGTCAGGTCCCTTGCCGTCTGCTTCCCGCACTCACTGACTGCCGGCCGTAAAGTGAAAGCAGAGCACAGCGGTGACGTCACCGCTGTGCTGTGCTTTCACTTTATGGCCGGCAGTCACTGAGTGCGGGAAGCAGACAGCAAGGGACAGATACCGGAATGTAAGTATGTGCTGTTTTTTTTTTTTTTACCCTGGTAACCAGGGTAAACATCGGGTTACTAAGCGCGGTCCTGCGCTTAGTAACCCGATGTTTACCCTGGTTACCCGGGGACCTCGGCATCGTTGGTCGCTGGAGAGCTGTCTGTGTGACAGCTCCCCAGCGACCACACTACGATTTACCTACGATCACGGCCAGGTCATATCGCTGGTCGTGATCGTAGGTAAATCGTATAGTGAGACGGTACCCTAAAGCTGTAGGCGTACCCTGAGGTACTCTCACACAGCTTGTAGAGTTTGATTCCGTACCTGGCCCTCTTGCTGGGCAGGTATTGACTGAATCTCAGCAACACCGGAGCTACCGCCTCACCAACACCGGAGCTACCGCCTCACTAACACCGGAGCTCCTGCAACCCTCAACCTACTGTCTCCTTCCCCATAATCCTGTAGAATGTAAGCCCGCAAGGGCAGGGTCCTCGCCCCTCTGTATCAGTCCGTCATTGTTAGTTTGTTTACTGTATGTGATATTTGTAACTTGTATGTAACCCCTTCTCATGTACAGCACCATGGAATCAATGGTGCTATATAAATAAATAATAATAATAATAATCTGAGCCGCCCCTTAAAATGAACCAAGGACTCATCCACGCAGATGTCCCTTTTGGGCACGTACACTTCACCAAACTTTTTGTTGAAGTGTTCGATGACAGGCCGAACTTTGAACAGATGGTCAAAGTTGGGGTCATCTCGTGCGGGACACTGTGCATTATCGGAATAATGCAGGAACTTATGGATGGCCTCAAAACGCGTTCGGACCATGACCATTCGGAACACTGGAATGTTGTATAAAATATCAACACTCCAATATTGCCGAATTTCTGGCTTCTTCAGGAGCCCCATATGAAGCATCAGGCACCAAAACTGCATCATTTCAACTGCGTCTACAGGAGACCAGTTAGAATATGATGAACCGGTGTTTTGCTCCAAAAATTGACGAGCGTACAAATTAGTTTGCTCCACCATGAGGTTAACAAAATCCTCAGAGAAAAAGACTTTGAAAAAGTCTATTTCTGTGAGGCCGGTGGTGTCAAACCTGATTCCTGATTCTGCCACAAAATCAGGAATCAGTGGCTCGTAATTTTCGGGGGGCGAGGTCCATACGGGGTCCGAAGAGGGGCGCGCTGGTTCATCTTCAGGAGTGGGCCCTGCCTCATCTTCATCTTCATGAATGATGGGCACTTCTTCTGTCCTGCGGCGTCTGCGTGGCGGTTCCGCAGGGCCGGAGGAGGAAGATGAGGAGGGGGAAGAGGATGAGGAAGAATCAGAAAAATAAAGAAAAGTGGGATCCTCTCCCTCGCTATCAGTGTCAGAGGCAAGGAAAGCATATGCCTCCTCCGCTGAATAGCGCTGTTGGGACGAACGGGACGAGCGGGACATTTTTTCGTGAGTATGGTGCTTTTGTGTACTTTATTGGTAACTATGTGTACGTGTGGGGGGATAGTGTTTGGTGCAAACTATTCTGAAAAGAAAAAGCTAAAGGAAAAAAAAGCAAATGGGGAGAAAAAAATACCTGTGAAAGGAAAAGTCTAAAACAGCAGGCCCTAGCTCTGATAAGTGAACTGCGTCACTTATCAAATTTCGGCGCCTGTTGGGTGTACGAACAGGGATGTGGAAAAAACGCCAGGCACGAGAGCTCTGATAAGTGAACCGTGTCACTTATCAGAGTTCGGCGGCTGCTGGGTGTGCAAACGGGGATGTGAAAAGGGAAGGCACAGATTAGACGCGGCGGCTGGAGGAGCGCAAGGGGATGGGGAAAAAAAAAGAAAAGGCACGGATTAGACGCAGCGGCTGGAGGAGCGCACGGAGATGGGAAAAAAAAAAGAAAAGGGAAGGCACAGATTAGACGCGGCGGCTGGGGGAGCGCACGGAGATGGGGAAAAAAAAAAAGAAAAAGGAAGGCACAGATTAGACGCAGCGGCTGGGGGAGCGAACGGAGATGGGGAAAAAAAAAAAGAAAAGGGAAGGCACAGATTAGACGCGGCGGCTGGGGGAGCGCACGGAGATGGGGAAAAAAAAAGTAAAAGGAAGCACAGATTAGACGCGGCAGCTGGAGGAGCGCAAGGGGATGGGGGAAAAAAAAAAAGAAAAGGCACAGATTAGACGCGGCGGCTGGGGGAGCGCACGGAGATGGGAAAAAAAAAAAGTAAAAGGAAGGCACAGATTAGACGCGGCGGCTGGAGGAGCGCAAGGGGATGGGGGAAAAAAAAAAAGGCACAGATTAGACGCGGCGGCTGGGGGAGCGCACGGAGATGGGAAAAAAAGAAAAAGTAAAAGGAAGGCACAGATTAGACGCAGCGGCTGGAGGAGCGCAAGGGGATGGGGGAAAAAAAAAGGCACAGATTAGACGCGGCGGCTGGGGGAGCGCAAGGGGATGGGGGAAAAAAAAAGAAAAGGCACGGATTAGATGCAGCGGCTGGAGGAGCGCACGGAGATGGGAAAAAAAAAGAAAAGGGAAGGCACAGATTAGACGTGACGGATGGGGGAGCGCACGGAGATGGGAAGAAAAAAAAAGAAAAGGGAAGGCACAGATTAGACGCGGCGGCTGGGGGAGCGCAAGGGGATGGGGGAAAAAAAAGGCACGGATTAGACGCAGCGGCTGGGGGAGCGCATGGGGATGGAGAAAAAAAAAGTGAGCACGAGTGTTGATAGGTGAACTGCGTCACCAATCAACGCTCGGCGGCTGCTAAATTTGGGCACGGATACGGCTCAAGGAGGGGGGATGGGAGAAGGGGGGATGAATAGAGATCGGGCCAGGATCGGGGTATCAACACTTACGGTTTGTAGTCTCTCTTCTTTCTTTTCTCTTCTTTCTTCTCTCTTCTTTCTTCAGCAAGAATTGTGGTGTCACAGGCTACTGTGGCACCACAAGTCTCAGCACAGGAGGGGATCTCACAGCATGACCGCTCTGAAGGAATCCTCACCAAGTGTGAGGATTCCTTCAGAGCAGTTACACAGGTCAGGGGCAGGTGAGACAGGTCACAGAGCGGTCACACCGCTGCTGTGACCTGTGATTGGTGGGATCGATGATCACATTGATCCCACCAATCAGAGGGGGCCCTGGTGACGCCGGTGTTGCTAGGCACCAGCCTATGATCGGAGCTCACAGCTCCGATCATAGGCAGGTCACCAGCAGGTGACAGGCAGGTGACCGGCAGGTCACCATCAGGGCACAGCGCGGTCACACCGCTGCTGTGCCCTGTGATTGGCGCGATCGACGATCACATCGATCGCGCCAATCAGACTAAAAGGATCCGGAGGCAGAGCGCGCAGGAAGGCAGGGCACAGAGCGGTAACACCGCCGCTGTGCCCTGCGAAGGATCCGGAGGCAGAGCGCGCAGGAAGGCAGGGCACAGAGCGGTAACACCGCCGCTGTGCCCTGCGAAGGATCCTGAGGCAGAGCGCGCAGGAAGGCAGGCCACAGAGCGGTAACACCGCCGCTGTGCCCTGCGAAGGATCCGGAGGCAGAGCGCGCAGGAAGGCAGGGCACAGAGCGGTAACATCGCCGCTGTGCCCTGCGATTGGCGCGATCGACGATCACGTTGATTGCGCCAATCCTGGGGGGGTTTGTGCCCATGCCTGGCATTGCCAGGCACTGGCCTAGGATCGAGTACATCGGTACTCGATCCTAGGCTGGGACCTCATTGTTTCAGCCAAATTGATTGGCTGAAACAATGAGAAAGGCTGCGATTGGCTGCTCAGAATTGAGCAGCCAATCACAGCGATCGGGAGCCCGGGGGTCGGCGACAGGCCCTAGGATGCCGACACCATCTTCCTACAGGTAAGATGGCGTCGGAATTTTAATGCGATCACTGCGACTTAAGTCGCAGTGTCGCATTAAAGGGCATGACGTACTATTCCGTCCTTGGGAAGTAGGACCCACCCCACATGGACGGAATAGTACGTCATATGGCAGAAAGGGGTTAAAATAGTTTTTTCTTTGTGTAAAAGCGCCAAAACATTAAAAATATAAATGAGGTATTGCGGTAATCGTACTGACCCGAAGAATAAAGCAGCCTTATTAATTTTACCACACGCGGAACGACATACAAAAAAAAAAACAATTCCTGAATTGCTGGTTTCTGTTCATTCTGCTTCACAAAGATCAGAGTAGAAAGCAATAAAAAAATGCCATGTGCCCAAAACACGTCAACTCCCCCCCGGTAAAAAAACAAGCCCGGACATGACTCTGTTGGCTGAAATATGGAAAAATTATAGCTCCCAAAATATGGCGATCCAAAAACTAGTTTTTGCAATGAAAAGTGTCTTTTTGTGACAGCCGCCAAACATAAAAACCTGATATAAATCTGGTATCACTGTAATCACACGGACCCGAAGAATAAAGTTACCTAATCACTTATTCCACACGAGGAATGGCGTAAAAAATAAATAAAACCACTGAGAGCTTATATGAAGGAAGACCAGGCTGCAAGTACCCGTCTTGAGCCGGGTCCAGAACTGCTGAGGCTGCGTCCCTTGTTTCCCAGGGGAAGGCAAAAAGTGCCAGACCCAGGCTCTGACCCAGAAGCTGGGGGTGCGATTATAAGAAAAAGCATATTCTCGAAGGGGGCGCAGCCAGGCCGCAAGGACACGCGGCCGATCCAATGCCGAAACGCTGCCGGAGCCCGCTGCAGTAATAAGGAAAGAGCCGGGAGCCCTGTTCAGCTAAGCGCCGCACGCCAGCCTAAGAGCCAGGGCAGAGTTCAGGACTGTTCGCTGCTGCCCTCGTCGCCAGACCGTGGTCTGCAAGACCCCACCGGAGAAGCAGCTTGTCAGTGGTTGTCGATGCTTCAGTCTTGGCCGGCCGGCCGCATATGTTCATGGACTGGGGGCTCAGTGAGAGGTACCAGACACCGACCACTCCCGCCAGAAGACAGACTGTTGTTTGCAGGACCCCGCTGGAACAGTACCGCGCCAGCTATTGTTGGAGTCATCACTTGCTCCGTAATTGTCATGGCCTGGAAGACAACTGACAGGCTAAGTTGATCTAACACGAACCACCACTTTCTTTTTCCCTTGTTTTCATTGACTCTGTTCATCTTTGTGCATCTGATCTGTTTTTGTACCCCCTTTAACTGTTTGCCTCCCTGCGTGGAGTATTCCCCTGTTAAATAAACTTGTTAACCCTTGCTCAGCCTCCTGTCCGTCACTGCATCCCGCAACCTGCTCACAAGCCTACACCGGGGTTTCCATGTAAATCTCTGAAATACCTGATTCAGCCTGAACCCCAGGCTGAAGATTCCCTATAATAAGGCAGATGGAGGCACTGTGGATGCCGTCTGGCCTATAATCCTGCAGTGTCCATCTTTTTAGGTGTGCATATATAGTGCAGTCGGCCACAGTTTTGTGAACTTCTTATAAGAAGGACACCGCTGAACTGAGGCCAAACGGAGTCCAGAGTAACTCTGCTGCCTCAGTATAGTGAATGGATCCTTCAAGGGTTTCATCTGAATTATCAGAGATTTAGATGGAAACCCCAATGTAAGTGCTCAGTGTAGAGGGCAGGATAAATGTGATCCCAAATGTTATGTAAAATGTTCCTAATAGAAGCTTCAACTCAATCCAAGAAAAAAGCAAGTCCCCCTGAGGTCCGTCATCTGTTAAAGGAAATATAGGGGACTTCGTAACTGGTAGTACAAAGACTCTTGAAAAGCAAAATGGCTCCTCGCCCTCCAAAAGAAATTCAGCAAATTCTGCATTCCCAAATCTAAATACCCCCCTCCCTTCTGAGCCCCAGTGTGCCTAAACCACATATAGCGCCCACATGTTTGTCATTTCTGCAGCAATGAGAGCACACCTAATTTACGTATGCGTGTCTCCAGGAGCATGAGTTGGTCACTACAGCATATTGATCACTACAACAGCAGTTAAAATTTTCACTCCGCAACATTTACTTCTGCTTGTTTCTGGAAAACACCCATGGAGTCAATATTGGCACTACACCTGTAGATAAATTCCAAAAGGGGTTTAATTTCCAAAATGGGGTCATTTCAGGGAGGTATTCTGCCCTTCTACCACTTAGGGGCTCTGTATATGGAGTCCGCAAACTATTCTAGGAAAATCTGCACTCTAGGAGACAAATAGCACTCTGTCCCTCCCGAGTCTCGCCACGTGGCTAAGCAGTACTGTACAGCCACATATGGGGTATCGCCACATTCAGTAGAAATTGTGGGACAAATTTTGGTGCCAATTTTACCCACTTTTTGTCAAACTAAATTTTGGTGGTAAAAATTAAATTATTTTTTCTTTTCTGCACAATGGTATAAAAATCTGTGGCACATCCGTTGTGTCAATATGATCACTGCACCCTAGATGAATTAGTTGAGAGACGTAGTTTGTAAAATTGAGTCACTTGTTGAAAGTTCTGCATTGCTGGCACCTCAAGGGCTCTGCCAATGTACCATCAAACCATTCCAGCAAAATCTGAACTCCAATATGGTCTTGTTCCCTTCTGAGCTTTGCACTGTGCCTAAAAAGTAGTTTTCCCCCACATATGGGGTGTCAGCGGACTCAGGAGAAATTGCACCACAAATTGTATGGTGCAATTTCTCCTTTTACCCTTGTTAAAATAAAAAAATGGGGCTAAAATAACATTTTTGTGGGAAAAATGTATTTTTTTATTTTCACGGCTCAACGTTATAAACTTCTGTATAAACGCATCTAAATGCATCCCATGAGAGGTCTAGTTTCCAAAATGCTGTCACTTGTGGGGGGTTGCCACTGTTTAGGGGCTCTCCAAACATGACATGGTGCACTCTAATTATTCCAGCAAATTTTGCATTCAAAAAGTCAAGTGGCGCTCCTTCCTTCCGAGCTCTGCCGTGCACTCAAACAGTGTTTTTTTCCCCACATATGGGGTATCAGCATTTTTTCCTGTTACCCTTACGAAAATAAAAAAAAATTGTGGTCTAAAGTAAAAAATTTTGTGAAAAAAAGGTAAATGTTCTTTTTTTTTTCCACATTCCAAAAATTTATGTGAAGCACATGAAGGGTTAATAAACTTATTGAATGTGGTTTTGAGCACCTTGAGGTGGCAGTTTTTAGAATGGTGTCACTTTGGGGTATTTTCTGTCATAGATCACTCAAAATCACTTCAAATTGAAAAAAAAATGTTTTTGTAAATTTATTGGAAAAATGAGAAATCACTAGTCAACTTTTAACCCTTATAACTTCCTAACAAAACTTTTTTTATTTAACCCCTTAACCCCCGGAGCTATTTTCGTTTTTCACTCACCTCCTTCCCAGAGCCATAACTTTTTTATTTTTCTGTCATATGGCATCATGAGGGCTTATTTTTTGCAGGAGGAGTTGTACTTTTGAATGACACCATTAGTTTTACCATGTCATGTACTAGAAAACTGGAAAAAATCCAAGTGTGGTGAACTTGCAAAAAAAGTGCAATCCTGCACTTGTTTTTGGTTTGGCTTTTTTGCTAGGTTCACTAAATGCTAAAACTGACCTGTCATTATGATTCTCCAGACCATTACAAGTTCATAGACATCAAACATGTCTAGGTTATTTTTTATCTAAATGTTAAAAAAAATTCCAAACTTTGCTAAAAAGAAAAGAAAATATTGCGCAATTTTCAGAGACCCATAGTGTCTCCATTAGTGATCTCGGGTCGGGTGAAGGCTTATTTTTTGCATGCTGAGCCGACATTTTTAATGATACTATTCAGTGCAGATACGTTCTTTTGATCGCCCATTATTGCATTTTAATGCAATGTCGTGGCAACCAAAAAAACGTAATTCTGGCGTTTTACTTTTGCCATGTTTCAAGAGCCTCCATTGGAGGCTAGAAGCTGGGATAGCCTGATCGGCTCTGCTACATAGGAGCGATGCTCAGATCGCTCCTATATAGCTGAATTACAGCATTGCTATGAGCGCCGACCACAGGGTGGCGCTCACAGCAATCTGGCATCAACAACCATAGAGATCTGCAGGAGACCTCTGATTGCTATGCCAACTCACCAATGACCCCCAATCATGTGATGGGGTTACCAATGCGCGCATTTCCGGCTGGTTGGCCGAAAGCGCTTGTTAAATGCCGCTGTCAGTTTGACAGCGTCATTTAACTAGTTAATTAGCACGGGCGGATGGCGATTCAACCCGCACATATTGCGGGCACATGTAACAACTCTTCTGGGATCACGGTATGGCCTCTCATCTCTCACACTATCTTACCCACTGCTTCAGGCCATGTTGTGGTTTCTGTTGCCAGCTCCATATTCTGTGCCTCTGCTTTCTTCATGCTTCCTAGCTGTGTGCATAGGGGGGCGGCGCCAGAACTCTCTGGTTCTTATAGAATCAGGGCGCACCTGTCTAATCTGTTCCTGACCAATTACCAAGAGGCCTCCAGTATTTAGGACAGCTCCACCCTGTGGACTGGGCCTGTGCAATGTGTTAACTCAGTTAGTGTTTTGCTTCTGAGCTGCCAGGCCTTGCTCTGTGTTTCTCCTTCTCTGGAGGTTCTACTCCTAGCTTTGCCTTGATCTTGTCTGTCTGCCCTCCAGGAGGCTGTATATCCTGGTCTCAGTGTTTCTATTCTAGGCTTGCCTTGATCTTGTTTTCCGCCCTCCAGGAGTCAGTATATCCTGGTCCCTGTGTCTTTGTTCTTATACCTTGCCTTGTTCCATTTCCTTGTCTGAACGTTGTCCTACATTTTGTCTCCTTGTCTGTGGCTTCTTTCCCTGTTGTCTTTCCTTGTGTCCTCTCTGCTTATGCTCCGCACTATTGCGGCTCTGCCTGCTCTATACCCTTGTGACTTTGCCTGTTCTCTGCTCTCTTGCAGCTTTACCTCTGCTCTGCACTCCTGCGGTTCTGCTCCATTCTACACTATTCTGCTCTGCTCCTGCTGCTGCAGAAACCTCTTGCTGCAGCTCCTCTCCGTATTCCTTGCGGTTCTGCTTTGCTTAGCTCCTGCTGCTGTAGAAACCTTTTGCTGCAGCTCCTCTCCGCATTCCTTGCAGTTCCACTTTGCTTAGCTTCTGTTGCTGTACCATCTCTTGCTGCTCTACTACTCCTATCCATAGCCTTGTGGTTCTCTTCCTGTGTGAACAGGTCCCAACCTGTTCCTTCACATTTCATTCCTTCCTGCTTGTTTCCATACCTGCAACTCCTGTGTGAACAGGCCCCAACCTGTTCCTTCATACTCCATTCCTTCCTGCTTATTTTCTTACCTGCACCTCATGTGTGAACAGGTCCCAACCTGTTCCTTCATAATTCATATTCATACCTTCACCTCCTGTGTAAGCAGGTCCCTACCTGTTCCTTCATACACCACACAAATCTGCCATTCCTGCCAGCCCTGTATCTCTGCCGTTCCTGCCAGCCCTGTGTCTCTGCAGTTCCAGCCAGCCCTGTGTCTCTGCCGTTCCTGCCAGCTCTGTGTCTCTGCCGTTCCTGCCAGCCCTGTGTCTCTGCCGTTCCTGCCAGCTCTGTGTCTCTGCCGTTCCTGCCAACTCTGTCTCTGCCGTTCCTGCTAGCTCTGTGTCTCTGCCGTTCCTGCCAGCTCTGTGTCTCTGCCGTTCCTGCCAGCTCTGTATCTCTGCCGTTCCTGCCAGCTCTGTCTCTGCCGTTCCTGCCAGCTCTGTGTCTCTGCCGTTCCTGCCAGCCCTGTGTCTCTGCCATTCCTGCCAGCTCTGTGTCTCTGCCGTTCCTGCCAGCTCTGTCTCTGCCGTTCCTGCCAGCTCTGTCTCTGCCGTTCCTGCCAGCTCTGTCTCTGCCGTTCCTGCCAGCTCTGTGTCTCTGCCGTTCCTGCCAGCCCTGTGTCTCTGCCCTTCCTGCCAGCCCTGTGTCTCTGCCGTTCCTGCCAGCCCTGTGTCTCTGCCGTTCCTGCCAGCCCTGTGTCTCTGCCGTTCCTGCCAGCCCTGTGTCTCTGCCGTTCCTGCCAGCCCTGTCTCTGCAGTTTCTGCCAGCCCTGTGTCTCTGCCGTTCCTGCCTGCCCTGTGTCTCTGCCGTTCCTGCCAGCCCTGTGTCTCTGCCAGCCCTGTGTCCCAGCCGTGCCAGCCTACTCGTCTGAGTTTCATCTGTGCTCATCTGCTAGTCCTGCCTGATGCCCGCACCTGTCCTAGTGTTACTGTTCTCCAAGTGGGATCAGCAGCCACAGCCAGACACCACCCTGGAGTAGCACCTGGCAGCTGCCTGCCACACAAATCTGATTTCACCATGAGAGGCTCCAGTGAAGACCAAGGCAGCTGCCATAGTCACGCCCCTTCCAGGGTAGTCTGGTTCATGGCACAGTGGGGCCACAAATCCCCCGAGCTCATGCCCACCAGTCAGGGCGTGAGCGTGACAGCACATGTCATCTGTTCAAAACAGCTGACATGTTCCAGCTTTGATGTGGGCTCACCGCCGAAGCCCGCATCAAAGTGGGGGTTCTGCCATCAGACAGAATAGTAAAACAATTGTGCTGATGCAAAACAGACATGTGGGAAATGTTATTTATTAACTATTTTGTGTGGCATAACTCAGATTAAAGGTCATAAGAATTCGAGGTTTGAAAATTGCAAAATTTTCCAAATTTTCTCCAAATTTAATTTTTTTTTCACAAACAAACGCAAGTCATATAGAATAAATATTACCACTTTCATGAAGTACAACGTCATGAAAAAACAGTCTCAGAATCACTGGGATTCGTTGAAGCATTTTAGAATTATTACTTCATAAATTGACACTGGTCAAAATTGTAAAAATTGGCCTTGTCATTAACGTGCAAACCACCTTGAGGGAAAAAGGACTTAATTATCTCAGGTGTACTACCTTTTGTGCTAAACTAGTTATATCAGGTGGTGAGGTGAACTTTGATTTTTGCCATTGTTGAAAGATCCCTGGAACAGACTGTTCGTTGGTGAACACGGATAAAAAGTACCTGTTAAGATTTCAGCATTTTCTTCATCCTCTATAATTATCGTTCTTTAAGGGGCCGATATCCTTTTTTTGGGGGGGGGCATTGATGTATTTATAAAAAGAAATTGGGATTTACTTTAATGTCGCAGGCGATTTGTTTCTCTGTAGATAACTTTGCTAGCTTGATTTTTTTTTACATTTCCTATTTAGATCTTTAAACTTCTGAAATGCTATTTCTGCATTCTAAGCCTTCTAGATTTTGAATGGCCATTGTTTTATTAAACTTTGTACTGTCTTATTTATCCACAATGGTTTATTTTTATTCCTTGACATTTTATTACTCGAGGATATAAGTTTTCTACAGGGTTCTAGTAGTATTTTCTTTAACATGCATTATTTATCTTCGGTATCCCCAGTTACCATGACGTGGTCCCAGTCTACATTAAGCTCTTTCCTTAATTTGTTGAAATCAGCTTTCCTAAAGTTCCAAGTCTTTGCATTTCCCTTTTTGAATGTTTGATTGAAACTTACCATATTACGGTCACTGCGTCCCAAATGCTCCCTGGCTCTTCATATATGAAGAACATGTACATCATATGTGGCTGCCAGCTGCTGCACCAGGACATACATTTTTAGCATGTGGATCTCACGCACTGCCCGTGCACCCATATGTTGTGCAAATTTACTGTTAAAGGTTTTCTCATAAAATAACCCCTTCTGTCTTTACTCTCCATAGCTGCCCTCGGTTTCCCTGATCTGTAGGGAATTGCAGGGTGGTCCCACGGGCAGGTGGTCCCAAGCACTACCATACAGGGAAAAATTACAAGTTGGGGCAGTATTAAACCATTGTTTTCAGGATTCATGGAGGATCCAGTAGTTAGACCCTCGCTAGTTATACAGCCATGGCTGATCAATTACATGTAGACGACTATTGAATTGCAGAAAGGCTACTATCAGTCCAAACACTTCAATAATACAGTAGTACTGATTGTCCTTCAATCTGTTGCCCTGATTAACAACATTTTAAGGGTCTTCACTCATCAGGTATGTTTAGTAAAGCCCCTACTTCTATCATATTTGAAAAATATTGGAAATTATGGCCAACTTCAGCAATCTCTATAATATTAATATGTGATACTTTGACTTGCCTGAATCAGAAGTCATGAGTTTGGTCTCAACACTTTTAACCCCTCGACATGTACTATAATAATTGCTTTGACTTGTTCAGCTTTGATAGACTTGTTCTTGCAATGGTTTCTCTTGAAGACTTAAATAATAGGAAAAGGCAGAAGGTCAGTACATTGTAGTCCTTGCACTTTTACTGCTTCCCTTAGTGGCTTTTAATGAGCATTTTATAGGTTTCCTCTCTTACCATTAAAGGATGAACCCATTTACAAGTTTTGGAAGAAGGGAACCAAGCCGTGAGTCCCAGATGCAAATGGCCGTAAATTGCTTGTGCGTTATATTTATAAACCTGGAGCCCTTCACGGTAGTTGTGTCGGCCGCAGCGATTACTCACATACTTCCTAACAATATCCTATATGTTTCTAATTGCAGCACTCAGCGCTCGTGAACTCCCCGCACACTGCTGCCTGGACTAAATGCTTTTTATGAATGAGTCAAGGAAATTGTTCTCAGGGACTCTTCCAAGGAACAGAGAGAAGGTGGAAAGTAGCGTAAGCTTCATGAGAACCAGATGTGCGGCCAGAGTTGTGCTGTTAATGATAAGCATAAAAAGAGTTCTAACAGCAAATGTATAAAGCCAATTATTGAGAAGTCAGACGTATTTGCTACATCTCTGTGCTTTCAGAATTATTCAGTATCAAAGAGACTTGTTAATCAGAACAATGTGAGCAGAACAGAAAGGTTTTGTTTCAGCTCCAGTCACAGGAAATGATGGAGCAGCCAGTGGAATGTGTATGTTTAGTCAACCAAAGATAAACTCGGCAATTTGATGTCCGTAAGAAAAAAAGATGTAATGTAATGCTGGAACATGTACACTTTGAAGCGCTGCCCAGGCCACTACTTGCAGAATGCGTCTTGTACCAACAAATTCCACATGGAGAGTAAATCCAAGTGTGAATGCATTGAACGTCCATATCCTACACTGTGCCGATTACTCTAAATATACACTAACATGGAACAATGTGGAGTTTGTATTTGAAAAATGAAGGATCCATTGAAGTCACAGAAGTTGTATAAAAGCTTTGAAAAATCCTTTTGGCGTTTTCACGCTAGTTTGAATCAGACCTGCTGAAATGGGTAGAGTTTGGGGTGAGACTGGATGGGACAAGAAATGGGCACATCCACCCATCCAATTCATCAAAACTGCTATGATTTTGAACTGAATGCTACTTCTAGGCTTGGAGGTGTACACAGGTGAACGCCACTCAGAAGAGGCACCAAATTCATTAAATGGCATGCTTTTTGATATTTGTAACTGAACACTCCTCCCATTAATCGAAGGTGTTTTTAAATAGAGCTTGATTCCACCTGCTCATATAATTGTAAGCTTTTAGCCCAGGAGAGGCATCATGTTTGGTTTAGGGTCCCAAGAAAGGAGTACGCCTTGTCATTGGTTGTTGGGCTCACACGCATTGGCCAGTTTGTGTGCTAAGTATCTTAATTTTTTGTCATTGTTTTCTACAGCAGTAATGCTGTTCCAATTTCATATATTTAACCTTTAAATAGTATAGTGTTTCAGAGTGCAGCTTTATTTGTTAGCCTGTACAGGATATCAGAGTTTACCAGAAAACAAAAATTGTATTGGTTGCTATCTACTACTATATTACATAATTGTTCGCCCCTAAAAGTACAGTGCAAGGAATTATACAGCATCTCTTGCAGGTACAGGGAGTGTTTACCTTAGACCATGTATGGCGTAGCGAGTAAAAAAGTCAAAACACCAGAATTACGATTTTTTTTTTTGGTCGCCGCAACAATGCATTAAAATGCAATAACGGGTGATCAAAAGATCGTATCTGCACCAAGATGGTACCATTAAAAGCATCAACACGGTGCGCAAAAATTAAGCCATCACCCCACCCGAGATGTGGAAAATTGGAGATGCTACGGGTATCGGAAAATGGCACAATTTGTTTTTTTTTTAAACAAAGTTTGAATTTGTTTTCACCACTTAGATAAAAAGGAACCTAGACCTGTTTGATGTTTATGAACTTATAATGACCTGGAGAATTAGTTTTAGCATTTAATGAACCTAGAAAAAAAGCTAAATTTTTTTTGCAATTTCACAGCACTTTGAATTTTTTTCCTGTTTTTCAGGACAAAATATGTTAAAACCAATGGTGTTGTTCAAAAGTACAACTCGTCCCGCAAAAAACAAGCCCTTACATGGCCATATTGACGGAAAAATAAAGTTATGGTTCTGGGAAGAAGGGGAGCAAAAAATGAAAACAAAAAAACAAAAATACCTCTGGTCATGAAGGGGCTAAAAAGAGAAAACATAGTAGTTTGACAATAAATTACTTCACTCACCCACTAACCATGAGTGGAGAAAAGGCTTCGATGTTATCGCACATCAGAGGAGAGAGAAATAGGGTCCCCCGATCCCCCGATGCTTCTGTTGTCTGTGCAGCTCCCCGTGATGCCCCCAGGCCACCGACATCTTCTTCCAGGAAAAAATGGCAGGCGCATGCGCAGTGCGCCTGCCGAGATCTGCCAGCCGGCATCCGGCAACAGTAGAAAATTTTTCTTATTGGTTCATTTTTAACACAATCAAAATTTTAAAAAATTGTAAATAAAACCCTTTTTTATCACCCCCTAGGTAAAAATAATGAAAACTAGGGTTAGGGGTAGGCTAAAGCTATGGCTAGGGTTGGGCTAAAGCTAGGGTTAGGGTTGGGCTAAAGCTAGGGTTAGGGTTGGGCTTGGGTTAGGGTTGTGGTTAGGGTTGGGATTAGGGTGAGGGGTCTGTTGATGTTAGGGTTGGAGTTAGAAACAGGGGTTTCCACTGTTTAGGTACATCAGGGGGTCTACAAACGCGACATGGCGCCACCATTGATTCCAGACAATTTTGTGTTCAAAAAGTCAAACAGTGCTCCCTCCTTCTGAGCTCTGTCATGCGCCCACACAGTGGCTTTCCCCCACATACGGGGTATCGGCATTCTGAGGAGAAATTGCTCAACAAATTTTGTGGTCCATTTTCTCCTGATACCCTTGTGAAAATAAAAAAAATTGGTTCCAAAGTAATTTTTTTGTGAAAAAAATAAAATGTTCATTTTTTCCTTCCACATTGCTTTAGTTCTCATGAAGCACCTGAAGGGTTAATAAACTTCTTGACTGTGCTTTTGCGCACATTGAGGGGTTCAGTTTTTAGAATGGTGTCACTTGTGGGTACTTTCTGTTATATTGACCCCCAAACTCACTTCAAATGTGAGATGACCATAAAAAAAGGTTTTGTAAATTTTGTTGGAAAAATGAGAAATTCCTGGTCAACTTTTAACCCTTATAACTTCCTAACCATAAAAAAAAATCAGTTTTCAAAATTGTGCTGATGTAAAGTAGACATGTGGGAAATGTTATTTAGTAACTATTTTGTGTGAAATAAAAGTACATCAAAATTTAAAATTTTCGCCATATTTCCATTTTATAAATAAACACAAGTCATATCGAAGAAATTTTACCACTAGGATGAAGTACACAATGTCACAAAAAAACACTCAGAATCAGTGGGATCCATTAGGCTATGTGCACACGTTGCGGATTTTGCTGCGGATTTGACGCTGCGGATCTGCAGCTGTTTTCCAAGCATTGTACAGTACCATGTAAACATATGGAAAGCAAAATCTGCAGTGCCCATGCTGCGGAAAAAAATGCGCGGAAACGCAGCGGTGTTTTTTTCTGCAACATGTCAATTCTTTGTGCGGATTCCGCAGCGGTTTACATCGGCCCCTCAATAGGAATCCGCAGGTGTAAAACCGCAGGTGGAATCCGCACAAAAAACGTGGTAAATCCGTGAGTAATCCGCGGTGTGGTTTACCTGCGGATTTTGCAAAAATGGTGTGTAAAAATCCGCACACCATTCCACAATGTGTGCACATAGCCTTAAAGCGTTCCAAAGTTATAACCACATAAATTGACATTAAGTACAAAATTGGCTCTGTCACTAAGGGGTTAAACCCGTTTAACGGATAGACAGAACACAGCAAAACCTGTCACTTGTACAGTAGAGATAGTAAACTGATTTCTGTCTGCTGAAGAAGCTTGACAAAGAAGTTTACATTTCACAGACCGATTGTATACAAACATGGTACAATATTTTCCCCATCTCTACACTGAGATTTTTCCTGCAGAAATAGAATTAGTGATTATCTGTAGTTGAAAACATTTTCCACTGTAATAAGTTTCGTAATCACTAGTAAATACGGTGAAAAAAACAGTAATAACGTACTAACTTTATCAGTCCACAAGATGGAGCTATGTGCTCAAACGGAGAGGCGATGGGTCTTCGAGGCCTGATCCTCAGCCCCCCGGCCCGTCTAGTGCACTTCACCAACAGGCAGCTATTTGTATCAACCTAGTATGAAGATGAAATCACTCAGTTACATGATTAGTATTTTGTCACAGGACATACAATTGCAATAAAAAATATTTCACCCCTATTACAAATTAGGACAGGTTTCTAAGCAAAATTTACCATTTTTCATCTGTTTGTAATAAACTAGTGATACAAGAACAATTTAAATCTCTGAACACAACTAATATAACAAGTGGTTTCTCCTAATTCATCACAAAATTCCACTTACTGACTACTTCAGTCTCAGAATTCTTCACCGCTTCATGCAGTAGCCTGACTACCACGAGGCAGTAGCCCAAGGCCCACTCACTCAGTGGGGCTCACACGAGGTGACCACCACTCTGATCTATATATATATAAAACAAACAAGGCACTCTGGGCAAAACAGGAAAGCAAAACAAAATGGTAGCACAAAGCACAGCCCTTCTGAGAGCGGGGTTCCTCCCATTCACCGTTAGCAGAACACACATGGTTCAGGTTGGTTCCAGCACAACCACATCTCTGAAGTGTTCCTCTCTAGACACTGAACACCGACTGCCTCTGGAAGCCAGTTGCTTAAGCCCCACACCCTGGAGTGGAAAAAAAGGTGGACAACCTCCCACTCGCTCTATGGATGTCCACACAAAACCCAGCCCATTAAACAAATTAGGTGTTAATCCTTTGCAGCATTTAGTGTGCTGGAGGAAAATCTCTGTGTCTTACATAACTGACGCCATTAAGTGCAATGAAACATATCTCCCCTCCAGCACTTTACAAGTGACTTTGTCATATCTGCTATTTTGAGGTCTAGCCACAGATTTTCAATGATGTTTAGACTGTGAGGGCCATTGTAAAACCTTCATTGTAGAAGCCATCCTCTTTTCAACTTCAGCTTTTTTACAAATGATGTTATGTTTGCATCAAGAAATTTGTTGAAATTTCATTGAATCCGTTTTTCATTCTGCCTGTGAAATGTTCCCCGTGCCATTGGCTGCAACACAACCCCAAAGCATGATTGATCCACCCCCATACTTAGTGTTGACGAGATGTTATTTCCCTGAAATTCTGTGTCCTTTTTTTCTCCACAAATACCTTTCATCATTGTGGCCAAAGAGTTCTGTTTTAACAACATCGGTCCACAAGACTTGTTTCCAAAACAAATGTTCTTGGCTTATTTCTGACACTAAATTTTCTGGTGAGGACACAGGAGAGGCTTTCTGATGACTCTTATGTGGCACCCCTAGGGGTATTTGCCACAAAAATAGTTACTGACAGTAAATACAAATACTAAAATAGCAAGACTGCACTACCACCTCCGGCCAGAAGGGGGAGCTCCAGAGACTCCCCTTGATCCATTCTGGTCTGAGAGAAGAAATGGCAGTTGGGCTAAGGAGCTGAAAGTGAGAGGTCATACAGCTGAATTTCTAACAGTCCTGTGACTGTTTCTAGGCCTAAATCACCGGCCTGAGGAGAAGAGGGACAGAGAAAAAGGACATTGTGAGAACCGGGTAGCATTAATCACTACCCAGAACAGGCGCAAAGACGGATACCGGATCCGTGGCTGTATTCATTAAATATAATACAGCAACCGGAAAAACGTGAGGTGATATCAGCTTCACTAGGGCAGGACGCAGCAATAGACACAGAGTTCAGCGGTACTCCTGGAGGGGGTAAGCCGATAAAAGGACTCGGGTTGCCCGTCGAACCAGGACCCGGAGGAGACAGATTGGGCCGGCAGCCAGTTCACATACAGCAGCAGGGCCACACAGAAACTGCGTACAATAAGAGGCGAAGACCCCGGCAGGGCCAAAGTAACTCAGAGTTCCCATACAGACTCCGGTGACAGGACTGGTTGTAAATCCCTTTTATGTTGAAGTAAACTGGTTAAACGTTTCAGTGCCTCAGTCTTTCATTTGGACAATAGCCATCTATCCAGGATCGGGATCATCACCGCTGAGAGAACCTGCTGCTGATCAAGTAAGTGCCTGTTCCCTCATGATACCCCTTACACTGTGCATTGCCTGAGGCCACAGCACCGGGTCAAGCCACCCGTGACATCCCCCTCAAGGGACAGATCCCATTGGTCCGGTGCTGGGTACCCCGGTCTCCTGGGCGTCACAATTGGCGTCACGAACAGGATTCAGCCAGCCTGTATACCGGGTATTGTGTGCCGTGATTAGAGCCCAAAACTGTGAAAACTTGGATGAAAAATCTTGAAAATTGACTTTATTAAAGAAAATTCTGTTCCCCATTGAAAACTATTGAAAGTGACTTTTCCCCATTGGTTATAATGGAGTAAAGATGGCCGCCATCACCTCATAACCGTTAGGCACGGGACTGTTAATTGAGCTACGCCATTACCTGAGCCCCAGTCTGACTGAAAAACTTCAGAATCCGCCATTACAGAGCGTGCGGCGGGCGGGAGCAGCTGGGGGCCTGTCATTGTGGGCGGCACCAAGCTGAGCGCTCTGACGTCAGAGCAAGGGGAAAACCAATCCTGCTGCACAGCGGAACGAATCTACACTATCCCGACGGAAGCGGAGGACCGGAAGGGTCCGGATTAACTAAGGAGGCACAGTATGTCACAGCACGGAGACGCCGCAGCACCCGGCGACGCTAATGCAGCTGAAAGACAGAGTGTCGATAGAGAGTCCGGTAGCGCAGCGGTGCAAGGATTGGCGCCCATCATGCCGGTGCTGATGCCATATACCCCGGGTGGCCCGTGGCTTCCAATGTATGAAGGTGAGCCTAATACCCTTAACAATTTCAGAGAAAAGATGCTGGCCCATTTTGACATGTTCCCCGTGGGTGAAGTTCAGCGTGTTAGTCTCCTGATGATGCAGTTAAGTGGCCATGCTAAGCGAGAAGTCACAGCATGGGCAGCTGATCTAAAAGGCACTGTTGAACGCATATTTACTGGATTAAAAGCTACGTTTGAAACCACGGCCAGCAGCAAAGCTAAAATACGATTCTTTAATTGCAAACAAAAAGCTAATGAAGGCGTGAGAGACTTTGCCTTAAACCTGCAGGAAGCCCTTAAATCACTTACACTGGCTGAACCCATTTTTAACACCGGAGGGGATAAACTGCTAAGAGATCAATTTATTGAGGGACTCTACACCCCTTCTCACCGGGGGCATGTGAGCATGCTTGTTTTTAAGAACCCTGAATTGACATTTGCCCAATTAAAGGAGAGCGCTATACGTCTCCAGCTGGCAGAGGCACCTCGGGATCAGGATCCTGCGCAACCCATGGCAGAGGCACCTCAACAACAGGGAGTGCCAGTGACATCAGCTATGTCTGGGGCCATTGCTAAGCCCCTGGGGCCCAGTACTAATGAGGCTCTTCAACAAAAGCTTGACTCTTTAACTGATGTTGTTGCTTCAATGGCTAAAACCATGCAGGAGATGAGAGGACCCAAGATGGAGTTGGCAAACCGTAGAGAGGATGTTCCATGGATGAGACCCCGGAAATACCCGACATGGAGAGGACGACCCCGCGACTGCTACCAACCGGATGGACAGCCCATTTGCCGCCGTTGCCAGCAGCCACGCCACTTTGCACGAGATTGTGATTTAAATGGGAATCCCCTGGGAATGCGGGCCGCTTCACAGGAATGAACTTTCAAGGCCCAACACCCTGGCACGACAGGTACATCGGAGAACGACCCATTATCCCTATCGTGCTGGACGGAATTCCCCTCAACGCTTTGCTGGACACAGGTTCCCAGATTTCATCTATACCGTATATCCTTTATAAGAGGTACTCGGCTGATGCAGATATTGATAAAGGGCCCTCTGATGTTGAACTAGATATATGGGCCAGTAATGGTAAGTTGGTACCGAAACTAGGATTCAGGGAGATGACCATAAAGATTGGTAAAGTAGAATTGAAGAAACAGGGTATAATTGTTGTTGATGTTGACCGGCGGAACTGTGAACCAACTGTATTGATAGGAATGAATGTGTTAGAGAACTGCTTTGCCGAAGTTATTTCTGTCTTACAGCAAATTGCTGAAACTGCCCAATCCTACCAGCAGAGAGTTCTCCGGAGGGAAATAAGAGTATTGATGTTAAGGCAACAGGTAGAAGTTGCAGGTGGAGAAATCGGCAGTGTGAGGGTAAGTGATCCGACATCTATTGTAATCCCACCAAAAACAGAAATACTGGTATGGTGTAGAGCAGCCATTGGTACAAAGGGACGAGATTATCAAGCCTTAATAGAACCAGTGTACACCGACAGCAGGCCCACTATACTCACAGCACGAGGGGTAGTCGAGTGTTGTGAATTCTGTGGCTGAATTCACTCCTGTGGTCACAAGTGGTACTGCAGCTTCTGAGCTTCCTCCCTCAGGTGTTCTGGTGAGCTCGTTAACTGCTTCATTACTTAACTCCGCCTGAGGCTGCTATCCTTGCTCCTTGTCAATGTTTCAGTGTTGGATCTGAGCTTCTCCTGATTGTTCCTGTGACCTGCTGCTCTGTATAGCTAAGTGCTTTTTGCTTTTTTGTTGCTTTTTTTCTGTCCAGCTTGTGTTTTGTTTTGCTGGAAGCTCTGAGACGCAAAAGGTGTACCGCCGTGCCGTTAGTTCGGCACGGTGGGTTTTTTTTGCCCCCTTTGCGTGGTTTTGCTTTAGGGTTTTTTGTAGACTGCAAAGTTCGCTTTACTGTCCTCGCTCTGTCCTAGAATATCGGGCCCCACTTTGCTGAATCTATTTCATCCCTATGTTTTGTCTTTTCATCTTACTCACAGTCATTATATGTGGGGGGCTGCCTTTTCCTTTGGGGAATTTCTCTGGGGCAAGTCAGGCCTATTTTTCTATCTTCAGGCTAGCTAGTTTCCTAGGCTGTGCCGAGTTGCCTAGGTAGTTGTTAGGCGCAATCCACAGCCGCTTTTAGTTGTGTTTAGGATAGGATCAGGTGTGCAGTCTACAGAGTTTCCACGTCTCAGAGCTCGTTCTTGTATTTTTGGGTATTTGTCAGATCACTGTGTGCGCTCTGATCGCTAAGCACACTGTGTTTCTGGATTGCCTTCATAACACCTGTTATTAGCAAACATAACAGTACAAGGAGCCAAACTAATGATTCTCAATAGAGGGAAAGAAAAAGTTCTGACATCATTTTTTTTTTTTTTTTTTTCCTCAGCTCTGTCTTCACTTTTTTTTTCCCCCTAGACATTTGGGTTATTCTGGACACAGGTGTGGACATGGATATTCAGGGTTTGTGCTCTTCAATGGATAATCTCGTTATAAATGTACAAAAAATTCAAGATACTATTGATCAGAAATCTATGTTAGAACCAAGAATTCCTATTCCTGATTTGTTTTTTGGAGATAGAACTAAGTTTCTAAGTTTCAAAAATAATTGTAAGCTATTTCTGGCCTTGAAACCTCATTCTTCTGGTAATCCTATTCAACAGGTTTTGATTATTATTTCTTTTTTGCGCGGCGACCCTCAAGACTGGGCATTTTCTCTTGCGCCAGGAGACCCTGCATTGAGTAGTGTCGATGCGTTTTTCCTGGCGCTCGGATTGCTGTACGATGAGCCTAATTCAGTGGATCAGGCTGAGAAAAATTTGCTGGCTTTGTGCCAGGGTCAGGATGATATAGAAGTATATTGTCAGAAATTTAGGAAATGGTCAGTACTCACTCAGTGGAATGAATCTGCGCTGGCAGCTTTGTTCAGAAAGGGTCTCTCTGAGGCTCTTAAGGATGTCATGGTGGGATTTCCTATGCCTGCTGGTTTGAATGAGTCTTTGTCTTTGGCCATTCAGATCGGTCGACGCTTGCGCGAGCGTAAATCTGTGCACCATTTGGCGGTACTGCCTGAGGTTAAACCTGAGCCTATGCAGTGCGATAGGACTATGACTAGAGTTGAACGGCAGGAATACAGACGTCTGAATGGTCTGTGTTTCTACTGTGGTGATTCCACTCATGCTATTTCTGATTGTCCTAAGCGCACTAAGCGGTCCGCTAGGTCTGCCGTCATTGGTACTGTACAGTCCAAATTCCTTCTGTCCATTACCTTGATATGCTCTTTGTCGTCGTTTTCTGTCATGGCGTTTGTGGATTCGGGCGCTGCCCTGAATCTGATGGATTTGGATTATGCTAAACGTTGTGGGTTTTTCTTGGAGCCTTTGCGGTGTCCTATTCCATTGAGAGGAATTGATGCTACACCTTTGGCCAAGAATAAACCTCAATACTGGGCCCAGCTGACCATGTGCATGGCTCCTGCACATCAGGAAGTTATTCGCTTTCTGGTGTTGCATAATCTGCATGATGTGGTCGTGTTGGGGTTGCCATGGCTACAAACCCATAATCCAGTATTGGATTGGAATTCCATGTCGGTATCCAGCTGGGGTTGTCAGGGGGTACATGGTGATGTTCCATTTTTGTCGATTTCGTCATCCACCCCTTCTGAGGTCCCAGAGTTCTTGTCTGATTATCAGGATGTATTTGAAGAGCCCAAGTCCGATGCTCTACCTCCGCATAGGGATTGTGATTGTGCTATCAATTTGATTCCTGGTAGTAAATTCCCTAAAGGTCGATTATTTAATTTATCCGTGCCCGAACACGCCGCTATGCGCAGTTATGTGAAGGAATCCCTGGAGAAGGGACATATTCGCCCATCGTCATCACCACTGGGAGCAGGGTTCTTCTTTGTAGCCAAGAAGGATGGTTCGCTGAGACCGTGTATTGATTACCGCCTTCTTAATAAGATCACTGTTAAATTTCAGTATCCCTTGCCATTGTTATCTGACTTGTTTGCTCGGATTAAGGGGGCTAGTTGGTTCACTAAGATAGATCTTCGTGGTGCGTATAATCTGGTGAGAATCAGGCAAGGAGATGAATGGAAAACTGCATTCAATACGCCCGAGGGTCATTTTGAGTATCTAGTGATGCCGTTCGGACTTGCCAATGCTCCATCTGTGTTTCAGTCTTTTATGCATGACATCTTCCGTGAGTATCTGGATAAATTCCTGATTGTTTACTTGGATGACATTTTGATCTTCTCAGATGATTGGGAGTCTCATGTGAAGCAGGTCAGAATGGTTTTTCAGGTCCTGCGTGCTAACTCTTTGTTTGTGAAGGGATCAAAGTGTCTCTTCGGTGTGCAGAAAGTTTCATTTTTGGGGTTCATCTTTACCCCTTCTACTATCGAGATGGATCCAGTTAAGGTCCAAGCCATCCAGGATTGGATTCAGCCAACATCTCTGAAAAGTCTGCAAAAGTTCCTGGGCTTTGCTAATTTTTATCGTCGCTTCATCTGTAATTTTTCTAGCATTGCCAAACCATTGACCGATTTGACCAAGAAGGGTGCTGATTTGGTTAATTGGTCTTCTGCTGCTGTGGAAGCTTTTCAGGAGTTGAAGCGTCGTTTTTGTTCTGCCCCTGTGTTGTGTCAGCCAGATGTTTCTCTTCCATTCCAGGTCAAGGTTGATGCTTCTGAGATTGGAGCAGGGGCGGTTTTGTCACAGAGAGGTTCTGATTGCTCAGTGATGAAACCATGTGCTTTCTTTTCCAGGAAGTTTTCGCCCGCTGAGCGTAATTATGATGTGGGCAATCGAGAGTTGCTGGCCATGAAGTGGGCATTTGAGGAGTGGCGTCATTGGCTTGAAGGAGCTAAGCATCGCGTGGTGGTATTGACTGATCATAAGAACCTTACTTATCTCGAGTCTGCCAAGCGCTTGAATCCTAGACAGGCCCGTTGGTCGTTATTTTTTGCCCGCTTCGACTTTGTGATTTCGTACCTTCCGGGCTCTAAAAATGTGAAGGCGGATGCTCTGTCTAGGAGTTTTGTGCCCGACTCTCCGGGTTTATCTGAGCCAGCGGGTATCCTCAAGGAAGGAGTCATTGTGTCTGCCATCTCCCCTGATTTGCGGCGGGTGCTGCAAAAATTTCAGGCGAATAAACCTGATCGTTGTCCAGCAGAGAAACTGTTCGTCCCTGATAGGTGGACTAATAAACTTATCTCTGAACTTCATTGTTCGGTGTTGGCTGGTCATCCTGGGATCTTTGGTACCAGAGAGTTAGTGGCTAGATCCTTCCGGTGGCCATCTCTGTCACGGGATGTACGTACTTTTGTGCAGTCCTGTGGGATTTGTGCTAGGGCTAAGCCCTGCTGTTCTCGTGCCAGTGGGTTGCTTTTGCCCTTGCCGGTCCCAAAGAGGCCTTGGACACATATTTCGATGGATTTCATTTCTGACCTTCCCGTTTCTCAAAAGATGTCAGTCATTTGGGTGGTCTGTGATCGCTTTTCTAAGATGGTCCATCTGGTGCCCTTGGCTAAATTGCCTTCCTCCTCTGATTTGGTACCTTTGTTCTTTCAGCATGTGGTTCGGTTGCATGGCATTCCTGAGAATATTGTTTCTGACAGAGGTTCCCAGTTTGTTTCAAGGTTTTGGCGAGCCTTTTGTGGTAGGATGGGCATTGACCTATCCTTTTCCTCGGCTTTCCATCCTCAGACTAATGGCCAGACCGAACGAACCAATCAGACCTTGGAAACATATCTGAGATGTTTTGTTTCTGCAGACCAGGATGATTGGGTGTCCTTTTTGCCGTTGGCTGAGTTCGCCCTTAATAATCGGGCCAGCTCGGCTACCTTGGTTTCTCCATTTTTTTGCAATTCTGGGTTCCATCCTCGTTTCTCTTCAGGACAGGTTGAGTCTTCGGACTGTCCTGGTGTGGATTCTGTGGTGGATAGGTTGCAGCAGATCTGGACTCAGGTAGTGGACAATTTGATCTTGTCCCAGGAGAAAGCTCAACTTTTCGCTAATCGCAGACGCCGTGTGGGTCCCCGACTTCGTGTTGGGGATCTGGTTTGGTTATCTTCTCGTCATATTCCTATGAAGGTTTCCTCTCCTAAATTTAAACCTCGTTTTATTGGTCCGTATAGGATTTCTGAGGTTCTCAATCCTGTGTCTTTTCGTTTGACCCTCCCAGACTCCTTTTCCATACATAATGTATTCCATAGGTCGTTGTTGCGGAGATACGTGGCACCTATGGTTCCATCTGTTGAGCCTCCTGCCCCGGTTTTGGTGGAGGGGGAATTGGAGTATATTGTGGAGAAGATTTTGGATTCTCGTGTTTCTAGACGGAAACTCCAGTATCTGGTTAAATGGAAGGGTTATGCTCAGGAAGATAATTCCTGGGTTTTTGCCTCTGATGTTCATGCTTCCGATCTTGTTCGTGCCTTTCATGCGGCTCATCCTGGTCGGCCTGGGGGCTCTGGTGAGGGTTCGTTGACCCCTCCTCAAGGGGGGGGTACTGTTGTGAATTCTGTGGCTGAATTCACTCCTGTGGTCACAAGTGATACTGCAGCTTCTGAGCTTCCTCCCTCAGGTGTTCTGGTGAGCTCGTTAACTGCTTCATTACTTAACTCCGCCTGAGGCTGCTATCCTTGCTCCTTGTCAATGTTTCAGTGTTGGATCTGAGCTTCTCCTGATTGTTCCTGTGACCTGCTGCTTTGTATAGCTAAGTGCTTTTTGCTTTTTTGTTGCTTTTTTTCTGTCCAGCTTGTCTTTTGTTTTGCTGGAAGCTCTGAGACGCAAAGGGTGTACCGCCGTGCCGTTAGTTCGGCACGGTGGGGTTTTTTTGCCCCCTTTGCGTGGTTTTGCTTTAGGGTTTTTTGTAGACTGCAAAGTTCGCTTTACTGTCCTCGCTCTGTCCTAGAATATCGGGCCCCACTTTGCTGAATCTATTTCATCCCTACGTTTTGTCTTTTCATCTTACTCACAGTCATTATATGTGGGGGGCTGCCTTTTCCTTTGGGGAATTTCTCTGGGGCAAGTCAGGCCTATTTTTCTATCTTCAGGCTAGCTAGTTTCTTAGGCTGTGCCGAGTTGCCTAGGTAGTTGTTAGGCGCAATCCACAGCCGCTTTTAGTTGTGTTTAGGATAGGATCAGGTGTGCAGTCTACAGAGTTTCCACGTCTCAGAGCTCGTTCTTGTATTTTTGGGTATTTGTCAGATCACTGTGTGCGCTCTGATCGCTAAGCACACTGTGTTTCTGGATTGCCTTCATAACACCTGTTATTAGCAAACATAACAGTCGAGGTACACCGGGGACGAGTGCCGGTACGACTTTTGAACTGTGGAGAGGAAGAGGTCACTTTGCCAAGGTATGCTACAATGGCAAAGCTATATACTGTTGACAACAATGCCATCACGACCATTGAGCCCTTAGAACCAACCTGTCAGGTGGAAGGCAACGGCTCAGACGGTGAATTGGAGGATTGGTGCCAACAGCTACACGTGGGCATAAATTCAACACCTACCCATCAAAAACAAGGGGTGTATAGGCTAGTGACGGAATATGAACAAGTCTTCAGTAAACACCCATTGGACTTCGGACGGATAGAAAGGGTAGAACACACAATCCCCACCGGTGACCATCCCCCAATAAAAGAAAGATATAGATCCATACCGCCCGCTCACTATCAGTGTGCAAAAGATATGCTGAGGGAGATGAAACAGGCCGGGGTAATAAGAGACAGCTGTAGCCCCTGGGCGGCCCCTCTAGTGATTGTCAAAAAAAAGGACGGAACCATGAGAATGTGCGTAGACTACCGGCAGATTAATAACATCACCCATAAAGACGCCTACCCCTTGCCTAGGATAGAAGAGTCCTTGACTGCTTTGAAATCTGCTAATTATTTTTCCACCTTAGATTTAACAAGCGGGTATTGGCAAGTCCCTGTGGCTGAGAGAGATAAGGAAAAGACGGCATTCACCACACCAATGGGTCTATGTGAATTTAATCGCATGCCGTTCGGACTCTGCAACGCATCCGGTACCTTCCAGCGGCTGATGGAATGCTGCCTCGGACACAAGAACTTCGAGACCGTCCTCCTGTACCTAGATGATGTGATCGTCTACTCAAAGACTTACGAACAACACTTAAAAGACCTGGCAGAAGTGTTCGAAGCCTTATCCAGGTATGGCATGAAAGTCAAGCCATCCAAATGTCACCTTCTCAAGCCAAAGGTACAGTACCTGGGACACATCGTGAGTTCGGAGGGAGTAGCACCAGATCCCGAGAAAATAAGCGCCATAAGGGATTGGCCAAGACCTACCAGCGCAAAAGAAGTGAGACAATTCCTGGGATTGGTGGGTTACTATCGCAGATTTATAAAAGGATTTACCAAGTTGGCAGCACCCTTGCAAGACGCCTTGGTAGGGCAGACGAAGAAACCTTCAAACCGAAACCCTCCTTTTCAGTGGAACGACGAAAGGGAAGACTCCTTTGAACAACTAAAGAAGGCACTAACCGGAGAAGAGGTTCTGGCATACCCAGATTACCATCAACCTTTCATCCTCTACACCGATGCCAGTAATGTGGGACTAGGAGCGGTGCTGTCACAAAAGCAAGAAGGTCGGGAGAAAGTCATCGCCTTTGCAAGTAGAAAGCTCCGGCCTACTGAAAAAAATCCAGAAAATTATAGCTCCTTCAAATTGGAACTACTGGCAGTAGTTTGGGCTGTGACTGAACGTTTCAAACACTATCTGGCCGCTGCAGAATTTATTGTCTATACTGACAACAATCCGTTGACCCACCTGGACACAGCCAAATTAGGTGCGTTAGAACAGCGATGGATAGCCCGGTTATCTAATTACAACTTTATAATCAAGTATCGAGCAGGTCGCAAGAATGGAAATGCCGATGCCCTATCCCGGATGCCACACTTGAGAGATGTAGAAGAGGAAACGGGGGAGCTTGAAGAAATTGAACTACCAGCCTTCCATCATCCCAAGGCAAAACATCATCAGTCAAGTACCTATCAGAAACAACAAGAGGTGAATTTTAATCCGTTAGCACACCATAGATGGGCTGACACCCAAGACAGCAATCCGGCTGTGAAGTTGGTGAAGGAACTGCTGACTGAGCAAAGTGCATATCCCGATGAGGATGCCCCAGAAGAGACGCATCAACTCTGGAAAGAGAGAGGCAAAATGTTCCTGTATCAAGGGAAGCTCTGTAGAAGGTACACCAATCCGAAAACACATGAATTGGTTTGGCAGATTATCGTGCCTAAACAAGATGTGAAGATGGTGCTCGAAGCTTACCATAATGGTGCTGGTCACTTCGGTTGGAAAAAGTTAGAAGTACTTCTAAGAGAAAGATTTTATTGGGTCGGGATAAGAAAATCAATCGAACAGTGGTGCAGAAATTGTGGCCCGTGCAACCTCAGAAGAAACGATCAAAAGAACCAAAGAGCACCACTGCAGCCCATAATCACCAAACAACCACTTGAACTTGTAGCCATAGACCACGTGAAGTTAATACCAAGCCGGTCCGGCTATGTCTATGCCTTGACCATCGTGGACCATTATTCACGCTTCTTGGTAGTAGTACCCGTAAAAGATCTGACAGCAAAAACAGCGACCAAAGCGTTCCAAACGTACTTTTGTAGACCCCATGGATATCCGGAACAGGTTCTCACCGACCAAGGTACAGCCTTTGAATCAGAGATCTTCAGAGAATTCTGTAATATGTATGGTTGCAAAAAGATCCGGACGACGGCCTATCATCCACAAACAAACGGCTTATGCGGGAAGATGAACCATATTGTAATAGACCTACTAAAGACTTTACCTGAGACAGAAAGGAATCAATGGCCAGAGAAATTGCCTGACTTGGTGGATCTGTATAATCATGTCCCGGTGAGCTCCACCAACTGCACCCCAGCTTACCTTATGCGTGCAAGACCCGGCCAATTACCAATCGATCTAGAAATGGGAATTCTGAAACCAGACGCAGAAGTTCAAGACTCCAATTGGGATATCATACGGCAAAAGCAGTATCGCCAAGTGCAAGAGAGTGTGGAAAGAAGCCTTCAGCAAACTAGAGAAAGACCAGAGCGAACTTTCAACCAGAATGCTCTAGCGACCCCATTAAGACCGGGTGACCAAGTGCTCAAGAGAAATCGTCGAACCAATAAACTGGACAATCAGTGGGAAGCCGTACCCTACACAGTTTTACCAACAAGAATGGATAATCCTAAAATGTGTCTCATTAGCAAAAACGGAGGCTTAACATCTGTACTAGTGTCAAGAAACAATCTTAAATTATGTCCGGAAGCATTGAAAGAGCCAGAAGTTGTCCAGCCAGAACCAGAAGTTATTCAACCCATACAGGTTCAACCAGTAAAGGAAAAAGAAGAGGAAATGTATCACACCTGTATAGGAGACTTTCCCAAAACCCTACTAACATACCATGGTGCAGTAGTGGTTCCCATGGTGGCCTTTTACCCAACACCGAACCCAATACCAGAAGTCCCAAGACAGGAAGAGGCTGACCCCGTACTACGGGAGGTTCCAGGTCAGGAAGAACAGATTCCTGATCAGAGTAATCCCATTCACGGTGGACTTGCCAACTCCATAGTCATGGAATTATCTTTAGCAGAGCGGGCAGATACTACATCCGCAGTAGACAGTAGTACACCACATGAAGAGATACCGCTATTACGTAGATCACAGCGTAGTACCCAGGGTCAATTACCGGCCAGGTATGCAGATTACCAATTATAAAACTATAGTCATTGTTATCATTCTGCAACGTTTAAGCCCAGTACCTACAGAGACTTGTCTGTATGAACTTCTTGCATATTCTTGAACTTGTTATCAGCCCGGAGGCACTAAATCAAAGCTCTGGAAAGACTGCTTTTTGAACTTTGCTTTTTGCTCTTTTTGAACTTTCTTTAGACTTTATATTGACAACTTCGTTGGAAAAATGGAACTAAATTCCTGGACACAAAGTGCAGTGCCTTTCCTAGTACCTTCAAGGATAGGACTGTATTAATGGACGCTATTTGAAGTGACTTTTTACAGAACTCTATTTTTGTTTCCTTGAGTGGTTTTTGTAACTTTTCATTTTTAAGACTCTGTACATATTAATTGTTATTTCAAAATGTTATCGTCCCACAGTCCCGGAGTACTGTTCTTAACTAAGGGGGAATGTGGCACCCCTAGGGGTATTTGCCACAAAAATAGTTACTGACAGTAAATACAAATACTAAAATAGCAAGACTGCACTACCACCTCCGGCCAGAAGGGGGAGCTCCAGAGACTCCCCTTGATCCATTCTGGTCTGAGAGAAGAAATGGCAGTTGGGCTAAGGAGCTGAAAGTGAGAGGTCATACAGCTGAATTTCTAACAGTCCTGTGACTGTTTCTAGGCCTAAATCACCGGCCTGAGGAGAAGAGGGACAGAGAAAAAGGACATTGTGAGAACCGGGTAGCATTAATCACTACCCAGAACAGGCGCAAAGACGGAAACTGGATCCGTGGCTGTATTCATTAAATATAATACAGCAACCGGAAAAACGTGAGGTGATATCAGCTTCACTAGGGCCGGACGCAGCAACAGACACAGAGTTCAGCGGTACTCCTGGAGGGGGTAAGCCGATAAAAGGACTCGGGTTGCCCGTCGAACCAGGACCCGGAGGGGACAGATTGGGCCGGCAGCCAGTTCACATACAGCAGCAGGGCCACACAGAAACTGCGTACAATAAGAGGCGAAGACCCCGGCAGGGCCAAAGTAACTCAGAGTTCCCATACAGACTCCGGTTACAGGACTGGTTGTAAATCCCTTTTATGTTGAAGTAAACTGGTTAAACGTTTCAGTGCCTCAGTCTTTCATTTGGACAATAGCCATCTATCCAGGATCGGGATCATCACCGCTGAGAGAACCTGCTGCTGATCAAGTAAGTGCCTGTTCCCTCATGATACCCCTTACACTGTGCATTGCCTGAGGCCACAGCACCGGGTCAAGCCACCCGTGACATCCCCCTCAAGAGACAGATCCCATTGGTCCGGTGCTGGGTACCCCGGTCTCCTGGGCATCACAATTACATGAAGGCCATATTTGTGCAGGTGTCTCTGAACAGTAGAACAGTGTACCACAACTCCACAGTCTACTAAATCTTTCTGAAGGTCTTTTGCTATCAAGCAGGGGTTCAGATTTACATCTTTAGCAATCCTACGAGCAGCTCTCACTGTATTTTGCTTGGTCTTCCAGACCTTATCTTGATCTCCACTGTTCCAGTTAACTGCCATTTCTTAATTACATTTTGAACTGAAGAAAGGGCAACTTGAAAACGCATTGCTCTCTTCTTATAGCCGTTTTCTACTTTGTGGCACTCCACAATTTCATTTTCAGAGTGCTAGGCAGCTGCTTAGAAGAACCCATGGCTACTGTTTTTTGGCACAACGTTAGAGGAGGCTGGGTTTTAATAAAGCTGGGAAATTTGCATTACCTGGCCTTACCTAACAATGATAGTGAACAAACCATAACCCTAACAGGCTAATTAAGGTCTGAAACCTTGGTCAAAGATAACTGAGCACACAAATCTCCAAGGGTGCACAAACTTATGCATTGGCCCATTTTCCTTTTTGTAATTTTTAAAATGTAAACTATGACAATATATGTGAGTGAAAATTCTCACACCTTGATCCAGCTAAGCTCAGAACAAAAGACTTGCTTGCAGAAAAGATACCATAAGGTTAAACTGCTTTGTTGAGTCAGCTATGATTTCACAATGACTATATGGACTTATCGTACATCCTGGTCACACCGGTTGCATTTTAGAGATTTCTGGAACAGACCGAACACCTTCCAGGGTCTCGATCCATTCTAGCACCACAGGGTACTCACCAGGATATGTGTTCTGACACTGGTGTGTATCCTATTCATATAGCATCTTTGCATTTTTGAGGGGTGCATGTCCTAGCAATAATGCATTTGCTGATAATAGGGAAGCATTTATTGCCTAATACGAGATATGGTAATAGATATAGACTTCATTAATATGGCAGCTATTCACCACACCATTGGTATGCCCTACTACCACTGACATATCACAAGGCCTTCTATATTGGTTATTAGAACTTGGAATAGTTCTCAGTACCTGCATCCTATTACCAATGCTGGTTAATAACCAGAGAGGTGTGGGATCTATATATTATATCTATATTATATCTATGTCCAAAGACATACTGATAGGGAATTTAGATTGTGAGCCCCATCGGGGACAGCGATGATAATGTCTGTAAAGCGTTGCGGAATATAGTGACGCTATATAAATAAATAGACTATTATTATTATTATGTGTCTGCGACACTATGAGAGAAACTAAGATATTCCATCAATGATATATGACATACCAAAGTACATTTTTATTGTCAGTGTCTGTAATTGTTGCACTTTGCACTTTTTTGTTGTTGGGCTCACATATCTTGTATTTTACACAATGCATGTAAAATTACATATCATTTTGCTGTATTGTACACATTATATTCTAAATGCCATACCTTTGTGCTATAACCCTTTCCATATCTCCCCCCAAACTGCCCCTTTCCAAGTCCCCCACCTTGCTGCCCTTCATACTCTGTGCTCCCTTTCACAATCCCCCCTATTTGTCCCATAATGTCCTCCTTAATGTCCAAAATTGCCCAATATTGTCCCAATTTGTCCCATGATGTCCCAAATTCCCCATAATGTCCCAAATTGCAGCAGAATGTCCTCCATAATATCCCCCATAATGTGCAACAATGCCCATATTGTTTCCCATAATGTCCCAAATTGCCCAATAATGTCTCAAATTGCCCCATGTCCCTTATATAATGTCCCAAATTGCTCCATAATGTCACCAATAATGTCCCAAACTGCCCCATGTCCCCCACAATGTTAGACATTGCCCCATAATTTCCTGAATTGCTCCATAAAGTGTCAAATTGCTCCATAATGTCCCCAAACTGCCCTTAATATCTCAAATTTCACAATAACATCCCCACAATGACCTAACTTGACCCATAATTTCCCAAAATGCCACACTATGTGTCCTCGTAGTCACACCACCCTTCCCTCCCCCAACTCCTCATCTAAATTAACATGACATTTAATCTTCCGCGTCTCCATGGAGGCGCTTACCAGTGCCCGACGTCTCCTCTGCCTATGAGGCCCCGGCAGCAGTATGATGATGTGAACAGGATGTTGAACTCATCACGCTACTGCACGTTGTGGCGGGGGCTGACGAGCACTTTCTCTGCCTCAGTCCCAGCACTGCAGTGTTCAAATGTATTCGCTTCTGAAAGACGCAAATACACTTGAATATGGGAAGAAGGAGCGGCATCTTCCGGACAGCCGTGCGGGACGCACAACATCAGAAGAAGCTAACCATAAAAGGCAGCTCCCTGCAATTGCATAGCTCCTAAAGCATCCATACAGCAGAAAACCCCCAACATGTGACTTCATTTTGGGAACTATACCCCTCTAGGATTTTATTCAGGGGTATTGTGAGCATTTTGAACTCACAGGTACTACACAGAGTTTGATAACATTGGGTCGTCATATTGAAAATGTTTTATTTTTTTCACGAAAATTTTACTTTAGCCCCAAATTTTTCACTTTTTTCAAGAGGCAACATAAAAATCGGACAGCACAGTTTTCTATCCACTTTCTTCTGAGCATGGCAATACCCCACATGTGGTCAAAAAGTTCTGTTTGGACACAGGGCAGGGGCAGGTTTTGGATTGGATAAAGCATCAATTGGCATATGGAATATACCGTATATACTCGAGTATAGGCCGACCCGAGTATAAGCCGACCCCCCTAATTTTGCCACAAAAAACTGGGACTCGAGTATAAGCCTAGGGTGGGAAATGCAGCAGCTACCGGTAAATGTCAAAAGTAAAAATAGATACCAATAAAAGTAAAATTAATTGAGACATCAGTAGGTTGTGTTTTTGAATATCCATATTGAATCAGGAGCCCCATATAATGCTCCATAAAGTTTATGATGGGCCCCATAAGATGCTTCATATTAAAATATGCTCCATATAACCCTGCATAAAGGTTAATAATGACCCCATAAGATGCTCCATAGACACATTTGCCCAATATAATGCTGCACAAATGCTGATTATGGCCCCATAAGATGCTCCATAAAGATATTTGCCCCATATAGTGCTGCACAAACCTTGATTATGGGCCTATAAGATACTCCATACAGACACTTGCCGCATATACCGTAATGCTCCACAAACGTTAAATATGGCCCCATACAGACACTTGCCCCATATAGTGCTGCACAAACATTATGGCCCCATAGATGCTCCATACAAACACTTGCCCCATATAGTGCTGCACAAACGTTATGGCCCCATATAGTGCTGCACAGACGTTATGGCCCCATATAGTGCTGCACAAATATTATGGCCCCATATAATAATAATAATAATAATAATTTTTATTTATATAGCGCCAACATATTCCGCAGCGCTTTACAAATTCTAGAGGGGACTTGTACAGACAATAGACATTACAGCATAACAGAAATCACAGTTCAAAATAGATACCAAGAGGAGTGAGGGCCCTGCTCGCAAGCTTACAAACTATGGGGAAAAGGGGAGACACGAGAGGTGGATGGTAACAATTGCTTTAGTTATTCGGACCAGCTATAGTTTAAGGCTCAGGTGTTCATGTAAAGCTGCATGAACCAGTTACCTGCCTAAGTATGTAACAGTACAGACACAGAGGGCTAATACTGCATAAAGTGTATGAGAACATAATGCGAGGAACCTTTTTTTTTTTTTTTTTTTTTATTATAAATAGGCCACACAGGGATCGTTAGGATAATGCATTGAGGCGGTAGGCCAGTCTGAACAAATGAGTTTTTAGGGCACGCTTAAAACTGTGGGGATTGGGGATTAATCGTATTAACCTAGGTAGTGCATTCCAAAGAATCGGCGCAGCACGTGTAAAGTCTTGGAGACGGGAGTGGGAGGTTCTGATTATTGAGGATGCTAACCTGAGGTCATTAGCGGAGCGGAGGGCACGGGTAGGGTGGTAGACTGATACCAGGGAGGAGATGTAGGGTGGTGCTGAGCCATGGAGTGCTTTGTGGATGAGGGTAGTAGTTTTGTACTGGATTCTGGAGTGGATGGGTAGCCAGTGTAATGACTGGCACAGGGTAGAGGCATCGGTGTAACGGTTGGTGAGGAATATGATCCTGGCTGCAGCATTCAGGACAGATTGGAGAGGGGAGAGTTTTGCAAGAGGGAGGCCGATTAGTAGAGAGTTACAATAGTCCAGACGAGAATGAATAAGTGAAACAGTCAGAGTTTTTGCAGAGTCGAAAGTAAGAAAAGGGCGAATTCTAGAAATGTTTTTGAGATGCAGGTAAGAAGAGCGAGCCAGTGATCGGATGTAGGGGGTGAATGAAAGGTCAGAATCAAGGATGACCCCAAGGCAGCGGGCATGTTGCTTTGGAGTAATGGTGGAACCGCATACGGAGATGGCAATGTCAGGCAAAGGTAGGTTAGTAGAGGGAGAGAATACGAGGAGTTCAGTTTTTGACAGGTTTAGTTTCAGATAGAGGGAGGACATGATGTTAGAGACAGCGGTAAGACAATCACTGGTGTTTTCTAAAAAGGTCGGTGTGATATCAGGAGAAGAAGTGTATAATTGGGTGTCGTCAGCATAGAGATGGTACTGGAAACCAAATCTACTGATTGTTTGTCCAATAGGGGCAGTATACAACGAGAAGAGAAGAGGGCCTAGGACTGATCTTTGAGGAACCCCATCAGTAAGGGGAAGGTGAGAGGAGGAGGAACCAGCAAAACATACAGTGAAGGATCGGTCAGAGAGATAGGAGGAGAACCAGGAGAGAACGGTGTCCTTGAGGCCGATGGAGCGGAGCATAGTGAGGAGGAGCTGATGATCCACAGTGTCGAATGCTGCAGAGAGATCCAAGAGAATTAGCATGGAGTAGTGACCATTAGATTTAGCTGTTAGTATGTCATTAGAGACTTTAGTGAGGGCAGTTTCAGTAGAGTGTAAAGAGCGGAAGCCAGATTGAAGAGGGTCGAGAAGAGAGTTATCTGAGAGATAGCGGGTAAGACGGGAGTGGACCAGGCGTTCGAGGAGTTTAGAGATGAAGGGAAGATTAGAGACAGGTCTATAATTAGCGGCACAGTTTTGATCGAGGGATGGTTTTTTAAGTAATGGATGTATGATGGCATGCTTAAATGAGGAGGGAAAAATACCGGAAGTGAGGGAAAGGTTGAATATTTTTGTTAGGTGAGAGGTGACAGCCGGGGAAAGGGACTGGAGGAGATGTGATGGAATGGGGTCACTGGTGCAAGTGGTCGGATGAGAAGATGCAAGGAGCCTGCTTACTTCTTCTTCTGTAACTGCTTCAAAGTCAGAGAGTGAACTAGATGCAGTGGGGGAGGGAGGACAGTGCATGGTATGAAGAGATTGGGAGATGATTTCCTGTCGAATGTGGTCAATTTTTTCTTTGAAGTAATTGGCCAGATCGTCAGCACGGAGATCCGTGGTTGGGGCCTGCTCTCTTGGGTTGAGTAGGGACTGGAACGTGTCAAAGAGACGTTTAGGGTTATTGGACAGGGAGGTGATGAGGGTGTTGAAGTAGGTTTGTTTGGAGAGGTGAAGGGCAGAATTGTATGTCTTTAGCATGAACTTATAATGGATGAAATCTTCGGGTAGATTAGATTTTCTCCACAGACGTTCTGCGCACCTGGAGCACTGCTGCAGGAAACGTGTTTGCAGCGTGTGCCACGGTTGTTGCAGTCTGTGCAGAGTTGTTTTATGTATAGGAGGAGCAGCTTCATCCAGAGCACTTTGCAGGGTTTCATTGTAATGCTTCAATGCAGAATCAGGACATGAGATGGAGGAGATAGGGGCCAATGAGGACTGCAAGTTCTTCATAAGTTTCTGGGTGTTAATGGCCTGTATGTTTCTATAAGTGTGGAAAGTGGGGGTGACCTGAGCAGGATGGCAGTTCTTGATAGAGAATGAAAGAAGGTTGTGGTCAGAGAGCGGGAGAGGGGAGTTTGTGAAATCATCCACTGAGCAAAGTCGGGAGAAGACCAAGTCAAGGGAGTTTCCATCTTCATGTGTTGGAGAGTTAGTATGCTGCGAGAGGCCAAAAGAGGAGGATAGAGATAAAAGGTGAGAAGCAGATGGGGAGAGGGGAGAGGCAATGGGGATGTTGAAATCACCCATGATAAGGGTGGGGGTGTCACAAGAGAGAAAGTGTGGAAGCCAGGTGGCAAAGTGATCCAGGAACTGATGAGAGGGGCCGGGAGGACGATACACCACCGCCACTCGCATGGAGAAGGGGACGTAGAGTCTGACCACATGGACCTCAAAGGAAGGGAAGACAAGTGAGGGTACTTGGGGGATAACTTGGAAAGTACATTTGGGTGAAAGGAGCAGGCCAACGCCTCCACCTGC
This sequence comes from Ranitomeya imitator, assembly GCF_032444005.1. Lineage (NCBI taxonomy): Eukaryota > Metazoa > Chordata > Amphibia > Anura > Dendrobatidae > Ranitomeya > Ranitomeya imitator. The sequence goes on along the minus strand of NC_091287.1, from coordinate 433,375,955 downwards.
TCTGTTGTCTGATCTTGGGGTATGAGAAAAGTGTAGTCCACCATATGAAAGAGCAGCAGCAGCAGTGGTGTCTGACTGCTGGATCCAGGTTTCAGTAAGAGCCAGGAGATTAAGAGAATTAGAAAGGAAGAAATCATGAATGAAGGAGAGTTTATTACACACAGAGCGAGAATTCCAAAGGGCACAATTGAAAGAGACAGCAGGCATGCAGGCAATATTAATAAGGTTAGAGGGGTTTCTGGGTGTAGCAATTGGGAGGTTTGACTGGCTATAACATGGGGGGCCGGGGTTTGGAGATATGTCTCCAGCGACTAGGAGAAGGAGGATCGAAAGAGTGAGCAGATGGTGAAGTGATTTGTGAGAGCGTCTCTTGTGTTGGATGGTGGGACTGAATGGATCTGTGCTGTTAAGCAATGTGAATAGAGCATGAGTGCCTTACGGCGCGCGAATTTTTGCCTGTAGGACATTATTGCAAGAGAGCTTAGCTGAGTAGATTACACAAGAAGGAAAACACACAGCAAGTCAGCAGGATCTAGGAGCAACATGGCAGATGTGACAACCTACATGGTGAGCTGCAGCATGTGCTACATGTTCACAGATCGACCAGAAGAAGAATCCAATTTCACCTGTCAGAAGTGTAGACTAGTGGCCCTTTTAGAAGAAAAGGTGCGGGGTCTGGAAGAAAGAATAGCAACTTTGAAACTCATCAAAGAGAATGAAGACTTTCTAGACAGAACAGAAGCATCTCTACTGGTCACAGAAGGTGCAAAAAGTGTCAGAGAACCTCCAAAAGCAGATGAGTGGAAGCATGTGACCAAAAGAAGCAAGAAGACCATGGAGAAATCACCAACCACACAACTGAAGAACCGATATCAAATCTTTGTAGAGGATGAAGATGGCACACCTAAGAATGAAGCAATACCAGCAAGCAAAAAAGAAAAGGGCACACAGCAACAAGTGACAGCAAAAAGTACAGCCAAGAAGCAACGAAGAGTGGTGGTGGTGGGAGACTCACTACTGAGAGGCACCGAAGCAGCCATCTGCAGACCGGACATAACTGCAAGAGAAGTATGCTGCCTTCCAGGTGCGATGATCAAGGATGTGACCGATAGGATACCAAAGCTCTTCAGCTCCAAGGACGTCCACCCATTTCTTCTGATACATGTTGGCACCAATGACACGGCAAGGAAGGACCTACCGACAATCTGCAAGGACTTTGAAGAGTTGGGGAAGAAAGTAAAGGAACTGGATGCACAGGTAGTTTTTTCTTCTATCCTTCCAGTAGACGGGCATGGCACCAGGAGATGGAACAGGATCCTTGATGCAAACAACTGGCTAAGACGATGGTGCAGACAACAAGGATTTGGATTCCTGGACCACGGTGTGAATTACTGGTATGATGGACTCCTCGCCAGAGACGGACTACACCTCAACAAACCTGGGAAACACACATTCGCCAGAAGACTCGCTACACTCATCAGGAGGGCGTTAAACTAGAAGAAGAGGGGACGGGAAGAAAAACATTAGACTCGAACAAAGACGACCCAGGAAAACATACTCAGAAGGGAGGTAAGAACATTTCTAAAACAATCCACAGTGAGGAGATTGGAGCAAAACAAAATCCTCTAAACTGCATGCTCGCAAACGCCAGAAGCCTGACAAACAAGATGGAAGAACTAGAAGCAGAAATATCTACAGGTAACTTTGACATCGTGGGAATAACCGAGACATGGTTAGATGAAAGCTATGACTGGGCAGTTAACTTACAGGGTTACAGTCTGTTTAGAAAGGATCGTAAAAATCGGAGAGGAGGAGGGGTTTGTCTCTATGTAAAGTCTTGTCTAAAGTCCACTTTAAGGGAGGATATTAGCGAAGGGAATGAGGATGTCGAGTCCATATGGGTTGAAATTCATGGAGGGAAAAATGGTAACAAAATTCTCATTGGGGTCTGTTACAAACCCCCAAATATAACAGAAAGTATGGAAAGTCTACTTCTAAAGCAGATAGATGAAGCTGCAACCCATAATGAGGTCCTGGTTATGGGGGACTTTAACTACCCGGATATTAACTGGGAAACAGAAACCTGTGAAACGCATAAAGGCAACAGGTTTCTGCTAATAACCAAGAAAAATTATCTTTCACAATTGGTGCAGAATCCAACCAGAGGAGCAGCACTTTTAGACCTAATACTATCTAATAGACCTGACAGAATAACAAATCTGCAGGTGGTTGGGCATTTAGGAAATAGCGACCACAATATTGTGCAGTTTCACCTGTCTTTCACTAGGGGGACTTGTCAGGGAGTCACAAAAACATTGAACTTTAGGAAGGCAAAGTTTGAACAGCTTAGAGATGCCCTTAATCTGGTAGACTGGGACAATATCCTCAGAAATGAGAATACAGATAATAAATGGGAAATGTTTAAGAACATCCTAAATAGGCAGTGTAAGCGGTTTATACCTTGTGGGAATAAAAGGACTAGAAATAGGAAAAACCCAATGTGGCTAAACAAAGAAGTAAGACAGGCAATTAACAGTAAAAAGAAAGCATTTGCACTACTAAAGCAGGATGGCACCATTGAAGCTCTAAAAAACTATAGGGAGAAAAATACTTTATCTAAAAAACTAATTAAAGCTGCCAAAAAGGAAACAGAGAAGCACATTGCTAAGGAGAGTAAAACTAATCCCAAACTGTTCTTCAACTATATCAATAGTAAAAGAATAAAAACTGAAAATGTAGGCCCCTTAAAAAATAGTGAGGAAAGAATGGTTGTAGATGACGAGGAAAAAGCTAACATATTAAACACCTTCTTCTCCACGGTATTCACGGTGGAAAATGAAATGCTAGGTGAAATCCCAAGAAACAATGAAAACCCTATATTAAGGGTCACCAATCTAACCCAAGAAGAGGTGCGAAACCGGCTAAATAAGATTAAAATAGATAAATCTCCGGGTCCGGATGGCATACACCCACGAGTACTAAGAGAACTAAGTAATGTAATAGATAAACCATTATTTCTTATTTTTAGTGACTCTATAGCGACAGGGTCTGTTCCGCAGGACTGGCGCATAGCAAATGTGGTGCCAATATTCAAAAAGGGCTCTAAAAGTGAACCTGGAAATTATAGGCCAGTAAGTCTAACCTCTATTGTTGGTAAAATATTTGAAGGGTTTCTGAGGGATGTTATTCTGGATTATCTCAATGAGAATAACTGTTTAACTCCATATCAGCATGGGTTTATGAGAAATCGCTCCTGTCAAACCAATCTAATCAGTTTTTATGAAGAGGTAAGCTATAGACTGGACCACGGTGAGTCATTGGACGTGGTATATCTCGATTTTTCCAAAGCGTTTGATACCGTGCCGCACAAGAGGTTGGTACACAAAATGAGAATGCTTGGTCTGGGGGAAAATGTGTGTAAATGGGTTAGTAACTGGCTTAGTGATAGAAAGCAGAGGGTGGTTATAAATGGTATAGTCTCTAACTGGGTCGCTGTGACCAGTGGGGTACCGCAGGGGTCAGTATTGGGACCTGTTCTCTTCAACATATTCATTAATGATCTGGTAGAAGGTTTACACAGTAAAATATCGATATTTGCAGATGATACAAAACTATGTAAAGCAGTTAATACAAGAGAAGATAGTATTCTGCTACAGATGGATCTGGATAAGTTGGAAACTTGGGCTGAAAGGTGGCAGATGAGGTTTAACAATGATAAATGTAAGGTTATACACATGGGAAGAGGGAATCAATATCACCATTACACACTGAACGGGAAACCACTGGGTAAATCTGACAGGGAGAAGGACTTGGGGATCCTAGTTAATGATAAACTTACCTGGAGCAGCCAGTGCCAGGCAGCAGCTGCCAAGGCAAACAGGATCATGGGGTGCATTAAAAGAGGTCTGGATACACATGATGAGAGCATTATACTGCCTCTGTACAAATCCCTAGTTAGACCGCACATGGAGTACTGTGTCCAGTTTTGGGCACCGGTGCTCAGGAAGGATATAATGGAACTAGAGAGAGTACAAAGGAGGGCAACAAAATTAATAAAGGGGATGGGAGAACTACAATACCCAGATAGATTAGCGAAATTAGGATTATTTAGTCTAGAAAAAAGACGACTGAGGGGCGATCTAATAACCATGTATAAGTATATAAGGGGACAATACAAATATCTCGCTGAGGATCTGTTTATACCAAGGAAGGTGACGGGCACAAGGGGGCATTCTTTGCATCTGGAGGAGAGAAGGTTTTTCCACCAACATAGAAGAGGATTCTTTACTGTTAGGGCAGTGAGAATCTGGAATTGCTTGCCTGAGGAGGTGGTGATGGCGAACTCAGTCGAGGGGTTCAAGAGAGGCCTGGATGTCTTCCTGGAGCAGAACAATATTGTATCATACAATTATTAGGTTCTGTAGAAGGACGTAGATCTGGGTATTTATTATGATGGAATATAGGCTGAACTGGATGGACAAATGTCTTTTTTCGGCCTTACTAACTATGTTACTATGTTACTATGTTACTATACATAGGAGAGGCAAGGACAGAGGGGCCGATATGGATGGAGTGTAGAGAGTTAATGCGAGGGCGGTGAATGTGAGTGAATGCAGCAGCCAGAATATAGATGATACAAATAAATATGGTGAGTATTTGTGCTGTTTCAAGTGAATATGGATTAGATTTAGATTGTCTTACCTGTCTCCTGCCCTGTCTAACTGCCATGTTATAACTGCCGAGTACTTAGAAAAAAAAGTACTTTGAATAAAAAATACACGAATAACAGTGCACGAATGCACCCCTGCACGAATGCATCCCCAAGCTAAATCTACATTTATAGAAGGCTAGCCCTTAGATCTCTCTTTTTTTTCTTTTTTTTTGGGGGGGGTTTTTATAGTGCTGCACAAACGTTATGGCCCCATAGATGCTCCATACAAACACTTGCCCCATATAGTGCTGCACAAACGTTATGGCCCCATATAGTGCTGCACAAACGTTATGGCCCCATAGATGCTCCATACAGACACTTGCCCCATTTGCTGTTGCTGCGATAAAAAAATAAATCACATACTCACCTCTCCGTCGCTCAGGCCCCCGACACTTGCAATATTCACCTGCTCCTCGTCTCGGCGCCACTTCATCTTCAGCGTCTTCTGCACTGACGTTCAGGCAGAGGGCGCGCACTAACCACGTCACCGCGCTCTCTAACCTGAGCTTCACTGCAGAAGACGGAGCGGCGCCGGAACGAAGAGCAGGTGAATATCTTGCTGGCTGCGCTCCCCTTCCCGTTATACTCACCTTCTCCTGGCGCCGTGCAGTCCCTGCTTCCCGGACGCCGCAGCTTCATCCTATACTGAGCGGTCACAGTTACCGCTCATTACAGTAATGAACATGCGGCTCCACCTCTATGGGAGGTGGAGCCGCATATTCATTACTGTAATGAGCAGTACCATGTGACCGCTCAGTACAGGAAGAAGCTGCCGGCGCCGGGGAAGCCAGGGACCTGCAGGGACCGCGCCAGGAGAAGGTGAGTATAATTAGACAGCCCCCGCTTCCCCTCCCCTGCCGACCCCTGGGTATGACTCGAGTATAAGCCGAGAGGGGGACTTTCAGCGCAAAAAAGTAGGCTGAAAATCTAGGCTTATACTCGAGTATATACGGTAAATTTAATTGGAATAGATTGTAGACGCTATGTCTCATTTGTAGAGCCCCTGTGGTGCCAAAACAGCAGAAACCCTCACAAGTGACCCCATTTTGGAAACTAGACGTGACAAGGAATTCATCTAGGGGTATACTGAGCATTTTTAACCTACAGGTGGTTCATAAATCCTTATAACATTTAGATGTGACTTTTTTATTTTAAAAAAATAGTGTTTTCGCACCAAATGTATAATTTACACAAGGTTTAGTAGGAGAAAATGGACCTTATAATTTATGAGAATTTTACTGAACTTGGCAGTACCCCATGTGTGGTTGTATACTTCTATTTGAGCACATGGAAGGGATCAGATGGGAAGAAGCGCTACTTGTCTTTTGGAACGCAGATTCCATTTCAACAGATTGTTGGCTCCATTAGCCAAGCCCCTGAGGTGCCAAAACAGTAGAACCTCCTAACAAGTGACCCCATTTTGTAAACTAGACCCCTCAGGGAATTAATCTAGGGTGTAATGTAAACTTCACTGCATAAGGATTTTATCTGGGGGTGTAGTGGGTGTTTTGAACCCACAGGTGCCTGACAGAATCTTATAACATTGGGAAGTGAAACTATAATATTTTAGTGGTAAAAATGTACGTTTTGTATTTACTGCAAATTTGTCAGTTATACAAGGGTATCGGTAAAACTGGCCCTCATAATTTACTGTGCGATTTCTCCAGAATGCAGTGATTCCCCATATGTCATCAGAAATTACTTTTATGCCACATATTAGGGCTGTGAACGCAACAGCGCTATTTGGAATTTGAAACACAGATTTTGCTATAATAGTTTGCAATCGACATTTGTGGATCCTCTAAGGTTCCAGAACAGCAGAAAAATCCCCAAAGTGACCCCATTGTAGAAATTGAACCTCTCAATGAATTCATCTACATCTGTAGCTACTATTTTGTAACATCATGCCAGGCTTTATTCTGGGAATTGCAAATTTACGAGTTTAGGGCCCATACATTGTGCACCGTACAGTGTACAGCCCTCATACATTGCGCCCAGCTTTTGCTTCTGGTGATATGCACCCTGTAATTAATTGGGCTCTCCTTGCTACAATAATGCCAAACATATGGCCACTTACTGTGGTTTGGGTACAGTGGGGCTCAGAGGGATAAGGATAAGGGAACCCAGATTTCATTGGGTTTTATTTGAGAGGGCGGGAGCCATTTCACTTTTCCAGAGTCTTTGTTCTACCAATAACGTGGGAACCCTATATATATTTTCAATGACAGATGATGGATCTGAATGGGGGCTGGTTTTAGGGTTATTGGTAACGTTTTGGGGTACATAACATTTTTCGATCACTTCGAGAATAAGGCTGGAATCACACTCTTGTGTTCACTGAAAACTTATGTTGGGGTTTCCATGTATAGCCCACAAAAATGTAACTCAGAACCCTGACTAACCCACTCACTACTCTGGAGTCATCAGATGACCTCAGGGTACCATAGCAATGATTGGCTCCCATGATTAAGATCCCGGGGATTCGATCCTGCCATAGGGTTTTTAAACTCCTTTTTAAACACTTAGATACCGTTGTCAATCGCAACAGTGGTATTTAAGGGGCTAATTTTCCCCTATTGGCTCCAAAACTGGTCGGGGCCGATACTGCAGGGTGTCACCTGTGGGAATTTTGACTGTGGGGCGACGCTATTCCCTTATTTATGATCGCCGTTGAGGGATTAAGGCCCATTGACGGTCGCTGTTTGAAGAGGAAAAGAAAAGTGGACCCTATTTGTTTTTATTTACATAATGCCAGATATGTGTAAGATTGTTTGGAAGGTTTCAGACACAAACTGTTTTTACTTATTTGTAGGTTTAAAGGGGTATTCCCATCTCCAAGGTCCTATCCTAATATGTAGTAGGTGTAATAATAATAATAATAATAATAATAATAATAGCAAATACCTTCAATTAGAAATGCAATGTTTTTCTTCTTATTTGCTATGTAGCTTTCTCCATGCAGGGCACTGCAATAGCTTAGGTATCCATGGTCCTAAAGTCATTTCCATTTTGTAGAACTGTTAAATGCAGCGCCCCAGAGATCTGGTCGTTGCAGTATAGCGCTCTGCCACTAAGGGGAGCAGCGGTACGTCTGATGGCACTAAAGGAGTTCTCCTGACCAGGTATCACCAGAACACATTACACTTCACACTCCAGTAACTAGGGGGAGAAAAAGGCTTTATTTATTGGGCCACTCCTCACACTAGTAAAACTAGGGGCTGGGGAGGAAGTTAGTCAGAAGCTGACTGGGTTGGAACCAGGCAACATCCCGTGGCAGGGGGTGTTGCAGGGAGAAGACACAGGGGGGTCCCTGTCAGGCGTGGGAACCTGGCAGGTGCCTAGCGAACAGAACAGAACGTAACGGAACCGCGCCTGCACACCTTGCGGCGGTATCCTAAGAGAGAGACAAGAAGGGAAGAATATTGTGGAACAGTGTAAACGAGATCAGCACAAAGGAGAGCCAGTAAGAGTCGTGCCGAGAGAGGAAGGCAACATCTTACTGAGGCGTGTAGTCGGTGGCCGGAACACCGTAGGAGTAACTGACTTCAGGCCTTACTTCAAACTCCGCTGGACAGTTGATTATAGGTTGGCTGTCTACCTTCTACACCTACGAAGACATAGGGGGCAACATTGGGAGAGGGGCGTCACTAGGGTCCCGGAAGACCTCCAAGCCTTCCCGTCAAACGGGTGGCGTCCTAGCCAAAATATACCTGGGGGACGTTAGAAACTAGCAACATCTGGAACTAAAGAACAAGAGAGAGAGAGAAAGCTGTAGAGAACGAACAGAGGAGAACAGCAGTTGTGAGGACTATGCTCAGCAGGGTAGGACTACAACACACAGGCGTTATTGGTAGGCAACGATTTCCATCTGCGAGGGAATCTCTGGATGTGCCCATCGGACCGGCCGGTCTCTGATAGCCCGGTTGAACGTGCTCTGGACTGAGTATATTGAAGCCTTCAGTAAAAAGGTAAAGAAACTGCAACCTTGTGCCCTCGTTATTGCCTGCACCTCACACCATTACCATCTACCCTACTGGGAAGCCCTGGGGACATACTTCACCTGTGGGAAGGTATACCATCCAGCTGCCATTCCATCACCCCAGCGGACCCCACAGCAGCGTCGGTCATCCTGACCGAACACCACAGGTGGTGTCACGAACCCCTGACAGACTGCAATACTACTTTCATTGGACGCCCCTTAGCAGGGTCGCGGACCGGGTCTAGCCACCGTGACCGCCTCAGAGCCGAACCAGAGAGGCCCGGTACCGAAACACGTGGCCCTGTGTCTGGGGGTGCTCCATAAATAATTACAATTGCATAGTAAATTGAAGGGGTGAGACATTTTGTTGGATTATAATCAGGTGTATGCCTAAACAATTATACCAAACAGGCAATAATGACCATCATTTTCATATGTAAGGTGAAACATAATCAATAACTGAAACAGATGAGAAGGAAGTTTAAAACTGGGTGAGGAACTGTCAAACTCTGCTACAAAGGTGAGGTTGTGAAAGACAGTTTCATGTCACAGATCATACAGCAGTGTTCCCCAACTCCGGTCCTCAAGAGCCACCAACAGGTCATGTTTTCAGGATTTCCTTTGTAGTGCACAGGTGAATGAATTCTTGCCTGTCCAGGTGATGCAATTATCGCCTGGGCTATACTAAGGAAATCCTGAAAACATGACCTGTTGTTGGCTCTTGAGGACCGGAGTTGGGGAACACTGTCATACAGCATGGCAAAACTGAGCAAAGCAACAATACACAGTATAAACTGCATAAGAAAGGTCTCTCCCAGCAAAGATTTCAAGGGGCGACTGTGGTTTCAAGATGTCTTGTTTAAAATCTTTTGAACAAGCACCAAGATATGTGTCATACGCTTGATATGGCGCTCCTGCTTTCCAGCCACAATGACTTCACCTCCCTAACCAGTGGTGGTATCATGTCTGAAAGTAAATGGAGCTCCCCACACTGAGTAAACCACACATCCACACACAAGTCTGATCCCTGACCAGAAGGGGGAGCACATGCCCCTAGTTTCTGGCTGGGGGAGGAGTTAGGCTACATTCAGACTAGCGTTGCGCGCCGCTGCGTCGGCGACGCAACGCACGACGCACACAAAAACGCGGCAAAACGCATGCAAAAACGCTGCGTTTCGCGACGCGTGCGTCGTTTTTTGCCGAAAATCGGACGCAAGAAAAATGCAACTTGTTGCGTTTTTTTGGTCCGACGCTAGCGGCAAAAAAGACGCAAGTGTTGCAAAACGCAACACACAAAAACGCATGCGTCCCCCATGTTAAACATAGGGGCGCATGACGCGTGCGTCGCCGCTGCGTCGCCCTACGCTAAGGCGACGCACACTAGCAGAACGCTAGTGTGAACGTAGCCTTAGAGCAGAGTAGTGCAGTGCAGTGTGAGGAAGGGAAGAGAGAGTATGTGTTTCCAGGGGTTGGAGCTATGGAAAGCTTACCCTAGGATTACCAAGAGAACAGGGCACCAGAGTCCTAGGCTACCAGAGATTGCAAATCTTGGGAGCAGAATCTGGAGACCGAGGAAGTGCAGGTCCTCTGGCCACCTCTGCAGCACCAGAAGCACCACATTATATAGAGTTCAGAGCTGGAACCGAGAGTACAGCTTCCAAAGGGGTTCGCAGTATATGCTGGCTGTAGCTGCTTCAGGATACAACCAGGGAGTACAAATCGGCTCATAAGCTGCTGAATCTCCAAACCTACGACACAGAACAGAGGGCTTATCGTACACACTTAGTGGAGTGGACTCCATCTGCTTCCAGACCGGCCGGAGCTTGTACTTAGTGACCAGTACCCCTGGATTCAACCTGCATCCATCATCAGTAAAGGTAAAGACTGAATTCCTTTGCCTCCTTGCTTCTTTCTGCTGCACTGCTCACTACAACTCCTATAATTGCCCCAGAGACATGCTCCTGCTGAGGGGAGTGATCCATCTTGCTGCATTACCATCTATCCCCTGGGGACTCCACTTGCAGCGCTGGCCATCCCTGACCAGACACCTCAGCTGGCGTCACAATACAACCATTAACTGTTATCCCTTATTAATATTCCCTTTTCATTTGTCCTGTCAGGGCCACGGTGCTAGGCAAACGCCATTGTGACATCCCTGATAGACTGCCTGCCTACCCATGGTTGCCACTAGAAATGTCGGGGCCCCATACTGGCAAAATTTTCGGGGCCCCCTTGAGACTCCACCCAGGCTCCACCCCAGCCCCGCCTCCACCCCTCAAACTGTCCACAGTCCCACCGCTCTCTCTTGGAAAAACTCCACTTCTCACCTAACACACATTAACAGTTCCCATCACCAGATCACACACATAGCCGGCAGCTTTTGATTTGGCCAAAAGATTTTTTTAAGCCACCACCATAACACGGTAGACACTTTTGGCCGGGCCCTACTCTACTGTAACCTACTTATTATTTGTTAAAATATGCAATACAATTTAGGTATATTTTTATTTATTTTTCAATTTTTAAAATGACCAATAATATCATATACAACGAACAAATACCAGACCACAAATGTCCAGACCACATATTACCACCAGTGACCGAATAATATCATATACAGTCATGGCCAAAATTTTTGAGAATGACACCAAAATTATATTTTCACATGATCTGCTGCCCTCTGGTTTTTATTAGTGTTTGTCTGATGTTTATATCACATACAAAAATATAATTGCAATCATATTATGAGTACCAATAGGTTATATTGGCAGTTAGAATGAGTTAATGCACCAAGTCAATATTTGCAGTGTTGACCCTTCTTCTTCAAGACCTCTGCAATTCTCCCTGGCATGCTCTCAATCAACTTCTGGACCAAATCCTGACTGATCGCAGTCCATTCTTGCATAATCAATGCTTGCATTTTGCCAGAATTTGTTGGTTTTTGTTTGTCCACCCGTCTCTTGATGATTGACCACAAGTTCTCAATGGGATTAAGATCTGGGGAGTTTCCAGGCCATGGACCTAAAATCTCTGTTTTGTTCCATGAGCCATTTAGTTATCACCTTTGCTTTATGGCAAGGTGCTCCATCATGCTGGAAAAGGCATTGTTGGGCGCCAAACTGCTCTTAGACGGTTGGGAGAAGTTGCTCTTGGAAGACATTCTGGTACCATTCTTTATTCATGGCTGTGTTTTTAGGCAAGACTGTGAGTGAGCTGATTCCCTTGGCTGAGAAGCAACCCCACACATGAATGGTTTCAGGATGCTTTACAGTTGGCATGAGACAAGACTGGTGGTAGCGCTCACCTCTTCTTCTCTGAATAAGCTGTTTTCCAGATGTCCCAAACAATCGAAAAGGGGATTCATCAGAGAAAATGACTTTGCCCCAGTCCTCAGCAGTCCACTCCCTGTACCTTTTGCAGAATATCAGTCGGTCCCTGATGTTTTTTCTGGAGAGAAGTGGCTTCTTTGCTGCCCTCCTTGAAACCAGGCCTTGCTCAAAGAGTCTCCGCCTCACAGTGCGTGCAGAAGCACTCACACCAGTCTGCTGCCATTCCTGAGCAAGCTCGGCACTGCCGGTAGTCCGGTCCCGCAGCTGAAACAGTTTTAAGATACGGTCCTGGCGCTTGCTGGTCTTTCTTGGGCACCCTGGAGCCTTTTTGACAACAATGGAAGCTCTCTCCTTGAAGTTCTTGATGATGCGATAGATTGTTCACTGAGGTGCAATCGTTGTAGCTGCGATACTCTTCCCTGTTAGGCCATTTTTTGTGCAGTGCAATGATGGCTGCACGTGTTTCTTTAGAGATAACCATGGTTAACTGAAGAGAAACAATGATACCAAGCACCAGCCTCCTTTTAAAGTGTCCAGTGATGTCATTCTTACTTAATCATGACTGATTGATTGCCAGCCCTGTCCTCATCAACACCCACACCTGTGTTAATGGATCAATCACTAAAACGATGTTAGCTGCTCCTTTTAAGGAAGGACTGCAATGATGTTGAAATGTGTTTTGGGGGTTAAAGTTCATTTTCTGGGCAAATATTGACTTTGCAAGTACAGTAATTGCTGCTAAGCTGATCACTCTGACATTCAGGAGTATATGCAAATTGCCATTAGAAAAAATGAAGCAGTAGACTTTGGAAAAATTAATATTTGTCTCATTCTCAAAATTTTTGTCCATGACTGTACAAAGAACAAATACCACAACACCATGATCAGACACCATATTACGACCACAGTGATCGAACAATATCAAATACAGGGAACAAATACCACCGCACCATGACCAGACCACATATTACCACCACAAAGTGACCAAATAGCACATACAAGGGACAAATACCGCTACACCATGTCCAGACCACATATTACCACCACATAGTGACTGAATACTACAATACTGATCAGTAATTAAAAAAAAAAAACAATACTATCACCATCAGTGCCATTATACACAGGAGATCTGTACTTAGTATGCAGTGTCTGTGTACAGGTAATAGTGATCACTGATGGTATTATACACAGGAGCTCTGTATATAATGTATAGGTAATACAGTGATCACTGGTGACATTATACACAGGACCTCTGTATGTAGTATACAGTGTATAGTGTCAGTGTATAGGTAACACACTGACTCACCAGTGACGTCTCTAGGTGAAGTCCTTCATCTTTGTTTTTCATCTTTCATTCAGCACAGACCGCCATCACTTCTTCCAGCCAGGACTCGTTTCTACAAGAAATAACACAGTTATCTCAAGCTCCGTTTGCAGAACACATTACTTAATTTTCCCAACTTCTACATTACACCCCATGAAGAAAAAAAGGAGACATAGTGTCACTCTACACAGTAACACGACCACCCCATTTAAAACAGTATCCTCAAAAAATAAAATACATACATCACTGCAGTAATATCTCTTAATTAGCCCCTATGGTAATAATATTCCCCATCCTGGCCCCGTGTGTCTCATTCCTGGCTCCAGCCATATGTTCTCGCATCCTGCCCTCATGAGTATCCATTCTGCCCCATATGATCTCCCCATCCTGCCCCATGATCCAATCATGCCCCCATGTCTTTCATTCTGCCCCGTGTCTCCAATCATGCCCCGTATCTCCATTCTTGCCCTACCTGTCTCCAGTCCTGCCCCAAGTGCTCCAGCATCCTGCCCCCAGTGTGTCCAGCATTCTGCCCCCAGTGCTCCAGCATTCTGCCACCAGTGTCTCCAGGATTCTGCCCCCAGTGTCTCCAGCATTCTGCCCCCAGTGTCTCCAGCATTCTGCCCCAGTGTGTCCAGCATTCTGCCCCCAGTATGTCCAGCATTCTGCCCCCAGTGTGTCCAGCATTCTGCCCCCAGTGTCTCCAGGATTCTGCCCCCAGTGTCTCCAGCATTCTGCCCCCAGTGTGTACAGCATTCTGCCTCCTGTGTGTCCAGCATTCTGCCCCCAGTGTGTCCAGCATTCTGCCCCCAGTGTGTCCAGCATTCTGCCCCCAGTGTGTCCAGCATTCTGCCCCCAGTGTGTCCAGCATTCTGCCCCAGTGTGTCCAGCATTCTGCCCCCAGTGTGTCCAGCATTCTGCCCACAGTGTGTCCAGCATTCTACCCCAGTGTGTCCAGCATTCTGCACCACTGTGTCCAGCATTCTGCCCCCAGTGTGTCCAGCATTCTGCCCCCAGTGTGTCCAGCATTCTGCCCCAGTGTGTCCAGCATTCTGCCCCCAGTGTGTCCAGCATTCTGCCCCCAGTGTGTCCAGCATTCTGCCCCCAGTGTGTCCAGCATTCTGCCCCCAGTGTGTCCAGCATTCTGCCCCCAGTGTGTCCAGCATTCTGCCCCCAGTGTGTCCAGCATTCTACCCCAGTGTGTCCAGCATTCTGCCCCAGTGTGTCCAGCATTCTGCCCCCAGTGTGTCCAGCATTCTGCCCCCAGTGCTTCAGCATTTTACCCCGGGCCCCCCGGATCGCCGCTCTCAATAATAATAAAAAAAAAGTTCTTCTTACTTGACCGTGCTTCTGCGGCGAAAGTGAATCTCCCTCCACTCAGCTGAAGAGCGCACTTACCGGCAACTGACACTGACGTCAGATGCCGGCAACATGCGTGCTGCGGCTGGCATCAGCTGCCAGCCTCCGATTGGCTGGCGGTTGTTAACTATTGACGTGCGGACGCGGGCCCGCACCCGCACATCAATAGTGTTAACGAAGCGCCGCTAAGGGCCCGGTTTAACTTGCCGGTAGGGGCCCCCTCTGCTCACCAGGCCCCATACGCCAGTCAGGGAAGTAATGCCCTAATGGTGGCCCTGGTGCTACCGAGTCCCCCGGCCCGCGTGACCATGGCAGAAGCATATATGCATGAAAACATAGGAACTGGGGTGCTGAAAAATGGCAGCAGGTGCTCTGGAATAATGAGTCAAAATGTGAAATATTTGGCTGTAACTGAAGGCAGTTTGTCTCTGAAGGACTGGAGACTGGTACAATAATGAATGTCGGCAGGTAACAGTGAAGCATGGTGGAGGTTCCTTGCAGGTTTCAGGCTGCATTTCAGCAAATGGAGTTGGGATTTGGCCAGGATTTTTTGTGTCCTCAGTGCTGAGAAATACAGACAGATACTTATACATTATGCAACACCATCAGGGAGGTGTCTGGCTCCAAATTTATTCTGTAACAGGACAAAAGCCCCAAACGTACATCCATGTCATTAAAACTATACTGCATCCACAGAATATCCATAGTTAATTCTCCAACATGTTTGGAACAACCTCCCTGCCGTGTTGCTTCAAAAACTGTGTGCAAGTGTAAATAGAAAAATTGATGCCGTTTTGAAGGCAAAGGTGATCACACCAAATATTGATTTAATTTCAATTTCTCTTGTGTTCATTTACTTTCATTTGTATTCATTAATAAAAAAAATAAACTATTAATACTTCTATTTTTTAAAGCATTCTTACTTTGCACTATTCATTCCACAATTACCTAAACATTTGCACAGTACTGTCAGTCCATTCCCTCTAAACTACTTTCATCAGATGTTACATTCAGCAAACTGAAAGGGGTTACTTAATATCATAGACGAGAGAAAAAGAGCTATGTCGCCATCTAGTGGCTAATTAATAAAATGAACACCACTGAGGCTACTACCGCTTTTTCTTGATACAGTAACAGAGGGTGGGATAGATAGATGGATAGATAGATGATAGATAAATGCAGCACACCAACTGTAAACAGGAACACATGGGCTACTTGCACAGTGAACAAGTCTGTATGATCATGTTCACACACCACCAAGAAACCTGAAGACACAAAAGAGAATAGTAAAACCAAAAACACTCAGTTTGAAAAAATGTTGCAGTAATCCGCAAGTGCTAGTAAAAGATGTAAAAAACAGGGTATTTGGTTGATACGTTTTTTGCAAAAAATGTATACTAAGCTGCTCTACCAATCAACTGTAAAGTAGAAAATACTTGTTGTTTTAATAGCCCATAATGGCGCCAATTTGGGCTTTTAAAACATTAACTTAAGTTTCTTCTACTTTGCAATTGTTTTCCCTCCATTATCTTTTTTGTATATTGGAGGAACCCTTTTTCGCCTGGGAGGCTTGTCACATCCAATTTTGCTGGTGCTGCTTTTATGTTTCTTCTTCTAGATACATAGATGGATTTGGTAGATAATTAGTGATTCAAGTGATATAAAGAGTGAACATATTGTCAAACATCATTTTATTCTTTAGGAAATTCCTTACAGCTCCATATTGTTATTAAATCGAATAATAAGGATAAAATCGGGAAGTGACTAGAAGCTGATCTGTAGCTTCAAGCAGCGGCCGCTCAGAACACTGTTTACGTCTGGCCACCATCGAAGTGATATAGTGCCTTGAAAAAGTATTCATACCCTGTGAACTATTCTATATTTTTTCGCTTTTAACCCACAAACATAAATGTATTTTATTGGGGTTATATGTGGTATACCAACGCAAAGTAGCAATTTTTTGTGAACTGTGTAAAAGAAACGATACATGGGTTTCGAATTATGTATTAAGACCCTTGAGTCAGTATGTTGGAGAACCACCTTTCGTTTCAATTACAGTGGGAAGTCTTTTGGGGTCTGTCTCTACCGGCTTTGCACATTTGACATTTTTATCCATTCTTCCTTGCAAATGCAGCATCTCGCTTTCCGGCAGGGTCTTGCTCTCTGGCTTCGGAGAGCAGGAACTTCCCTCTGGCTCCGGACCAGACGAGGCTGCCGACAGACGTCTGGTGCGGCTCCCGATGGAGGTCTTCTTCCACCCGGCCACAGGTTCTAGCTCCTGGCGGATGAGCTGACAGGTGCGTTCTTCGTCTTCCTTCTGCAGAAGGTCCGGATTCATTGTCGGTGAAGGGTGCAGTTCTTGCAGGCCCTGGCTGGGAGAGTCCTTGTGCGCCATCCAATGCGCCGGGGTCCGCTCACCTCCCTCCGCCATGTTGGTTTTCGGCACCTCCTCCTTCCTCACATCACAGTCTTGGCAGAGGGCGGGCATATTTTTCACACCGCTCTGCTGGACCCGCCCACGATGGCATACCCTTCTTTTTCTCCAGCGCTCCTCGTGGCGTGGTAATGGCGGCGGTTTTGACGGGAATCTTGGCAGTAGATGGCAATACACAGTCCTTAAGCACAAAAGTTCAAATACGATTCTAGCACAGTTTTAAGGCACACATGACCCGAGGCTTAAAGGGAACCGGTCACCTGAATTTGGCGGGACTGGTTTTGGGTCATATGGGCGGAGTTTTCGGGTGTTTGATTCACCCTTTCCTTACCTGCTGGCTGCATGCTGGCCGAAATATTGGATTGAAGTTCATTCTCTGTCTTCCATAGTACACGCCTGCGCAAGGTAAGATTACTTTGCGCAGGCATGTACTACAGAGGACAGAGAATGAACTTCAATCCAATATTTCGGCCAGCATGCAGCCAGCAGGTAAGGAAAGGGTGAATCAAACACCCGAAAACTCCGCCCATATGACCCAAAACCAGTCCCGCCAAATTCAGGTGACAGGTTCCCTTTAAGTAGATCCTGTTCGTGACGCCAAAATAGTTGGAGCACCCCCACGTAAGGGCAATGGGGTACTCTGTACCGGGTCCTTCAGTTCCCTCAGCGAAGATGTCACGGTGGCCCGACCCAGACCGTGGCCCTATGAGGGGCGCCTAATAAAAGGCAGAGTTCGTAGATAATGGTAGTGTTCATGACGCCACCTGTGGTATTCGGTCAGAGTGACCGACACTGCTCAGGGGTCCACTGGGGTGATGTTATGGCAGCTAGATGGTATACCTTCCCACCGGTGAAGTATTTCCCCAGGGCTTCCCAGAAGTGTAGATGTTGATGGTGGATGGTGCAAGGCACAGTGAATAACGAGGACACAATGGGTGCAGTCTCTTTACCTTTACTGAAGGCTTCAGCATCCACAGTCCAGAGTGCCGGATGACAGGGTAGGCAGAGTCCGGCCGGTCTGAGGGCAATTCCAGAGTCCCCTTATCCAGGTGGAAATCAGTAGCCTTCCCCTTGTGCACAGTAACGTAGTAGGTCCCTACTTGCATAAGCTACCATAAGTTCCTCACTGTTGTTACTTCTCTCTCTCTGTCCCCCAGATGGATAGGACAAACCCGTATGACGGTGGTGGCCTGAGGCTATTTTATAGGGACCCTAGAGACGCCCCTCCTCCACAATTGCCACCGTGTCTGCTTAGGTGTTTAGGTCGGACAGCCAACTTGAAATTCACTGCCCTGCCATTCTCTGAAGTAAAGCGTAGAGTCTAATACTCCCTCGGTGTTCCGGCCATCGGATCTGCGCTTCAGATGGAGGCAGCCTGCTTCTAGCTGGTCTCCCACTGATGTTTTACTCCTGTTGCTATGACTTCTTTTCTCACTCACTACAGCACAATTCCTTTCTCGTCCTTTCTTAGGATGCTGCCGCATGGGTTCCATGTCCTTCTTTCTCTCCTCCTCAGACTTCAGTCTGGATCTGACCAGGGATCACCCCAGCCAGCTCGACCGGGGGACCTTTCTTCGTCTGTCCCCAGCCAGGAACTCTCCTCTCCTCCGACTGACTAACTTCCTAACCAACCCACCAGTTTTACCCTATGTGAGGAGTGGCCTAGTGGATAGAACCCATAGCTCCCCCTGGTGGACTGGAGTGTGAAGTGTGTGTGTGGCTGTGATACCTGGCAAGGTCAACTCCTTTGGTGCCATCAGACGTAACATCGCTCCCCCTGGTGGTTGAACGACATTACTGCAACGACCAGGACTCTGGGGCGCTGCACAAACTAGCTGTAGCTCAGCGAGATTGGATGGAGACGCCTGTGAACAGAAATGTTCGAGTCTTGCCCCAGATTCTCGATAACATTTCAGTCTGAACTGTGACTGGGCCATTCACACACATGAATATGCTTTGATCTAAACCATCCATTGTAGCTCTTGCGGTATGTTCAGGGTCGTTGTTCTGCTGGAACGTGTACCTGTGACCCCAGTCTCAAGTCTTTTGCAGCCTCTAACAATTTTTTCACAGGATTTCCCTTTATTTAGCTCCATCCATCTTCCCATCAACTCTGACCATCATCCCTGTCCTTGCTGGAGAATAGCCTCCCCACAGTGTGTGGAGAGGGGGGAATTTGCCCACTCACCTTTGGGGATACTGGCACGCTATGAGGCCTGTGAATCAGGGGGAGTCCGGTGCTTGCACCTCTCCTCATTCCACGCTGCTCCGGTCTCTTCTGCGTCTTCTGACTCTGTGACGTCTCAGGACAGAGGGCGTGATGATGTCACTGCAGCTCACTGTCTGCTGAGCAGTGCAGAGTCAGAAGACGCTGAGGAGACCGGAGCTGTGGGGAACGAGGAGAGGTGACTATTTGATTATTTATTTTTTTATGTATGGAGCACTGTATGTGGGCATACATATTGTATGGATCAGTATATGGGGTCATTATACTGTAGGGAGCATTATATGGGGCCCACTATTCTTTACAGAGCACTATATGGGGTCTAATATACTGTATGAAGTATTACATTATGCCGTAGAATGTAAGTCCGCAAGGACAGGGTCCTCTCTAGTGATAAGCGAATATACTCGTTGCTCGGGTTTTCCCGAGCACGCTCGGGTGACCTCCGAGTATTTATGACTGCTCGGAGATTTAGTTTTCATCGGGGCAGCTGAATGATTTACAGCTATTAGTCAGGCTGAGTACATGTGGGGGTTGCCCTGGTTGCTAGGGAATCCCCACATGTAATCAAGCAGGCTAGTAGCTGTAAATCATTCAGCTGCCACGATGAAAACTAAATCTCCGAGAAGTCATAAATACTCAAACGTCACCTCAGCGTGCTCGGGAAAACCCGACCAACGAGTACACTCGCTCATCACTAGTCCTCTCCCCTCTGTACCAGTCTGTCATTGTAAATTCGTTTGCTGTAAACGATATCTATAACTCTGTATGTAACCCCTTTCTCATGTACAGCACCATGGAATTAATGGTGATTTATAAATAAATAATAATATGAGGCCATTAGATAATATATGGAGCATTACATGGAGCCTTTATATACTGTATGGAGCATTATGTAGGGCCCATTATATACTGTATGGGGCATCATATGGGGCCAATATATTGCATGGAGCAATATATGGGGCCCATAAGAGTGTATGCAACAACATGTGTTGCCCAGAATACTGTATGGAGGACTATGTCATTTGCTTCCCGTTGTTTACCACTACCATTTCCCTTGATGAACCCCATTTGAACTGACAATAGGGGGTAATTGCATGAGTATGGGGTACCTGTCCCCTTGAGAGAAGTATAGCCCTTTATTATGGGCATGGTTTTACGTATGCACCTATGCTTAATATAGATCCACTGTGCCTCATGCATATACACTGCTCAAAAAAATAAAGAGAACACTTAAACAACAGAATATAACTCCAAGTGAATCAAACTTCTGTGAAATCAAACTGTCCACTTAGGAAGCAACACTGTTTGACAATCAATTTCACATGCTATTGTGCAAATAGAATAGACAACAGATGGAAATTATTGGCAATTATCAAGACACACTCAAAGAAGTGGTTCTGCAGGTGGGGACCACAGACCACATCTCAGTACCAATGCTTTCTGGCTGATGTTTTGGTCACTATTGAATGTTGGTTGTGCTTTCACACTCGTGGTAGCATGAGATGAACTCTACAACCGACACAAGTGGCTCAGGTAGTGCAGCTCATCCAGGATGGTACATCAATGCGAGCTGTGGCAAGGTTTGCTGTCTGTCAGTGTAGTGTCCAGAGGCTTGAGGCGCTACCAAGAGACAGGCCAGTACACCAGCAGTTGTGGGGGTGGGCTGTAGGAGGGCAACAACCTAGCAGCAGGACCGCTACCACAGCCTCTGTGCGAGGAACAGGAGGAGCACTGCCAGAGCCCTGCAACATGAACTCCAGCAGACCACAAATGTGCATGTGTCTGCACAAGCGGTTAGAAACCAACTCCATGAGGATGGTCTGAGTGCCCAACGTCCACAGATGGGGGTTGTGCTCACAGCCCAACACCATGCGGGACACTTGGCATTTGCCACAGAACACCAGGACTGGCAAATTCACCACTGGCACCATGTGCTCTTCACAGATGAAAGCAAGTTCACACTGAGCACATGTGACAGACGTGACAGAGACTGGAGACGCCGTGGAGAGCGATCTGCTGCCTGCAACATCCTTCAGCATGACCAGTTTGGCAGTGGGTCAGTAATGGTGTTGGGTGGCATTTCTTTAGAGGGCTGCACAGCCCTCCATGTGCTCACCAGAGGTAGCCTGATTGCCATTAGGTACCGAGATGAGATCCTCAGACCCCTTGTGAGACCATATGCTGGTGCGGTTGGCCCTGGGTTCCTCCTAATGCAGAACAATGTCAGGCCTCATGTGGCTGGAGTGTGTCAGCAGTTCTTGCAAGAAGAAGGCATTAAAGCTATGGACTGGCCAACCCGGTTCCCCAGACCTGAATCCGATTTAACCCATCTGGGAAATCATGTCTTGCACTATCCATCAACGTCACGTTGCACCACAGACTGTCCAGGAGTTGGCGGATGTTTTAGTCCAGGTCTGGGAGGAGATCCCTCAGGAGACCATTCGCCGCCTCATCTGGAGCCTGCCGAGGCGTTGTAGGGAGATCATACAGGCACATGGAGGCCACACACACTACTGAGCATCATTTCCTTGTTTTGAGGCATTTCCTCTGGATCAGCCTGTAACTTCATTTTCCACTTTGATTTTGAGCATCATTCCAACTCCAGACCTCTGTGGGATATCACTTGTGATTTAAGTTGATCATTTTAAGGTTTTATTGTTCCACTATGTAATGAATAAAGATTTACAACTGGAATATTTCATTCAGTGATATCTAGGATGTGGGATTTTAGTGTTCCCTTTATTTTTTTGAGCAGTGTATATACTAAGCCATTTATGTTGTTTTTTGCATGACCATAACTGCCTCTAAAACTTTTCTCCATTTGATAGATCGGTTTTGTGCTGTCTCCATATACAACCTTTTTTGTCTTTGGCTTGGGACATTACTCTAGCCATCTCTTCTCTACATCATATTGAGATAGCTTTCATTTTATGTAAAGGCGTATGAAATATATCTCTATGAGAGTTTATCTTCCTCTTGAAACATTGAGCCATATCCCTGCACGGCTCATTGCTGACTGGGCACACAGCATTATATATCTATAACACGCACTTTAAGTAGGTGTTGGTGGTGGCTTTTTTAGGGAGTCCTTTCTGAGGGTCAGGGTGGGTCAATTGATGGAGCGGGGGCGCCATTTTGCTTATTAAGGGTGCCAACCTCCGCTGATAGATCGTGTTACCCTATATATCCTTTCCTGTCTTTCCTAAACCCTTCCTAGCGCCAAACCCTACGTGCTATTTTTGTCTTTTGTATCCCTCTGGGATAACCTGTATTCGACCCTTTATAACTCCTTTTTGCTTAAGAGGAATTTTTTGGTAGTTTTTTTTATATACATAATAATAAGTTATTTTTTTTTTAAGGGGATTCTTTTCCATTCTGTTTTCTTCCTTAGGACTACATAGTGCCATAATACTATATGGAGGACTATGTGGTGTCCATAATATGGTATTGAGGACTATGTGGAGCCCATATTACTGCATGGAGGACTATATTGTTCGGTCTGTGTGACTGCAGACTTTTGAATCCCCCAGGAGACACACTGTACACTGTGATGATTCCCCGGTTTCTGGGCGATTGTAGAATTTACAATAGGTATCACTCATGTAATGTAAGAAGTGAAATCTTTGGCATTGTACTATACCTAGATTTCTTATCCGTGCATCATGAATCATGGTATGTGTTAAAAGGGCACACACTGAGACTCTTTCGCCCAGGGCCCAAGAAAACCTGGAGCCGGCCCTGCTTGGGCTATTTTGTTTTTATAACCTAACCTTGTTTTAAGGAAATTGGAAAAACAATCTGCCACTTTTATGGGAATATAAAACCACTTATTATTATTATTAAAAAACCTTATAAAATCATCCTGCACCATGGAGAGGAAAGCAATTCTGACAGATTTTGAGCACAATACGTTGTGCTTAATCATAGCATAGCTGGCATTTCCTATATCACACATATAACAGACCAATTAAAAACAACCATGAGGCCATGTGCACACGTTCAGGTTTTTTCGCGTTTTTTTCACGCTAAAAACGCTATAAAAACTCATTAAAAATGCATACATTATGTATTCTATCATTTAGAATGCACTCTGCATGTTTTTTGCACATGTATTGCGGTAAAAAATGAGCATGTTCATTATTTTTGCGGATTTTCTGCGTTTTTCCCGCAATTCTATGCTTTTGGGAAAAAACGCACAAAAAACGCATCAAAAAACGCAAAAAAAAAACGCTTGCGGATTTCTGGCAGAAATGTCCGGTTTTTGTCAGGAAAATTTCTGCAAGAAATCCTGACATGTGCACATACCCCGATACCTCTCCTTGTACTGTGACTTTATAAGTTTTTTGTTTTTTTTTTAACAAAAGGTGGTTTTATATTTTCTATCCACTTAAGAGGGATGGGTTTTTACCTAGTTCCTTACTGTGAGCAATGTCGTACCAGTTCTGTTCACCTGCACCCTAGATGAGCTGTCTGATCCTTCTGCTTTGCTACTAGTCTTCGGTTACCTTGCTCCTAAGAGTGGAAAACAATGATGGACACCAGACACATTAATCTATGTATTACAAATCCATGCACTTTATAATTAAATGTAGATTAAGTATATGAAGGAGCAGAATCTGATTCTAGAGATCGCCTCACATGAGTGGCCTTAATTTTTGATGACGGGTCAGATACTACACATGACATCCTAGATGTCAAAATGACCATGGCTGAATTAGAGAAATTGAGGGTACAGGAACTCGAGACAAGCTGGGATTTAACAATGTTAAAGGGAACCTGTCACCTGTATTTGGCAGGACCGGTTTTCGGTCATATGGGCGGAGTTTTCGGGTGTTTGATTCACCCTTTCCTTACCCGCTGGCTGCATGCTGGCCGCAATATTGGATTGAAGTTCATTCTCTGTCCTCCGTAGTACACACCTGCACAAGGCAATAACTCCGCCCAGATGACCGAAAACCGGTCCCGCCAAATTCAGGTGACAGGTTCCCTTTAATAAATACATGGAGCGCAACATGATCCTAGAAGTCTGAGAATTTGCAAATTCCCATCTACCGTATTTATTCTGATGGATTAAAAATAAAGTGGGAAGAAATCCTGTCTGAATGCGCAATTAAACTAATATAGCTAATTATGACACATGAGGAACTCTAACTAGTGGAGTGGTGATCTAAAATCAAAAGATACCATGCCACCATCAGATAGTACTGTTCTTAAAGATTTGGACTTAAAGATCTGAAATAATTTAACTAAGATGGAAGCATCCATCACATAAGTTAAACCATCTGAATTTATGTGGGACCTGCGAGACTTTAAGACGGACATGGTATATACTTGGCCCAAATCTACTAACCACAGACCCAAACCTATTTTGAAAAAAGCACGTAAACAGCATAAACGCAATGTGCCATGAGTCAGTTTTCTCAGAATTAGATTCTTTGGATACTGCCATTTCTACATCTGTAGGCAGTGATGTCTCAGAAGTTTTTTTAGATTAATCCAAGGCAGCCAAAACAAACAAAGAAAAAAAATCAACGAACATCAGCACTGCAAGACAACAAGGATGGAAACACAAAAAGCGCACATCGATATCCGAACCGGACTTACAAATAGATAATTACCAAGTGTGCAATTCATCAGCAAAAATATTATCCCACTCATAATTGGATGTTTTAAGTAAAGGATTGTCATTTTCTCCTTCTCGCAAATTTGATTCATTTCGTACCATTTTATACGTCAATAAATTTGCAAGGACTTTGTGAAAAAAACATTTTCACGTTGATGACATAACATGTAATCATATAAAAGACACCAGGATCAAGGTTTCTAACACGCAAGGTAATCAGAATTTTTTTGTTTCTTGAACAGATCTTTTTGTCATCTTTCCAGAATAATTATGCGAACAAACATGACAGGGGGGAAATTTATCGCTCTAACTTTTGCACCTACAAACTCTGACTTCAATCTTGTTAGTTCTCATCCAACGTGTTTGGATCAGTTCCATGAACATCTGGTGGCTCTTGTTTCTCATAATCAAACACATAGGAAAGGCATACAGAATCTTAGTATAAGTGAAATTAAGGGCTTTAAAGGCAAATGGCTGACATCGTATTCCGACAACCGGATAAAGGAGCTCAGTGATCATATTAAAGAAATTTACAGACAACAGAATATTAAGATGTTAGAGGATAATTCTACCTATGCCACTGTAAAATCTGACCCTACATCTTTATATAAAAATTATTTATCCAGGCTAATTCAAGATGGTTGCTCTTTGGAAAAAATTAATAAAATAGAAATGGAATCTACTATATAATCATCTATTTCTGTCTGTTTGTATGTAACAGAAATTCCACGTCGCTGATTGGTCGCCACATAGTTCAGTCACGTTTACTGAACAAGTTCTGTCAGTCACAGTACCACGCAGTTCAGTCACGTTTACTGAACAAGTTCTGTCAGTCACAGTACCACGCAGTTCAGTCACGTTTACTGAACAAGTTCTGTCAGTCACAGTGCCACGCAGTTCA
Organism: Ranitomeya imitator; assembly: GCF_032444005.1. Classification (NCBI taxonomy): domain Eukaryota; kingdom Metazoa; phylum Chordata; class Amphibia; order Anura; family Dendrobatidae; genus Ranitomeya; species Ranitomeya imitator. The sequence goes on along the minus strand of NC_091287.1, from coordinate 433,350,065 downwards.
GTCACGTTTACTGAACAAGTTCTGTCAGTCACAGTGCCACGCAGTTCAGTCACATTTACTGAACAAATATATATATATATATATATATATATAGGACCATGGGGTACCAAAGGTTGAGTACAGAGTAATAGAAAAATTCAAATATATTTTTCCAGCAGCAATTGCAGTATAGTTGATGATTGGCACCAAATATCGGAGAGGGATTTATAGCCATAAATTATTAATTATTAAACAGGATTAGTGCATGTATTGTTATAGACTAACTGTAGGTAGATGCCTTTAAATATTATATATTTAGGATGGTGCCCTCCTTGTGTTTTTTACATTTACTGAACAAGTTCTGTCAGTCACAGTGTGATGTAGTTCAGTCACACTTACTGGACAAGTTCTGTCAGTCACAGTGCCACGCAGTTCAGTCACATTTACTAAATAAGTTCTGTCAGTCACAGTGCCACATAGTTCAGTCACGTTTACTGAACACGTTCAGTCAGTCAATGTGGTTTACAAAAATTTTTTGGGTTGATATTGCTAACAAATATAGAGTCGCTGTACTTCTTTTGTCCGATGATATATTTAAATACAGTTAGATATTCATGTAATGATTTATATATTTTGATGATCTGTTTAATAATTTCGTTCAGTTGTATTAAGTTCTATGAGCAATCAAATTTAATGACAATGTATATATTTTACCCAGAAAATCCTGTGTATTCATTGCATTATTCTTAAATCTTCATAAATAAACTACATACATATTGTAGAATACCCGATGAGTTAGAATCAGGCCACCATCTAGTATATTATAAATGAACACCCAAAAATGGCCATATTTCATTCCTTCCCCAAAGGGGGTCCCTCCCTCATTTTGCCCACTGTTGCTGTGATTGGGTCATTAAATGAAAACCTTTTGGAATGGGCCCGCAGCCTGCTGCAACCTTTAATTGGTCTCGTAGCACACCATCTAAAGGATACCGCACATGTTGTTTTAGCCTTTTAATGAATTACAGTGGGAAAATAATTATTGTTGGATTAGGTAGTATCACTGTATACCTCTATACCCCATGACTTGGCTCTGGTAGCACTAAAGTGGTTCTTAAACATGTACAGTAATTATGCTCAAGATTTACAAGAGTTTCTTATATCAGTACTGCATTATCAACGCATAATTTTTTCTCATTTGACTAGGTTATGTTCTTGCAAAAGACCAGTGTTTCTATGGGGGCCAAGTTCTCCCCTTCTATCTCCAATATTTATATGGCTTGGTATATGGGAATTTCAATATCTACATAATGCTGATTTGGAGTTCATGTCCCAGATTGTCTGGTATGGTCGTTATATCGATGTTCTGCTCATCATTTGGAGCGGAGGTATGGTCGCCATACCAGACCTGATGGATCGGTTTAATTCTGTTTGAACTTGTCATTCACATATACCTGTTATGGGTCCACAGTCGATTTCCTAGATCTTAATCTGAGAAGTGATTTGTCATTAAATAAAATTGTTACCACTCCTTATCGAGAGCCGGTGGACAGGAGCAGAATTTTACTGGCAACATCCTGTCACCCAAAACATTTAATAAAAAAAAAACATACCTGTAGGGAATTTACTTGAATTAAGCAAAATTGTTCTAATAATACTCAGTATAAAAAATTAGAGACACATATATCTCAAAGAAGCTACCAAGATGGTTCATTAGTTGTGCTAAAAACAATTTTTCATAAAAACGCAATTCATTGTTAGAACACCGCAACAAAGAAACTATTATTCAACATCAGGAAGTTTTTTTCCAGTATCATATAGTAACAAGTTTTATGTATATGTAAATTTTTGCCTGTTTTATACCAAGATCCTCACATGTAAAGCGCCATGGAATAAATGGCGCTATAGCAATAAATAATAATTTACAAAAATTTTACGTACTTTCAGATGTATTTTTTTGCAAGGCCATAACCACGGGCAATTTTCTTAAATCCAGCATATTTTCAGAAAAGTCCTTGAGAATTTCTACATGGCTACAGCAGGATTCCTAGAAATGTGCGCACAAGATCTGCACCTGTTGGTCAGTAATGCAGAATTCCACATCATTGTTTTCCAATAATAAAAACTGTCATAAGTCAATACAATAACACTTTCACTATATATTTGGCATCCTGCAACATTTGCAGGGTTCAATATATAGGACAGGGGTCCCCAACTCCAGGCCTCGAGGGCCGCAAACAGTGCAGGTTTTCAGGATTTCTTTAGTATTGCATCGGTGGTAATGTGATCATCTGCACAGGTGATGATTCCAATCCCTGTGCAATACTAAGGAATTCCTGAAAACCTGCACTGTTGGCGGCCCTCGAGGCCTGGAGTTGGGGACCACTGATATAGGGTAAACTACTGGACCTCTTAAAATCAGAACTAGATGTGATTTATCAGATATTGGCAGTAAGGCACAGAACATATCTGCAATTTCTTTTCATTCATTTTACAATGGTTCATAATTCTCATCCCTCCATGTTGGAGATTGAAAGAGTAAACCCCCCTTCCCCAATTTGAGGCGGTGATCATTGTCGCAAATTGTTTAGTAGGGAGGCATACTGGATTTTTACAATGAACACCAGAGTTACTGTAGGGTTAAACAAGATATATTCTTGAATTATTAGATAGGATGTTTTTCCATTGTTGTATTTTTTGCTTATGATATTATGTTTCAATATGCATGTCCACGTAGTAATTGCACAGCCCACGTAGTATATTGCCCAGTCATGTAGTATATTGCCCAGTGACGTAGTATACAGCACAGAGCCATGTAATATATTGCCCAGTGATGTAGTATATTGCCCAGCCATGTAGTATATTGCCCAGCTACGTAGTATATTGCCCAGTCACGTAGTATATTGCACAGTGACGCAGTATATTGCCCAGCCACGTAGTATATTTCCCAGCCACGTATGTCACAGGTTAAAAAATAAACATACCTTCGGATCTGAGGGCCCATTGTAGTTGTAACATAATCACCTTCGGATCTGGCGCAGGCGATGAGCGCGCGGCTGCCGCCATTTCCGTTCCCAGGATGCATTGCGAAATTACCCAGATGACTTAGCAGGCTCGCGAGGCCGCTAAGTCTTCTGGGTAATTTCGCAATGCATCGCCGGGAACGGAAGATGGCGGCCGGCTCTGCAGACTGTGGAGGGTGAGTATACCAGGTTTTTTGTTTTTTTATTATTTTTAACATTAGATTTTTTAATATTGATGCTGCATAAGCAGGGTTAATAGCGGCGGTAACGGAGTGCGTTACCCACGGCATAACGCGGTCCGTTACCGCCGGCATTAACCCTGTGTGAGCGGTGGCTGGAGGGGAGTATGCGGGCACCGGGCAGTGACTGCGGGGAGTAAGGAGCGGCAATTTTCTTCCGGACTGTGCCCGTTGCTGATTGGTCACGGAAAAAAAGCCACAACCAATCAGCGACTTGGATTTCCTTGACAGAAAGAGGCCGTGACCAATGAATATCCGTGACAGACAGACAGAAGGACAGAAAGACGGAAGTGACCCTTAGACAATTATATAGTAGATTGGGATAAATATAAATTGGGATTCTATAAATTTTCTTACTGCGTTGTTGTTAATAATAATACATATGCCTATGGGTGCGTGTCCACGGTCCGGATTGTCTGCGCTTTGGACGGAGCGGAAAACCCATTCCGCCCAAAGCGCCGCCCCCTTCTATATGCGCGGTGATTCCGGATGTGTTCATTGCACACATCCGGAATCTCCGCACCCCATACATAGGACACTGTGATTTGCCTTACGGCGACGGAGCGTCGCCGCAAGGCACACAGACATGCTGCGTTCTAAAAAGACGTAAACGCAAGGCTGCCGAGTGCGTGTTTGCACACATAGTGGAGACGAGATTTCATAAAATCCCCTCCACTATGCTGTAGTAGGTTGTACGCAGCATTCAATCCGCAGCTAATCCGGATGTAATCCGGCCCGTGGACACATACCCTTAATTTGCTATGTGCTTCTAAGAATTCTCACCTGTGTCTTTTTTCCCCATTTCTCTTACTGAGGTATCATGGTCATTTTTAATTGGTCTGTTACATGTATAGATGTGTGATCTAAGGAATGATAGCTAGGCTACAATGAAATGCATATATTGTTCTCAAAACATGTCAGAATTGCTTTATTCTCCATGTGCAGTCAGTTTTTTTTATTTTCTATCCACATCAGAGTCCCATTTTTCCCTATTTCATTAAAGCAGGGTTATGTTATAAAAAATATAGCCCAAACTCTGAGCATCTCACAGAGCAATGGTCAATCCTTCATCCCCAAAAATAGAAGGTACAAAATCAGGCCTATGTCCAATTTTACTAAGGTGGAACCTAAGTAAAAAGCTTCCGAATAAGATCCAGCCTCACAAGGGGGTGGACAGGTGGCTTCTCAATCGATAGAAACCAATTGCATGTGTCTCATACATGGGGATATAGAATGTTCTGTTGCTGCCACCGCCCGGTGTTCGGATACAGGATCCTTCGTCCAAGACATACATTCAATAGTAGAATCTATGGTATTGTGGCTTGCAGGAGATATGCAAAAGACGCTCGATCAACAAGTGAGATTCAAAAAATTGTAGAACAGATGGATAAAAATTCTTTAAATTGCTGAAATTACCTTTATTTAAAAATGTTAGTAAGGTGTTTCAGGGAGCAGGTCCTCTTCATCAGACTGGACATAGAGTGTACGAGCCATGTATAAAGTCCTGTGCAGCCAGAGAAGTGGCCTATATCACTATAGAAAATAGAATTAGTTCTTACCAGTAATTCGGTTTCTAGAAACCTTCCATGACAGCCACTTCGGAGGTTGTCTTCCCCGCCCTAATAGGGGACAGGAACACAAAGAGGTTAAATACCCCTCCCCTTCCTGCACCGCCAGTGTTTTCCTGGACACAGTAGCATGTATAATTACCACAAAAGTGCAGGAATCATCCAATAAGAATATCAGATAGGGAGGGAAATTAGTGCTGTCGTGGAAGGTTCATAGAAACCGAATTACCAGTAAGAACTAATTCTATTTTCTCTAGTCACCTTCCACGACAGCCACTTCGGAGAGTACCAACAGCTAATTTCTCTAGGGAGGGACCACGGCCTGCAGAACACGTCTGCCAAATGTTAAATCCCTATTGAAATTTAGCCGGTAATGTCTGGTGAACGTATGGATGGACGACCAGGTGGCGGCTCTGCATATCTGCTCTGATGAGGCATTCCCCCTCTCTGCCCATGATGTTGCCATCGCTCGGGTAGAGTGTGCTTTCAGAGAGGCAGGTGGATCCAGTCCCTGTGATGAATATACCAGACAAATAGACTGTTTGATCCAGTTTGCAATAGTGTTTTTTGCCGCCTTCTTTCCTTTGTTTAGTCCCGAGAACTGGATGAATACATTTTGATCAATTTGCCAGGCTTCAGTCTGTTGTAAGTAAGATAGGACCACCCTGTGAACATCCAAGGTGTGGAAGGTCTGTTCTTTAGGGTTGGAGGGGTTCGGGCAAAATGAAGGTAGTACAATGTCCTGATCTCTGTGCAAATTCGAGACCACCTTAGGTAAAAAGGACCGGTCTAGTTTTAGTATAATGCTATCCGTAGTGATCATTAGATAGGGTTCCTGTATTGACAGGGCCTGTAACTCACCAATACGTCTAGCCGTAGTGATTGCGACTAGAAAGACTGTTTTAAGAGTTAAGTTCTTTATGGTTATAGCATCCAGGGGTTCAAATGGATCATGGGTTAGTGCATTAAGTACTGTATTGAGGTCCCAGGAAGGCACCCTACTACGGAGCGTAGGACAAATTCTGGATGCTGCTGTCATAAATCACTTGATCCAGCGGTGATTGGCTAAATTTAAATCAAAACAGCTACTAAGGGCCGATACTTGCACTTTGAGTGTACTAGGGGTAAGGCCTATTTCCAAGCCCTTCTGTAAAAATTCTAAGATTTTTGCTATATCAGGATTGAAGGGGCCTGGAACTTCTGGGGAGCACCAGGACGTAAATTTTTTCCAGACCTTAGTATAGATGGCATTGGTTACCGCCTTTCTGCTTTTTTGGAGGGTCTGGATTACCTCATCCGAGAGTCCTTTAGCTTTTAAGATTGTGGGTTCAGTAGCCATGCCGCCAAGTTCAATCTGTTTAGGTCCGGATGTAGTAGGGGACCCTGGTGTAAGAGATCGAGTTTTGAGGTAGAAGGCAGGGACCTTCCAGGGCCATATCTAATAGGGCACCGTACCAACTCCTCCCGGGCCACAATGGGGCAAACAAGATTGAGGAAATCCGCCTGAGTGTTGTCCAACCCCCTCAGATATACCGCCGTGACCGACAAGTTTTTCTCTGCCCAGAAAAATATTCTTGCAGCTACTTCTTTAGGGAGGCATACTTCGTTCACCCCTGGTGTCGTAGATAGGCTACCGTGGTCATATTGTCCGAGTAAACATGAACGTGATGATTTTTGATCAGTGTAGATGACGCCTTTAGGGCTTCTTCCACAGCTTTCAGTTCTCTTAGATTTGAGGAGCTGCTGCTGACATTCATTGCCCATTGTCCCTGAAAGTGGTCGGTGCACGCGAATTTGGCTGCTTTGCGGACAAGGTTGATCTGATGATCTTTGGGCAGAAACGATGTTCTTTCTTCCAAGCCCATTACCACCCCCAGAAATTTCCTTCTTGTGGAGGGATGGATCTCTGATTTTTCCAGATTTGGGATCCAACCAAGGGTTTGTTATATCTCTAGGGTCTTTGATACGTCTGTTTTCAGACGGGGGGCAGATGGAGCCATAATAAGCAAGTCGTCCAAATACGGGACGATGCATATTCCTTGTTGACGGATGAAGATTATTGCTTCCGCCATAATTTTCGTGAAAACCCATGGGGCCGATGAGATGCCGAAGGGGAGGACATTGAACTGGAAATGTTCGATCTGGTGACCCTTGGAGACTGCGAATCTGAGGAATTTCCTGTGTTCTGGGTGGATTGGCACATGGTAATACGCATCCCTCAGATCCACAGTCGCCATCATCCAATTTTGACCGATGAGGGGGATTACTGATTTGACTGTCTCCATTTTGAATCTCCTGTACCGGACTGATTCGTTTAAGGGTTTCAAATTTATAATAATTCTGTTCTTCCCCGACGGCTTGGTTATCAGAAAAAGGCGTGAATAATGACCACGTCCTTCTTCCAATTTCGGTACCTGCGAGATCACATTTGATTGCAGCAGTGTTTGTAGATCCTGTAACAAGGAGTTTTGGAGGTCTGGGGTTTGAAGGGAGGTTATCCTTAAGCATTGTGAGGGTGGTCTCACAAATTCTATTTTTAGTCCCTCTTGAATGGTACGAAGGACCCACTGATTTGTGGAGATTGTCTGCCACTTGGTGAAAAAGAGTGAGAGTCGACCCCCCAACCGGAGCACAGTCATTGCTTATCTGGGGTTTGCTGGGCCTGAGGGGCCAGGATATTTTTGCCCCTGCCACCCTTGGGATAACTTCACCTTCCGTTTTGCCTTTTCCCCTCTGCGAAGACTGGTCACGGGAGGGACGAAAAAAGTGTTTTTTAGGAATTTTCTGCTCAGGGAGAGATTTCTTTTTATCTGCCGCCTTATCCAAAATATCATCCAGAACGGGTCCAAATACATTATGACCCTGAAAGGGTATGCTACATAATTTGGACTTGGAGACAAAATCACCTCCCCAGGACTTTATCCAAAGTGCTCTCCTGGATGAGTTAGAGAGGACGGCAGCTTTCGCGGCTACTCGGACCGATTCAGAAGCATCGGCTAGGAACCCCGTTGCTTTCTGTAGCAAGGGTAGGGAGTCTAAAATTCCCTCTCTTGGGGTGCCCTGTGTCAAGTGATCCTCAAGCTTGCGTAACCAGACAAACAGATCTGGCCACGCAAGTGGAGGCTATATTGGACTTCAGTAAATTTGTGGAAGTGTCCCAGGACTTCTTTAATAAACTCTCTATCTTACGATCCATCGGATCCTTGAGTTGAGAAGAGTCCTCAAAGGGAAGGGCTGTTTTCTTAGTTACCCTGGACACCTGTACATCCACTTTCGGGGTCTCCCATAAGGAGTTATCCCCGTCCAATGGACACCGGTTCTTTAGCTCTAATGGAACAGTCAGACCTTTTTCAGGGAGGTCCCATTCATGTAGAATTAGATCTCATATATTCTTATGTACTGGAAACCCTTTTTGATCGTTGGGTTTTAGACCGTCAAACATCTCATCCTGTACTGTGACTGTAACTTCGTCATCCTCTACCCCCATGGTGCCTCTTACTAAACTGATTAGGTCACTCATGTCCTCAGAATTAAAATAGTATTTTTTTGTTTTCTGGTTTAAAGGTGGGGGTAGAAGTGGAGCCTTCATTTTCCCAATTATCCTCCGAACCAGAGGACTGGATCTCTCCCGAGTCTGGGTCGGATTCTACTGGGGCTTTTTTCCTCTTTTTGGAGGGGGTGGCTGAGGCACCGACATCTGTGAGAAGGTAGTTATAGAAGAATGGATCTCCTCTTTAATGAGGGATCTGATGCTATCCAGCATCCAGCAGCGAGAGTTGTTCAGCGCGTAGGACCTCATCCGTACAGGACTGTCAGAGCTTTTTCCCGTATGTTGATGGGAGTTTGGCCGTACACACACTTTACATTTGCAGCTTGACCTCTTAGGATCAGAAACCTTTTCTCCCTATAAGAGAGAGAAAGTGTTTGCTAAGCCACTTAGGGGTATATATCTACATATATACATGCATGCACATACGTATATACGGGATAGCTGGGCCCGACACCTGCTACTTACTTTGGTAGGAGGGGGAACGCTGGCATCTGCAGATGCAGAGGAAGGGGGTCTGTCACCGTCCATGTCCATCACGTAGTGTAACAGTCAAAACAGCTTACCTTGCTACCCGGATCTCTTATATAGGATCGATGGCCCAGCATCATGGTGCTCCTTCTCCCCATGTTGCCCAATTGGGGTAGGGTCCGCTGGAACGCCCCCGAAAATGCTGCCTGCATGCGTGTTTGCTGCTCGGATCCACCATTGAGCACCCCGGCCGGCGTGCGCTCCATTGTGGAACGCACCTGAGTGAACCGGAAGTGACGCGCGTTAACCCGGAAGTGACCCAGCCATCGGCCGATCACAGACTCTGAGACGTGCGCCACCTCCAGAGCTGCAGCCAGGGAGGAGGAAACAAGGGGGCTGCAGGAGGCTCCCGGTACGCACGTCACCTCCCCGCATTACCCCACTAAGGGGGCGCAGGAGGGGTGGGAAGGTCCCGAGTGCCGCAGAAGAGAGGAGACGGGAGCAGCGTTTCGGGGAGGGAACGCCCGACCTTTAGCTGCCCGGCCTAATCTGGTATGTGGAGCTCCGGTCGCCGGCCACGGCAGCCCCTTCAGAATCTCTTCATGCCCCATAAGGGACAGGAAAACACTGGCGGTGCAGGAAGGGGAGGGGTATTTAACCTCTTTGTGTTCCTGTCCCCTATTAGGGCGGGGAAGACAACCTCCGAAGTGGCTGTCGTGGAAGGTGACTAGAGAAATGTAAAATTATTAGTGGTGGAAAAGGGCAACTAAAAGATTTGCCAAATTCATTGAGTCTTGATAAATTGGGCCTCAGTCTTAAAAGGCAGCATGTAACAGACACTAGCTGCTTGATCTCTGCCAGGAATGTTTAACTCTTGAAATGCTGCAGCTGGAGTTGCATGGAAGACTAGTTGGACAGGCAAGTCTTCAGCGGCTTCTCCTCGCCCGCTGACCAGGAGTGACAAGTCTCTTCCTGTACGTGGATAAGGAGAGACCTGTCAATCAACAACAGTAGGCGGGGAGAAGGAGGCTTTTAAATTATGTTTTTCTTTGAAATACGCAGAATTTCAAAAGTTAAACATATGTGGCTGAAATCATACAGCCAATGTCTGATACATGCTGCTTGCTCCACAGACTGCATCTATCTGCTGTCAGGTTCCCTACAAGGAAAATATTTAGACACAATGGGAAAGATTTACAATTTAAGACAAAACTAACCAAAAGACGACAAAACAATCAGTAGAGCACCTTAGCAACTTCGCTCTTTTATTGCCACTACCACCAACACACCATTTACAGATCACCCAATATTTTCTAGACACTTTTCAAGGTTGTCGAGGGAAAAGCAAAAAAAAAAAAAAAAAAAAAGTCTAAAATAGGATAGAATTGAAGCAGGCAATGTACCCTACTTTTCTAATGTAATTTGTGCTACAAATCAGTAGTAAACAGGCTCATGCATACAGACAGTCCATGTGCAAGGATGCGGTCCCCATGGGTTTTTATGTAAGGGGCAGGATCAGTCTCTTTTCCATTGGAATGCCTCAGACATCCAGGCGTCCAATTCAACCTTTGTGAATGTCATTAAAGAGCAGGCAAACGGATTCTACACAAGCAGGAAAAATTATTGGGCCATCGGTAAGCAGTATTTCCTTTTGTTCATATTATAGTGCAATTTATTCCATGGCGATTTTCATATGCAAAGAGGTATACATAACTGAAAACATGTACAATAATCCAGAAAAACACAAGTCACCTACTGGTACAGGAGGCGAGAGGACCCTGCCCGCGAGGGCTCACAGTCTACAGGGGATGGGTGAGGATATAGCACCAGCATATAACACAGCACAGTCCTCAGAGGAAAACACACACACACACACACACACACACACTACTGAACTAGCCCCCAGTCTTGCAACAGGACAACATTGCCAGCAACTGGTTCAACAGGTAGCCAACAGCTTGTATCCTGACTCCACTGCAGCTGTCTGGATTGCAGTTGCAAAAAAAAAAAAAAAATTGGAATTGCAGAATATTCTTAGGGATCATCAAACAGCATTGCCAAGCACACTAACTTTTCTCAGGGTGGAAGTCAGGCAAGTTACAGTGCCGCAGGATGCAATTATAATAGAAGTGCAAGGCTATGTTTACACACAAGGTTTTAGGTTTTTTTTACTGGATTTTCTTTTTCTGCAAAGCAGCTGCATTTATCACACCATCAAAAGCTATGAGATTTCAGAAATGTCATGCACACTTTTGTAATTTGTACTAACTGAATTTGAGAAATGTAGCTTTCTTTAAAATTTGCTGCATTTAAATATCAGCATTTTTGCACCACTTTTTCACTAATAAGTACGAAAATGCTGCAAAAACGCAACAAACAGGTCTTTCTGCATTTTTGGTGAATAAAACGGACTATTAAACATGTACTGACCACAAGTCACATGTAATGCAAAATAACAGCAAAAATAAATAAAGGACAGAAAAAAAGCTGCAAGTGAACATAGCCATAAGAATCATTGATGAACTTTCCCCAGTTACAAGTCACCATACTCACACAAAGGTTTTCTAACCTTTACAATGCGGTGCGCTTAGGCCGGGTTCACATTAGCGTATGTGTGCGCAGCAGATACCTACGTACCGATCCGCATGCGTTTTGCGTACATATATTTAATATTGTGTACGCAGGGACATGCATTTGCATCAGTTCGCATGCGTCGTTTCGCGGTGAATGCAACATGTTGCATTTTTGAGGTGTCAATTATACGCAGGCATGCGCATGCAGATGAGTGCGTCAAGACAACTCATTACTGCCTATGGGAATGCATTGGTACGCAAGGACATGCGTACGCATGCGTTAGATACGCATCAGTACTTCAGACTGCAGAGAAGGAGGTCACCACCTCCACCATGCGCATAAACAATGCAAACGCATGCCAAAATCAATTTAAACGCATACACACAGTGGGGGTTTTTTGCCTCATGCGCAAGATGATGCAGAATAAAACTGCAGCACAAGCATGCGTTTTGGCATGAGTTTGCACATGCAGATCGCTGCGCAGATACGTTAATGTGAACTTAGCCTTACTGCTGATACAATGGCATACATTAACTTAGAGTTGATACGTTGTGCACATCACTTCGATTCAGCATGAATAATAACGTAAAATACTAAAACCCATCCTACATGGCAGACAGAATTATATACTTCATTACTTTGTTCCCTTGAGCTGCTGTAACAGCTGCCTCTCCGTGCAATCGACTTTAGATTTTGGAATCATGTCCATTCATCCATAGGAGCATGAGGAACACGATTCAGTGAGGGGGTCTGGGTTATAGATCCATTTTCAAAATTTTTGGAGAATTCTGCAATATTACACTTCTCTTTGGAGAAGGTTAGTTGGCACAAGAAAGTCAAGTAAATGTTCATTTGGCCTCAGCTATGTCCAGAAATGTTGTACGATGGTGAAGTGCAATTCATCGCTGCAGAGGACAGTCTCACCGTTTGCCAGGATTGAGTCAACCTCCCGTGTAACCGCTGCTCACCGTGCAAAAGCTCACATAAAACTTCACCAATTAGTTTTGAAATGATGTTGTTACTTTAAATGAACTGTTGGAAACTACATGGGCAACAATATTAATAACATCCTAAATTTAGACTGCATGAAACTAGATGAGGAAAGCAGAAATTGTGCCAAATTCCTCACAGTGGCGCAATAGCTTGCAACAAAACAAAGGTGCACATGATCGCTAAATCTGGTGCCTCATGATTTGATCTCAATTTACTCATCTAAAGCCACCCCTAAACTTAAACAGCTCTTTTATACCAATAACAGCTCTGCTCATGCAGCTTTTTCTTCTACCTTTTCCACAGTGGTAACTGTAGCTGCTATGGCCAATGCCTACAGTTCTAATCTCTCTCTACTTACTTATAGGGGTTGTTACCTACTAGAACAACCCTTTCTCATGGTCCACGCTTGGCCACAATCAAAAAAAGCCTCACCTCCAATACCAGCACCATTCCTGCGGTGTCGGCACGTGACGCTGGCACCCAATCGGCACTGGTGTCACTGTCCCCGCCTTCAGACAAATTGAACATGAAGAAGAAGTCCGGCCTGTGGTTGCTTTCTGACCTTCCTCTCCATGTTCAATTCGACAGCAGGTGGGGACAGTGATGCCAGCACTTACTAGGTGCTGGGGTCACATGTCAACTGCACGGGAGCCCTGGGAGAACGAGAGCCGACACCACGGGAATGGCACCAGCACAGGAGGAGAGTATAGGCTTTTTTATTTGATCAAGGCCAAGTATGCGGTATAACAAGGAGTAGTGGACAACTTTTCTAAAGGAGGTTCTACAGAGTCGTTCACTTCCGCATTGGGAGGTGAGCAGCTCCGATGAAGAAGCATTTACACAAGTACCTGGAGATGAGCAAAATTGACAGCTTTCGTACACCTCTCCCATTCATTGAAACTAGTGATGAGCAAATGTGCTCGGATAAGGTGTTACTTTATTAGCGCATGAGCGTGCTTGGATATCTTTGGCGTGCTCAAATACTATGAGTCCCTGTGGCTACTTATCTGGCAACACACAGGAAATCCCTCCATGTGTTGCAGCTGTCCAACAGCAGCGAGACATGCACCCGCGGCGACTCGAACATAGTAATCGAGCGCACCAAAGATCCTCTTAGCACTCAAACATGCTCGGATACCACATACCTTATCTGAGCAGGTTCACTCATTAATTAGATCAGTGATGAAGATGCCTGTAAGGCACAATAATAATTATTGGCGCTATATAAGCAAGTAAAATAAAATCAGGCACATGCACGTTAGCCGCCGATCAAGTGAATGGCGATGCAAAAGTAAACAGCAAAGCAATCCTTATAAAAGGAGTTTTTCATTTTATGTATTCCCTCTTTTTAGGTTTATTGTGGTATATACTGATATAAGGAAAGCATTGGGACCATACAGAACTATGTTACCTATTTTTAATTTAACTTATTTTTTTTCTTGTTTTATGGTGCCTGATATTTAGCAGAACGTTTAGATTTCCCCATTTTTTTTTAATCATTTCTACATATTCAGACTAGAGGACTGCCAATTAACCCAGATTTCAGCAAGAGCTGAAACCTGAATCACTATAAACTCTGAACAGTGTAGAGGTAGGGAGTTTCCCACTATACAAGGCGAGTAGCCTACCCCCATAACTACTACCCCCATCAGAGCATTCCAGTACTGGAGAGCTCTACTACAGCTCTATAGGTTTTAGCCTTGCCCTGTGTGGCTTGATTGAGGGCTCTACCCACAGGGTGTGATTAGGGCTCTTATTCTGAGGACTTTAATCCAGTTGTGTTGTGGTCAGGTACTAGGGACAAGAAAGACTTTTTGTGGGGGATTTTTCTAAATCTTCCCCAGAGGGCCACCTATAGAATATAATTCACAACCTGAATACATCTGCTGGGTTATAGGAATGGGATAAGCTGAAATGTCATTACTAGAACCATCATCTCTGCTACTCACACACAGACAGATATCTTGGGAATATTTCAGCATTATTACCTATAATAATTATAGAGAAGTCACCACATAAATACAGCTGTAAATAAAATCTGACTAACATCTGTTGGCCAAGTATACAAGCGTCGTTCAGCATGTAAATCACACCTAATGATGTTGTACACTGTGCTTTAATTGCACGTTATAACTTCTCATACAAAAAAATAAGTCTTGTAAAGAGCAGATAAAATAGAATAAAATGCAATAAAAAGGCAATTGGTCCTTCAGTACGGCAGCTGATCCAGAGATGCCAGGATTTGCTTTCTCTCGTCGGCAGAGGGCATTGCAGGGCGCACACCATCTCCTCTTCTTTTCATCATAATTGTGTGCTGTAATAAAAGATGTCAAAGATTAATGCTCCTACCATGTATAACCGTACTATAGATAATCCAACATCATTGAGGCCCCTGTGTGTCAGATAGTGTGGACAGGCCATTAAATGAAAGCTGCATGACTTGTAGATGGTCAGTGTTTGTTCAGGAGGAGAAAGAAGCCCCTGTAAATGGTGAAACTTAAGGTCTATATCACAGTCACAATACCCAGGTTTCTTGTTTTACTAAACCAGTAGGATCAGCAAATAATCATTATTCCAGTTAGGTTTTAGGTTAGGCTATGTGCACACGCTGCAGATTTTATTACAGATCTACAGGGGAGATCGTCGTGGGACACTCGTTATTAAATGGATTACATTGGACCAGGGAGTAACAATAAAGATGGGAAACTAGTGCTTTATTTCATTAAAAAGAAATTATTCTGGCTGTGTCTTTAACCTGTAACAACTATAGGATCAGTAATGGATAGGTGTAGGAGTCTTATTGACACCTCTCCATTACCAAGACGGGCATGATGTCATCTTACAATACAAAAGGTGGCATCAACCCCCACAACTATTACCCCACTTGCCACTGCTACAGGGCAAGTGGGAAGAGAGGTTAAGTGCCGGAATTGGCACATCTTAGAGATGCGCCATTTCTGGGGCGGCTGTGAGCTGGTGTTAGTAGCCAGGGGGGAGTCGAAGGTGGGCAATATCCATGGACCCTTCCTACAATATCCATGGACCCTTCCTAGGCTATGAATATCAGCCCACAGCTGTCTGCATAGCCTTTTCTGATTATTAATTATAGGGGGACCGCATGTCATTTTTTTAGGGTCCCCCTATTTTAATAGCCAGTAAAGGCGAAATATACAGCTGTGAGCGGATATTCATAGCCTGGGAAGCTCCATGGGTATTACCCCCTTCCTAGGCTATAAACATCGGCCCCCAGTCACTCACCCAGACAGACAATGTTTAGTAATGAACATAATAAAATGGTGCATAAAAAATTAAATAAAGACACACACACAAAATCTGTGTTAGGGTATGCTTCCACGGTCCGGATATACAGCGCTTTGGACGCAGCAGATACCCACATCTCTGCAAGATGTATAGACTTGCTGCGGTCTAGTCGCAGCGTTTCCTGACCATAGAAACATACCCCAAGGCTGGGGTCACACTTGCAAGAAACTCGCACGAGTCTCTTGCATCAATTCCCGCCACTGCCACCAGCACTTGGACCGGAGCGTTCAGGTGCATAGAAAAAGAGGTGCCGGGTATTGAGGTGCGAGACACGTGTGAGTTTCTTGCAAGTGTGACCCCAGCCTTAAACGCAGTATCTGTTTAAGGGAAAAAAAAAAAATTGCATGGGCTCCCACACAATTTTCAAAACCAGCAGAGGGAAAGCCAGTGACTTGGGGTCTTGGAGCTTTCCAGGCTATATCAGCTCACAGCTATATATTTAGCCTTAACTGGCTATTAAACTAGGGGAGCCACCCCAAAAATGATGTGGGGTTCCCCCATAATTAATAATCAGCAAAGGCTATGCAGACAGCTCCGGGCTGATATTAATAGCCTAGGAAAGGACCAGGGATATTGGCCCCCCTGGCTAAAAACATCATCACTCAGCAACCCAAAAAATTCCAGCACTTAGCCTCGCTCTTCCAATATGCCCTGTAGCGGTGGCAAGGGGGCTAAAAGTTGTGGGGTTGATGTCACCTTTGTATTGTAAGGTGACATCAAGCCTGGCTTAGTAATGGAGAAGTGTCAATAAGACAACTATCTATTACTAATCCTATAGTTATATGGTAAATAAAGATACAGCCAGAATAACAGTATTTTAATGAAATAAAACAACACAGTTTGCCATGTTTATTATACTCCTAATTGCTGCAACGCCCTCCATCTCCTGCAAAAAAATAAATAAAAACAAAACACAAATACTCACTGTTCCGATGTAATCCATTTAATAACATGTCCCACGACGATCTCCCGTGTAGAGCTGTCACATCAGGATATGTGACTGCCCTACAGGGGCGTCCGATGATACACTGCGGGAGTATTATCGTCAGTGTGTCATCGGAGTTTGTGCTCTCACTTTACGGTACTACAGCTGCGTGGGCTGTGCAATATACTACATGGGCTGGGCAATATACTGCGCGGGCTGCGCAATGTACTGCGCGGGCTGCGCAATGGGCTGCGCAATGTACTGCATGGGCTGTGCTATATACTAGGCATACATATTCTAGAATACCCGATGCGTTAGGATCGGGCTACCATCTAGTCTACTATATAATTGTCTAAGGGTCACTTCCGTCTGTCTGTCTGCCTTTCTGTCTGTTTGTCTGTCACGGATATTCAACGTCTGTCATGGAAATCCAAGTCGCTGATTGGTCGTAGCAAAACGCCTACGACCAATCAGCGACGGCCATAGTCTGGCAGCAAAATGGTCGTTGCTTTACTGCCCTGCAGTCAGCGCTGAGCGCTCACACAGGGTTAATGCCATAGTTAACGGACCGTGGTGTAATGCACTCCGTTAACACTGCTATTAACCCTGTGTGACCAACATTTTACTATTGATGCTGCGTATGCAGCATCAATAGTAAAACGCTCTAATGTTACAAATAATAATATATAAAAAAAAAAAAAAAAAAAAAAAAAAAAAAAAAGGTTATTCTCACCCTCCGACGTTGCCTGCTGTCCTCGGCAGTGCAAGCAGCAGGTTCCGGTACCAAGGATGCTATGCGAGAAGGACCTGCCATGACGTCACGGTCACGTGACAGCGACGTCACCACAGGTCCTGTGCTCATACCAACCCTGGGACCGGAAGCTGATGCGTGCTCCGCACACAGGCGCCAGGACTTCAAGGGCTCTTCGGAAGGTGAGTATATGTTTATTTTTTATTTTAAGTCTTTTTTAACCACGCATATAGTGCCCACACTGCTATATACTACGTGGGCTGTGTTACATACTGCGTGGGCTCTGTTATATACTACATCACTGTGCTATATACGATGTAGCTGGGCAATATGCAAAGTGTCTGTGCAATATACAACGTGACTGTCCAATATACTACGTGGCTGTGCAATATACTATGTGCTCTGTGCTATATACTACATAGCTCTGCAATATACTATGTGGCTGTGTCGGTTCTGTTATATACTATGTCGACTGTGCAATATACTACGATATATGACGTGGCTATGTTATATACTACGTGGCTCTGCTATATACTACGTGGCTGACCAATACACTACATAGCTGTGCAATACACTACGTGGCCATGTTATATACTACGTGCCTGTTAAATACACTACGTAGCTGTGCAATACAATACGTGGCTCTGCTATATACTACGTGGCTGACCAATATACTACTTAGCTGTGCAATACACTACGTGGCTATGTTATATACTACGTACGCTGTGTTACATACTACGTAGCTCTGTTATATACGTCGGTTGTGTTATATACTACGTCAGGGGTGTCAAAATGCATTCCTCGAGGGCCGCAAACAGGTCATGTTTTCAGGATTTCCTTGTATAGCACAGGTGATAATTTAATCACCTGCACAGAATGATTCCAGCACCTTGTGTAATGCAAAGGAAATCTTGAAAACACGCATGGTCTGAGGCTCTCGAGGAATGCAGTTTGACACCCCTTTACTACGTCACTGTGCAATATAGTACGTAGCCTGTGCTATATACTACCTACATATTCTAGAATACCCAATACGTTAGAATCGGGCCACCATCTAGTGTTTTAAATAAAGCTGCTTTGTGTTTGATACTTCCTAATATTTGACTTCATCAAAACGTTAATGATATAGTCTTGTGCGGCTTACATGCATTTTTCATGTGTTTCTGCGGCAGACATGCACTAAAAACAGGGGTGCTTTTTTTTTTTTTTTTTAAATCAGAATTACGGATCTAATGTAAGTCTATGGAGAAAATCTGCAGATAAAACTCAACGTACCTGCAAGAGAAAGTGACATGTTGCAGATTTGAAACCCACACCGCAGGCCAGTTTAATAAAAGCACATATAGAAATCTCCTGCCCTAAATCCCATCCACTTTGCTGGGACTGTAAGATGCTGCGTTTTTGACCAGCAAAAATACGCACTGTCAAAAACTCATCGTCGGTACACGGCCTAAAGCAGATTCATCACTGAATTTCACAATACCATCTGTACATTACCCATTGAGGCTGGGGTGCCTACATTTCCACATGGCTGGATAGTGCTTTGTGAAAGTTTGTGATCAAACTGCATCCATCCAGACACCAGGAAGTTGTCAACCTCTCTGCTGCTGCTGAAATCTCACACTGATCAGTAAAGGCAGCAGCCATCAGCCAGGCCTGGTCCAATAAATGAAGGGTGTACCTGACCCCTATTCAATAAAATGGTGGTGGCTACATATAAAAAGGTGACACAAAAGACCACTAGCCTCACAAATACACAACAACCTCCACCGACATGTTTTGGCATTTGTATGGCTGGATACACATTGTGTTTGGGCTACACATCGGTAGGTTTGTGTGGCTTCCATCTGAAGCTCTGAAAAGCAGGACTCGGGTGTAACCTCCGATGGGGCCATTGACTTTAATGAGGCAGACAAGACCACAAAGACTTCATCTGCCTCTCTAAAGTCAATAGCCCCATCAGGGGTTACACCCAAATCCTGTTTTTGCAGTGCATCAGATGGAAGCCCCAATGAAGCCACTGTAGAAATACTGCAAGACAGACAAGTGCTACAAAAATCGTTATATATTTCAATTTCAACCCCCAACTAAAGTATACAGTACACATTTTGTCTAAAAGCCTTTAAAATCACTCTATATATTATTTACACGCCACAGGACATGATATAATATACATTTTATTTTACTTTTAAAACATCTGAACTTACCCAAAACTTCCTGCACTGTTTATATCGGTGAAAATATAAAGCACACATTTCCCTTTGGTAGCCGTTTTGATCCATGCACTTTGATGACGCATTGCTTTCCTGTAATAGATTGGAGAGACTTTCATTATCCACAAGGTAACTTTAATTCCGGTACAAAACCATTCAGTAAATGGACTTGTCTGCTCTCGTTTCCATTACTATCTTAGGTCTGTATTTTCATAATATTTCATTACGGCTTTAAATAAAGCAAAATTCCTCTAAAGACCACCGATAATCAGACGTGTGTTATTAAAAGGGGTACTCTAGTTCCGCTCACTTTTGCATCAAAACAGGACAGGATGCAGCCAGTGACGTCACATCAAGGTATACTCGACTGGCAGGTATCACGTACTTGCCCCTTTATTATTCTAGGACAGGGCTGAAAGGTGGCAGATGAGGTTTAACAATGATAAATGTAAGGTTATACACATGGGAAGAGGGAATCAATATCACCATTACACACTGAACGGGAAACCACTGGGTAAATCTGACATGGAGAAGGACTTGGGGATCCTAGTTAATGATAAACTTACCTGGAGCAGCCAGTGCCAGGCAGCAGCTGCCAAGGCAAACAGGATCATGGGGTGCATTAAAAGAGGTCTGGATACACATGATGAGAGCATTATACTGCCTCTGTACAAATCCCTAGTTAGACCGCACATGGAGTACTGTGTCCAGTTTTGGGCACCGGTGCTCAGGAAGGATATAATGGAACTAGAGAGAGTACAAAGGAGGGCAACAAAATTAATAAAGGGGATGGGAGAACTACAATACCCAGATAGATTAGCGAAATTAGGATTATTTAGTCTAGAAAAAAGACGACTGAGGGGCGATCTAATAACCATGTATAAGTATATAAGGGGACAATACAAATATCTCGCTGAGGATCTGTTTATACCAAGGAAGGTGACGGGCACAAGGGGGCATTCTTTGCGTCTGGAGGAGAGAAGGTTTTTCCACCAACATAGAAGAGGATTCTTTACTGTTAGGGCAGTGAGAACCTGGAATTGCTTGCCTGAGGAGGTGGTGATGGCGAACTCAGTCGAGGGGTTCAAGAGAGGCCTGGATGTCTTCCTGGAGCAGAACAATATTGTATCATACAATTATTAGGTTCTGTAGAAGGACGTAGATCTGGGTATTTATTATGATGGAATATAGGCTGAACTGGATGGACAAATGTCTTTTTTCGGCCTTACTAACTATGTTACTATGTATGTTACTATGTTACTATGTTACATAATACCTGCCAAGTATCAGTAGATGTGCCATCAATGACCCTGCTTACCCATCAACATCAAATTGAGCAAAGCCAGGATACCCTTCTAAGGAGAGCAGAAAAGACCATCAGGGGGTAAAAAAGGTGATTATGCTAATCGTTGGAGCGATATAGATAATTTACTACTACGCGAGTCACAGAAGTATAAACATTTTAAGACTAAGATCTCAACCAACCTCCAGACATGGATTGATATCACTAGCTCTCGTGTTTCTTTGTGAAGACATCTTGTTCAAGAACTAAAACAAAGTAAAAAAAAATTATTAAAAAAAAAAAAAAAATCTCAAAGTCACATTAGCATCTATAAAAGTTTAAGTGCTTTAAGAATTGGTACTTCTGAATAAAAAGTAAGAAAAAAAAAACACCAAAGTTAAAGCATGAAAACTGTAAATATAAAAACCTCCCACACTTTTTAAACTCCAAGGTCTCAGGTTCGGTCAGCAAGTGAAAAGACTAGATAAAATGTTTTCTAGATAATGAAACCAGCAATCAATGAGCGGGCTCTAAAAAAAAAAAAAAAAAAATCCAAATTATGATTTTTATTAATCTGTACCAGAACAATGGACGAACCACCAAGATGGGATTCAAGTGTGGACTTCCAGCATTAGTTTAAAAAAGGGTTTATAAACTATTCCATCAACTGTTTAGGAGTTAAGATATTTTTTATTTTATTTTATTTTTTACATGGTGCTTCTATTTTCTCAGGCTGAAAACTGATTGGACAATAAAATGTATCTAATAAAAATAATTGTTTAATACTCAGAGGCAAATGATTACAGAAAGGAGTAATGGAGTAGCCATAAACCACAGAAATGAAGAGCTTTACTGAAAAAACAAACAAACATTAGAATATCATCAAGTACCAAATTTGTAGGTCATGAGAACAAAAGGAGGAATAACAAATGGGGGGGGGGGGGGATTTCTGTGAAAAGATGTTATGTATATGGGATAAGAAACACCGAGTATATATATATATATATTATACAGGTGAAGGCGGTAGCGAAACGCGCGTCGGGTCTGTGTGGGGCATTCCATTCTACCTTCATACGGTGGAGTGGTAGATCTTCATACAGCATAGGTACAAACAGTTACTCCAGGGATACATACAGGAATCTAGAATTCACAAACAGTGTGACCAGCAATAAAAGATTGATCTCCACTAGGGTACTTGGTATATAAAATAACAATTTTATTGAAATCCAATATAAAATATGTAAAAATACATTTAACTACATATCAATGAAAGGTGCTAGATCCACAAAAAGAGGAGACTGTACTGCCATAGGCAACCCACAACTAGGATAAGCACCAGCGTGAACAATAGGATAAAGCCATCCCTTCTTATAACCTGAGTCAATGTAAGAGTCCCTTTAGTGTGAGAACTATATAAGGAACGCCTTGTAGAAGTGCATACAGGTGGAGAAATTCCCCCATTTCCGCATTGACCCTAAGGACTGGCATAATGGCAGAGGGCACCCATCCAGGACGCACAGCAAGGTACTATACCTATATTCACACTGTCTATACATTACGTAGGATTAGATTGCCATTATGCCAGGCCTTAGGGTCAATGCGGAAATGGGGGGAATTTCTCCACCTGTATGCACTTCTACAAGGCGTTCCTTATATAGTTCTCACACTAAAGGGACTCTTACATTGACTCAGGTTATAAAAAGGGATGGCTTTATCCTATTGTTCACGCTGGTGCTTATCCTAGTTGTGGGTTGCCTATGGCAGTACAGTCTCCTCTTTTTGTGGATCTAGCACCTTTCATTGATATGTAGTTAAATGTATTTTTACATATTTTATATTGGATTTCAATAAAATTGTTATTTTATATACCAAGTACCCTAGTGGAGATCAATCTTTTATTGCTGGTCACACTGTTTGTGAATTATATATTGTTAATTGGTACTTACCCTCTGGTTAGAAGGGAAGTGTTTAATAATTTGTGAGCAACTATTGGTGAATATACAGGAATCTAGGCAGTGTTACGTCTGCTCAGTGTGACTAGGACACCATCTTTATGAATGTAACTTACTCATATCTGTCACCAGCATTTTCCCTTCCATACATACGGTATGTACTTTTTCTATTATATGTTGTACTGAACACCTATATAATTTATCTTTACTCAGCGTTTCTTATCCCTTGGCTGTTCCTCCTTTTGCTCTCATAACACAAACATTTGGTGCTTGATATTTTAATGCATCTTTTTCAATAAAGTTATTTTACTTCACTTCCGTGGTTTATCGCGATTCCATATCTTCTTTCTGTTAGCATTATCCGGAGTACTCCACTCTCGCATTTCTTTTCTATTATGGGGGACCTACATTACACTAAGTTCCTGACCCCAATAGACTCACGATGTACATTTTGAATGTTGAGTTATCAGATGCAAATGACTGACTGAAGTCTGGCACACACGCACATCGGCAAAAACTTCTCTCCGGTGATGATTTATCACATTGTCAAATTGCGTTGAGGTTTAATGTTTTTAATGCGTCATGAAATAAAGAAATGGTGATGAGGGAATGTGCTGGGATAAGGTGTTCTCCGAGTATGCGTGGGTGCGAACCGAGCGTCTTCGGCGTGCTGGAAAAATATGTCCCAGTTCCCGCAGCTGCATGTCTCGCGGCCGTTAGACAATCCCTGCACGTGTTGTGACTGTTGAGCAAACAGGCAATCCCCAGAATGTGTTGCGACCGTCGAACATCTTATTCTTGCATGCTGAAGACACTCGGTCAGCACACGAGCATGGTCGGATAACACCTTATCCCAGCACGTTGGCTCATCACTATAAGGTTAGGGTCACACTGTCAGTATTTTTCCTCAGTATTTGTAAGCCAAAACCAGGTGAGGATCATCAAAACACGTGCACCAATTCTGCATTTTTGGCACACTCCTGGTTTTGGCTTAAAAATACTGAGGGAAAAATACTGACCAAAGGCTTATAGAGGGGCCGTAGCCTAAGGCAACAATCCGTACTGGGCCACAGCGGGGCCATTGCCAGGCAATTGACTGATCAGCTTGGCTCATCACTCAACTGTCCAATTACTTATGAGCTTGAGAAAGTGAAAAGACCTTGTATATTAAAAAAAAAGGCTGAAATTTCTAATGGAGTATTTTTTTTTCTTTAAACAAACACCTCTATAATTAAAACCAGAAGTCTACACCTCAATCATATCTTTAGGTTTTTATTTCATAGCCATTAACGATTTTTTAATTATGTAAAGTGTAACCGTTGTTTTACATTTTTACTTCATAAACCAATAGTACACCTGAAAATAAGCAAATTTGCAATATACATATCAGAAAAATCTGCTTCTTTCTCTGACAAAATTGGTCATTATTAAAATTCTCTAGTCAGATAAAATCTGTATTCCGTGAAGACACTTTCCAATTACTGAGATAGGAGATGGCAGCTGTTATGGATACAATTCTATGTAGATGGGAGGAGCTAAAAGCAGAGCTCCGCCCTCCTCAGCTAGATAAGAGATGGCGGCTGCTACCGATAAGAGTCTATCTCAGTAATGGGAAAGTGTCTTCACGGAATTCAGATTTTATCTCAGAACAGAGAATTTTGATAATGATCACTTTTGGAAGAGAAAGAAGCAGATTTTTCTGATAAGATATTACAAATTTGCTTATTTTCCACATGTACTATTGATTTATGAAGTAAAAACTAAAGAGACAGGCTTTAAATCAGGACTGAACGGCCCTTTAAAATAAAACATGGGCTTCAGAAAAATGGTCAAGTTTTGTTTTGTAATTACCGGACAACAGATCCATCAATATCTGTTATCAAAAGCATCCGTCACATTGCGAGGAAACCAGAGGCGAGTAATTACCCCTCATTTATATGGAATTACGCAGTATAACCGCCTAATAGTTGAAATAATCACTGTTTCAGAATGTGGATTGGAACAATTTGGGTCTTCCAAACATTCTATGGACGATAAACATATGATCCAAATCGGGGGAACAAATTCCTGCAAATATTAGAAGTCCATTCTTCTTTTAGGGGACCAATAAATACAACAACAAAATATTCCAAAATGTAGGTACCGGAAATGTCTATTAAAGGGTATATGGACTTAAAGCAAAAAAAAAAGACAGTAATAGGTAAAAGAAAAAAAAAAAAAAAAAAAAAGAAAAATCAACAAGTCAGAACCTATAGCTAATGATTGCCTGCTACGTATTTTCGTCAGATACTGCTGCTTGGCTGCTTTTTAGCTCAGTTATTATATTAGCGCAGATCTGTGACTACTCTTTACCTACAGGGTCTACAGGTAGTCTTAGACACGCCTCCTGTCTCATTGGTTCAGGCTATGCCTCCTCTGATTGGCTGCTGTGTATAAACACAAGTTTATTACACTTCACTGTGGAAGTCAAGTGCACGGAAAGCAGAAATTTCATTATAGCAAGAGCAGAATGGTTATCAGCTTACTAATCCACTAGTGGGGAAAAGATCGACCATTAACCACCAAACACATACTGAGGGATTGATGGTGAGCCTTAGCAGGGAGAAGTCTGGAGGGTGGCTTCAATGAGGAATTGTATGATCAATAGTTGCCACAAATGACATTTACTATAAGGAGAGGCTTAAGACTGTTTCTGAGGACCTCATTTGAATAGGGTCCAACAAAATGCAACAGTTGCACACAGGCAGCAACATATGTAAAGTAACGAAACGCATGCTCAGCGATTCACTCCCGGCCATTTCAGCGCAGTGTCCCCGATACTCTCTGCTCATCATTTATTGATATTGGCCTTGGCTGTCACAGACCATATACCCTACATGACGCCTGCAGCCAATCAATGGCCTCGGTGGTATACGGCACAAGTTTGTGAGGTCACGCGGGTATACAGGTCACGACGAGCAGCCAATGTGAACGAGGACAAACCAGGAGTATCAGGGAAGCAGGACTGGAACGGAGCACATACTGTATATTATTTCAGGATTTTACACTCATAGCTGCCCGTGTGCAGATTTTTACCTTATATAGGGCAGCCCCATTACCACAACAAAAAACATAGGAATGTTCTCATAGGACAGAGGTATTCTGGCATCAAAACTTGCCTGCAGTAACAACCAGTGAAGAAGGACCCTAATGACCGCAGTGCGACCATACAAATATTAATTCCTGCCAATGTATGAATAAACATCCATATTATAACCTACATAACACTCACTTTGAATAAAATATCTCTAGAATAAAAGGAAAAAGGCAATATAAGGCTGCCCTCACACTAGCAGTATTTGGTCAGTATTTTACATCAGTATTTGTAAGCCAAAACCAGGAGTGGGTGATAAATACAGAAGTGGTGCGTATGTTTCTATTATACTTTTCCTCTGTTTGTTCCACTCCTGGTTTTGGCTTACAAATACTGATGTAAAATACTGACCAAATACTGCTAGTGTGACGGCAGCCTAAAAATGTAATATTTTAAACTATTAAATCAGAGATTGGTAGCCTGGCAGTGCAGAAGGTTGGTGTATACAGTGGATATAAAATGTCTACACACCCCTGTGAAAATGTATTTTTTATTTATTTTACTCACTTCTATAGCACCATTAATTAAGATTGCCTTGCGCAGGCGTGTACTACGGAGGACATAGAATGAACGTCAATCCAATATTGCGGCCAGTGGGTAAGGAAAGGGTGAATCAAACACCCAAAAACTCCGCCCATATGACCGAAAACCGGTCCCGCCAAATTCAGGTGACAGGTTCCCTTTAATCATACCTCCAAATCAACAAAAGAATGGTTTGGCCAAAGAAGATCAAGGTTTTGGAATGACCCAGCCAAAGAGCCCAGACCTGAATAAAACTGAAAAGCTGTTGGTAACCTGAAGATGGCGCTGTACCGAGGAGATCGCCTCGCAATCTGACATTTGGAGCTACTGCAAGGACGAGTGGGCAAAGACTGACGATTCTAGATGGGCCATGATTTCAGCATTCACGATTTCTGGGGAGTTTGTAATAAATTCAAAGGGTATTCAACACAATATTACCTTAGAGATATGCATATTTATGGAAACATTTTTGTTATTTTTCTTTTTACACCCAAAAAGATTTCAGTTTATTTTTCAACTGAATTAGTGACATAAATGGTGAGAAAAGTTCTGCCATGATTTTTTTTTTTGTTTTGTTTTTTACATGCCGAAGGTCTGGAATTTTAACATGTGCGCAGACTTTCTATATCTACTGTAATGTGTTCCTGCAGCGCTACCAATGGATACCTGAACTGAAGATGGAGCAATATGGCCTGAAGCCTATGGAACATTAACATCCAAATTGCCATTAAAGGGTATCGGAAATAACACTTCAAAATGTGGCTGCTCCCAACTAAAACAAGCTTATCTGACTGCCTGGACAGACGCAGCTAAATATTAAGGCTTTGTGCACACGTTCCGGATTTTTTGCCTTTTTTTGCTATAAAAACGCCATGAAACCGCGAAAAAAAAATGCATCCATTAAGCACCCTACTAATAGAATGCAATCCGCAATCTTTGTGCACATGTTGCTTTTTTTTCCGCGAAAAAAATGTATCGCAGTAAAAAACGCAGTATGTTCATTAATTTTTGAACATTTTTTGCGGATTTCCCGCTATTTCATGCATTGGGAAGCTCTGGGAAAAAAAAAAAGCGAAACATCCGCGCAAAAAATGTATGCGGATTTACTGCGGAAAAAGTCCGGTTTTATTCAGGAAATTTCTGCAAAGAATCCCGACGTGAGCACATAGCCTTACCCTGCAGGAGCTGGCATTCAGAGACTCTGCCATCCTCGTAGGGCATGTTATACAGGGCATCTTTTCATCCTGGCCTAAAAGGGGTTCTCTAATGGAAAACCCACCTCAATAATGACAATATGCCCTAATATGACATACAAACATGACATGAAGCATCCAATACAACAAGATACAACAAGCTAAAGCATAGGAAACATGGGATATAAAGAACAAACAAAAAAATAAAAAATAAAAATGGTTATACTCAGAATCAGAAATATATAATTGGGAATTCTGGAGACCCCAGTACAAGGCGGCCCATTTCGAAGATTATTCTAGTCAAAAGTGACAACCAAAAACACAATACCTTTCTTCAAATCTGAATTTTAAAACATAGGAGGGAAAAAAGAAATATAACCACAAAGCAAATAGTGAGCTTGATAAAATGATTAACTGTATACAAAGTGCGACGTTAAACAGTAAGTGTCATTTACATTTTTACTTCTTTTTCAAGCAAGTTTGTAATATAGTTTATCAGAGAAATCCACTTCTTTCTCCTTCAGGACTGATCATTTAGTCTTAAAATTCTCAATTCGCATCTCAAATCTGTATTCAGTGAAGACAGATTGTACAATACTGGGACAGGAGACGACGGTTGGTGCTGATGAGATTCTATGTTGCTGGGAGGAGCTCTGCCTCCAGCTACTCTCTCCCCCATATGCATCACTGAACACAGAAAATGAGAATTTTGAAAATGAAGAATCAACTCTGGGAAGGAAAGACGACTTCTCTGATAAGATATATTAGTTTCTTTTTTTCACGTATACTATTGATTTATGGAAATAGAGATTAAAATGAAGTTCACACAGACGCGGATTCTTTACTGTAAGAGCAGTGAGACTATGGAACTCTCTGCCGTATGATGTTTGTAATGAGCGATTCGTTACTTAAATTTAAGAGGGGACTGGATACCTTTCTGGAAAAGTATAATGTTACAGGGTATATACACTAGATTCCTTGATAGGGCGTTGATCCAGAGAATGTCTGATTGCCGTATGTGGAGTTGGGAAGGAATTTTTCTCCCCAAGGTGGAGCTTACTCTTTGCCACATGGGTATTTTTTGCCTTCCTCTGGATCAACATGTTAAGTTAGGCTATGGGTTGAACTAGATGGACTTATAGTCTTCCTTCAACCTTAATAACTATGTAACTATGTAAGACAACCACCAACAAGTCGAAGCAATTCATGGTCTAGTCTCATCTTTTAGGGTATGTGCACACGATGCAGATTTAGTGCAGAACTGCAGCAGATTTTTCTGCAGCAGAAACGCTGCAGAACTGCACTGTGATCACAGTACAATGTAAATCAATGTGAAAAAAAAAAAAGCTGTGCACATGGTGCAGAAAAATCTGCGCAGAAACGCTGCAGATTTCAAAGAAGTGCCTGTCACTTCTTTTGTGCAGTTCTGCAGCCCTCCTTAATAGAAATCTGCAGGTGCGTTTTTGATGCGTTTTTTGTGCAGATTTGTGCTAAAAAAACGCATCAAAAACGCACCTGCAGATTCTGCCAGGAGATGCAGATTTAGTGCAGAACTGCAGCAGATTTTTCTGCACCAAATCTGCATCGTGTGCACACAGCCTTAATATTATAAATCCAGTACGGTGATCTAGGCTGATTATTGTACAGAAAACCATTACATTGATGGCAATCTTAAAAAGGGGTGAACACAAATTAAAATATTTTAAGTATTTTAAATAAACATTTGAGAAAGATTGGTTACTTTTTATTTAATTTTTATCCAGCAGGAAATTGAAATTTTATTATTAGGGTGATTTGTCGTCATTAGACAATTACAGGATACGATATAGACAAATCAGTTTTTTCCGCGATTTAACCCTTTATTTTACCAGCTAGAGCGCTCAAATTTTGCACATACACACTACTAACATTAGTAGTGAGGAATATGCAACAAAAACAAAAATGGATATAAAAGGTTTACTGTATGTAAAACGTGTCTCATATCCTGTCGGGTTTGGGAAGGAGATAGCAAAAGCCGGCATTTGAATTACCGGCTTTTCTGAGAAAATATATATATATATACACACACACTAGCTGAAGAGCCCAGCGTTGCCTGGGCATAGTAAATATCTGTGGTTAGTTATAGCACCTCACTTCTCTTATTTTCCCATCACACCTCTCATTTTCACCTCACACCCCTCATTTTCACCTCAGTATATACATGTTTGTCATCTCCCTTATATATAGTATACACCTGTATGTCATCTCCTGTATATAGTATATACCTGCTGTATGTCATCTCCTCCTGTATATTGTATATACCTATGTATCATCTCCCCTGTATATAGTATTTATGTGTGTCATCTCCTCCTGTATATAGTATACACCTGTTTGTCATCTTCTCCTGTATATAGTATATACCTGTGTATCATCTCCCCTGTATATAGTATGTACCTGTGTGTCATCTCCTCCTGTATGTAGTATATATCTGTGTGTCATCTCCTCCTGTACATAGTATATACCTGTGTGATCTCCTGTATTAGACCTCGTTCACACGTTATTTGCTCAGTATTTTTACCTCAGTATTTGTAAGCTAAATTGGCAGCCTGATAAATCCACAGCCAACAGGAAGCCCTCCCCCTGGCAGTATATATTAGCTCACACATACACATAATAGACAGGTCATGTGACTGACAGCTGCCGTATTTCCTATATGGTACAGTTGTTGCTGTTGTAGTTTGTCTGGTTATTAATCAGATTTTTATTTTTGAAGGCTAATACCAGACTTGTGTGTGTTTTAGGGCGAGTTTCATGTGTCAAGTTGTGTGTGTTGAGTTGCATGTGGCGACATGCGTGTAGCAACTTTTTGTGTGTTGAGTTGCATGTGACAGGTTGGTGCAGCAAGTTTTGCGCATGGCGAGTTTTATGTGTGGTGCGTTTTGAGTATGCGCAAGTTTTGTGTGAGGCAACTTTTGCATGTGTTGCAACTTTTGTGCATGTGGCAATTTTTCCACGTGTGCAAGTTTTGCGTGTGGCGAGTTTTCCATGAGGTGAGTTTTGCACGTGTAGCGAGTTTTGCGTGAGCCTAGTTTTGCACGTGGCGTCTTTTGTGCGGCGTCTTTTGTGTTTCGACTTTTATGTGGCGAGGTTGGTGTATGTGTGGTGAAATGTGAGCGGAGGGTAATATGTGTTCAAGCACGTGGTAGTGTGTGGCGCATTTTGTGTGTGTTCATATCCCCGTGTGTGGTGAGTATCCCATGTCGGGGCCCCACCTTAGCAACTGTACGGTATATACTCTTTGGCGCAATCGCTCTCATTCTTTAAGTCCCCCTTGTTCACATCTGGCAGCTGTCAATTTGCCTCCAACACTTTTCCTTTCACTTATTCCCCCATTATGTAGATAGGGGCAAAACTGTTTGGTGAATTGGAATGCGCAGGGTTAAAATTTCACCTCACAACATAGCCTATGACGCTCTCGGGGGCCAGACGTGTGACTGTGCAAAATTTTGTGGCTGTAGCTGCGACGGTGCAGATGCCAATCCCGGACATATACACACACACACACACACTATGTGTAGACATTTATTATAGCTACTAGATGGTGGCAGTATAATCTAACATGGTTTTTTTTTTTATCTATCAGGATATATTGGGGGTTTATCTACAGCATTACAGAATGCTGTAGATAAGCCCCTGATGCCGGTAGCCACAGTTTATAGGCCATTTTTGGGGTGACAGATTCCCTTTAAGCTCTGCTCACTTCCATATCATGACAGGCCTCATGACTTCAGATCTATCTCATATGCGGCTCAGGCACACGAGCGGCAGGTATCGTTCATTGATCTCCGTTAAAATAGGCCAAGTGCACAATATCTGGCAAATATCTGTAGCTGTGATGTCATAAATCCTCCTCACCCCCCAATCTGGAAGCGAGTGGAGTGACATTACCTCTTTAAGAAGTGAGTGATCACTTGGTGCCACATATCTATCACGGTCACAGGGTAATGAATAGCATTCACCTCACAGGTCAGCAATTTCGTCAGGTGATAAATGTAGGGAGGGCGACGTTACTGTGCGTATAGAAAACACCATGTATACATTCTCTACTGTGGGCCCGCAGGGGCAATGCTGCATGGACACCTCCACAGTACAATAAAGTCCGCAGCTCAAACAAAATGCAACGTCTGATGATCCTGGACAACACAGCACGGTGCAAGATCTGCTCCAAACTTGTGGTGCCAGGACTCGCACATAGTGCAGACGCCCAATACCGAGGAGTCCTCCGACACCCAATACCGAGGGGTCCTCCGACACCCAATACCGAGGGGTCCTCCGACACCCAATACCAAGGGGTCCTCCGACACCCAATACCAAGGGGTCCTCCGACACCCAATACCAAGGGGTCCTCCTGCAGCGCCCCAGAGATCTGGTCGTTGCAGTATGACACTCTGCCACTAAGGAGTGATGGTACGTCTGATGGCACTGAAGGAGTTTTCCTGACCAGGTATTCCCAGAACACATTACACTTCACACTCCGGCCACTAGGGGGAGAAAAAGGCTTTATTTATTGGGCCACTCCTCACACTGGTAAAACTAGGGGTTGGGGAGGCAGTTAGTCAGAAGCTGACTGGGTTGGATTCAGGCAACATCCCGTGGCAGGGGGTGTTGCAGGGAGAAGACACAGGGGGGTCCCTATCAGGCGTGGGAACCTGGCGGGTACCTAGCGAACAGAACAGAACCGCGCCTGCACTACCTTGCGGCGGTATCTTAAGAAAGAGACACGAAGGGAAGGATATTGTGGAACAGTGTAAACGAGATCAAGCACAAAGGAGTACCAGTAGGAGTTGTGCCGTGAGACCGAGGCAACATCCTACTGAGGCGCGTAGCCGGAACACCGCGGGAGTAACTGACTCTAGGCCTTACTTCGAACTCCGCAGGACAGTTAATTATAGGTTGGCTGTCTACCTTAAATTTCCTAAGAAGACATAGGGGGCAACATTGGGAGAGGGGCGTCTCTAGGGTCCCGGAAGACCTCCAGGCCTTCCCGTCATATGGGTGCGTCCTAGCCATAACATATCTGGGGGACGAGAAACTAGCAACATCTGGAACTAAAGAGAGCTGTAGAGAACGACAAACGAGAACAGCAGTTGTGAGGACTATGCCGAATGCTCAGCAGGGTAGGACTACAACACACAGGTGCTAGTGGTAGGCAACAATTTCCATCTGTGAAGGAAACTCTGGAAGTGCCCATCGGACCAGCCTTTACGGAAGTCTTCAGTAAAGAGGTAAAAAGACTGCAACCTTGTGTCCTCGTTATTGACTGCACCTCACACCATCACCATCCACCTTACTGGGAAGCCCTGGGGACACACTTCACCTGTGGGAAGGTATACCATCCAGCTGCCATTCCATCACCCCAGTGAACCCCACAGCAGCGTCGGTCGCCCTGACCGAACACCACAGGTGGCGTCACGAACCCCTGACAGACTGCACCACCTTTATTGGACGCCCCTTAGCAGGGTCGCGGACCGGGTCTAGCCACCGTGACAGGCTCAGAACCGAACCAGAGAGGCCCGGTACCGAGAACTTGTGGCCCTGTGTCTGGGGGCGCTCCACTCCGACACCCAATACTGAGGGGTCCTCCGACGTGCACTAGACGCCCAATACCGAGGGTCCTCCGACACCCAATACTGAGGGGTCCTCCGACGTGCACTAGACGCCCAATACTGAAGGGTCCTCCGACGCCCAATACTGAGGGGTCCTCCGACGCCCAATACTGAGGGGTCCTCCGACGCCCAATACTGAGGGGTCCTCCGACGTGCACTAGACGCCCAATACTGAGGGGTCCTCCGACGCCCAATACTGAGGGGTCCTCCGACGCCCAATACTGAGGGGTCCTCCGACGCCCAATACTGAGGGGTCCTCCGACGCCCAATACTGAGGGGTCCTCCGACGCCCAATACTGAGGGGTCCTCCGACGCCCAATACTGAGGGGTCCTCCGACGCCCAATACTGAGGGGTCCTCCGACGCCCAATACTGAGGGGTCCTCCGACGCCCAATACTGAGGGGTCCTCCGACGCCCAATACTGAGGGGTCCTCCGACGCCCAATACTGAGGGGTCCTCCGACGCCCAATACTGAGGGGTCCTCCGACGCCCAATACTGAGGGGTCCTCCGACGCCCAATACTGAGGGGTCCTCCGACGCCCAATACTGAGGGGTCCTCCGACGCCCAATACTGAGGGGTCCTCCGACGCCCAATACTGAGGGGTCCTCCGACGCCCAATACTGAGGGGTCCAGAAACGTTGCAAAAAGATGGACGATTGGGACAAATATCAGTTGACACCAAGAGAAAAACTAAACTTTCCAAAAGTGATGAAGAACAGAAGTGCACATAATGTGATGCCCGCACACGCGCCCCCGGTGCCCAGCGCTGAGCAGTCACAGCCAGTGTGTGGGGCACAAGACGCCCGGCAGCCACGTCCCAGCATGAAGCCTCCTGTCAGCGCAGCCGGTACACAGCCATGTGCAGCTCCAGGAGTCATGACCCTGACACAGGCGGCAAGGGCAGCGCTGACTGAAGGAGACATGTGCAGCAGGCAGCACACATGGCCGGGCGTCATTGTGTGGGGCGGAGGAGCGTCCGCACTCACCTCCCAGCGGGGTCCCAGCAGCCCCGGGTGGCCGTGAGACCGGTGACAAGACCGCCGGCCGGGAAGGTGACAACTACACCCTCTAACAAGCCGGACAACTCCAATTCGAAATACGTCAACTTTAAGCCTCGCAACCCATTAAGTAGTAGGACATACTAACCTGCTGGATAAGCCCCGCCCATGAAGCATTGACATCTCGGATAGCCTATCAACTAGCAGTAATTTTAACCTGACAGCTATCGCACCCAATTGAATAAGTCACCGCCTCTTCCAGGTCTCCGCCTCAGCACCGCCTCAAAACAGAGCTCACACATGACCGACGTCCATTATAGCCAATCACAAGCAGATACGGTGTCAGTACTGCAAAGCGGATTGGTGGAAGCTCTGAAGGCATCAAGCAGAGGGGCGTGACCTGGAGGGAGAAAGAGGCGGGGATAGCGGTGGGCGCGTCTCCCGCGGCAAGTTGGGCTGCATCGCAGCGCATACACTACAATGGCTGCTGGAGAGAGGGGAAAGCAAACAATTTCCAGGCCCGCAGCGTCCAGGCAAAAATATGGGAAAAAAATTATTAAAAAATCGGAAAGGCACCTAAACCCCGGAAATCGACCGCAGGAAGGATGTTAAGGCTCCCGCGGTGAGTTTGCGGGGGGTTTGGGCTGACGCCGCCGCCTCTGAAGCCGAGAAATCAGGGTTATTTAAATTATGGGAAAGGGGGGACGAGAAGGGGGGGAGGAGGGGGGGAAGAGAGAGGAGGAAAAAAGTTCCCGCAGCCCCCTCCTCTGCCCGGGTGCACGGGGGGCAGAGTCCCGGGGAGACGGAGCCCAGGGAAAGCCCGATCGGGGGCAGCGCTGCAGAAGGGGCTCATTTGTTATGACTTCTGCTGGTTCCGGGGCTCCCGGCACTTATGGAGTTAATTGCGAGGAGTTCTGAAAACTTTGACACAAAAAACAACAAAAGTTTTGCTGAAAGTTTTTAGTTTTTTTTTTTCTTTTCACTTAATATTGTGACAGGAGCGGGGGGAGGAGGGGACGGGGAGAGCGGGCAACAATCCGGCCGGAATTCCGCAAAAATCCCCCGGGCACCCCCGAGCCCCCAAACCTCCAACGGAGACCCCCGGGGGGCTTCACCTTCACCCGGCGCCGTGCACAGCCGCGTCCCCGGGGGTCTCCTCCCGGGAGGGGGTGCAGGGGGCTCAGGAAAGCGGTCTGCCCCCCTCCTCCTTATTAGGGGGGGCGCTGATGTCTCCGGATACCCCCAAAACCCTGAGAAAGTGGATGTGAGCCTGGATCCTGGCGGGGAGAGGGGGCTGGAGGACGGGTCACTGGGACAGCTTGTTGTCAGGATCATAAACAACCAAAATGGAGGGAGAATACGGCAGAAACCGAATGAAAATCCTAAAAAATAGTCACAACGTCCAGTTGGTTCCTGCAGGGTCTTTCTGTGAATGGATCGTGCTCCCGAGTGACCCCCTGCAGGTGACCAGTCACTGGAGGCTGCTGGGGTTTTTATAAAAATACTTTTGCCTCCCCCCCCCCCCCCCCCCAGCCTTGTGCAGAGAGAATCAGACCTCAGAGCAGAGTTTCTGTTTCGGCTTTTCCTGGTGATTTGGGCTTCATTCTGAGGATCTCTGTTGGCTTTTAATTTTTTATTATTATTATTTTTTTTTTTTAATACTCCGGACTTCTCTGATTGGGCAAGGTCCAGGCATAAGGGCAGTAATTAATGAATGTGTTTTTAAGCATTTTTTTTTTTTGGGAGGTGATGTAAGTTATCTCCCTTGTCACTTTTCTACAGGCTAAAAAAAAAAACAACTTATCTTTGCCCAGCAAGCTCTGTCCTCCCCCCACCCCTGCTGCTGCTGCTCCTGCTGCTGGGTACACTCAGCCATTGCTGGGCTCATGAGTGGAGCTGGGGAGAGTGGCATCTTCAGGTGTCTCTGCTGCTGGGTACACTCAGCCATTGCTGGGCTCATGAGTGGAGCTGGGGAGAGTGGCATCTTCAGGTGTCTCTGCTGCTGGGTACACTCAGCCATTGCTGGGCTCATGAGTGTGGAGCTGGGGAGAGTGGCATCTTCAGGTGTCTCTGCTGCTGGGTACACTCAGCCATTGCTGGGCTCATGAGTGTGGAGCTGGGGAGAGTGGCATCTTCAGGTGTCTCTGCTGCTGGGTACACTCAGCCATTGCTGGGCTCATGAGTGGAGCTGGGGAGAGTGGCATCTTCAGGTGTCTCTGCTGCTGGGTACACTCAGCCATTGCTGGGCTCATGAGTGGAGCTGGGGAGAGTGGCATCTTCAGGTGTCTCTGCTGCTGGGTACACTCAGCCATTGCTGGGCTCATGAGTGTGGAGCTGGGGAGAGTGGCATCTTCAGGTGTCTCTGCTGCTGGGTACACTCAGCCATTGCTGGGCTCATGAGTGTGGAGCTGGGGAGAGTGGCATCTTCAGGTGTCTCTGCTGCTGGGTACACTCAGCCATTGCTGGGCTCATGAGTGGAGCTGGGGAGAGTGGCATCTTCAGGTGTCTCTGCTGCTGGATACACTCAGCCATTGCTGGGCTCATGAGAGTGGAGCTGGGGAGAGTGGCATCTTCAGGTGTCTCTGCTGCTGGGTACACTCAGCCATTGCTGGGCTCATGAGTGTGGAGCTGGGGAGAGTGGCATCTTCAGGTGTCTCTGCTGCTGGGTACACTCAGCCATTGCTGGGCTCATGAGTGTGGAGCTGGGGAGAGTGGCATCTTCAGGTGTCTCTGCTGCTGGGTACACTCAGCCATTGCTGGGCTCATGAGTGGAGCTGGGGAGAGTGGCATCTTCAGGTGTCTCTGCTGCTGGGTACACTCAGCCATTGCTGGGCTCATGAGTGGAGCTGGGGAGAGTGGCATCTTGAGGTGTCTCTGCTGCTGGGTACACTCAGCCATTGCTGGGCTCATGAGTGGAGCTGGGGAGAGTGGCATCTTGAGGTGTCTCTGCTGCTGGGTACACTCAGCCATTGCTGGGCTCATGAGAGTGGAGCTGGGGAGAGTGGCATCTTGAGGTGTCTCTGCTGCTGGGTACACTCAGCCATTGCTGGGCTCATGAGAGTGGAGCTGGGGAGAGTGGCATCTTGAGGTGTCTCTGCTGCTGGATACACTCAGCCATTGCTGGGCTCATGAGTGGGGGTCTGAGCTGGGGAAGGTGGCATCTTCAGGTGTCTCTGCCCCTGCTCTCCACCTGCTGCTTGTTCAGTGTCTGCAGATAGAGCTGTATGACTGGGGATCTCTCCCACATTATAGACCTGTGTGATCCCAGGCATCCAGTATACAGTGTTATGCCCTATTAACCAGCGATGCTTTGGAAACTGTTTTGGGTTCATTTACTGGTGCGATGCTCAGTTCTTCATGACCAATTTCCGTGTAGCGCTTAAGAGCCATGTCATTGTGTAGCAATACTCCCCTGGTGACCTTCATCACGAATGCGTTGTACTGTCTCTTTAAATGGCTCCTAAAATGACACTTGGTGAAATGTGTATTATGGGTTCTGACATTTAATTAGAAATATAATATTTCAGTGGACGTTCTAGAAAGGTTTCCTGAATGTATTGTTTGTTTACAACATTCTTCATGTTTGATACCTAAGGGTCTTATTAATGTGTTCAATATCTAGTGAACGTTGCCAATTCCATTCATTAAAGTATATAACCTGCATCCCAGTCTGCTGAATCCCGGCCACCTATATGGGGAGGAACCTGTCCGCTATGTTCCTCGGTGATGTAACAATGTTGCAGTTCTTTTTCAGCCTTTGTGTGTTGTAATGTGGACACATTTCTGTCTGAGCGACATGTTAAATCACCATGTGAAGTTGGGCCTGTTCCAATCCCTTTAATTGCAGCCATGTATAGGGGACCTGCATTACGGGCACCGTGACTAAATGGCGATCATATGTATAGGCGGGAATCATTGTATTGTTTTGGGAAATTGATTAAAGCAAAAAAAATATATATATATATATATTTTTTTAAAGAATATTGTTGCCATATCTTTGATCAATAAAATGATTGTTTTATTGTAATTACCTTATGTTTATTATACTGTCTTTTTAGATGTTTATCCACCAATCCTAAATCCAGTTGTTTTAAATAGTAAAATTCTAATAGACCCGTAGAAAACGACCAGTCTATTACAATACAAACCCCATTGAGCGCTGCCCTGTAGATTTGGATAAAACACTCGATTTAGCCTGATATAATTTGCTTTATTATAGTCCAGGTTTATGCCGATTTCAAGATATTTTGTGATGACATTTTTACCATTTGTCCGCGGTTTAAATCAATATTGTCAGTGTCCTGCATCAGAGCTCTCGTTACATATTCTACAAATAATTTAATAAACTATATTAACCTTAGCTTTGTAATCTTTATTCTAATTGAAAGGAGAGAAATGTTGAATTTTAATCTTTTAATACCAAATTTACCTTTTATAAGGTCCCATTAATGCATTACATTTACCTGCTGGAACTATCGGAGGGTGATGAATTGTCGCATTTCCAGTATGAAATGGAGACTAGAGAATACAGGAATGTTTACTGATATTTCTGTTTTCTTTATTATTGGAGCAAATGAATATTTAATATCAAAACAATGTAAACTTGTTGAATAAACGAAGACATTGTATTTTCTAGAAAGAATAGACGTGGGATCTATGGTGTAACTAAGCGATAGTGTTTGCCTTCCACTCTTGGGTATTGCTCAGGATATGAGGAACCTGTTTTTAGATCTGAGCTCTGACCTGATTGGCGGCGGTTTGTGGACTTGAGATGAGAATTAGCAGCTTTCCTTTACCAATCAGATAGTGGTGTGAGTTTGGTAATGTGACACTGCTGCAACTCGGTAGAACAAGGGGAGTTCATGGCAGAGCCATTCAGCATCATTGCATTCATGGAAAGTTGCCTTTCAGTCCTGCAGCAGGGACTGGAAACCAGATCTGTGCAGCATGTGACGCCTGTAACTGTCCCTTATTGTCCTTTGCGTTACATGTTTTAATTTGGTAATTTTTTTTTTTAATTTTTCTGCCAGTAAACGTAGCCGTCTCCTTCTATACGTTATCATTATTCTGTGGTAAGGCAGCAATCATCTCATTATTGAGGCATATAATATAGTCTTGTAATGGAGACCAGTTGATCATTTTATTGCCCTGTAAAATCGCTCCGTGGCTCGTGCACCATTGATCGTTCATTATGACGTCCTATATATTTCATGTCTATTTATCTGTAGTCCTGTTTATTTAAAAATCTGAAATCTAATGTAAAAATCATATTTATACTTTATAAAATAAATGACGTAGATAAAACCTTTTTTAAAAAACTCTGCTTCCTTTATCTGGATATTTATAATCTTTACTTTCCCTACATTTTAATTAGATTTACATAATCTTTTTCTTAATATGTTGCACCAGCGTTTACTGCAAGTTGTTCTTTTTGTTTTTGTTTGTTTTTTTTGTTTGTTTTTTTTCCCTCTGCATCACTAGTTGTAGTGATCATGATTGTATCCTGTACTATTTTAAGTTATTGCAGGTGGAAGTGATAAGATAAAAACCTAAAGTCCAAGTATGGCTCTGGTCTCTAGACAAGACACAACCGAGCCTTCATTAACAGACTTGTAAATATTTACAGTTGTATTGAACCTTTTTTTATAAGGAAAACTTGTTTCCCCTCCTAAAGTTAAAGGGTTTTATAGCATTCCAGTGCACTGGATGGGAGGGCTGATACAGTGCACATATTAAGTATTCCCCAGACAGGGAAAACAAACACAATGTGGAGCCTTTTAAAGCTTATAAAGGTGTAGCAGACGATGTGTCTATGTGCAATGCTGAAAATGATTTCCTCTGGCAGAAACAAGCCTCTTCACTATAATTTAGGTCTAAAAATACAATATATGCAAGTGAAAAAGTCTGTTCAGAAACATATTAAAGAATAGAAGTTTATCCGGGGGCGGCTTCTTTATTGATGACGTTTTCTATCAAATCATTTGGGATTTATGGCGTTTTTATCAAACCTTTTTACAATGGACGCTTAGATCTCGAAAGAGAACATAGTAAAGGAAGTGGTTTCACATAAGGGTCCTGAAAGTTTTCATATGGTGCCCATAATATTCCTTTATAACGTATATGCCTCTGTAGTGGTAACTCAGTGTTGAGAAATGGTTGCGCTCTAAATCCACAAAGTGCAGAATTTCTCTAGTTCTATAAGAAGCTTAGAACAGTGCATGATTCTGCTCATATAGAAGTACATTTTTATTCACAAAGTAAGGCAAAAAGTGAATTTGTTGAGCAGTGAGTTGTAACAAATGTGACAATTCAGTAGTTAACACTTTAATATGATTTTATTTCTATTGAAAAGTATATAACTAAAACTTCCCAACTTTCATATATGTTCATAAACTGGAACTGATGTAGTATAGTATCTAAAAAAAAAAACTCTGGAGATTTTAGTGGTTATCAGCCTATGAATCACTGACTCGAATAATAAGAAATGTATCAATGAAGTGCTTGAATGATTAGCAAATGGATGAAGATTAACGATAGTATAAATGCATTGGCGAGACAGTGTGAATAATTGTCTAGAGTCGCACCAAATTGTAGTCTATAGAGAAGGGTCACATCGCTTTTTGCTTTTATTTAAAACACTTTGTTGTATTTTTTTTCTTCTTATTACAGCCTTTTTTAATACCTTTTTTTTAAAGAATTTTTGCATACGCTACTTATAGTCACCCCATGAAAAATGCTTGTCCTACGAAAATACAGTTTTAGACACTTTCTGCAATTTATATATGTCTTACAAGGAGGTCTACTCTATTCTTTGTTTTCTCTCCTGTGTTGCAGAAGATCCAGACATTGATTTACTATTGAGAGGTGGTTAAGGGTGCAATAGTTATACAATTAGGAACCTCTATGGGGACAAAGCTAATTCAACAGATGCTATTTCAATGAGGTTTGATTTATAATATCTGTTTATTTTCTCAACTACGACCCTGTTAGAAATATTTTCATATCTAAGGGATACATGATGTTTCCTTCTTATAAAATTACAATTTGCACTAGTATCTTTCTACCTGCACTTCTGTACTGCTGCACGGCAATGAGGGCTGTAATTTTCTGCAATTTACCTATAAACTTTACTGAAAGTAAATGAAAGTCTATGAAAAACATTTATTGCTCAGGACACTTGTCAGGATGGGCTCATCATTTAGTGACTCTTTAGTTAGTCTTTTGTTTTGTGTGTTTTTTTTTTTTTTATTAGGGCCAAGGGAGGTTTTACTGATTTGTTAAGTATCCATTGATTTCTGTACTGCTCTTCAGGTTTAGGAAGCAAGATTTGAGACATTAACAGATAACAAAATTTGCTGTTGAGACTGAATATTGTCCGTACAGAATTTGGTTATGAAAGTATAAGGTTATATTTTGATTCAGGAATTAAGCGTTTGGAGTTTTATAGTAACATTCTTTTGCAATCCTTTACTGTTTTGTGACAATTTTACAAGTGTATAAGCATAAGACTAAGGAGCTGTTGAAATTTCAAAGTATTAAAACATTAGTATTAGCAATAGGACATCTATATTTTTGCATAGCAAATAAGCAAGCATATGAAACAATTTGAATAACCTGCAGATAATCCGTATTCTTCTTCATGGCTGCAATTACTATATTACGGAATTGCAGCTCTTGCTATAAGTAGTCATGTCCGTCAGAGGGAAACCCATGCAATGCTCTAAGTAAATGCTGATCGGACAGGTTTCTTATGGTTCTGTAAAACGGTTTCCTCGTGTATAATCCAAGTTATTTTAGAAGTTAAAATTTTGCCTTATTTAGAAAGTTAACATCCTGAACATATACTATATATATGTATATATGTATGTATGTATACACACACATATATATATATATATATATATATATATATATATATATATATATATATATATATATACACACACACACACACATTTTAATCAATTTTTTATCAATGAATATTAGATTCCTAACATCCTTTCTCTCCCTACTCTACAATCTGTTTAGAGCAGGACTAAATAAATACAGCATCATGAAGCCAATATTCTTAGAAAATAGTTCATGTCTATTCAGTAGCCAATCAGTTCGATTGATATAGAATTTGCGCCTAACTTTCAGGAGTTTGCTGAAACTGATGAATCCTAACAATTTAAGCATTTGCTGTGTATGGATTGCCTAAAAGCCACTGCCATTTTGCCCATTGCAGAACATTGCATCAGCCGGAGAAGGCTCACTTGACCTCAAGTGTGGCAGGATAGGCTTCACCCATGATGCAATGCAGTTCTCACTTCATATGAAAGAGTCCCTCCAACTGGTTGTCCCATCAAAGCCTGTATAAAAACAGAAGCAGGGAATGCAGCTGACAATTGGTAGTTAATCTGGATAGTGAGAAGATGACAAAAGAAAGCCATAAAACATTAAATTGTACAAATGGTGTGTTCGATAGCAGAATAGTGAAGATTAGTGTGTGAGGAACAGGCTGTTGATTACCACCAGGTATTTCCACATATCCATATATTATGAGGTTAATATTATAAGGCTGTGTTTGTGTTAAAGAGCTTGAAAGTGGTTACATAAAGTCCTAGTAGACCTCAGTGTTACTGTCTTTTTGGGGCAGTCGAAGGCTTGGAAGTATTTACTATATGTCATGTCATGAAATGTAATTTTTGGTAAAAAATTTGGCAATACTGGCGAATTTGCATTTGAGGATTCACTCATCTCTACTATTAAGCTTTAATTGTTTGGTTGTATTTCTTTTATGCTCTTTTGCCTGCACTGACAAATTCTTAGAGTTGGTCCTAAAGTTTGTAGTATTTTGTCAACCTCTTGTTTAGGACATAAAATATGCTAGGATCTAAACTTTTTAGGCTCAGAAACAAGGGCTCTTGGCTGTCTTTTGACTTTTTAATATTTTGAACCACTTCTTTTCAGTTGACTTAAGGCAAAGCAGATAACAAACACAATGTAGGATACATATTCAATGGAGAAAGAGTGTTAAACATTATAACAATTGAGTCATTTCTGCCCTCACAGTAACTGACCTTCATACTGTCACTCTACTACCTGATAAAATAGTACAATGCTCTAAAATATATCTGCTGGTAATAGAAGTCGGTTAATTTGTTCTCTGTTGGGAACTCAACTGTTTAGTTGATATTGTGTTGTCTTTCTACAAAGATGCCATGTGCCACCCAAAACAGATCACGTTTGGGTTATCGCCCAATTTTTCCTAGATGACCTAGAAACTTGCATTATTTTGGAATGTGAAGGCTCACTAAGACTTTTCGCTGTAGTTTTTAGAAGGTAATGATTCTTAATTCT
Organism: Ranitomeya imitator; assembly: GCF_032444005.1. Lineage (NCBI taxonomy): Eukaryota > Metazoa > Chordata > Amphibia > Anura > Dendrobatidae > Ranitomeya > Ranitomeya imitator. The sequence continues at coordinate 433,306,393 of NC_091287.1, read as the reverse complement.
GGTAAACTATTCAGTAATCTGATCAATCAGAGTTAAAGATGGCGGCTAGGAACACAGGTTGTGAGGACTGTGAACAAGAATTTCTGCGGTAACACAGGTTTAATATGTTCAGTTCTAGATCAGCAGTCCAGATATCTGGTTAGCGTCCAGTTCTAGGTAGACGTCTGTGAGATGCTAAAGCTTTATCTGACGGTGTAAAACATTCGAAATTGCATTGTCAGATGCTGACTAGAGATGATCATACAATGGCATGTAAAAGTTTGGGCACCACTGCTCAAAATTAGTTATATTTTCATCTTTTACATTTTAAAAATTACAATAAGGAAAAATGAGCTGCTGCAAAAGTTTGGTCACCCGGCATGGTTAGTACCTATCCCAAAGGTTTGAACTGGGATATAAACTGGTGTGCATGCAGTGTGTAAGCAGACGTTCACACTGGCCACTGAACAGGAAAAAAAAGGACAAAGCTAATAATTGAATACCCTGCAGTAAATAATAGATAGCATAGTGCATGAAAATAATATAGGGTACTTGATTAATATGTTTTTTTATTTAAAAAAAATGCGAAAGCCATCACTTCACAGTGATCCTAATTGGGACAGTCCTACCTCTAATATTAAAAACCTTACCGTTTGTGAAGTCACATGCATGTGGATAAGGGCTGAGAAGGACTGGGCCCAACTAGTGGACACACAACCATGGGAGACCACATCAATAATGCCCAGCTCAAAGAAAAGGCAGGCCACACCTTTATATGCACATGGTGCAAACAAATTGAAAAAAAAAAAAAATGAACTGGGATATAAACTGGTGTGCATGCAGCGTGTACCTAGTTGCACCCCCTTTTGAAAATATTACAGCTTGTAAACACTTTTTATAGCCAGCCAAGTGTCTTTACATTTTTGTTTAAGGGATTTTCATCCATTCTTCCTTGGAAAGTTATTCCAGTTCTGTGATATTCCTGGGTCATCTTGCTTGCGCTGCTATTTTGAGGTCTAGCCACAGATTTTCAATGATTTTCAGATCATGGGACTTTGAGGCCCATTGCAAAACCTTCAGCTTGACCCTTTTGAGGTAGTCTATTGTAGATTTTGACTTGTCTAGGTTCATTATCCATTTGGAGAAGCCATCCTCTTTTGAACTTCAGCTTTTTTACAGATGGTGTTATGTTTGCATCAAGAATTAGTTGACATTTAATTGAATGCATTCTTCCTTCTATCTGTTCAATATTCCTATTACCATTGACTGCAACACAACTCCAAAGCAAAATTGATCCACCCCCCATGCTTAATGGTTGGCGAGATGTTCTTTTCCTGAAATTGTGTGCCCTATTTTCACAACACAAACCTTTTTTTTTTTTTTTTTTTTTTATTGTGGTCAAAGATTTCTATTATAGCCTCCATTGGTCCACAGGACTGGTTTCCAAAATACGTCAGGCTTGTTTAGATGTTCTTTTGCATACCTCTGACGCTGAATTTTATGGTGAGGACCAGGAGCGGTTTTCTTCTGATGACTTCCATTAAGGCCATATTTGTGCAGGTGTCTCTGAGCAGTAGAACAATGCACCACAACTCTATAGAGTTTGCTAAATCTTTCTGAAGGTCTTTTGCAGTGAAGCAGGGTTTGTGATGTGCTTCTCTAGCAATCCTACGAGCAGCTCTTGCTGAAATTTTGCTTGGTCTAGAAGACGTTATCTTGACCTTCACTGTTCCTGTTAACTGCCATTTCTTATTTACATTTCAAAATGAGGAAAGGGCAGCTTGAAAACACTTTGCTATCTTCTTATAGCCCTCTCTTGCTTTGTAGATCTCCACCATTTTCAGAGTGCTAGGCAGCTGTTTAGAAGAACCCATGGTGGCTGTTTTTTGGCACAAGTTTAGAGGAGGCTGGATTTTTCTAAAGCTGGGAAATTTGCATCACCTGGCCTTTCCCAACGGTGGTTGTGAACTGTCTAATTAAGGTCTGAAACATTGGTCAAAGTTATCTGAGCACACAAATCTCCAAGGGTGCCCAAACTCTTGCGTCTGTCCATTTTACCTTTTTGTAATTTTTAAAATAAAAAAGATGACCTTTATAGCTTTGCGCCTAAAATACAAAGGAAATGTGGCATCTTTAACTTTAGGCCTTTTAGAGATCATTTCATCTTCAACTTGCTTAACTGTTCACAATGACAGTAATCTTGACCAAGGGTGTCCTAACTTTTTCATGCCACTGGATATTAGAAAATATTAGTGTTTGCTATTTAATACACTTATTGAAATTAGAATGCATTTACGCATAATTATCTTTGTTATGCCTCATTTCGCTTCTAATTCAATTTGATTAATTGTACAAAAATGCTCATCAGTTTTAGATGAAAGAAACAATTATTTTTGAAATGTGTTTATAAACTATTTTAGCATAAATAAAGCTTCAGTGGTGATTAAAGAAGATAAAATAATTGAAATTGGGCAAAATTAAAAATCCCCTTTCACTAGCAAGTTTTACATTTAGGCTAGATCTCCTTTTAATCTTGTTGATCTGGATGCTAATTTGAATAAAGGTATAATTATTCATAAGTGTTTTCTAGCTTTTCTATACAGTGGTTATTCTACTTGTGCATTAAGTCTTCCCACTTTTATAGTATGCCGTCTAAAAAACGTGATTATATGATTGTTCATCAGCACCCCACCTGTTTAAAAGTGGCAGCGGAGGTATCTGGCGGCTTCTCACCCTTCCTCTTCCATGAAGGTTAATATCCTCGTTTTGCTGAACGTGTTAATGGAGTGAGAGGTGATTTGAGTAAGGGAATTTCTAGCCAAAAAAACTTATGTCTGGCAATTACTTCTAATGTATATGTTTTACTTAAGTGTTAAAATATGTCAATTACAAATTATAATGCTATAAAAATAAAAATTGTTACATATATCCAGGCTCATGGACATAGAATTCTTGGGTTAAGCTGTGGTTTACTTGTGGCTTTTTTGCGTTACTTATCACACAGTTTGAGATCACCATCTACAGCAGATTAGGATAGAGGGGATTATTAATTTTTCGTTATAGTAGTTCATTTATCTAACTTCAGTTTCAAGGGAATCTGTCATCAGAAAATGTTTTATTGTTTAAAACAAATTTTTGTGTTAAGTTTTTTTTAACTCAAATTTGGCAGTGTTGTGTGTTTTTTGTTTTCTCTTCTCATATCCCATCTTAAAAAAAAAAAAGTAACCATTTTGCAACGTTCACACTATCTATTGGGGCTTTTTTACACGAACTTGCTGTTCCTTTAGGAAATCTACATGTATATTAGGAGCAATGAAAATACATTGGCCATTCTTTTTTGTATTGAATAATCTAATGAGCATTTGTAAAGGTTATTGTGAAGAGAGGGGAAGGAGGTGAGCTGTGACATAGCTCAGGATGCACCAAACACAATAGTTTATCAGCTGTATATAGAGGTTTTACAAGTCATTGTATTCCTGCCTCTTCTGATAAGGAAACTGCTGTAATCTTCTTGAAAGGACAAGAAGTGCAAGTTTAAAATATTTATATATACAGTTGTGTAAAAGTGTTTGTCCCCTCCCTGATTTCTTAATCTCTTGCATGTTTGTCACACTTTAATGTTTAAGATCATCAAATATATTTAAATATTAGACAAAGATAAAACAAGCAAGCACAAAATACAGTTTTTAAATTTAAGGTCCTTATTATTAACCCCTTCATGACCCAGCCTATTTTGACCTTAAAGACCTGGCCGTTTTTTGCAATTCTGACCAGTGTCCCTTTATGAGGTAATAACTCAGGAACGCTTCAACGAATCCTAGCGGTTCTGAGATTGTTTTTTCGTGACATATTGGGTTTCATGTTAGTGGTAAATTTAGGTCGATAATTTTTGCATTTATTTGTGAAAAAAATGGAAATTTGGCTAAAATTTTGAAAATTTTGCAATTTTCAAATTTTGAATTTTTATTCTGTTAAACGAGAGTTATGAGACACAAAATAGTTAATAAAGTAACATTTCCCACATGTCTACTTTACATCAGCACAATTTTGGAACCAAAATTCTTTTTTGCTAGGAAGTTATAAGGGTTAAAACTTGACCAGCGATTTCTCATTTTTACAGCAAAATTTACAAAACCATTTTTTTTTAGGGACCACCTCACATTTGAAGTCAGTTTGAGGGGTCTATGTGGCTAAAATACCCAAAAGTGACACCATTCTAAAAACTGCACCCCTCAAGGTACACAAAACCACATTCAAGAAGTTTATTAACCCTTCAGGTGCTTCACAGCAGCAGAAGCAACATGGAAGGAAAAAATGAACATTTAACTTTTTAGTCACAAAAATGATGTTTTAGCAACAATTTTTTATTTTCCCAAGGGTAAAAAGAGAAACTGGACACCAAAAGTTATTGTACAATTTGTCCTGAGTACACCGATACCCCATATGTGGGGGGGAACCACTGTTTGGGCGCACGACAGGGCTCAGAAGGGAAGGAGCGCCATTTGACTTTTTCAATGAAAAATTGGCTCCAATCTTTAGCGGACACCATGTCGCGTTTGGAGAGCCCCTGTGTGCCTAAACATTGGAGCTCCCCCACAAGTGACCTCATTTTGGAAACTAGACCCCCCAAGGAGCTTATCTAGATGCATAGTGAGCACGTTGAACCCCCAGGTGCTTCACAAATTGATCTGTAAAAATGAAAAAGTACTTTTTTTTCACAAAAAATTTATTTTAGCCTCAATTTTTTCATTTTCACATCGGTAACAGGATAAAATGTATCCTAAAATGTGTTGGACAATTTCTCCTGAGTACATCGATTCCTCATATGTGGTCAGAAACCACTGTTTGTGCACACGGCAGGGCTCGGAAGGGAAGGAGCGCCATTTGACTTTTTGAATGAAAAATTAGCTCCAATCATTAGCGGACACCATGTCGCGTTTGGAGAGCCCCTGTGTGCCTAAACATTGGAGCTTCCCCACATGTGACCCCATTTTGGAAACTAGACCTCTCAAGGAACTAATCTAGATGTGTGGTGACCACTTTAAACCCTCAAGTGCTTCACAGAAGTTTATAACGCAGAGCCGTGAAAATAAAAAATCATTTTTCTTTCCTCAAAAATTATTTTTTACCCCACAATTTTTTATTTTTACAAGAGTAACAGGAGAAATTGGACATGAAAAGTTGTTGTCCAGTTTGTCCTGAGTACGCTGATACCCCATATGTTGGGGGGAACCACTGTTTGGGCACACATCGGGGCTCTGAAGAGAAGTAGTGACTTTTGAAATGCAGACTTTGATGGAATGGTCTGCGGTTGTCACGTTGCGTTTGCAGAGCCCCTGATGTGCCTAAACAGTAGAAACCCCCCACAAGTGACCCCTCTTTGGAAACTAGACCCCCAAAGGAACTTATCTAGATATGTGGTGAGCACTTTGAACCCCCCAAGTGCTTAACGGACGTTTACAACGCAGAGATGTGAAAATAAAAAATCATGTTTCTTTTCTCAAAAATGATGTTTTAGCAAGCAATTTTTTTATTTTCACAAGGGTAACAGGAGAAATTGGACCCCAATAGTTGTTGCTGAGTTTGTCCTGAGTACACTGATACCCAATATGTGTGGGTAAACCACTGTTTGGGCACACGTTGGGGCTCGGAAGGGAAGTAGTGACTTTTGAAATGCAGACTTTGATGGAATGGTCTGCGGGCGTCACGTTGCGTTTGCAGAGCCCCTGATGTGCCTAAACAGTAGAAACCCCCTACAAGTGACCCCATTTTGGAAACTAGACCCCCCAAGGAACTTATCTAGATATGTTTTGAGCACTTTGAACCCCCAAGTGCTTCACAGAAGTTTACAACGCAGAGCCGTGAAAATAAAAAAATCATGTTTCTTTCCTCAAAAATTACGTTTTAGCAAGCAATTTTTTAATTGCCCAGTTTGTCCTGAGTATGCTGTTACCCCATATGTGGGGGTAAACTACTGTTTGGGCGCACGTCGGGGCTCGGAAGGGAGGGAGCACCATTTGACTTTTTGAATGCAAGATTGACTGGAATCAATGGTGGCGCCATGTTGCATTTGGAGACCCCTGATGTGCCGTAACAGTGGAAACCCCTCAATTCTAACTCCAACACTAACCCCAACACACCCCTAACCCTACTCCCAACTGTAGCCATAACCCTAATCACAACCCTAACCCCAACACACCCCTAACCCTAATCCCAACCCTAATCCTAACCCTAATCCCAACCCTAACCCCAACACACCCCTAACCATAACCCTAACCACAGCTTAATCTTAACCCTATTTCCAACCCTAGCCCTAATTCCAACCCTAAGGCTGTGCCCACGTTGCGGATTCGTGTGAGATTTTTCCGCACCATTTTTGAAAAATCCGCAGGTAAAAGACACTGCATGTTACCTGCGGATTTACCGCGGATTTCCAGTGGTTTTTTTTTGTGTGCGGATTTCGCCTGTGGATTCTTATTGAGGAACAGGTGTAAAACGCTGCGGAATCCTCACAAAGAACTGACATGCTGCGGAAAATACAACACAGCGTTTCCGCGCGGTATTTTCCGCACCATGGGCACAGCGGATTTGGTTTTCCATAGGTTTACATGGTACTGTAAACCTGATGGAAAACTGCTACGAATCCACAGCGGCCAATCCGCTGCAGATCCGCAGCCAAATCTGCTGCAGATCCGCAGCCAAATCCGCACCGTGTGCACAAAGCCTAATTCTAACCCTAGCCCTAGTTCTAACCCTAATTCTAGCCGTAACCCAAACCCTAACCCTAAGGCCAGGTTCACATTGCGCTACCAGCAGCCCGTTCAGCAAATAGGCTAAAGGGCTGCTGCTAGCGCAAGTGCCGACGTTTGCATCACGCTAGCGCAGATAGAGCATCTGCTAGCTCTATCTGCGCTAGCAGTGACGGACCCGGAAAAACGCTGCAGCCCGCGTCTCCGGGTCCGTCACTCAATGTGGGCGTGCGCTAGTGATGCATCCGACATTGCTGTCAATGGCGGCCGTAACGGACTACATTACACCGCGTTTATGCCGTGGTGTAACGTAGTCCGTCTAATGGACTGCTTAGAAGCAGTGTGAACTAACCCTAATCCTATAGTGGGGCAAAGGAAAAAAAAATTCTTTATTTTATTTTTGTCCCTACCTATGGGGGTGATAAAGGGAGGGTTTATTATTTTTTTTTATTTTGAACGCTGTGATAGGTTCTATCACAGCGATCAAAATGTACTTGTAACAAGACTGCCGGCCGACAGATTCCTCGGGCGCACTGCGCATGCGCCTGCCATTTTCCAAGATGGCGGCGCCCATGCAGCAGCCGGATGAACACCGAGAGGGACACGGGAGGTCGGTAAGTATGATGGGGGGGGATCAGACAGCGGGGGGGGGCGGACAGGAGGACGGAGGGGAGCGGAGGACCGGAAATGACAGGACAGAGGAAGGAGGGAAGCAGATCGGTGGCGGTGAGGGGGTCAGATCACGATCTCCAGCCATGGCTGATGCTATTGCAGCATCGGCCATGGCTGGATTGTAATATTTCACCAATTTTCATTGGTGAAATATTACTATCGCTCTGATTGAAAGTGAAAGTGAAACGTCACTTTCAAGAGCCAATCGGAGCGATCGTAGCCACGGGGGGGGGGTGAAGCCACCCCCCCCTGGGCTAAAGTACAACTCCCCCTGTCCCTGCAGGCCGGGTGAAATTACAGTTAACCCTTTCACCCGGCCTGCAGGAGCCCAATCTGGCCATGACGCATATGCTGCGTCACAGGTCGGATTGGCACAGGTTTTCATGATGCATACGGTGCGTCAAAGGTCGGGAAGGGGTTAAGGGATAAAGAAATCCAAACCTACAGGGCCCCTTTGTGAAAAAGCGTTTGCCCCCTAAACCTAATACTGGTTGGGTGATCCTAAGCAACTACAACTACAATGAAGCGTTTGCGATAACTGGCAATACGTCTTTAACAAAACTCTGAAGGAAGTTTGGCCCACTCATCTTTGCATAACTGTTATAATTCAGCCCCATTGGAGGGTTTCCGAGCATGAACTAACTTTTGAAGGTCATGCCACAGCATCTCAATCGGATTAAGGTCAGGAGTTTGACTAGGCCACTCTAAAGTCTTAAGTTTGTTTTGCTTTTTAAGCCATTCAGAGGTGGACTTGCCGATGTGTTTTGGATCATTGTCCTGCTGCATAACCCATGTATGCTTCAGCTTGAGGTCACAAACAGCCAGACCTTGTCCTTCAGGATTTTTGGTAGCCAGCAGAATTCATGGTTCCATTTACCACAGCAAGTTTTCCAGGTCCTGAAGCAGCAAAGCAGCCCCAGACCATCACACTACCACCACCATATTTTACTGTTGGTATGATGCTCCTTTTCTGAAATGCTGTGTTACTTCTATGCCATACCAGATGTAATGGAACATTTATTTTCCAAAAAGTTCAAGTTCTGTCTCGTCAGTCCACAGAGTATTCTCCAAAAAGTCTTGGGGATCATCAAGATGTTTTCTGGCAAAACTGAGACAAGCCTTTGTGTTTTTTTTGTTTTTTTTTGCTCAGCAGTGGTTTTCATCATGTAACTCTTCCATGCAGGCCATTTTGTCGAGTCTCTTAACTGAGGCTTGCAGTTCTTTGGATGTTGTGGGGTCGTTTGTAACCTCTTGAATGAGTTGTCGCTACGCTCTTTGGGTAATTTTGGTTGGCTGGCCACTTTTGGGAAGATTCACCACTGTTCCATGTTTTCACCATTAGTGGATAATGGTTCGCTGGAGTCCCAAAGCTTTAGAGATTGCTTTATAACCTTTTCTAGACTGATAGATCTCAATTACTTTGTTTCTCATTTGTTCCAGAATTTCTTTGGATCACGGTATGATGTCTAGCTTTTTGAGGATCTTTCAGTCTAGTCACTTTGTCAGGCAGGTCCTATTAAAGTGATTTATTGATTGAAAACAGGTGTGGCAGTAATTACACTGCATGCAGAATTATTAGGCAAGTTGTATTTTAGAAGATTATTTTTATTATTGATCAACAACTATGTTCTCAATCAACCCAAAAGACTCATAAATATCAAAGCTTAATATTTTTGGAAGTTGGAGTGGTTTTTTTTTAGATTTGGCTATCTTAGGAGGATATCTGTTTGTGCAGGTAATTATTACTGTGCAGAATTATTAGGCCACTTAATAAAAACCAAATATATTCCCATCTCTTGTTTATTTTCACCAGGTAAACCAATATAACTGCACAGCATTTAGAAATAAACATTTCTGAAATGCAAACACAAAACCCCCCAAAAATAGTGACCAATATAGCCACCTTTCTGTATGATGACACTCAACAGCCTTCCATCCATAGATTCTGTCAGTTGCTTTATCTATTTACGATCAACATTGCGTGCAGCAGCCACCACAGCCTCCCAGACACTGTTCCGAGAGGTGTACTGTTTTCCCTCCCTCTAGATCTCACATTTTATGAGGAACTAAAGGTTCTCTATGGGGTTCAGATCAGGTGAACAAGGGGGCAATGTCATTATTTTTTCTTCTTTGAGACTTTTATTGGCCAGCCACGCTGTGGAGTAGTTGGAGGCATGTGATGGAGCATTGTCCTGCATGAAAATCTTTTTTTTTCTTGAACGATACCGACTTCTTCCTGTACCACTGCTTGAAGAAGTTGTCTTCCAGAAACTGGCAGTAGGTCTGGGAGTTGAGCTTCACTGCATCCTCAACCCAAAAAGGTCCCACAAGTTCATCTTTGATGATACCAGCCCATACCAGTACCCCACCTCCACCTTGCTGGCATCTGAGTCGGAGGGGAGCTCTCTGCCTTTTACTGATCCAGCCTCTGGCCCATCCATCTGGCCCATCAAGAGTCACTCATTTCATCAGTCCATAAAACCTTTAAAAAGTCAGTTTTAAGATATTTGTTGGCCCAGTCTTGACCTTTTATCTTATGTTTCTTGCTCAAAGGTGGTCGTTTTTCAGCCTTCCTTACCTTGGCCATGTCCCTGAGTATCGCACACCTTGTTCTTTTTGTTACTCCAGTAATGTTGCAGCTTTGAAATATGGCAAAACTGGTGGCAAATGGCATCTTGGACGCTTTACGCTTGATTTTCCTCAATTCATGGGCAGTTATTTTGCGCCTTTTTTTGCCCAACGCGCTTCTTGCGACCCTGTTAGCTATTTGCCATGAGACGCTTGATTGTTTGGTGATCACGCTTCAAAAGTTTGGTATTTTCAAGACTGCTGCATCCCTCTGCAAGACATCTCACAATTTTGGACTTTTCAGAGCCCGTCAAATCTCTCTTCTGACCCTTTTTGCCAAAGGAAAGGAAGTTGCCTAATAATTAAGCACACCTTATATAGAGTTTTGATGTCGTTAGACAACACCCCTCCTCATTACAGAGATGCACATCACCTGATTTACTTGGTAGTTGGCTCTCAAGCCTGAACAGCTTGGAGTAGGACAACATGTATAAAAAGTATCATGTGATCAAAATACAACTTGCCTAATAATTGTTCACACAGTGTAAGCATGAGTGTGGCTATGGAATTTGATCTCCACTTCCCAAAGATGTGATAAACCACAGTTAATTTATGTTTTAAGGGGGATGCCATCACTTTTTCATACATGGCCTTGTAGGTTTGGATTTATTTTTCTCTGAATAATAAAGACCTCCCTTTTAAAAACTGCATTTTGTAATTACGTGTTCTCTTTGTCTAATATTTAAATTTGTTTAGTGATCTGAAGCATTTTGTAACGCCCTAGAGTGGACCCTCACGGATATGGTACCTTCCCTGGGGGAGCTGAACCTAGTGATCCAACCCCTATACAGGGATCGCCAGGGACAAACCCAGGGGTCACAAATACCACCACTGCAACTACCGAGAGGGTGGCTCGTAGGGGCAAGGATTAGGAAGGCACAGAGAGTAGCAGCTCGTAGATTCGTGACGAGTCACTGGGCGCAGGGTAACCAGGTGTTCAGGCAAGCGAGGGATAGGTCCTGGGGCTACTGGAGTTAAGCTGGGCATGCGGAGCAGGACCCGGGAGCATTAGGAGATGCTTAGGCGGCAGGCAGCATCCTATGATGGCCAAGGGGCATGCGCAAGCTCCGAGAACCAAGAGAACAGGAAGAGCTGCAGAGGGAGAGGTATGGTGAAGTCTCCGACTTGCAGAATGCAGGGATGCCGGAGGCACAGTAAGCAGGGCAGGGTGAAAGGCTGAGGGGCAGCAGGAGAGGATCTAACAGTACCCCCTCCCTTACACCCCCTCTTCCTAAGACCGTAAAGGAACCTCCCCAGAACACGAGGTGCATTGATGTTCTCCAGCAGTTCCCAAGATCTCTCCTCCGGACCAAAGCCCTTCCAGTCAATAAGAAGAAAGTTTTGCCTCTAACCTTCTTCATAGCAAGCACATTCCTCAAAGACATTCTCATTGCTGATAGTCGGGGAAGCAGTACAAGGAGAAGAACGAATAAGTACCATGGGTATAAGGAGGGATACATGAAAGGCATTAGGAATCTGAAACGAGGCAGGCAACTTAAATTTGTAGTCAACGTGATTAATCCATCCCAAGATCTCGAAGGGACCAATGTAACGTGGACCTAACTTGTAGGATGGAATATTCAGCCTAATGTATTTGGACGAAAGACAGACTTTATCGCCAGAGAGGTAAGAATGTGAGTCCAAACTTTTATCAGTATGTCTCTTCATCCTACTGGAAGCCTTTTCAAGATGACTTTTGGTCTCCTCCCATATCTTAGAAAACCCCAAGGACAGAGTGCCGGCTGCCGGAATGCCCGAGTCCGGGGAAAGCGGAAGAGGCATACCAGGATGTTGTCTGAAGACAATAAGAAAAGGAGACTTGATAGGAAACACACTAGAGTGATTTTTATACGCAAAATCTGCCCAAGGGAGAAGACTGACCCAGTCGTCTTGATGAGCATTAGCAAAGTTTTGAAGATAGGAAGTTAAGACCTGGTTAATTTGCTCCACTTGACCATTGGTCTGGGGATGATATGCAGAGGAGAAGTCCAAGATTATGTCCATAAGCTTGCAGAGCGCCCTCCAGAACCAGGAAGTGAATTGAACTCCCCTGTCTGATACGATGTGTTGAGGAAATCTGTGGAGTCTGAAGATGTGATTGATGAAAAATCTTCACCAACTCAGGAGCGGAAGGCAAAGGACAAAGTGAGCCATCTTGGAAAAGCGATTTATGACCACCAAAATAAATGTACAATCGGAGGAACAGGGAAGGTCAGTAATAAAGTCCATAGCTATATGTTGCCAGGGAGCCGATGGAACCGGGAGGGGAAGCAGATGTCCTGATGGCAATTGACTAGGGATCTTGTTCCTAGCGCAGGATGGCAAGAAGCAACAAACTCTTTGATATCTTGGTGAAAAGAAGGCCACCAATAGTAACGGGAGACGAGAGAGTGTCTTCTTCAGCCCAGCATGACCAGCAAATTTAGATGAATGTCCCCATAGCAGAACCTTTCCTCTGTCCTCTGACACAAACGTCTTACCAGGCGGAAGTCTCGTCAGGCTTAAGGGAGCCGCAGTGATAATCTTGGAAGGATCGTTAATGTGTGACGGCTCCTCCTCATCAGATGGCTGGAAGGACCACTACAGATCATCAACCTTGACGTTCTTACTGCCTGGCTGGAAGTGGAGCTCAAAGTCAAAACGGGCGAAGAGCAGAGACCACCTGGCCTGCCGGGGATTGAGCCTTTGAGCGGATTGGAGATAGGCCAGGTTTTTATGGTTGATGAAGATTACAAAAGGATGTACAGCTCCCTCGTGAAGATACCGCCATTCTTCCAAAGCCAATTTTATGACCAACAACTTACGGTCTTGAATAATTGCGTTCAGGTGCAGAAAATGCTTTGGGGAGAAATCCACAGGTGACTTACCATCCTCAGGACTTCTGGGAGAGCACAGCATTGGTTTCCGTGGAAGAGGTGTCTACCTCAAGAATGAATTGTCTATTAACCTCTGGTTGATGTATTGCAGGAGCCGCTGCAAAGGATCACTTCAGGGTCAGAAAGTCGTTCTCGGCGTCCAGACCAGACATTTGGATTAGCTCCCTTTCAGATAAGTGCCGAGATAAGCATGGTCAACGAGGAAAAATGAGGAATGAACTGCCTGTAGTAAGGAACCATTGGATGGCCCTATTCCCGAGAGGTCGCGGCCAGTTGAGGATGGCGGACACTTTCTCTGGGTCCATCCTTAAGCCAGTGTCTGAGATAACATACCCCAGGAAGGGTAAGGATGTTTGTTCAAAAACACACTTCTCGAACTTGGCGTACAGACCAGGGAGGAGATGTAGGGTGGTGCTGAGCCATGGAGTGCTTTGTGGATGAGGGTAATAGTGTTGTACTGGATTCTGGAGTGGATGGGTAACCAGTGTAATGATTGGCACAAGGTAGAGGCATCGGTATAATGATTGGTGAGGAATATGATCCTGGCAGCGGCATTCAGGACAAATTGGAGAGGGGAGAGTTTGGTAAGAGGGAGGCCGATTTAGTAGAGAGTTACAATAGTACAGACGAGAATGAATGAAACAGTAAGAGTTTTTGCAGATTCGAAAGTAAGAAAAGGGCAAATTCTAGAAATGTTTTTGAGACACAGATAAGAAGAGATTCTCCCTCAATCACTGCAATACTTGACGAACATTCCTTCTATGGGACGGTAGATCTGGAGAGAAGACAAGAATATTGTCCAGGTACACCACAACACAGGAGTATAAGAGGTCCCGGAAAATGTCATTGACAAATTCCTAAAATACCACGGGAGCATTGCAGAGGCCGAAGGGCATGACCAAATATTCGTAATACCCATCCCGCATGTTGAAGTCGGTCTTCCATTCATCCCCGGAGCGAATGCGGATCAGGTTGTAAGCACCACGAAGATCTAATTTAGTGAAGATCTAATTTAGTGAAGATCTGTGCCTCCCTTAAACGATCAAAGAACTCTGGGATAAGCGGTATAGGGTACTTGTTCTTGATAGTGATACAATTCAAGTCTCTGTAATCTATACAGGGACAAAGAGAGCCGTCCTTTTTGACAAAAAAAAACTTGGGTTTGCAGGGGAGGAAGATGTCCGGATAAACCTCCTGGCCAGATTCTCCTGAAGATATTCAGACATAGCCTGAGTCTCAGCAGGGGATAAAGGACAGATTCTTCCTCTGGGGGGTGTGGAACTGGTTGTTAGCTCTATCGGACATTCATATTGCCAATGAGGTGGAAGATTCTCTGCCTCCTTGTTAAAGACCTCCACATAAGACCAATAGGCAGATGGTAGACCAGAGGGAGCAGATGAAGGCTGTGGAGAACATGCAGGTCGGACAGCCTGAAGACACTGCTCATGGCAGAGCTGTCCCCTTCGAAGCATGTCACCTGAGCGCCAATTGAGAATGGGTTCATGAGCCCTTAGCCCAAGCAGACCGAGAAGGAGGGCATATGAGAGATTGTGCAGGACATAGAAGGCTATCCTTTCGATGCAAATCTCCAACCTGCAACTTCACCTCTTCAGTAACCATCGTGATGGTCTGCTACAACGGTCTGCCGTCCACCGATGCAATCAGACGTGCATGCTCCAGAGAGATGATAGGAATCCGATACTGATTATCCTCTTCAAGCTTCATGAAGTTTTCTGCCGCGCCCAAATCCACAGAAGCCACCACAGATTATTGTCTCTTGACAAAGGATCACCTGTACGGACAAGGTAAGGGGTAGAGTGGAATCATACACACCTAGGGAAGCCTCTCTTACCTGTCCTAGGTGGAGAAGTTTCCCGGCCTCTCTGGACAGTAGCGGAGCAGATGAGATGCACTAACGCAATAAAAGCACAAGCCCTGTGCAAGTCTCTCCAGCACTGATCCGCCAATTTGAGCCAATCTACTTGCATCAGTTCAGGTACAGTAGCAGAGGTAGATACTGTAGGTTGCAAGCTGAGCTGCCTGTGAAGGGAAGCAGAAGGTCGAACAGATCTATTCTCCTGGGCTGACTCGCGGGAGCGCTCCTGGAAACGCAGGCCAATGCATGTGCCAAGGGAGATTAGGTCTTCAAGAGTAGTAGGAATATCCTGACCGGCAAGTTCATCTTTAATTTGGCTCAACAGACCACGCCAGAAGGCCCCAACCAGTGCCTCGTCATTCCATCCCTACTCAGAGGACGAGTTGCAGAAGCATATAGCATATTGCCCGACCGTGAGAGTCCTTTGATGGAGATTGAAGATAGATTCAGTCGCGGAGGCGACCAGGCCTGGCTCGTCGAATGGTCGGCAGCTGAGACTATAGGATCATCTCGCTTCCATAGAGGATTAACCCAAGCCAGAGCCTCTCCCTCCAATTGGGAGACCACGAAAGCCACTTTAGCCCGGTCAGTGGGATATTGCAGAGGTAACAGTTCAAAGTGAAGGCGACACTGGTTAAGGAAACCTCTGCTAATCTTGAGATCACCACCATACCTAGGCGGCTTTCCAAGGCGAGGTGGGGGATTCGGTACGGAGACAGGATCTGGATATGGCCTGAGCTGAGGCTGTAGCAGCAGACTGAAGGTTATACAGACGATCATCCACCGAAGCCATATAACTCAGCATGCGGGACTATGTATCTCGCTGCTGAGTGAGTTCCTGCTGTAGACTTGCAAGCTCCGTTGCATTTACCGGATCAGCGGCCTGCAGCGAAGTCAATCGAGATTCCATAGACTGCATGAAAGTCATAATGTGGTTTTGATTGTTGCGCAGGTAAGCTAGCTCTTCATGAGCAAAGAACGAAGCACCGACAGAGTCCATGGCCTAATTTTTCTATAACGCTTTTGGGAGGAGAGCACCCTAGAATGGATCCTCAGGGCCGCAGTACCGAACCTCCCCTGGGTGAGCTGAACCTAGTGATCTGACCCCTATACGGGGATCATCAAGGGCAAGCCCAGGGGTCCCAAATGCCACAATTGCTGTTACCGAGAAGGTGTTTCGTAGGGGCAAGGATTAGGAAGGCTCGGAGGGTAGCAGCGCTCAGATTCATGGTGAGCCACTGGGCGCAGGGTAACCAGGTATTCAGGCAAGTGAGGGATAGGTCCTAGGGCTACTGGAGTTAAGCTGGGCTTGCGGAGCAGTACCCGGGAGCCACCAGAGATGCTTAGGCAGCAGGCAGCGCTGAGGAACAGAGAAAGACAAGGCAGAGATTAGATGAGTACTTAAACTAAAGTACAGGGGAGTACACGGGGGACCTGAGTATCAGCAAATCAAACTAGCACAATAATCGAGCACCTCCCCATAGAGGAGGCTGCCTGAAATACCCTGTACCTCACAGCTGTTGGCTGAAAAGTACTTCAAGGTTAGGACATGCCAGCTCTTTAAATCACAAGAGAGTGCGGCCACGTCCCAAGACGGCCAAGGGGTGTGCGCGAGCTCCGAGAACCAAGAGGCAGGACAGGAAGACCTGGAGAGAGAGAGGTGTGGCAAAGTCTCTGACTTGTAGCACACAGAGATGCCTGAGGCCCGAGGGGCAGCAGCAGAGGACCTAACACATTTAAGTGTGACAAGCGTGCAAAAGAATAGGAAATCAGGAAGGGGGCAAACACTTTTTCACGCAATTGTGTGGGTGATATATCTAATATATAAAGCTGAATGTGTGTGTGTGTGTGTATGTCCGGGATTGGCATCTGCACCGTCGCAGCTACAGCCACAACATTTTGCACAGTCACACGTCTGGACCCCGAGAGCGTCATAGGCTATGTTGTGAGGTGAAATTTTAACCCCACGCATTCCAATTCACCAAACAATTTTGCCCCTATCTACATAATGGGGGAAAAAGTGAAAGGAAAAGTGTTGGAAGCAAATTGACAGCCAGGAGGAGATGGCATACAAGTATATACTATATACAGGGGAGATGATATACAGCTATATATTATATACAGTAGGAGATGACATACAGGTATATACTATATACAGGGGAGATGATATACAGGTATATACTATATACAGGGGAGATAACTTACAGGTATATCTAATATTTAAAGCTGAATGTGTGTGTGTATGTCCGAGATTGGCATCTGCACCGTCGTAGCTACAGCCACAAAATTTTGCAGTCACACGTCTGGACCCCGAGAGCGTCATAGGCTATGTTGTGAGGTGAAATTTTAACCCCGCGCGTTCCAATTCACCAATTTTGCCCCTATCTACATAATGGGGAAAAAGTGAAAGGAAAAGTGTTGGAGGCAAATTGACAGCTGCCAGATGTGAACAAGGGGGACTTAAAAAATGAGAGCGATGGCGCCAAAGAGTATATACCGTACAGTTGCTAAGGTGGGGCCCCGACATGGGATACTCACCACACACGGGGATATGAACACACACACAAAATGCGCCACACACTACCAGGTGATTGAACACATATACCACCCTCAGCACACATTTCACCACACATACACCAACCTCGCCACGTAAAAGTCGAAACACAAAACGCGCCACACGTGCAAAACTCGCCACACGTGCAAAACTCACCTCATGAAAAACTCGCCACACGCGGAAAAATTGCCACATGCACAAAAGTTGCAACACATGCAAAAGTTGCCTCACACAAAACTTGCACATACTCAAAACGCACCACACATAAAACTCGCCACGCGCAAAACTCGCCATGCGCAAAACTTGCTGCACACAACTTGCTACACTAACCTGTCACATGCAACTCGACACAAAAAGTTGCTACACGCATGTCGCCACACGCAACTCAACACACACAACTTGACAGATGAAACTCGCCCTAAAACGCACACAAGTCTGGTATTATCCTTCAAAAATAAAAATCTGATAAGCAGACAAACTACAAGAGCAACAACTGTACCATATAGGAAATACAGCAGCTGTCAGTCACATGATCTGTCTATTATGTGTACGTGTGAGCTAATATATACTGCCAGTGTGGAGGGCTTCCTGTTGGCTGGGGATTTATCAGGCTGCCAATTTAGCTTACAAATGCTGAGGCAAAAATACTGAGCAAATAACGTGTGAACGAGGTCTAATACAGGAGGAGATGACATACAGCTATATGCTTTATACAGGGGAGATGACACAGATATATACTATATACAGGAGGAGATGACTTACAGGTATATACTATATACAGGAGGAGATGACATACAGATATATACTATATACAGGAGGAGATGACATACAGGTTTATACTATATACAGGGGAGATGACACACTGGTATATACTATATACAGGAGGAGATGACACACAGGTATTTACTATATACAGGAGTGGATGACGCATATATACTATATACAGGGGAGATGACACACAGGTATATACTATATACAGGAGGAGATGACACACAGGTATATACTATATACAGGAGGAGATGACATACAGGTTTATACTATATACAGGGGAGATGACACACTGGTATATACTATATACAGGAGGAGATGACATACAGGTATATACTATATACAGGGGAGATGACACACAGGTATATACTATATACAGGGGAGATGACACACAGGTATATACTAGATACAGGAGGAGATGACATACAGGTATATACTATATACAGGAGGAGATGACACACACATATATACTATATATAGGGGAGATGACACAGGTATATACTATATACAGGGGAGATGACACAGGTATATACTGTATACAGGGGAGATGACACACAGGTATATACATGAGGAGATGACACACAGGTATATACTATATACAGGAGCAGATGACACACAGGTATATACTATATACAGGAGGAGATGACTTACAGGTATATACTATACAGAGGAAGAGATTACACACTTATATATACAGTAGGAGATGACATACAGGTATATACTATATAAAAGAGATTACATATATCAGGTATATACTATATACAGGGGAGATGACATACAGGTATATACTATATACAGGAGATGACATACAAGTATATACTATATATAGGAGGAGATGACACATAGATATATACAATATACAGGAGGAGATGACATACAGCAGGTATATACTATTTACAGGGGAGATGACATACAGGTATATACTATATATAAGGGAGATGACAAACATGTATATACTGAGGGGAAAATGAGAGGTATGAGGTGAAAATGAGGGGTGTGAGTGCAAAATGAGGAGTGAGGGAAAATAGTGGATTGATCGGAAAATGACAGATGTGAGGTCGAAATGACAAGTGTTAGGGGGGAATGAGAGGTGTAAGTGAGAAAATGAGAGATGTGAGGGGGAAAATGAGAGGCGTGATGGGAAAATAAGAGAAGTGAGGTGCTATAACTAACCACAGATATTTACTATGCCCAGGCAATGCCGGGCTCTTCAGCTAGTTTAGATATATAATGTAATATGCATATGTACACACTTCTCACGAAAACTTAGGGATATTTGGCTTTCGGATGAAATTTCAGGATTATCCTTAAAATTCACTCTAACCTTTTCAGGTGAACTTAATGTGACCGTCTCTAAACTTTTGAATACACATGTCCAACTGTTCAATGTTTTAGTACTTAATGCACCACTTCCTTATTTCTAACAGGGAACTTAATGGCAAATGTCACAACAGCTGTTTAATCCATGAATCGCCCAATAAATTTTGGGGTTCAATTAGAATTGGTATTTAATCAGTCCTCCTCATCAGGCTGTTCACATTTTGACATCATGAGACCAAGATGACACCTAACAATTGATCAACAGCATCTCGCTTCAAGCAGGATGTTAGGAGATGGAAGAGTCACAGAAAGGCAGAGAAGTGGACGTCCTTTGGTCCATCCAACACTGATGACCACTGCATTGTGAACAATGCCCTTCGGAACCTGGTGATAAATGCCACACAACTCTAGGCACATTTAAGGGAGGTGAGAGGCACCCAAGTGTCATATCAGATCATTCAAATCTTTTCGCATCATCGTGGTCTGCGTGCTGGACCACCTGCAAAGGTACCTGACCACACCACCATCATCTTGCATGGGCCAGGAAACATCTATGCTGGGTAAAGAACCAGTGGGCTTCAGTGCTGTTCACTAATGAAAGTCGATTCACATTGAGCAGAAATGATAGCCACCAATGATGTTGGAGATGTCAAGAAGAGCACTGTGTCAGCCACTGTTTTCACCAGGCAAGCCTTTGACACCTTTCGTGAAGAAATCCGCTTTGTTGTTCTTCTGTAATCACCATTTGAAGTTTTCTGCTAATTAGATTTCAGTGCACAGGCGTTGGAGTGCGCACTGATGATTCTCTTTCCATGTTACAGCGCATTTGCACCTATGTCTTTACATTACAAAATCATTCAGACATGATTTCTTTAACCCCTTAGTAACCGATCCAAGTTTGATCTTAATGACCGGCCAAATTTTTGAAAATGTGACCAGTGACATTTTTTGTGGTAATAATTCTGGAACTTTTTTAATGGATCCCAGTGATTTTGAGTTTAGTTTTTTTGTGACATATTGTACTTAATGATAATAGTACAATTTGTTCAATATGACTTGTGATTATTTGAATATTGTGAAAATTTCAGCCAAATTTCTGATATTTTCACAAACTTTTAAGTCTTGTGCCCTTAAACCAGAGAGTTACGTCACATAACATAGTTAATCACATTTCCTACATGTCTACTTTACATCTGAGTCATTTTTGAAACATGCATTTTTCTCGGTCTCTCATGACAGCACTACGGAGAGAGGGGATCCGCCCTTCAGGGACAGGAAACCTACAGATAAAAGGGCGGTACCTCTCCCTCGCATCAGTTGGTTTCCTGTCCCTGACAGGGAACCTCTTTTCGGTGGTACCTGATAAGAAGACGCCGATGGACCGAGCAGTCAGGTTCTGGCAGCGAGGAGGCTCCTGCCGCGGCTCGTCCGGCTCCCGAAGCTGCCACCGCTGGAACCGAGGGGTTCTTCAGGGTGTGCGGAGGGAGAACACCACCGACTCCGAGGGAGTAAGGGGCGCTGGATCACCCGGAGCGCTTGTGCCAATAAGCGCACGCTCCAGGTGTAGAAAGATGGCCGCCACTCCGGAAATGCGGCAGGACTTCCGGGTCATCTCCGCGCGCATGCGCGGTAGCTTATTCTCCCTGGAGGATGCGTGTAGGAGGCCGGAAGTGCGGTGAACGCCGGGGGTGACGCCGGATTCAAATGGGGAGATTGTGCAACAACTATGTGTGCACTATCTCTCTGTAAGCATGGAGGACGGCGATCCACAGCAGGAACTGCAGCCGAGGCAGCAGCACCACAGGAAGACAGACCCCAAGAGTACCAGGAGAAGTGGGTCTAGCAGTCATTCCACGCAGCGCAGCAGATCTGCTGCAATGACTAACTCTCCTCAAGAGCTTCCTTTACCAGACCCGGGCCCTCCTCCAGAACCGGTACCTACCTCCACATCCGAATGGTGAGTGATCTCCGTGAAAGTGCATATTTTATAATGGGGTTCCCTCTTCTCCCTTACTAGGGAAAAAAAAGGCTGGAGAAAAAGAAAAATAGATCCTGCCCCACCTGTAACAAAGCTTTACTGGTAGCCTGGAACAAAAAGCTTTGTAAATCATGCATTCAACGTTTGTGTGAGGAGACCCCCGACTTCGTGTCTGAACTTAAAACTATAATTAGATCCGAGGTTCAGAATGCCCTTTCATCTTCCAAAAAAGGAAAGGATAAGGTGAAGGAGATGGGATATTCCCACTCTGTCCAATCCTCATCTGAGGACGTGGATTCTGATAATTCTAAATCCTCCCTATCTTCCTCTGAGAAAGATTTGGGCCGTCATTGCTTCCCACTAGAGGAGGTGGATACTTTAGTGAGAGCCGTTAGGGCTACTATGGGGGTTGAGGATCCCAGACCCGATAAAACCGCCCAAGACATAATGTTCGGAGGTCTGGGACAAAAAAAGTGGAGAACATTTCCACTAAATCCAAATGTCCAGACACTGATTAAAAAAGAGTGGGAGAAACCAGATAGGAGAAATTCTTTGCTACCCTCGCTTAAAAGGAAATATCCCTTTGAAGACGAGGCATCCACTTCCTGGGACAAGGCACCAAAACTGGATGTAGTGGTGGCCAAAGCCTTGAAAAAATTTGCGCTCCCGTTCAAGGATATGGGTACCATCAAAGACCCTTTAGATAAGAAAGTGGATACGTTTCTTAAAGGGCATGGGAATTGGCTGGGGGCAGCTTGAGACCTGCAGTTGCAGCAACCTGCACCTCCAGATCTTTAATGGTGTGGATTGACCAGCTAGAAAGCCAGATTAAAGAGGGGTCACCCAGGAGTAAGTTGCTGGATTCAATACCTGTAATTAGGGCGGCAGCAGCGTTCCTAGCGGACTCCTCAGCAGACTCCGTGCACTTAACATCCAAGGCCGCTGCTCTCTCCAACGCAGCCAGAAGAACTTTATGGCTTAAGAGTTGGCCTGGGGACCTCCAAACAAAGCTAAAATTATGTTCTATCCCATGTGAGGGGAATTTCTTGTTTGGGGAGACTTTGGATGACATCCTCCAGAAAGCTGGAGACAAAAAGAAGGGGTTTCCAAATCTGGGACCAGCCCCATTCAGACAGTCCTTTCGGAGCTGGAGATTTTTTCAACGGAGACCCCCCAGAGAGCAGAATAAGTGGGAGGAAGGGATAGGGGTTACCTTTTCGGCAACACTTCCCGTGACAAAAAGCCCTCCAAATGACATTTTTCCTACGGTGGGGGAAGACTCACCTTATTCCTTCCCGCCTGGAAGAAAATATCCAACAACATCTGGATTTTAAAACTCTTACAATCTGGTCTGAAAATAGATTTTTTTTCTTTACCCCCCCCCCCCCCCTGAAATTATGTAGTGACAAAAACCAGAACTTCAGCAGCAGAACAAGCGGCATTAGAGAAAGGAATTATTTCCCTACTGCAGAAATCTGTGATTCGGGAAATCTCCCCTAAAGAAATAGGGGAAGGTTTTTTTTCTCCCCTCTGTTTCTAGTACCGAAACCCGACGGGTCCTTTCGGACGATTATAAACCTAAAAAACGTAAACAAATACGTAAAAAATCACAAATTCAAAATGGAAACAATAAAGTCTACCATAAAAATCCTTTTCCCGAATTGCTACATGGTCGTGATAGACCTAACCGACGCATACTACTATGTGCCCATCCACGAACAATCTCAAAAATTTCTCAGGATGGCGGTCTCCATAGAGGGACAAATAAGAAATTTTCAATAAAGGGCTCTCCCGTTCGGGATCTCAATTGCTCTGCGAATATTCACGAAAATAGTAGCGGAAATGATGACCCACATAAGGGAACAAAATATTATCATAGTCCCTTGGACGATTTTCTTATTGCAAGCGACTCGGCTCAAAGTTGCAGGGAACAGAGACCGAGTAATGACTATTCTGACGGACTTGGGTTGGCTCATAAACGTAAAAAAATCAAAGTTGGAACCCTGTCGAGTACAGGAGTTCCTAGGACTGACGTTAGACTCCCGGGTTCAAGAATGCCGACTCCCAGGTCCCAAAAAGGACAATATATAGACCATGATAGCACGAACGCTACACAACCCCTCCATGACTCTAAGGAGAGCAATGTCGCTACTGGGCTCTCTATCTTCATGCCTACCAGCGATACCTTTCGCATAATTCCACACAAGGGAGCTTCAGTGGCACATACTAGAGTGGCAGTTAATCTAAAAAACAATTTGGAAAGCCGGGTCATTCTAAATTCCTCAGTTATCCATTCCCTTCTTTAGTGGGGAAAGAACCAAAATCTTTCACATGGGAGACAGTCGCTCAGGGAAACTGGACAGTTCAGGAACTATCAGCATCCTCGAACCAAAAAGAACTTTGGGCGGTGCATCGTGCTCTTCTATCTTTCCTAACCTACATTCGAGGACATCATGTCCGAATTTTTTCGGACAACAAAGTGACAGTAGCATATATAAAGCACCAGGGAGGAACAAGGTCTTGGTCACTAATGAGTTCCTCTGCCAAAATTATCAGCCTTGTGGAAGAAAATCTATCCCTCTCTGCACTACGTATTCAGGGTTCGAACAACGAAAAAGAAGATTACTTGAGTCGAACCCAGTTGAAACAAGGCGAGTGGTCCCTAAATCAATCTATCTACAACCAGATCACAGAAATGTGGGGGACCCCAATAATAGACTTATTCGCCAATTCCAAAAACAAGAAAGTAAACAAATTTTGCTCACTGAACCCGGAAGGGAATTCCCAGGCTCTAGATGCCTTTCTGATTCCATGGACCCACAAGCTGACATATGCTTTTCCTCCGGTCATTCTGATCCCGGCAGTCATTCGGAAAGTCAGAGAGGACAAAACAAAAATGATTCTTATAGCCCCGTTCTGGCCAAAAAGGACATGGTTTTCCTGGCTAAGGATGCTATCGGTCTCGGACCCATGGATCCTACCAAATATGCCAGACCTGCTACAGCAAGGGCCGATCTTCCATCCACAAGAGTCGAACTTGCATTTGACAGCCTGGCTTTTGAACGGAGACTATTAAAAGAAAGGGGTTTCTCAGACAACTTGGTCACTACGTTGTTAAAAAGTAGAAAACCTATTACTACTAAAATATATGGGAAAACATGGAAAAAATTCTTGTCTGTCTCCAAGGTAAAAGTCCAGGATGGGTCTTCAATTGATAAAATACTTGAGTTCCTACAAAAAGGTCTGGAACAGGGGTTAGCGGTCAGTACTCTTAAGGTACAGACAGCTGCTCTGGGGGCACTCTATAACCAAAATATTGCGGCTAACCCATGGGTAATAAGATTTATTAAGGCAGTAACAAGATCTAAGCCTTTAATTACTCAAAAGATGCCCTCGTGGGACCTAAATTTAGTCCTCTTGGCGTTAACTGGTCCTTCATTTGAACCCATAGAGACGACTCCCATTAAAACATTATCACTTAAGACCATTCTTCTAGTAGCCTTAACATCTGCGCGCACAATAAGTGATATTCAAGCCCTATCCTCTAACCCACCTTTCACAAAAATATTGGATGATAGGCCGGGTCGGGTCTAAGAGTGACTCTATTTGCCAAAAATGGCGTTAAAATTCCATAGGTCACAAGAAGTATCCCTGCCGTCCTTTTGCCCAAACCCCAAAAATGAGAAAGAGCAGAACTTCCATAATCTAGATGTCAGAAGATGTCTAGTCCAATACCTAGATTCCACCAGGGCATGTAGGAAGGAAGGCTCTTTGTTTGTCTGTTTTCAGGGTCCCAGAAAAGAATTCCGGGCATCCAAAGGTACTTTGGCAAGGTGGATAAAGGAGGCAATAGCTTTGGCATATTCATCCACGGGGAATACGATCCCGGATGGTATAAGAGCGCATTCCACAAGAGCAGTAGCTACCTCATGGGCTGAGAGGTCAGAGGTATCAATAGAGCAAATCTGTAAGGCGGCCACCTGGTCATCACCATCAACCTTTTTTAGACACTATAGATTAAATCTAGCCTCTGTGTCTGACTTGACCTTCGGGAGAAGGGTTCTCGAGGCGATGGTCCCTCCCTAAGCTTAGTCTCTTCAATTCTCTCCATAGTGCTGTCATGGGAGACCGAGAAAGTCATAGTTATTCACCGATAACGGTGTTTCTCGGAGCCCATGACAGCACCCGCTTATTCCCTCCCATCACGAGTGCGGTGAACACCTTTAATTACATATAATTTATATATTTTATATAATATAGTCTAGGCATGGGGTTCCTTTATTAAAGGGAACCTGTCACCCCGTTTTTTCAGTACGAGATAAAAATACTGTTAAATAGGGCCTGAGCTGTGCGTTACTATAGTGTATTTTGTGTACCCTGATTCCCCACCTATGCTGCCGAAATAACTTACCAAAGTCGCCGTTTTCGCCTGTCAATCAGGCTGGTCCGGTCATATGGGCGTGGCGACATCGCTGTTTCTTCCCCCAGATCTTGCATATCTTTCCGTTGGTGGCGTAGTGGTTTGCGCATGCCCATCTTCTGAATCCACTGGGCAGGAGAAGAAAAAACGCGCGATCTGCGCTATTTCCCTGGTGATCTGTGGGGGCGGCCATCTTCCTGAGGCCGCGCGTGTGCATATGGAGTCCTCTGCTGCCCGGGGCTTCAGGAAAATGGCCGTGGGATGCCGCGCGTGCGCAGATGGAGATCGCGGCGGCCATTTTCCTAAAGCTGAGTTCGCATCTCAATTTCTTCTAAGGATGCTGATACCCCATATGTGGGGTAAAACTACTGTTTGGATGCAAGGAAGGGCTCGTAAAGGAAGTAGTGGTTTTGGAATGGAATGCATACTTTGATGGAATGGTCTGCTGGTGTTATACTGCATTTTTAGAGCCCTTGATGTGTATAAAGTGGAAATGCCCCACAAGTGACCCCATTTTGGAAACTACACCCCTCAAGGACTTTATCTAGTGGTATAGTGAGCATTTTGAACCCACAGATACTAGACAGAATTTGATCACATTAGGTCGTCCTATGGAAAAAGTTTATTTTTTTTTCACAAAAATGTATTGTGCCCCAATTTTGTAAATTTCACAATAGAGAATAGGTGAAAATGGACCCCATAATTTGTTCCGCAATTTC
Organism: Ranitomeya imitator; assembly: GCF_032444005.1. Lineage (NCBI taxonomy): Eukaryota > Metazoa > Chordata > Amphibia > Anura > Dendrobatidae > Ranitomeya > Ranitomeya imitator. The sequence goes on along the minus strand of NC_091287.1, from coordinate 433,279,854 downwards.
TTCCAAATGAGATGATACCCCATATGTGGTCAAAAACTTCTGTTTGAGCTAGGAAAGAGCACTTTTTTGTCTGGAATAGATTGTGTATGCCATGTTGCATTTGGAGAGCCCCTGACATACGAAAACCGCAGAACCCCACCCACAAATAACCCCATTTTTAAATCTAGACCCTCTAGGTATTCATCTAGGGGTGTAATGAGCGTTTTAACCTACAGGTGATTCACAAAACTTTATAACTTTTAAACGTACAAACCAAAAAAATTCCCACAAAAATACTGTTTTAGCACCAAATGTTACACTTGTAGTAATGGGAGAAATCGGGCCCCACAAATTTTTTTTTAATTTTTTTATGCAATTTCTCCTGAATGTGACAGTACTCCATATGTGGTTGAACACTACCAAGAACCTGGCAGGGATCAGATGTGTCAGAGCACTACTTGACTTTTAGAATGCATATTCAGTTTGAATAGATTGTGCTCCATTAGCTTAGCCCCTGAGGTGCCAGAACAGCAGAAACCGCACCAGGTGATCCCATATTGGAAATTTCACTGCCTAAGGAATTAATCTAGAGGTGTAATAAGTATTTTGAACCCATAGGTGCCTCACAGAATTTTAGAACATTGAGACTTGGCAATGACATTTTAGTCATAAAAATGTAATTTTTGTATTTGCAGCAAATTGTCAGGTACACAAGAGTTAATGGGTGAAATTTCACCCCATAATTTATTTAGCAATTTCTCCCGAATGCGGTAATGGACTGAGAAAGAGGGAGCGCTATTTGGCTTTTGGAGCACAGACTTTTCTGTGGGCGACATTTGCGGACCCCATTGTAACAAATTGCAACTCTCAATGAATTCATCTAGAACTGCAGTGACTATTTTGTAACAACTGTGCTATGCTTCATTTTGGAGAGTTGCAAATATGTTTAATAATGTTAGGCAGGAAAGTTTTAGCAGACACCCAGAGTTTCCTAGGCCTTGTGTGGTAGCATCTGGGATCTCTCCCATATAACTTATTGAGTCCTCTTATCCTTCCTGAGATTGAAAAATGTATCTTCCATATATTTTTGGACCACTTTAAGAAAGAGCCATAGGGAATGGCGTTCTATTGGATCTTCTGACTGTATAGATTCAGTTAATCAAAACAGTAATTTATTGGTCTATATTTAATATTGTTGTGCACTGAGGGTTTCCTTTAGGTGTTTATTATTCACTAGATGGTGGCCCGATTCTAACGCATCGGGTATTCTAGAATATGCATGTCCACGTAGTATATTGCCCAGCGACGTAGTATATTGCCCAGTCACGTAGTATATTGCCCAGCCACGTAGTATATTGCCCAGCCATGTAGTATATTGCCCAGCCACGTAGTATATTGCCCAGCCACGTAGTATATTGCCCAGCCACGTAGTATATAGCAGATCCACGTAGTACGGTATATTGCCCAGTCACGTAGTATATAGCAGAGCCACGTAGTATGGTATATTGCCCAGCCACATAGTATATAGCAGAGTCACGTAGTATATTGCCCAGCACAGAGCCACGTAGTATAGAGACTTAAAAAAAAAAAACATATACTCACCTTCCGAAGGCCCGTTGGAAGTCCTGCTATACTCACCATCCTCCGCCTTTGCCGCTCCTCGTCACGCTCCCGGGACCGCTCCATTGCCAGCGGCAGCTTCCGGTGGTCCCAGGGCTGGTGTGAGCAGGACCTATGATGACGTCGCGGTCACGGCAGGTCCTTGTCGCACACCAGCCCTGGGACCGGAAGCTGTCGAGACCAATCAGCGAATGAATAACCGTGACAGAAGGACAGACAGACAGACGGAAGTGACCCTTAGACAATTATATATATAGATCATTAACAACCCTATATTTTAAGGATTATATGTACACCCTTGTTAGTCCCTTATAGCTATTTATACTTACAAAAAAAATTGGAAATATGCCAGTTTAGTGCCTATACATTGTACTCCCACATACTGTAGAGCCCTCATATTGTAGCGCTTCCATATATTGTGCCCAGCTTGTGCTTCTGGAGATATGCTCCCCGTAATCTCTCTCCCCGCTACAATAATGCCAAATGTGGCCATTTACTGTGGCATTGGCACAGTGGGACCCAGGAAGAGGGAGGCATTTGGATTTGGGAGCGCAGAACTCACTGGATTTTATTTTAGGGGGAAGGAGCCATATTGTTTTTCAAGAGTCTTTTCTCAACCAGTAATGTGAGAACCCCCTAAAGTACCAAAGACGAACGGTTTTGTGCTGGTTAAATTAGAATTTTTATCTGTAACATTTTGGGTTCCATAATATTTCTCGATCGCTTCCTGTAAAATATTTGTTCACTTTAGTGGGCACACGTGATCCCCTGGCCGCTGCAGGAAGCCGGCGGCTTCGCGACTGCTGTGCCCGCTATTGAAGCAAAATGAATATTCACTGCAAGCACAGTGAATATTCATTACTCTTTAGTAGCCGACACACGTGATCACCCCACTTCTGCAGCTGCTGGCATCATAGTAACATAGTTAGTAAGGCCGAAAAAAGACATTTGTCCATCCAGTTCAGCCTATATTCCATCATAATAAATCCCCAGATCTACGTCCTTCTACAGAACCTAATAATTGTATGATACAATATTGTTCTGCTCCAGGAAGACATCCAGGCCTCTCTTGAACCCCTCGACTGAGTTCGCCATCACCACCTCCTCAGGCAAGCAATTCCAGATTCTCACTGCCCTAACAGTAAAGAATACTCTTCTATGTTGGTGGAAAAACCTTCTTTCCTCCAGACGCAAAGAATGCCCCCTTGTGCCCGTCACCTTCCTTGGTATAAACAGATCCTCAGCGAGATATTTGTATTGTCCCCTTATATACTTATACATGGTTATTAGATCGCCCCTCAGTCGTCTTTTTTCTAGACTAAATAATCCTAATTTCGCTAATCTATCTGGGTATTGTAGTTCTCCCATCCCCTTTATTAATTTTGTTGCCCTCCTTTGTACTCTCTCTAGTTCCATTATATCCTTCCTCAGCACCGGTGACCAAAACTGGACACAGTACTCCATGTGCGGTCTAACTAGGGATTTGTACAGAGGCAGTATAATGCTCTCATCATGTGTATCCAGACCTCTTTTAATGCACCCCATGATCCTGTTTGCCTTGGCAGCTGCTGCCTGGCTGCTCCAGGTAAGTTTATCATTAACTAGGATCCCCAAGTCCTTCTCCCTGTCAGATTTACCCAGTGGTTTCCCATTCAGTGTGTAATGGTGATATTGATTCCTTCTTCCCATGTGTATAACCTTACATTTATCATTGTTAAACCTCATCTGCCACCTTTCAGCCCAAGTTTCCAACTTATCCAGATCCATCTGTAGCAGAATACTATCTTCTCTTGTATTAACTGCTTTACATAGTTTTGTATCATCTGCAAATATCGATATTTTACTGTGTAAACCTTCTACCAGATCATTAATGAATATGTTGAAGAGAACAGGTCCCAATACTGACCCCTGCGGTACCCCACTGGTCACAGCGACCCAGTTAGAGACTATACCATTTATAACCACCCTCTGCTTTCTATCACTAAGCCAGTTACTAACCCATTTACACACATTTTCCCCCAGACCAAGCATTCTCATTTTGTGTACCAACCTCTTGTGCGGCACGGTATCAAACGCTTTGGAAAAATCGAGATATACCACGTCCAATGACTCACTATGGTCCAGCCTATAGCTTACCTCTTCATAAAAACTGATTAGATTGGTTTGACAGGAGCGATTTCTCATAAACCCATGCTGATATGGAGTTAAACAGTTATTCTCATTGAGATAACAAGACTCTGCAAGGGAGCGCAGGGACAGTAAGTAGGATGTTTTGGGCTTTTTTAAACCTTTTTCTGCTGGGTGCAGTGCATACCAGGATAGGGATGAGCAGCAATGCATACCAGGATGGGGATGAGGAGCCATGCATACCAGGATAGGGATGAGGAGGCCATGCATACCAGGATGGGGATGAGGAGCCATGCATACCAGGATAGGGATGAGGAGGCCATGCATACCAAGATGGGGATGAGGAGCCATGCATACCAGGATAGGGATGAGGAGGCCATGCATACCAGGATGGGGATGAGGAGCCATGCATACCAGGATAGGGATGAGGAGGCAATGCATACCAGGATGGGGATGAGGAGCCATGCATACCAGGATAGGGATGAGGAGGCCATGCATACCAAGATGGGGATGAGGAGCCATGCATACCAGGATAGGGATGAGGAGGCCATGCATACCAGGATGGGGATGAGGAGCCATGCATACCAGGATAGGGATGAGGAGCAATGCATACCAGGATGGGGATGAGGAGCCATGCATACCAGGATAGGGATGAGGAGCCATGCATACCAGGATAGGGATGAGGAGCCATGCATACCAGGATAGGGATGAGGAGCCATGCATATTTAGAATTATTTTTATGCATCGGTGATGATTTCAGTTTTATGCATTAGAAGCAAACGGAAAGCCACTTTGACAAAGGCTAAATTTTATGGCTAAATTGTGTTGTTTATTGATTATCCCCAACATGTTAGTTCTTGTATTGGTGTTCCAATTAGTGCTTAGTAGCTACCAAAAGTGGTCCAAAGATGGAAAACCAGTGAGCTGACAACAGATTGATGGGCTCCAAGGTTTTTTTTTTGTTTTTTTTTATTCCAATTAAGGTGTGAAGACCAAGCGTATCTGGTCTGATCCATACTGAAGAGCAAATCGTTGAAAAAGTTAATACTGGCTATTACAGAAAAATGTCAGAACACTCTGTTTGCTGTGTATGTGGTTGTGTAACTGCTGACCGGTTAAAAGACCTATGCTAACATGCGCCTACCACTTCCAATGGCCATCAAACTGGACCATAGAATAATAAAAGGAGGTAGCCTAGCTTGATAAAAAAAAAAAAAGAGTGTGATTTAAGTCATGGATGGCCGATTCTGGATGTTATTTAGGGAGGAAAAGATTTTACAAGGATGCACAATGGGAAAACGATAAGCCAGCAATGACCTGGGCTGTGTTCCATTAGCATTCATTGGATCCAAACAATGACACAAATTATACTTTAACTAGATGGTGGCCCGATTCTAACGCATCGGGTATTCTAGAATATGCATGTCCACGTAGTATATTGCCCAGTCACGTAGTATATTGCCCAGCCACGTAGTATATTGCCCAGTGACGTATATTGCCCAGCGACATAGTATACAGCACAGAGCCACGTAGTATATTGCCCAGCCACGTAGTATATTGCCCAGCCACGTAGTATATTGCCCAGCCACGTAGTATATTGCCCAGTGACGTAGTATATTGCACAGTGGCGTAGTGTACAGCACAGAGCCACGTAGTATATTGCACAGCTACGTAGAATACAGCACAGAGCCACGTAGTATATTGCCCAGTGACGTAGTATATTGCTCAGCTACGTAGTATACAGCACAGAGCCACGTAGTATATTGCACAGCGACGTAGTATACAGCACAGAGCCACATAGTATATTGCACAGTGACGTAGTATACAGCACAGAGCCACATAGTATATTGCCCAGCCACATATTATATTGCCCAGCCACGTATGTCACAGGTTAAAAAATAAACATACTCACCTTCGGATCCAAGGGCCCCTTGTAGTTGTAACATACTCGCCTTCGGATCTGGTGCAGGCGATGAGCGCGCGGCTACCGCCATCTTCCGTTCCCAGGATGCATTGCAAAATTACCCAGAGGACTTAGCGGTCTCGCAAGGCCGCTAAGTCTTCTGGGTAATTTCGCAATGCATCGCCGGGAACGGAAGATGGCGGCCGGCGCGAGCTGCTCGGCGGACAACGGAGGGTGAGTATAGCAGGTTTTTGTTTTTTTTTTATTATTTTTAACATTAGATTTTTTACTATTGATGCCGCATAGGCAGCATCAATAGTAAAAAGTTGAGGACACACAGGGTTAATAGCGGCGGTAACAGTGCGTTACCCGCGGCTTAACGCGGTCCGTTACCGCCGGCATTAACCCTGTGTTAGCGGTGGCTAGAGGGGAGTATGCGGGTGCTGGGCAGTGATTGCGGGGAGTAAGGAGCGGCCATTTTCTCCTGAACTGTGCCCGTCGCTGATTGGTCGTGGCGTTTTTTTCCACGACCAATCAGCGATTTGGATTTCCTTGACAGACAGAGGCCGCGACCAATGAATATCCGTGACAGACAGACAGAAGGACAGAAAGACGGAAGTGACCCTTAGACAATTATATAGTAGACTAGATGGTGGCCCGATTCTAACGCATCGGGTATTCTAGAATATGCATGTCCACGTAGTATATTGCCCAGCCACGTAGTATACAGCAAAGAGCCACGTAGTATATTGCCCAGTCACGTAGTATATTGCCCAGTCACGTAGTATATTGCCCAGCCACGTAGTATATTGCCCAGCCACGTAGTATATTGCCCAGTCACGTAGTATATTGCCCAGCCACGTAGTATATTGCCCAGCCACGTAGTATATTGCCCAGCCACGTAGTATATTGCCCAGCCACGTAGTATATTGCCCAGTCACGTAGTATATTGCCCGGTGACGTAGTATATTGCCCAGTGACGTAATATATTGCCCAGCCACGTAGTATATAGCAGAGCCACGTAGTATATAGCAGAGCCACGTAGTATATTGCCCAGCTACGTAGTATATTGCCCAGCTATGTAGTATATTGCCCAGCTACGTAGTATATTGCCCAGCTACGTAGTATATTGCCCAGTCACGTAGTATATTGCCCGGTGACGTAGTATATTGCCCAGTGACGTAATATATTGCCCAGCCACGTAGTATATAGCAGAGCCACTTAGTACGGTATATTGCCCAGTCACGTAGTATATTGCCCAGCCACATAGTATATAGTAGAGCCACGTAGTATATTGCCCAGGCACGTAGTATATTGCCCAGCACAGAGCCACGTAGTATAGAGACTAACACCGCGGGCCGTTACCGCTGCCATTAACCCTGTGTGAGCGGTGAGTGGAGGGGATTACGGAGCGGGCGCCGGGCAGTGAGTGCAGGGGAGTAGGGGAGGGACTAATCGGACTGTGCCCGTCGCTGATTGGTCGCGGCAGCCATGACAGGCAGCTGCCGATACCAATTAGCGAATGAATAACCGTGACAGAAGGACAGACAGACAGACGGAAGTGACCCTTAGACAATTATATATATAGATACAGTGGGGCAAAAAAGTATTTAGTCAGTCAGCAATAGTGCAAGTTCCACCACTTAAAAAGATGAGAGGCGTCTGTAATTTACATCATAGGTAAACCTCAACTATGGGAGACAAACTGAGAAAAAAAAATCCAGAAAATCACATTGTCTGTTTTTTTAACATTTTATTTGCATATTATGGTGGAAAATAAGTATTTGGTCAGAAACAAAATTTCATCTCAATACTTTGTAATATATCCTTTGTTGGCAATGACAGAGGTCAAACGTTTTCTGTAAGTCTTCACAAGGTTGCCACACACTGTTGTTGGTATGTTGGCCCATTCCTCCATGCAGATCTCCTCTAGAGCAGTGATGTTTTTGGCTTTTCGCTTGGCAACACGGACTTTCAACTCCCTCCAAAGGTTTTCTATAGGGTTGAGATCTGGAGACTGGCTAGGCCACTCCAGGACCTTGAAATGCTTCTTACGAAGCCACTCCTTCATTGCCCTGGCGGTGTGCTTTGGATCATTGTCATGTTGAAAGACCCAGCCACGTTTCATCTTCAATGCCGTTGCTGATGGACGGAGGTTTGCACTCAAAATCTCACGATACATGGCCCCATTCATTCTTTCATGTACCCGGATCAGTCGTCCTGGCCCCTTTGCAGAGAAATAGCCCCAAAGCATGATGTTTCCACCACCATGCTTTACAGTAGGTATGGTGTTTGATGGATGCAACTCAGTATTCTTTTTCCTCCAAACACGACAAGTTGTGTTTCTACCAAACAGTTCCAGTTTGGTTTCATCAGACCATAGGACATTCTCCCAAAACTCCTCTGGATCATCCAAATGCTCTCTAGCAAACTTCAGACGGGCCCGGACATGTACTGGCTTAAGCAGTGGGACACGTCTGGCACTGCAGGATCTGAGTCCATGGTGGCGTAGTGTGTTACTTATGGTAGGCCTTGTTACATTGGTCCCAGCTCTCTGCAGTTCATTCACTAGGTCCCCCCGAGTGGTTCTGGGATTTTTGCTCACCGTTCTTGTGATCATTCTGACCCCACGGGGTGGGATTTTGCGTGGAGCCCCAGATCGAGGGAGATTATCAGTGGTCTTGTATGTCTTCCATTTTCTAATTATTGCTCCCACTGTTGATTTCTTCACTCCAAGCTGGTTGGCTATTGCAGATTCAGTCTTCCCAGCCTGGTGCAGGGCTACAATTTTGTTTCTGGTGTCCTTTGACAGCTCTTTGGTCTTCACCATAGTGGAGTTTGGAGTCAGACTGTTTGAGGGTGTGCACAGGTGTCTTTTTATACTGATAACAAGTTTAAACAGGTGCCATTACTACAGGTAATGAGTGGAGGAAAGAGGAGACTCTTAAAGAAGAAGTTACAGGTCTGTGAGAGCCAGAAATCTTGATTGTTTGTTTCTGACCAAATACTTATTTTCCACCATAATATGCAAAAAAAATGATAAAAAAACAGGCAATGTGATTTTCTGGATTTTTTTTTCTCAGTTTGTCTCCCATAGTTGAGGTCTACCTATGATGTAAATTACAGATGCCTCTCATCTTTTTAAGCGGTGGAACTTGCACTATTGCTGACTGACTAAATACTTTTTTGCCCCACTGTATGTACCACCTATCAAATAGTTGCAAACATGGTACACCTTTACATGTCAGTGGTATTTCCTAATGTTAATGGTTTCTTTCTTTAGGAATATGTCCCCTGACCTACTGCAGAAATTATTTGGAATAGTTTGAACATGACTAAGGTCAAGGTATTGATTGATCTGCACTGGAAATTCTCCAGATCTCAATTGGATCACTTATCTGTGGGATGTGCTGGGAATCCAATCCAATATATGGAGGTCCAACTTGGCAATTTGTAGGACTTGGATTATGTGAAAATAACAAAATGTGCTTCACTCGCCTGCTATCGCCTACTTCATGGATCTAATGCAGGCCACTCTGAGGTCTACGCCAATACTGGAAGTGATATCACCTGTCATAGAAGAGCTGCGGCCTTCTTCTTATGATGCACTGTTTAACTTTACCTCTGCAGTCACAGTGGTCCTGTGAAAGGTGAACAATAATTTGTCACTTCTGATGCTGGTACCAACCACGAAACGGCCTGTCGCAACCAGGGCTGTGGAGTCGGTAAGCCAAACCTCCGACTCAGACTCCTCAAATTCCATGACTCCACCAAGATGGGCTCCGACTTAGACTCCATAACTCTGACTCCACAGCCCTGGCGGCAACCCGAGATAGAAAAGTGACGACTGCAGACAAAGTCTTGTGACCCCAGGATGACAGCTACACAGCTGTATTTGATTTATTTGTTTTTATTTTGCATGGGGCTCTTAAGTGTTCAGTTAAGTATCACCTGCTAACAGGATGACTTTAGAGGTCTTGAGAAGCTGTATTATAGGATTGAGCTCTGTATAGCAAAGTTTTGTGTAAAAATCTTAAATATATAGAGCTGAACCAGAAGTTTACATACACCATATAAAGACACATATGCATGTTTTTCTCAATATCTGACATGAAATCAGAAAAATCCTTTCCCGTTTTAGGCCAATAAGGATTACCATAATTATTAATATTTGCCAACTGCCAGAATAATGAAAGAGAGAGAGAATGTTTTTAAACATTTTTATTACTTACAGCAAAATCAAAAGTTTACATACATTTAATTAGTATTTGGTACCATTGCCCATAAACTGAATGACTTGGGTCAAATGTTTGGTATATCCTTCCACAAGCTTCTCTGGTGTCATTCAAGTGTGTGCTTGCGTGCGTGCTTGCGTGCGTGCGTGCATGCGTGTTTGTTTTAATATTTTACCAAAGTTTTCTGAGAAATATTCTTTGTTGATAGGTTTGCCAATGTGAAAAATAAATTTGGGTATATTTGATCACTGTTGCTCCAGCACTGACTCTCTGCTGCTGCTGACCATGGTCTTAAAAGTGAACCTGTCACAAGCAAACCCGCTATTAACCTGTAGATATGGGCTTAATACTGGTAATGCTTTTAACCTAGGGCTGGCTGCCAGTCAGGGCCAGGTGCTGTATTCTCAGAGTGGTGACTGAACCAGAGCCGCCCCTGTACCTGAAACCGAATGCTGCCAGGAATAATAGTTAATTTTCTCCTTGCAGCGTTCGGCTAAGTGCGGGGCCTGGACAGATTAGTAGCGTTTTTGCTGGGACAGGTTCCATTTTAACAGGCTGCTGTGTTCATGACATGACTTCAGTGCATGTAACAGACTAAGGCTGGTGTCACACTTGCAACTGCAATGTGACAATCTTGCGCCTGAATACCCTGTACTCGGGACCGGAGAGTGCGGCTGCATGCATTTCTATGCAGCTGACCGCTTCGGTCCGAACCGCCGGCGGCAGTTCCGAGTATTGAGGCGAGAGACTCGCACGAGTTTCTCGCATTGCAGTTGCAAGTGTGACACCGGCCTAATAACTAGACTCAGTGGTGATGCAGAAGTAGTTATTGTGAGACCACTGAACTCTGTGATTAGCTGTACCAGTCACCTGTACTGTTGTCTTGATGTCACCGGTGCAAACTGTCAACTAAGACCAGCGGCAGCAGTGGATGCATTTATTTTTATCACTTCTACAAGCCTATGACAGCAGTTTGTAAATTGCTTACATGTGGTCACATGTCCGCCTGCTCACACCAGCATTAACAAGGCATGCATATCGTACGCAGTCACGAATCAGCAGGCACATAGTGATTACAGACTTGTTCCAAGCATAAATATCTTGCCCTTGGTGCATTATCACTACACACATAAGTAAAGAAGAAATGAAAAAAAGTAATTAGCCAAGTAATTACTTTTCCTTTTACATTGATTTGTCTATGATTAACGAAAAAAATTGTCATTACAAACAGAGTGATCTATTTCAAGTGTTTATTTCTGTTAAAGTTGATAATTATCACTTTCAGCCAATGAAAACCCAAAAGTCATTATCTCAGTAAATTAGAATAATTAACAAAAAACACCTGCAAAGGCTTCCTGCAAGGAAGACACAAAAGGGGACAACACGCGGTCCAGGTAAGTACCTGCGTTCTGGCACAAACTCCCTACCCCTGATACAATGGGCCTGCCTTTCAAAGGGTTCAGGCCCTTATGTACCTTCGGGAGGCAGTAAAAGGTAGACGTCACAGGATGCAGAGGGAAGATGAAATCAAATTCTGTTTTATCAATAACACCTCCCTCCAAACCTTCCTGTAAAATCTGTCTCAACTCCTCACAGTATTCCTTAGTTGGATTGCTGCTTTTTTCTATAATATATGGGATTGTCAGCTGTGTCTTTAATTCATGTTATTGTATCTGGGTATCTTTTTGGCTTCTGGAAGGTCATGATTACCGCCCTCCTTTCATACAGGTGCATTTATGTGTTGTGGTTAGGTGCGCATGTTTAGCGCTCAGCTACCATAACCGTTTATTTGAGATATATGTGATACAGCGTCTGTCTCTAGTTGCGCTGGGGAGATTTTATTTCTGGCTCCTCCGGCGCTTGTCAGCAGCCGCTGGGCATCTCCGTAGTGCATCAGACAATCCGGCGTTCTGGTCGCTTAGCGACCATATGTCCGCAGTGCGCATGTCAATGGAGGCCTCTGGGTGAGCCGATGAGTTTCCGGCTCTCACTGCGCAGGTCGGCTGCTTCCGGCGTGCAGCACACTTTCCACAGCGCTCGGTCTCCTCGTGGTTTATGGCGTGTGACGTCATCATAGAGGTCTCCCTTCGTATGCCGGCGTGCGGTACATTCTATGCGGCGCCCGGTCTCCTCGTGGCTTATGGCGTGTGACGCCATCATAGAGGTTAGTCCCACTGTCACCGCCCATATGGTGTCCGTGTTTCTTTTTATGAGATGTGGATGCCAATTTGTGTAGTGGGCGGGACTGATAGGTTCTCTGACAGACATATCACCTGTTACTCAGTACAATCACACAGGTTACGTTTTTATCCAATTTGAAGTGGTCAATTGGTTTTCTTGGCTGCTTCCTATTTAAAGACCAGCCCCATACTTTATCCACCCTCTGCAGGATAGCATAGAGGGTGGCAGCAACTTATGTCTCCCTTTTGAGCACTTTTCTCTATAATCAAGCAGGTCCCCTGATGATTAGCTTGTAGGAAACGCGTCGGGACTGACCACAGGGAGAGTGCAGGGCATGTGTTTGCAGGGGTAGTTGTGGACTGCCCTTGTAAGGGCAGGAGCTGTGGGGATAGACTACTGTTAGCCCCATAGGGAATGACAGGGTATTGTCAGTTCCCTTCTTCATGTTCCGGATCGCTGCCGGTGCAAGAGGCTTTCCGGGTCTCCTGCCTATCTACGTTGGAGTCGGTGAGAATGTTCCATTTTTTTATCCTGACTCCTATTAATGACATCGTGGTTTAGATGCCGTTTTTTTGTGCCACTGTGCAATATTTATCTATTTACATGCAACCAATTATATGTAATATTGCTTCATGACTCTAATGTAGTTGTTTTTGCTAGCTAACTTGTGAATCATATATTGGTCTGCTTTTTATCCGCAAGCATCTTTGCAGGCGGTAATTTTTGAATCCCTTTAAGGGTTTCTTTGCGGGGTCTCTTTGTTGGGACCTCACCCTATATATTTTATATCACTTTTGGGTGGCTTTTTTGATTTGTACTTTTATATTGTTCTAGTAAAAGTTATGTTTTATCTCCACTTGCGCTGTATTTAGTGAACTGTTTTAGTGGGTATATCTGTGTTGTTAATCCATATACAGAGTTATTGCTATTTTTTGAAAGGCACACAATCCAAGATGCTTGAGGTCTACTGTAAAGCTTCCACAATCAGTGATGGTTTGGGAAGCATGTCATCTGCTGGTGTAGGTCTACTGTTTTATCAAGACCAAAGTCAGCGCAGCCGTCTACCAGTACATTTTAGAGCACTTCATGTTTCCCTCTGTTGACAAGCTTTTTGAAGATGGAAATTTCATTCTCCTGCAGGACTTGGCACCTGTCCACACTGCCAAAAGTACCAGTACCTGGTTTAAAAACAAGAGTATCACTGTACTTGATTGGCCAGCAAACTCTCCTGACCTTAACCCCATAGATATGGGATATTGTCAAGAGGAAGATGAGACCCCAGACCCAACAATGCAGACTACCTCTAGGCTGCTATCAAAGCAACCTGGGCTTTCATAACACCTCAGCAGTGCCACAGGCTGATCTCCATGCCATGCCGCATTGATGCAAAAAGAGCCCCGACCAAGTATTGAGTACATTTACTGAGCATACAGTTCAGTAGGCCAACATTTCGGATTTTAAAATAATTTTTCAAGCTGGTGTTATAAGGTATTCTAATTTACTGAGATAAAGACTTTTGGGTTTTCATTGCCTAATAAGCAATAATCATCAACATAAACAGAAACAAACACTAGAAATAGATCACTGTTTGTAATGACTCTATTTAATGAGTTTCACTTTTTGTATTGAAGAACTGAAATAAATTAACTTTTTGATGATATTCTAATTTTGTGAGAAGCACCTGTGCGTGAGTGTGTGTGTATTAGTTTTCATGGCCCTTAACCCCACTGATCCACTTGCAATTAAAAGGGCACCATAAGTCTAAAGGTTCTAAGTCTAAGTTCTAAAGATTTAAAAATTGCTGCCTTTATAAAATGGATGGCGTAGAAATGCAAAAACAGACATGTTTTTTGTTTTTTTTCTCTAGAGAAACAGACAATTTTACATTCTCTCATCTTAGCCAGCCCATTGTAGAGACTTTCCAGTAGTGTGATGGCTTGGGTTGGATTACCTGCCTGTGAACTGGCTGGTAGCTTTTTGCTGCTGCCTGGTAGTAAAGATATGTTTAGTGATTACTAGTTCTGTGTCTATGGTGTTGATGCCTATAGTAGGTTATTGCCGAAAGGATGGCATCTTAAGATCTAATACTGTATCTTATTAGCCATTCAGCTTGTGTAATGGCGTTTATAGTCGTGTATGGGGGCACAGATTAGCCTCCTGAATAAATCCTCCATGTGGGTTACATGGTTTCTGGCTCCTAGGTTTTACGAGCAGGGTCCATGGTCTGGGTCTGGTTTAAAAAACATTTTTTTTAATTTTTTTGTTTTTCACTAAAGACCTGGTTTCTTAAGTTTTTGTAAAACATTTCCTGGTGCGAAATGTGAGATGGCTAGCTCGAACTAAACTCTTAATAGCAAAGTAGTGATGAACAATTACCCTGGGAGGGCATTGTAAGAATTACAAACACAGTACACTTTCTAAGTTCTGGTATTTCCAGACAATTTAACATATGCACATACTTGAATATGTGCTAACTATAGGGTTGTAGACAGTAAACATGGCAGCGCATGACAGATGAGCAGTGTTTGTCAACCTGCAGTTAAATTGACTCTGATTTTGTGCTTCTCTGCCTTAGAGACAATTTTGCCCATGTCATAAAGTTCTTTGCACCCAACATTTCTGTTGGCACACATTTTTAAATGCTATTGAAGCATTTGTGCTGATTTTGCTGAAAATCCAAGTGGAAATCTTCATGTATGTGCTGGGAATTTGACGGATTGGACCCTTTGTATTGCAGATTTGCAGCATAATAGGCATGATGCCAATTGAAAGTCTGCAGCATACCCTCAAAGCAACAGTGGAAAAAAACACTGCATTTTTAAAACCTTTTGTATTCTAACATTGTGCTATAAATGAGTGTAACTTCATGAAGAAAAACCCTCAACGTTCCCAAGTCCATAACATTATAACTCTGCCTATTGCATGGAAAGAATTAAGGATCGATTTTATCTTAAGACTGGTCTTACATACAGCATTGTGCCTTATTGTTTTCCCTTTTTTAGAAGTATTTAAAAAAAACTTGCAAAATGGGGTAAACAGCAATACCATCAGGATTAGTATTGAATGATGAAGGATCTGCCTGTATTTCTCAGCAATGGGGACACTGAGAACTGGGCAGCATTGGGAACCATAGACACAGTGGTCAGCCAAGGTTAGAGTTGGTGATAAGACATATGTTCATGCTTAATTCCCCCCCTTCAAAATTGGAAGGTGTCCCACAGTACCATCAGCTCTTTGTTCTTTATCTACTTTTAGGACTTGTGTTAAAATGTTTTAGGTCAAATGTGTGCATTTTTTCACTGTTGAAAACATTTTTTATATTCTTCTGAACTAATGCAGTTAAGTGCCTCCAGCTATTTTTTTTAAATCTTTTCTACGTCCTGAAAATGTTTTTCATTTTTTAGGTTTTTCTTCATTCTTGGGAATAAGAAGTCGTCACAAGGGGGCTAGGCCAGGTGAGTAGGAAGGCTGACCCTGGTGTTTTTTTGGTTTTTTTGACAAGTCATCATCACAGGGGATGAATCTTGGTGAAACTCCTATGATCCTGAAACAAAACAGCAGTCCAGCCAGTGGATGACCGCTTCATTGCCCAAACCAGTAAAGCTCATCAAGTGAAATCAAACTTGAAGTCCATGATAGTTTGTTTTTTCAACATCAAATTAGCTGTTCACTTTGAATTTGTTCCTCGGAAAACCACAGTGAATCAACCTTACTATCTGCAATTGCTGAAGCAATTGCATGAGGCAGGGAGAAAAAAAACTACCTGAATTGTGCTGGTCGGAGGACTGGCTTCTTTATCATGACAATGCATATGCCCACATAGCATTGAAAATCAACCAGTTTTTGGCAAATAAGTGACTGACAACGGTTTCTGACCCTCCTAACTCTCTTGACCTAGCCCCCTGCAATGATTTCTTATTCCCAAGAATGATGAGAAACCTAAAGGGGAAGCGTTTACAGGACGTAGACGAGGTTAAGAAAAATAGCTGGAGGCACTTCACAACATTAGCTCAGAACAATATATAAAAAAAAATGTAAACGTGAATAACCAAAAATAGACAATTCATGGTTTTTTTTGGGTCCCGTGTGTGTGTGTCTGTATAAATGATGCACACAGTATTTTACAGGTGCTAAAGAAAACAATTACTGTATTTTCTGGCGTATAAGACTACTTTTTAACCCTTGAAAATCTTCTCAAAAGTCAGGTATCGTCTTATACGCCAGGTGTCGTCTTATAGGGCAGGTGCGGAGTAATCTGCGGTTGCGGTATTGTGGGGGGAGCGACCCCAATGACAAGGAGAGGGGGCACCTCACCGGGAAAGTGTAAGTGAAGCAGAGGCAGAGAAGGAGATAATAGGATACAAGGGTGAGCCAGATTAGTGAAAGAGGAGTGTTTTTCTAGGCACATCACCGCTCTCTCTCTCTTTTTTGCATAACCCATGCATCCCAGACGCTGACAGTTTGCTTCACTTACACCTTCCTGGTGAGGCGTTTCCTCACCTCATCATCGGGACCACTCCCCCCCACTATATACTTCGACCGCAGATTGCTCCGCACCCACCCTATAAGATGACACCCGGCATATAAGACAACCCCCGGCTTTTGAGAAGATTTTATATTTTAACTGGAAAAGTTGGGGGTCGTCTTATACGCCCAGTCATTTTATACGCCGGAAAATACGATACTTTAAATTGATTATGAGATATCTGATCATAGCTTTTGTAGCTTGTAAAAATTGTATGTCCCTGCACAAGGCTAAAAAGAATTCAGGTGGGTATTTTGTTGGTTTCTTTTGATGACCAATGTGCTTTTACGCTCATTTAATGACCTCATTGTGACAGAGCTTTAAGTGGCCCTTTTCTGTTTAACATCCTTTTTTATGTGGTTGGAAGGCGACTATTAGCAATATGCATTCTGCATTTTGGAAAGTTTTTTTTGCTTTTAATGAATATTTTTCTTTGCAAAATATAAAATGTTCTTATTTTTCTTTTACAGATCTAAGAAAATGGAAACTTCTACCGTATGGTCTCCTCCAAGAAGTGCTAGTGGGACAGGTTAAAACCAGTAACAAGCTAAAGCGAATCCAGGTGTGAATGCATCGGAATTTATCCAAATACAAAATTTTTAAGTATGATTTTTATTTCTCTTAATAGGATAGTATTCAATAACCAATGTACTCAACCAAATGTGACAGACAACATGAAGCTAATTTCTCTCTTGACATCCAAAAATCAGCCAATTTAAAGTGAATCTGAAACTCCCCTCTCAGAATGTTTGTTTTACTAAATACTGCCATTAGAACACTGTGTTATGCTGTTCCTATAATATCTTGAAAATGTGTGGATATATTGACCATGGGGTGGTACTAGACATGAGAGGATCTGCCGAGATTCAAATTTGGTGAATTGCGCAGAATTTAATGCGAATTCCAATTTACAGTCAACTTATTCTACGCGAATTGACTGTCCCATATTATACTTTAAGGTCTCGCTAGACCCCACAACAGAATAAACATAAGATGTAGAAAAATCAACAGCTAATACCTCATGGCTCAACTCTCCGACCACCCTTGCTGATTTTTGTCCCTCTTATGGTCCTTGGAACCTCTTCTCACATGCTGAAACCTCTTACTACTGGGACTTCTGGCTGTGACCAGGTCCTGGGATCCCTGCACATGCTTGTTAAGTCGTATACATAGATGTCAGTGAAGAGGCTTGTGGAATCGGCACACAGCAGTGGTAAGAAGTGCTGAGGGCCATATGTAGCTGGGTGACCAAAGAAGTGAGCGGTGAGGTGAGTATTAGTTGTTTTTATTTATTTTTTGTTAACCTTTTGTCTACCATTTGTGGTTCAGCAAAATGGTGGGCAGCAAATGAGAATAAATCCATATTCTAGACAATACGGATTTTTGTAGAATTCAAGTATAAATGAAGTTCACTTGAAGAAATAAGGCCAACTCTAGGTGGTATCAATTTTAGTATGTCCTTCCCTACTTACTTGACAGTGTCCAATTGATGCTGACAGTGGCAGACTGTGTAGATGAATACCCCTTCTGCCAGGATGAATTAAAACATCCAGTTGCCAGCATATTCCAAAAATTTTAACAGAGGAACTGCACAATACAGAGTTACGAAAAAAGACTTTTAGAAGTGTTACCTAATGAGAAGTGTCGACTTTTCTTCATTGCAGGTTTTATTCAGGTTTTTTCATGCAGTTTTTAAAGCCAAAATTAAGTGTGTAACCTAAACTGGAAGAAAGTGTAAAGACAGATCCTCCTTTCGATCACACTCCTATTTTTGGCTGGAAACAACTTCATCAAGAAGCTTGAAAAAATAAAATCTGCTCCTGTACAGGTACCATAAGGGTATGTGCACATGGCATCTTTAAGGGAATCTGCCTGAAAATGCGTTGCAAAAGAACCATAGAAAATGTACATAATGCACAGCAATATCTTATCAAATTTCTTTTATCTACTTCAAGGTTTACAAACCCTGAAGTCGTTAAAAGAAGTGACCTGCTCATTTTTGGGGCGTCTTCCGCTAGGAGATAAACGACCAATGTACTTAGTTACCGTCGTTATATTTTTTATTTCATAAATCAATGATACACATGAAAATAAGCAACTTTGTATTATCAGAGATATCCGCTTTTTATCTCTGCCAAAATTGATCAGTCATTATAAAAATCCTCAATTCGGAGGTAAAATCTGTATTGAGTGAAGACATCCTAATACATCATGTCCCATTTCTGAGATATGAGATGTTATCCTAACTAGCTAGGAGGAAGGAGGTGCTCTGCCTCTAGCTCCTCTAGAATTGTATCCGTTGCACCTGCCATGTCCTATCTCAGTAATGGGATAAGCTGTCTTCACTCAATACAGATTTTACCTCAGAATTGAGGATTTTGATAATGACTGATCAATTTTGGTAGAGTAAGAAGCAAATTTCTCTAAGATATATTACAGGGGTGGGGAACCTCAGGGCCATTTACGGCCCTCTATGACCTTCTATCAGGCCCCCGAGCAGATTCTCGGGGACCGCATTCTTGGGCAGGGAGGTGTATTTTGATTACAAACAGCTCATTAATTTCTTGCACACACACGCACTGTTCACTACTGAACACTGAAGGGCATGCAATGAAAGATTACGTCCTGAAACCAGTGCCAGAGTCGGGATGTACTGTGTGGGCGGAGATTGTACGGCCTCCAAAGGATGGTATAAATATCCAAACGGCCTTTGGCAGAAAAAAAGATTCCACACCCCTGATTTATTTCAAAGTTGCTTATTTTCATGTGTACTATTGATTTATTAAATTAAAAATAAAACTGCGGTTACTTTTTAACAGAACAGAGGGAAAAGGCACTGGTGGCAGAGGTGCCGCAAGAACAACAAGAAAACTGCTACAGGAACATGACCGCCAGCTTTTCCCTGAAGCGGCTTTGCTTGGGGAAAACTCTTTGGCTGCCCCACCATGTGCGCATACCCTAATAGATTACCTATCATAGACTTTCTTCATTTCTAGATCATAGTAATTTTATTTGCATCAGGTCTTCTCATTTTGCTTCTGCTTTTATTTTTTTATTGCATCCAATGTTGTCTGGTGCATAAGTAGTATGCTTCTAAAAATTAAATGCAATAAATTTAAAATAGTAATAGTAATTAGTAATTCACATGTCCGTGGCATCTTTATATGTAGTTGGGTGCCCGTACAAGCCGTGAAAGTGTGATGAACAGCAGTACAATTTGTGCAGGGAAAAACTGCTGTAGAGCCCACTGCCAACCACGTATTCTGCTTCTTTTTCCCACACAGCACACCACCACTGCATGTTCATGTGTCCTTTATCTGTTTACATCATGTTGTTGTGGTCTTTACACTTTGACCTTTTTTGACATGTCATAGATTTTTATTACTTCACAGTCCTTAAACTTTTGTACTTCCGCTGATTCAAAAAAACTGTATAGCTCTGACTCATGAGAATTTTATAATCTATGGATTTAACACCCTAAACAAAGCTCTGATCATTTTTAATGGAAATTTTTTTAACATGTTTTCAAAGGCCTCCAGTAAATGAGTGGTTGTGGATTGGTTTCTAGGCATCAAAAGCTGGGCATAAATGTTAGATTACTATCAGCCATACCCACTGATTTTGGCTTGTCCATCCAACCATCTGATGTGTAGAAGCTTTTCCGCCGATGACAAATGTCAGAGGAGAAAATCTAACGTTTGGATTTCAACATTCTCAGTCCTTTTATTCTCAATGGAGACAAGCTACTGCCAGAAGACTCTGCCAGTGGCTTACTTGCCCCTTCACCCCCACCAATCTCATGCTTGCCAGACTCATTCCACCAGTGTGTGGTGGTTAGAAAGAATAGCTGTCAAACAAGCAAGCTTCGGCCAACCTATGTGCTATTGCCTTTTTTCTAGATTTAAAGTGATCCAACATCATATATTGCTCTTTTTCTATGTGTTTTTAACCATATATTTTAATCTAACTTAACATATAAGATAGTAAAATACCTGTTAAATTATTCCCATATGAGATGAGATCCAGCCATAGTCTACAGGGCTCATTTACAATGGGCAACTCGTGGCACTAAATGACCACTGCTCAGCTACATGTTTACTGATTGTCAGTCATTTAGTTGACTTTTAGACAGACCAACCACTCTTCCAATGGGTATAAAATGATCAGTAATAGACTGTTCTGTGTACTGGCTTTCATTGTTCTCGCAAGCATGGCTTATATACCAAACAATTATTGTTAGGCAGGCTCAAAAATTATTTCATCCTACTAAGGAGCTTTTTGCTAATTTATTAGGCAATTGCCAGCCAGTTTACAATGGCCATTTACCCTAGGAATACTCATTTACGATAATCGGCTAGTGTAAACTCACCTTGAGTCAATGGTTTTTCCACATTGAAATAAACATACACATTTATGGCAGAATCCAAAGAAATACAGTACAGACCAAAAGTTTGGACACACCTCATTTAAAGGTTTTTCTATATTTTCATGACTATGAAAATTGTACATTCACACTGAAGGCATCAAAACTATGAATTAGCACATGTGGAATTATATACTTAACAAAAAAGTGTGAAACAACTGAAATTATGTCTTATATTCTAGGTTCTTCAAAGTAGCCACCTTTTGCTTTGATGACTGCTTTGCACACTCTTGGCATTCTCTTGATGAGCTTCAAGAGGTAGTCACCGGAAATGGTCTTCCAACAATCTTGAAGGAGTTCCCAGACATGCTTAACACTTGTTGGCCCTTTTGCCTTCATTTTGCGGTCCAGCTCACACCAAACCATCTTGATTGGGTTCAGGTCTGGTGACTGTGGAGGCCAGGTCATCTGGCGTAGCACCCCATCACTCTCCTTCTTGGTCAAATAGCCCTTACACTGCTTGGAGGTGTGTTTGGGGTCATTGTCCTGTTGAAAAATAAATGATGATCCAACTAAACACAAACCGGATGGAATAGCATGCCGCTGCAAGATGCTGTGGTGGCCATGCTGGTTCAGTATGCCTTCAATTTTGAATAAATCACCAACAGTGTCACCAGCAAAGCACCCCCACACCATCACACCTCCTCCTCCATGCTTTACGGTGGGAACCAGGCATGTAGAGTCCATCCGTTCACCTTTTTGCGTCGCACAAAGACACGGTGGTCGGAACCAAAGATCTAAAATTTGGACTCATCAGACCAAAGCACAGATTTCCACTGGTCTAATGTCCATTCCTTGTGTTCTTTAACCCAAACAAGTCTCTTTTGCTTGTTGTCTGTCCTTAGCAGTGGTTTCCTAGCAGCTATTTTACCATGAAGGCCTGCTGCACAAAGTCTCCGCTTAACGGTTGTTATAGAGATGTATGCGCTGCTAGAACTCCGTGTGGCATTGACCTTGTCTCTAATCTGAGCTGATGTTAACTTGCGATTTCTGAGCCTGGTGACTCGGATAAACTTAGAAGCAGTGGTGACTCTTGGTCTTCCTTTCCTGGGGCGGTCCTCATGTCAGCCAGTTTCTTTGTAGCGCTTGATGGTTTTTGCCACTGCACCTGGGGATACTTTCAATGTGTTCCCAATTTTTCGGAAAGACTGACCTTAATTTCTTAAAGCAATGATGGACACTCGTTTTTCTTTACTTAGCTGCTTTTTTCTTGCCATAATACAAATTCTAACAGACTATTCAGTAGGACTATCAGCTGTGTATCCACCAGACTTCTGCTCAACACAACTAATAGTCCCAACCCCATTTATAAGGCAAGAAATCCCACTTATTAAACCTGACAGGGCACACCTGTGAAGTGAAAACCATTTCTGGTGACTACCTCTTGAAGCTCATCAAGAGAATGCCAAGAGTGTGCCAAGCAGTCATCAAAGCAAAAGGTGGCTACTTTGAAGAACCTAGAATATAAGACATAATTTCAGTTGTTTCACACCTTTTTGTTAAGTATATAATTCCACATGTGTTAATTCACAGTTTTGATGCCTTCAGTGTTAATGTACAATTTTCATAGTCATGAAAATACAGAAAAATCTTTAAATGAGAAGGTGTGTCCAAACTTTTCGTCTGTACTGTAGGTGGTGGATGGATTAGGGTTTGGTCGATGCTTAGATCGATACTACAGAGCTTTAGCTATTTTGCCATGTGTAATGCCTTGGGAGAACTAGAAATACGGTATATGGTATTGTATTACAAGTCTATATATTTATAACCATTAGTATTACAGAACTTGTGTAATATCTTAAACATGAATACATTTCTAGACATTGATTGGAACCAAATATTTTCTTTTATGTGTGTGCAAGTTTTTCTTTTTTATAATGCTTACAGCAGCATTTCTTAGCTTACAACTCCGTTATATCATAGTTATTTTGTATCATTTTTTTCTTTTTTCAGTCCCAATTTGTTTTATTTTTCGACCACATGGAACTTGCGAAGCCACCAAAAACGCTGTCACTTAGTGGAGTTGGGCAATTGCCAGTTGTCCAACAAGAAGGCCTGGTTTAGACTGCGATGGCCACTGTCATTCCCGGTGATTTGTCAGAAGTAAGAGATACCCAGAAAATCCCGTCAGGGAAGCGTAAACGTGGTGAAACAAAACCAAGAAAAAACTTCCCTTGCCAACTGTGTGACAAGGCATTTAACAGTGTTGAAAAATTAAAAGTCCATTCATACACTCACACAGGAGAGAGGCCCTACAAGTGCACGCAACAAGACTGCACCAAGGCCTTTGTTTCTAAATACAAATTATTAAGGTATACATTCTTATTTATCTTTCTGCTTACATTAAAGATTAAAGTGTTGGCTACTCCTTGTACGTCTGAACTCTATCTCATTCAGGTGTCCTTTATGCATATTCTAGAATGAAGTGCTTGTAATTAAAGGGGTTGTCCGGCCTTAGGCTACAAGTCTACAATCAGTCTATGTAACTGCAGACTTATGAATCCTCACAGCGCGCACACTGTGCGCTATAAGGATTCTCTGGTGCCAGGAGTGTCGGTCATCTGACCGTAAGTATGCAATTTGCATACTTCCAGCCACGTTCTGACTAGCCTCGTCCTGCCTCGCTCAACACATTTGCATTGACCAAGGTCATGCCCATCTAGTTGGCTTGTGACCAGATGAATGAAAATCACATACTTGTGGTCACATGACTGCCGCACTCAACAGGAAAGAATCCTTACAGCGTGCAGTGCACACGCTGTGAGGATTCATACGTCTGCAGTTACACAGTCTAAGGCCGGACTACCCCTTTAACTCTTGTGCCTAGTCATCTGTAGTGATGAGCAAACATTCTCGGATAATGTGCTTTCCGAGTATCTTGAGGCTGTAACACATGTGGGGATTTCCTGTTTGTTAAGCAATCCACCCCCACATATGTTGCAGTTGTCTAACAGCCCCGCGGATATTATACTTGGATAACCCGAAAGCATGCTCAGATAACACGTTAACCGAGCACGTTCGGTCATCACTAGTCATCTGCCTACCCTCATGGTTGTCGTTTAATTAGAGTTTAGTGCTAGCAGGCTTACTTTCTCTTTGGAATCGAAGGTCCAAACGTCCCTCTGCTGAATAAGAAGACATGTAAGTATTATAAAATAGTGCATGCTATGGTGGGTTGAGAAATTGGAGCCTAAATATTATGACTCAACTATCTGCAGTATAAGTGAGTTTCTTGAAGCAAACCTCCTTACATTTCTCATGTATAATCACTCTGCCTGGTGCCCTCCATTTTCCTCCTAATGGCTCCCCAATTGAAACTACTGGGATAGCGAGCCTAGGTAGGTCCAAACTGTGCCTCCACAGTATTTGAAATACAGGGGAGACAAGGTTCAGACTTACCACTGCATTCCCCATGCCATTCCAACTTCCAGCTTGGCTGTAGGAAGACCAGAATATCTATCTCAGAGAAGGAGACAATAAGAGAAACGGGGCACTCGGTAATGACTGAAAAATGTATTATCATTTTTAATGCCAGGATGGAGGGGCACATTAAGTTTCATATAGAGTGAAGTGAACTGTACTTAAAGGGGTTGTGCGAAACTAAATTTTATATTTTTTTGTAAATCTCTCTATTGGCATAATCTAATCTTTTTTTTCCAGCATACTTTTAATTTTTTTTTTTTATTTCCTTCACTTCTTTCTCTAACTGCTTTATTTTATTTACTTTTTTTAAAACATCTTTTGCCATGACTCTTTGTTTGAGAATCCCAGCACATGCTAGAATACTCAAATGTGTTGTCATCAGAGGCTGCCATCACTTTCACAGCCCTTTCCCTTAAACAAAGCATCATCAGTGATGTCTGTTTCAGGAGCTGGGCAAGTCCCTGCTCTACTGAGCGTGCGTCGGTTGTTTGTTCTGACGAATGCTCAGTAGGATCTGGTTACTGTGCACTGTTCTTTTCAGTGCACAGTGACAGTGCGCTCTCACCTGCTCTGATCAGAGTTGATAAGTCTGCAACAGAGCGTACTGTCTTTGCACATTGTAAGAAGGGAACAATCGAGCAGAGGCCAGCGCCACCCCCGCAAGAGAGATTTAGAATTAAAATAACATTTTTAGTTTTGTACCACCCTGTTAACACGTGACCTGTGGAGAAAAGTATTGTGCCGGGATGTTTAGCAGCGTACGAACCTGGTACAACTTTAAAACACAATATCAGAAGGAGTCAGTGTTAGGAGGGGGGTAAAAACCCAATACTTTTGGCACAATGACATTATTATTTTTATAATTATTTTATTTTTTAGCATTGCCCAGTATTTTGAATTTGTTTGCAGCCTTTACAGCTGTACATTTAAATTTTAAATGTTAATAGATTCAGATTTTATCTAGAAAGAATGCTAATACTATACTAATGCTATAGTTTTTGAAGAATGTAAATTTACCGTAATCTACAGAACTACATGGACAAATGAAGATGCACTAGTCTAGCGGGAGTCATTTCTACCAGACTATTCCGGTCTTTGGCATGAGTGACAGTCTGCATGCAATTTTGGCAGGATAGGAACATTATGCTGGCTGGCAGTCATGTTTAGGAAGCCGTGATTAGATGATCAGAGGCAGGATTAGGAAGTCTACATTTGCAATTGTATGCTTCATGTTAAAATTATGTTTCTCAACAAAGCACATTATGTCAATACAGAAATCTGCACCCATACTTCTATAATAGGTTCCCCTTAAAAAGTTTGTCATACAGATTTGTTTTTCTATTTCTTTTTATTAGTTGTTTATGCATTTTTCTCTGTATTTAAAGGCATATGGCTACACATTCTCCAGAGAAAACCCACAAGTGTAATTATTGTGAGAAAATGTTTCACCGGAAAGATCACCTAAAGAATCACCTTCATACTCATGATCCCAACAAAGAAGCATTTAAGTGTGAAGAATGTGGGAAGAACTACAACACAAAGCTGGGGTTTAAACGTCACTTGGCCTTGCACGCTGCTACAAGTGGAGACCTCACGTGTAAAGTATGTCTGCAGACTTTCGAAAGCACAGTGGTGCTGCTAGAGCACCTGAAAACCCATGCAGGCAAATCTTCCAGTGGTGTTAAGGAGAAAAAACACCAATGCGAGCATTGTGATCGTCGCTTTTACACCCGCAAAGATGTCCGCAGACACATGGTAGTGCACACTGGGAGAAAAGACTTCCTATGTCAGTATTGTGCACAGAGGTTTGGGCGTAAGGATCATCTAACCCGTCATATGAAGAAAAGTCACAATCAAGAACTGCTGAAAGTGAAAACAGAACCTATGGATCTGTTGGATCATTTCACCTGCAGTGTTCCTATAAAAGATGAGCTGCTTCCCGTGATGTCCTTATCTTCCAGTGAGCTGACATCAAAGCCATTTACAAACAGTTTGCAGTTGAACCTCTATAACACACAAATTCAGTCCATGCAGAGTTCTGCAGCAACACACCAAATGGTCGCTCCACCATTGTCTTTGGGCATGCCATGCCCTTTAGATATGGATCCTGTCCATCCTTCTCACCAGCTTGCTCTGAAGTACCCACTCAATTCTACCTCATACGCAGTTTCAATGCCCGATAAGGAACAACCATTGAAAGTGGAGATTGAAAGTTACCTTATGGAATTGCAAAGTGGCATGACGCCCTCTTCCCAGGTGTCTCCGTCATCATCTAAGTTAGGTTTGGATCAAGTAGGGCCGTTAGATGATGGTGGTGATGGAGTATCTCTCTCTAAAAGTTCTGTATCGATTAGCGAACCCCTCAACACCTCTTCATTGGACTTTAATCAGCTGTTTAATTTCATACCAGCCAATGGTCCACCTTACAGTGCGCCTGTATCCATTGGGAGTTTAGGAATGGGATACTCACAAGAGGAGGCCAGTTCTTCAATGGCCCAGCTGCCCCCACAAGCACAGGATCCTCAAGACCCGAGCAATAATATATGTTTTGGTTCTTTACACTCACTATCCTCTGCTTTTGCAAGCAACTTAAATACAACCACGACATTGCCACGATTTCATCAAGCTTTCCAGTAGAACTAAATTCAATGGATTGCGATTTGTTTTTTGTTTTGTTTTTTTATATATATATTAGTGCCAACGAAGCGGCTTTTGAAACACCTCTCATAGTCTACTCATTAACAATCTCGTTAAGCCAGTACATTGTCTTAATTGTTTACTTTGGTATTAGATGCCTTACTATATGTGGTCGTATTTTATTCTGCCAGCTGTGTTTTTCATTTTTGTTTTTTGCCTGTAGAAATAGATCTTTTTGGTTCAACTTCCTAGCAGTGAAATTCCAACGTGAAGAAGAATCTGTGACCGAAAATTCAATGGTTTTATGAAAACATCTACTATACTTTAATATCAGCGGTGATGAATCAAATCCATCTCCTTTTACAATTTCCAAAATTTAAGGGATGATATGCACCTGGTCGGCAAGCAACTTCAGTATTATGCAATACAATTGTTTGTAAAATGTTAGTTGCACTTTTGCATGAAACAGATTTAGGAATTTAATTCTTCGGCAAAAATTTTTCTTCACGCCCCTCGTTTGGCATTTAAATTATCGTGTGCCTTGTTTTTTTTATTTTAAATTATTTTATTTTTTTTGTTAAGTACCATGTTTTGCCCGAAGATTGTATGAAAATTGCCTCAACCTGTAGTATTTGACTACTACATACAGTATGTGCCTTCAATAAGCCAGTGTCCTTTTTACCTATATATGTTTTATTCTACGCGACTATCCTTTTGATTGGTACTATACTGCCATTCATCAGATATACGCTGCCAGCACTTGCAAAAATATATATATATATACTTTTTCTCATTACCAAGATTTCAAATCAGGACTCGATGGAGTTGCGTAAAAGCATATTGCTTACACCACTTTGCTTGGTAACTGTTATCATGCCCCATCAACATGCTCCGCTATCTGTTAGGCATTAGGAAGAAAAACAGAGTCTATAGCCGAAGAGTTACATGGTTAATATATATAAATATATATATGAAAAATAAATTAGATATAATAATGCATACCAGATGAAATGTGGCAGGGCATAAATATAAACATTATGGAAATTTTAAAGATTTCCATTTTATTTTCTTAGTAAGACGTATTAGCTATATTTTTTCCTGTAACTGTAAATATTCAGTGTATGTCTAACAGTATTTTCTTTTAAAGGCATTATATAGTAGGAATAGTATTTTTTTAAGATGCAAATAGCTTTTTGTGTTTTCAGAGTTTTTAAAGCAAAAATTAAAAAAAGTAAAAAAAGATTAAAAAAATAAGAAATCTGTGCTTATGAATTGCACACACAGCTCTGATTTAAGACTTCATCCTATAGTTTCTATGAAACAAAATAATGGCCGTCATTGAGCATGTAGTGTTCAACGTTGCCTCTGTTCTTTCTATCTTTTTTTTTTTTTTTCTTCTCAAAATAAAAAACTATAGAAGGGAATATCTGAAATATTTGTTAGTAACCATTTTGCAGGAAGGTTATTTTATTTTTTATTTTTTTCTTGCGGTAATACGTGCTCATATTGCCTACTGCTCGTACTTTAATTTCTGCATAGTACACATTGTGATACGTTTTTTGGTATTTTTGTTTGAAATTAATAATTGTAGGTTTTTATGTTTTTCTAATTTGTACACAAGATGGTTTAGATTCTAACAAATATTTCCCAGTTTCAGACTTTTCATTCCCATTTATTTGTATCCAGATATTAGTCAGATCTCATTATAAAAAAAAACAAAAAACAACTTTTTATATTCTACCTTTTATGTGGGCTAAATTAAAAATGTTGCCACTTGTCTGCTTCATGGCCTTTTTATATTGGATTTTTGGGGGACAAATAAAAAAAAAAGTGCCATATTTATATAGTAATAGTATACTATGTGGATATAGAATTTTTTTTATGTATTTGTATGTATATATATATTATATATATAAAAGTTGCGCCAATGCCCTTAATGGAATAAATAGCCAAATTCTTGCGTTTTTATTCAAATACTATTATTTTTTTTTGTCTTTCAAAATTTTTTATTTCTTTCAGAACAAAAAAAAAAGACAATATGTTGAGCCTTTTTAATAGGTCATCATGGCTTAAGGTGGGCTATGTAACAGTTGTCTTACCCTAAATGAAAAATATATAACCAATTAATTTCTTAAAGGGAACCTGTCACCTGAATTTGGCGGGACTGGTTTTGGGTCATATGGGCGGAGTTTTCGGGTGTTTGATTCACCCTTTCCTTACCTGCTGGCTGCATGCTGGCTGCAATATTGGATTGAAGTTCATTCTCTGTCCTCCATAGTACACACCTGCGCAAAGCAATCTTGCCTTGCGCAGGCGTGTACTACGGAGGACAGAGAATGAACTTCAATCCAATATTGCAGCCAGCATGCAGCCAGCAGGTAAGGAAAGGGTGAATCAAACACCCGAAAACTCCGCCCATATGACCCAAAACCAGTCCCGCCAAATTCAGGTGACAGAGTCCCTTTAATGCCTTAATAATCAGCCCCACTCTGCATCATATCCGTATCTTATTTTCCAATACCTTTTTTCTTCTTTTTTTTTTTCCTTCTACTTATGCCTCTTATGTAGTGGACATGCATTCTAATACTTATAGGATCACTGGATGAGTCCATTACAGAAAGGGTTACTCACCGTATTTTCTTCTGTGCTATTCTGTACGTTTGTTGCATAGCCAAGCTCTAATTTGTGGATTACAATGATTTAATTAATTTAGCCAGTACTTTTTTTTTTTTTCTTTTGCATCATCATATGCTGACTGAAACATGAGCCAGAGCTGTTATACATTGAGGATATGAATGTTAAGAAGACCTAATTTCGGAATCATTTACTAGTTAGCTTAATGTGTGTCATAGGCCAATATTTTGTAAAAATAATTAAAAAAAAAAATTAAGCTTGGTTGACCTCTATGTTACACATATTTTAAGATATAGCACTTTTTGGGACAATTTAAAAAAAGCTAAAAACAATGAAACTTATTTTTTTTTTTTCTTGAAAAAATTAGGGTAATGCTTTTTATTATAGACTCTTAATAATGCGTTCAATTTCCATTTAGATGAAAAGTATGTAGGACATTTAGTAATAATGCTTTGTGTACAAAAATGATAAACCCTAGTTTTGAACAGGTACAACTTTATTTACAGTGTTTGCTTATCAGTTTGCTATATTGCACAAACCAATGTCTCTATCTTTGTGTTGTTGTTTTTTTTTATATATATAGTTTTGCTGCCAGAGATATTTGTGGAGTATTGCAGAATTTCTCAATGGATACTCATCACACAACTGTTATCGCGATGTTCGGTGGTTACAGATAACTATTATACATTTCAAGACACCCTGCCTTCTTCAGTACAGTTACAGCAGGCATGCGCAAGCAGTTTAAGAATGTAGGCATATTTTGGATCTATAACACTCTTCAAATTGCACTGTTGCATGTTGCCGCATAGTTGCTGCTGTACTACAGTCTTAACTGGGCTTTCCTCCCCCACCCAATACAATTGTATAGACCACGCGATCTTTAGTAGAAAATTAGTGGTCCTTATTGGCGAAACCTTTGCAGATAAAAAGGCAACAGAAAACCATTCACACAGTGAAAGGCTGAGATTTGCCCATTTTTTGCAATATACACTTGCACATCTATCAGTACATTACATCACAAAATTTCAATAAATTCCGCTATTGAATGCTATATATAGCTGTACTATGTAAGTTCTCTCATCTCCGAGACATTGGGGGGAGACTTGACTTTTTTGTATTTTTAAAGGGGGTTTTCTCAAAGAAATGTGTCAGCACGCTTTTGCTATTAAGTCTGGAAGCAACATAAAATAGAGCAAAAACACGATTCCAGCGATGTGTCACTTATTAGGCTGTGTAATGTAGTTTTAAAACAATCAGTGTTTTACCAGTAGATTATTATCACTAGAGGACAAGAGGTACCGTCACACTCAGCAACTTTCCAACGATCACGACCAGCGATACGACCTGGCCATGATCGTTGGAAAGTCCTTGGGTGGTCGCTGGAGAGCTGTCACACAGACAGCTCTCCAGCGACCAACGATGCCGAAGTCCCCGGGTAACCAGGGTAAACATCGGGTTACTAAGCGCAGGGCCGCGCTTAGTAACCCGATGTTTACCCTGGTTACCATTGTAAATGTAAAAAAAAAAACACATACCTGTGCCTGTCACGTCCCCGGCGTCCGCTTCCCTGCACTCCTCCTGCATCCTGTGTAAGCGCCGGCCATAAAGCAGAGCGGTGACGTCACCGCTGTGCTCTGCTTTACGGCCGGCCGGCGCTGACACAGGATGCAGGAGGAGTGCAGGGAAGCGGACGCCGGGGACGTGACAGGCACCGGAATGTGAGTATGTGTTTTTTTTTTTTTTTTACATTTACAATGGTAACCAGGGTAAACATCGGGTTACTAAGCGCGGCCCTGCGCTTAGTAACCCGATGTTTACCCTGGTTACCAGTGAAGACATCGCTGGATCGGCGTCACACACGCTGATTCAGCGATGTCAGCGGGTGATCCAGCGACTAAATAAGGTGCTGGCCTTTTAGCTCTGACCAGCGATGTCACAGCAGGATCCTGATCGCTGCTGCGTGTCAAACACAACGATATCGCTATCCAGGACGCTGCAACGTCACAGATTGCTATCGTTATCGTTGTTAAGTTGTTCAGTGTGAAGGTACCTTAGTCTCATGTGCAGACCAGTCAAGCTAATCTGCAAAACCACGCCCCACCACTGATTGGCTGCTTGCTGTCAAGTCCATGTACACAGGAAGCTGCTAGTCAGGGGTGTGAGCTCGGTTATACACAGCCCGGAAGTCTTAGCTTTGCTACGTCTATATACAGGGATTCTATTAAAGCTGCAACAAGCAGTCCAGTAATTGACACATCGCTGGTATCAGGCCCTCTGTCTCTACATTATGCTGCTCTTGGATTCTATAGCAAAAACCTTCTGACAGATTCCCTCAAAACATTTGAAAGCTTCCTTGTGCAAAAGAAGCTTCTGATCAACCCAAGCGATATTTCCCCAATATCTTTACTATGTGTAGCATTACATGGAGAACATATAGGAAAAAAACACAGATGCTATTGCATTCTTTTGTTTTAAAGTATCCCACATTACCCATGCCCCCACTACACAAGGAACACTTTATTATACGTACACGACTGTTATCTGTCATATAAATGCTCATTTATCAAGCTGGCTCCATACATCACTTCCCCATAAACATAAATGTTTGTATTAGAAAGGCATTTATAGAAAAATGGGCGATAAGCTGCTGTCAGACAACTTTGTCCATATCTCCCATTAAAAAAAAATAGGCATGTTAAAACTCATCATTTTTATCCCCTTTTACCCACCAATTGTAACTGTCAGGGAAGAGCCATGCTGACCTCACACCCATGAGATTTTAGGAGGCACTTACCGATATTATTCTAGGGGCAGGGGAAATGCACACTAGTTGCTGGCCATTCCACAATCGGCACATTGTTGGCCAATGGTAGGGGTTGTCTCAACCATACAATCCTTTTAAAAAGATTTTCGGCACAGGGTGACTGTTAAAACCAATTACCGGTGCTCGATGCACCCTTGGTGTGGCCAAACATCTAGGTGCACCTTCCCAACTACTTGTTTTCCCCCTATCTCTGCCATTCTTCTATGAAGCCAAAGCTGTCAATCAAAGAAGAGTTAAGGGGTGATGTGTCCTTAAAGGGACTCTGTCAGCACAGGACGACTGTTGAAAGCCAGTACCGGCGCTTGGTGCACCATGGCGTGGCCAAACCATTATATGCACCTTCCGACCTGCTCGTTTTCCCTTTTATCTCCGCCATCTCATTTTCTTTGACAGCTCTGGCTTCCTTGAAGCAGATAAGTGCAGAGATAGATGGAAAACCAGCGGACGAGAAAGTGTGTCTAAAAGTTTGGTCCTGCCACGATGCACTTAGATTGAACAGTCATTCTGTGCCGACAAGGCCCTTTTTAGTTTTAATCTTCCATATGTACATAAGCGTTTGAGTTGACCAAATTTACGCTCAAAAATTAGCCGTCTACTATCCTCTAGTTTTACCCTTTTGTATGCACTTATTTTAGCATGAAATATTAAAAATATAAAATATTAAAAGTACCTAAGTAACTGCACAGCAGTTCTCTCTTTATAAAGGATGTAACCTGTTAAAGATACCTGCCATCATGTATTTATAAACCATGTTTTCATCCCTTAAGAATGAAACACCACTTTACCTCAAAACACAAGTTCCAACTTATTCTTTTTTTTTTTGTTTTAAGTACGATTTCCACCTATGTGAATTATTTCACATCACACTAGGATCTAATGGACAAGTACCACCATATGTTAATGGACTGGTTCTAAATTAGTTCAATAAATTGCTTGTCGATTGTTCTTCAGACCTATTGATCGGGCAAACCTCAATGAACAAATGGTGGTCTTTAAAAGGCTGCCATTTCGTCTTGCCTAGGTCGAAGGCAACGTGTCTTGATATGCTTTCTTGCCATGGAAGTGACCATACTGTTGCTAATCATGTGGAAACCTTTTCGGTATAAGCTTCATTGGTACAATGCAACCAAGAATGAATGTTTATCTTTTCAAAAACACTCCTGCAATATTGTTCTATCGGATCATCATGCTGCTAATGTAACTAGGGAAACCGTTCTTTAATGGTGCTACAACCTTCCTTTCACTTACAGATGTATTTTTACCATAGAAAAAGGACTATTTTATTATAGCAATAGTTGTATGATATATTTTTATACTGTGATCTAGTTTACCCTTTTATTGAACTTTGTACAACACCACAGCGTATTAATATGCACTTGCAAAAAAGAGCAAAAAGTTAAATAAAAAAAGACGGCGAACATGCCGATTTTTATATTTTAGTTCACTAAAATAAATCTATAATAATTAAAAATGGACAGGATATATAGTGTAGAGTGAAGATCACACTGTGTATTAAGAATCCCCGTTTGCATTTTTGTATTTTGAAAACTTTTTTGGAACAGATAAATCTCTTCTTACTTCTTGATGAAATTTATATTTTCTATTCATTGGGGGGGAAAAAACATGTTTTGGATTTACAAGTGCTAAAAAAAAAAGTTTATACAATAAAAGGTTTTAAACGTCAAAGTGGATGAAATTGCATTCCAGACTGAATTTTATTGTATCTTGCATTTTTAAAAAAAAAGTTATCAAGAGATATGGGAATTTGTGTTGCTTATCAAGTAAATGTACTTACAATGTATTCACAAACTACTGTTGTATTTGTATAAATATAGACAAAAAGATTGCATATATATTTTTGTGTATAAGCTCTGTAAAATAGCAATCACGATACGAAGCTGCAGCAGGTTGACATGTTGAGCATTGACATCCAAAGAGACAGACTATTTATTGTCCAGATTCTCTGATATTAAAAGATACCTTGCTGCTATTTTAAACAATAGAGCTGCAGCTTCTCGAGGCCTACAGTGTTTGCTGTACAAAATATGTGAACTCCACAAAATCAATAAAATTACAGAATGGTTTAGATAACATATTCACGTGTGTCTGGCTGTTTAATGATGTGGTTTTTGTGTGCGTTTTATGTTGGCTTTTGTTATTGTCCTACAGCTATGATCACATTGGCACAAAGCTTACATTTATAATGCTGTGACATATCTGCCAACCATCAGATCGAAGAAGACCCGTTAGGCTAGGTTCACATTGCGTTAGTGGGTGTCCGCTAACGGAATCCGTTACATGGCAAATTGTCGCAATTAACGCCATGTAACAGATCCGTTAGCGCACCCATTGACTGCAGTGTGCTAACGCATCGCTAACGTATTCCATTTTTGGCATGCGTCAGCGATGTGCCGTTAGTTTCGAATGGACCTCGAACGCTGCTTGCAGCGTTCGGGGTCCATTCTTCGCTAGTGCAGATAGGGGATCTGCGCTAGCGGGATTGCCAAACACAATCCCTTTTTGGACATTGCGTTAGCACAATCCGTTAGCGTATCCGCTGAACGGATTGCACTAATGCAATGTGAACCTAGACTTCATCAGGGTCCTATCATTTTGACTACAATCATACTGCTGCATGCTACACTATACTGTCAAAAGCGGTAAACTATTTTAAAAGGGTTTTCCACTATTGGGACAACCCCTTCTCATTTCCCATGTTTGACTACGTTAAAATAAAAATAGCTTATACTCCCCTCCTGTGTCGGCACTTTCTCTCCCGGAGCTCATATGAGATTGGTGAGCCCTGAACCCAACCGGTGCTGGCATCACTGTCCCGACCTTCAGACATATACGTAATTAACAGGAAGTGAGAGCTACTACTGGCCGCTCACTCCCTTTTAATTAATTTTAACTCCTTTAAAGGGAATCTTTCTGTACGATCAACCCTCCTAAACCGGCTATATAGTAAGTGGTATAAAATGATACCTTGATATCTGCGATCCGATGTCTTATTCCAGAGAAATCAATGTTTTTTCTTTTACGTATATTAGCTGTTAATATTTCTTGGTCAGACACTGATCTCCCAGATGCATACGGACGTATATTCTCTTATCCAAGAGAATCTGGTCAGTTATACAGTTCACACCCTCATCAGAGTGTCAGCAGAATGTGATGGGATTTTCTTTGAATTTAATGAGATTTGCATTCGTATTTGCAACCGATAATACGGTTGTCTGCACAAGTCCTGAGAATCTGCCTCTAGAGCTTTTTATACATGAAAGGGTGGCATTACCAGTGTGATGTGTACTGGCTGCTCTCCTAATCTCATTGCAGAGCTGTGTGTGATAACTGACATGTGCAGGTTCCTCTCAGCTTCCATCTCACAGGCAGACAGGATTGCAAAACAGAGGCGTATCTAGAAGGGGCAGGCGAGCATGTGTATTAGCCGCAGCCAGCAGGGGGTGCCATTGGGCCACCTGATGCGGCGCTCGCAGTTGTCTCCCCAGTGACTGCATTTTGCAGCTCGCTATAGTGGGAGTCAGCCGTTCTCTGAGCCAGCTGTCAAGTAGCTTGTTCGCTCCCAGTGATCAATTGTACTTGCATATTTCTTATGTGAGTACAGTTGAATCTCTGACTGCTGGATCAGTTTGACATCTGCATCATGATCAAGTCATGGGATCACGCTGCTAACCTCACTCGCTGGCCCTGCAAACATTGGTAGTAAGTGTTCCAGGAGAGCTGAAGACAAAGAAGATTTATTGTATCGGGGTGGAGGAAATTTGAGGACACAGTTTAGGGAGCGAGGAAGGGATGCGTGTGGACACAATATTGGGAGCAGGAGTAATTTGAAGGCTGCGGTCAAAGTATGAGGAGCGAGTGGGGAATGTATGTGGACAGAAAGGTGAGGATGGGTACAGACACAGTATGGAGAGTGAAAGGGGTAATGTATGTCAACACACTATGGGAAGTGAGGGAGAGGATGGGTACAGACAGTATGGGGAGCGAAGAGAGAATGTATGTGCACATAAAATGGGAAGCATGGTGCAGACAGTATGGGGAGCGAGGGGAAAAATGTATGTGGACATAGTATGGGGGCGAGGGGGATGGATGAGGACACAGAATGGGGAGTCGGGATGTGTGAGGAGGCAGTATGGAGAGTAAGGGTGTAAATATGTGAGGAGTCAGTATAGTTAGCAGGGGGATGTGAGGGTACAATATGAGAAGGGAAGTGGAAATGAGTGCGGAGACAGTATTGGGGAGAAAAGGGAGAGTGCGCAAAATAGAGACTAAGTGGTGTGGGGCATCATGGGGGAGACAGTATGCCAAGGAGTGGGAGTGTTATTAGGGGACATAGTGTAGAGACTGAGCCCTATAGGGGGACACATAGTGTGAAGAGGGTGCACAGTATGGAAGGTATGTTCCGTAAGTGTGTGTCATATTTTGTGCAGGGCATATAGTAAGAGGCAATCATTTATTCATGGGCTCCGCATAGGGCAGATTTTTTTATTTTATTAAAGGAGCAATATAATGAACATGCTGTTTTAAGGGCATCATGTGGGTTGTGCTGCAGAATACTGGAGAAGATGGAAATCTGCAGAGACGAGCTGTGGTTATGAAAAGTCATCATGGCGCCTGGACAAGCTGAAGAAAAGTAAGAGTGACTCCAATCGGAGGCAATGTCTTTTATAACGTACGTGGATGTAAATGTTTTGTCTGATACTAATTCTTATCGGTACTATTGTTCCCAAATGGTCTGCAGTGTAATGAGGACCGATCGTTACTTCCAGTATTTCCTTACCAATGTTATATCACTATCTATGCACAAAAGAAAGGCCACAAATAGGTTCTCTCTCCCTGTTGAATAACATCATCAGTTCAGTAACTGTTCAGTAAAACATTTAAAAAGTAACTGTCGTGTTAATTTTTATTTAATAAATCAATAGTCCACATGAAAATAAGCAACGTCGTACTATATCTTATCAGGAAAATGTGCTTTCTCTGCCAAAATTGATCAGTCAATATCAAAATTCTCAATTCTGAAGTAAAATCTGTACTCGGTGAAGACAGAATCTCCCATTACGGAGATAGGAAATTGCAGTTGCTATGGATACAATTCTGTGCAGTCAGAATCAGCTAGAGGCAGAGTCTCTCCCTCCATCTAGATAGGAGAATAAACTTTTTTATAAAAAAAACTGGGCTTGTCTGGTATTGCCATAATCATACTGGACAACCATGATGCAACCATGTACACAGAAAAAAACAATTCACAAAAAAAATTAGAATTGCAGGTTTTTTTTTTTCAATCTCACTACGTTCAAGAGTAAATTTGTCCAGCAAAAACAAAAAAAGTTGAGGCATTGTCTGGTTATGTCGGTGGTGTACAACATTTTTTTTTGTTCCAATTGCCATACTGAATCAATCCTAACAGTGTTGCAATTTTTTTAAAGGGATAGTTACATGAATACATTACCAGAACCACCATCAGTGCATTAATACACTGCTCAAAAATGTAAAGGGAACACTAAAATACCACATCCTAGATATCACTGAATTAAATATTTCAGTTGCAAATCTTTATTCATGACATAGTGGAATATGTTGAGAACAATAAAACATAAAAATGATCATTTTAAATCAAAATTAATATCCCATGGAGGCCTGGATTTGGAATGATACTCAAGATAAAAGTGGAAAATAATAATAATAATAATCTTTATATAGCGCCAACATATTCCGCAGCACTTAACAGTTTAACAGTATCAAACACAACAGACATAAGTAGCAATGTTAACAATACAATAATTAAAGCGAAATAAAATGACCCTGCTCATGAGAGCTTACAATCTACAATGAGGTGGAGATACAAATCAAATTACAGGCTGATCCAACTTCAGTGGAAATGCCTCAAGACAAGAAAATCATGTTCTGTTGTGTGTGTGTGTGGCCTCCACCTGCCTGTATGACCTCCCTACAACGCCTGGGCATGCTCCTGATGAGGCGACGGATGGTCTCATGAGGGATCTCCTCCCAGACCTGGACTAAAGCATCCGCCAACTCCTGGACAGGCTGTGGTGCAACGTTGGTGGATATGCGAGACATGATGTCCCAAATGTGTTCAATCGGATTCAGGTCTGGGGAACGGGCAGGCCAGTCCATAGCTTCAATGCCTTCATTTTGCAGGAACTGCTGACACACTCCAGCCACATGAGGTCTGGCATTGTCCTGCATTAGGAGGAACCCAGGGCCAACCGCACCAGCATATGGTCTCACAGGGTGTCTGAGGATCTCATCTCTGTACCTAATTGCAGTCAGGCTACCTCTGGCGAGCACAGGGAGGGCTGTGCTGCCCTCCAAAGAAATGCCTTCCCACACCATTAATGACACACTGCCAAGCCGACCATGCTGAAGGATGTTGCAGGCAGCAAATCGCTCTCCACGGCGTCCCCAGACTCTGTCACATGTGCTCAGTGTGATCCTGCTTTCATCTGTGAAGAGCACAGGGCGCCAGTGGCAAATTTGCCAATCCTGGTGTTCTGTGGCAAATGCCAAGCATCCTGCACGGTGTTGGGCTGTGAGCCCAACCCCGATCTGTGGATGTTGGGCACTCAGACCATCCTCATGGAGTCGGTTACTAATCGTTTGTGCAGACACATGCACATTTGTGGCCTGCTGGAGGTCATTTTGCCGGGCTCTGGCAGTGCTCCTCCTGTTCCTCACACAAAGGATGAGGTAGCGGTCCTGCTGCTGGGTTGTTGCCCTCCTACGGCCCCTCATCGTCTCCTGGTGTACTGGCCTGTCTCCTGGTAGCGCCTCCAGCCTCTGAACGCTACGCTGACAGACAGCAAACCTTGCCAGAGCTCGCAATAATGTGCCATCCTGGATGAGCTGCACTACCTGAGCCACTTGTGTGGATTGTAGAGTCCGTCTCATGCTACCACGAGTGTGAAAGCACAACCAGCATTCAAAAGTGACCAAAACATCAGCCAGAAAGCATTGGTACTGAGATGTGTTCTGTGGTCCCCACCTGCAGAACCAATCCTTTATTTAGTGTGTCTTGATAATTGCGAATAATTTCCGACTGTTGTCTATTCTATTTGCACAACAGCATGTGAAATTGATTGTCAATCAGTGTTGCTTCCTAAGTGGACAGTTTGATTTCACAGAAGTTTGATTTACTTGGAGTTATATTCTGTTGTTTAAGTGTTCCCTTTATTTTTATTTTTTGAGCAGTGTACATGACCAGAACCAAATTTTGAGTATTTGAGAAGGATTTGTAGAATTTCTGCTCCAGAACAATCAGTGTGAACACATGCTAACATAAACGGAGTTGTTTTGAAGCAGAAACTTGCCAAATCCTTTTCATAATCTCAGATTACTAAGTTTTGACACTTTAAGTTTTAACATAGCCGTGAATCACGTTATGGATTGCTACATGTGTACAAAATTAGAAACATTGTTAGCACATGAGTGTAGCACCAGAACTCCCATCAGTACATGAATGTAGCCCCAAAAACTTCAGAACATCAAGGAATCATCAGAAATACTGTCAGTACATGAATGAAGCAAAAGAAGCTCTATCAGTACATGAATTGCAGCTCCAAGCTCCGTGATCAATTGTAATGTCAGGACAGACCCATAAATATTTGTATTGCATGAACCTACAATTCCCAGTGTGTCCTTAGCTCCCAGCATCTCTTTACCATTGTTATCAGCCATCATCAGACTGTGCAGCATACAGAAACCACAGCACTGATGAGATATAGTCAGTAACACAAAAAAATTTACTTTCAGGTACCTTATGAGTGACATATTCTCTGTTTGGAAACATTCTCATGCCTTTAGTCTCCATGTAGCACAGGTGCCATGATGAGATTTCATAACCAGAGCTTCTCTTTCCAGACTTGCCTGTTCTTCGTCTTCAGCAGCATATATCAACAGGGTGCCCTTAAAAATAAAATATTATACTGCTTTGAAATAAAAAAATATCTCCCATGCTCTGCCCCTGAATAATTTTCCCTCACTGCTTCCTGCACAAAATACACCAGACACCCTGCCCTTCTCCAAAAAATCTCCACGTTGCTGTCTCCAAAATACTCCCCCCACACTGCCCATCTCTAAAATACCCCCACATTGCCCTTCTCCAAAAAATCCCCCCACTCTGCCCATCTATATAACATCCCCCTCACTGTCCCTATCAAATATCCTACACACTGATCCTCTGTATAATATCCCCCCACACTGCCCTTCTCCAAAATCTCCCCCACATAATACCTCTCATACATCCCCTCTCCATAATGTCCCCCACATACTGCCCCTTTCCAGATCTCCCCCAAACTGCCCATTTCTAAGTCCCCACCACCCCACTGCCTCTCGCTATACTA
Source organism: Ranitomeya imitator (assembly GCF_032444005.1). Taxonomy (NCBI): domain Eukaryota; kingdom Metazoa; phylum Chordata; class Amphibia; order Anura; family Dendrobatidae; genus Ranitomeya; species Ranitomeya imitator. Next base: position 433,238,962 of record NC_091287.1, on the reverse strand, counting down.
TGTGCTCTTTCGCAATGTCCCCTATTGCCATATAATGTCCAAAATTGCCCTATAATGTTCTCATGTCGGATTGCTCCATAATATCCAAAATTGTAAATTCTGCACCCTCATAGTTACACTATCGTCTCCTCTCCCAGACCCTCATCTAAAATAACATGACCTTTAATCTTCGGCTCCTCCATTGATCGCCCAACGTCTCCTCTGCCAGTGCAACCCTGTCACAGTGTGGTGACGTCAGCAGCGTGCTGACCTCATCACGCTTCTGCATATTGGGGCGGGGGCTGATGAGTGCTTTCTCCACCTCAGTCCTGGCGCCACAGTGTTCAAATGTATTCGCTTCTGAAGAACACGATTACATTTGAATATGGGAAAAAGGAGCAGTTTAACTTGCTCAATCTGGTGAAAGGTTCTCTTTAAAGCACCAATATTCATACTATATTATTTTATAATTGAGTGTATTGAGCAGAATTCTATCTAGGCACTAATGACCATAAAAGTGTCCAGCATTTAAAAACTTTTGAACCATCAGAAACTAGACAATATTAAAGGAATTTAGAATATCAGGTAACATATTAAGAGGGTCAAGATTGTGCGAATACCAGAGATAACTACAAATTAAACTATGTCCCTTCCCTTTTAAGAGAATGTCCTAAAGAAATATGAGACTTCAACCTCATAGATGGGTAAATGCCACTAGATAAAAATATGGGTTGCTTTTTTACTAGCTACATTATAAATTATAGATGCGGGTAAAATTTAAAATTCATAATATTGTTGGAAAGACTCTATAAAGAAAAGGGTGGCATTCATTTCCCTTTCATTAGGTTATATTAACCTGCCTGTTGCTTCATTCTGGGGTTGGGAAAAAAAATACTTCATTTTTGGCCAATATTGAGTTAGGGTACCGTCACACAGTGGCATTTTGATCGCTACGAAGGCACGATTTGTGACGTTCCAGCGATATAGTCACGATCTCGCAGTGTCTGGCACGCTCCTGCGATCAGGGACCCCGCTGAGAATCGTACGTCGTAGCAGATCGTTTGAATCTTTCTTTCGTCGTCTAGTGTCCCGCTGTGGCGGCATGATCGCATGGTGTAACAAAGGTGTGCACGATATTGTATACGATGTGCGCATAGTAACCAACGGCTTCTACATCGCACATACGTCATGAAATTATCGCTCCAGCGTCGTACATTGCAAAGTGTGACAGCAGTCTACAACGCTGGAGCGATATTGTTACGATGCTGGAGCGTCACGGATCGTGCCGTCGTAGCGATCAAAATGCCACTGTGTGACGGTACCCTTAGAAACTGAATATGCTGATTCAGGAGACTTTACAAACTTATTCAGAGTGCCTTTCCTAACAATGGAAAGATTTTTACCTTTTTCTGTAGGAGAAGATTTTTACTTGCCGACTTATGGCCGTTAAACAATTGCCAATCGATTACATGCAAGCCAACATACAGTTATTTATTAGCCTGTTTAGATGGCTGACCACGCTCTCATGCACACAGAATAATCATTATGCGATAATTATTCTTTTCAGCAGCACAAGTACTGTTTCCTACCAATAACAATTTTTCCTTTAAATGGTTTTTATTAAAGAAATATTTTACATAGTGGGGGAGGGGTAAAAACATAAAGGGGATACACATATGATAAAGCAGAAAAATAGTGCAAGAATATAAGAAAAGAAAAACAATCTATACCTTAACAACCTATCTAGGCTAACAGAGAAGGTGGAAAGCAAGGAGAGGGTGAGGAAAAGAGGAAGGAAAAAATGGAAGAGAGAAGAATGGAAAAGAAGGGGAAAAAGAAAAAGAGGATAAGGAAGGAAAGAGAAGAAAAATAGGAAAAGGGGAAGGACAAGATGAGAAATAGGAAGGGGAAATATTATATAGGAAAATAATAAATTGGCAAGGCAGAAGGAAGGAAAGAAGGAAGGGGGAGAACAAAATAGTTATCTGGGAAGTGTTTATCACAGGTAACACATTGTACAATGTACATTAGAATATATGTAAAAATATTCCATGTTTAGAAAAAAACTGGCTAGCAGTTAGGACTGATCATAAGAAAGGTAGTGTACATTCGAAGGATATAGTAGATTCCATAGAGACTATCTGGCTTCATATTTTGGAAGAGTATTATTTTTTAGGGAAAAGGTTAGTTCAAAAGTGTTATGTGTTGAAACTTTATCAATGATATCATTAATGGTAGGGATAACGGGAGATTTCCATTTGGCTCCAATGAGCAGTTTAGCTACTGCAAAAATATGGAGAGATAGAAATCTAATTTCATTAGGAAGAGAATCTGTTTCAAGGGATAGAAGAGAAAGATAAGGAGAGATAAGTATCCTCCTCGTCCCTATTTCAAATAGTAGATTATTCATCTCTTCCCATAAAGGCCTTATTTTCAGGCAAAACCAAAATATGTCTAATACTACTGGTTTGCCTACAATCTCTCCAACATAGATCAGATGAGGTTGGGAAGGCCTCTTTAAGCCTAAAAGGAGTGAGATGACAACAAGAGAGTATTTTAAGGAAGTTTTCATGTATATTGGCATTTACGTTACGTTTGCGCATGAGCTTAAAAGCTGCCAATTATAAGAAGCACATTTTTTAATTACGTCTATTTCCCATTTTATAATTCATTTAGGTTTTTTTAAACTTCAGATCTGAGTTAAAGAACATGTAAAGATTTTTCATGTTCCAAATTAAGTCAGATGAGGGGTTTAATAGCAATGTAATAATAGCTGTTGGGAGAGCTAAAGGTGTTGAGAATTTTTCTCTTATATTTTTTCTAAAATCCAATAGGTTGAAAAGTTCCTCATCTGGAAGACCAGAAGAAGCTTTTATAGCTTGAAAGTTTATGATGGAGTCTTTATTGGGACCTGATAGCAAGAAGGAACAATTACTAATTCCTAGTTTTAGCCATTTAGCCAAATGGAAACTTTGGAAAAATTGTGTGAAAAATAGAAATGGGAACTTTGTCAGGGGAAATATGGCAATTTATCTGATACCAACTTATAGAGGTTTTTCCATTTGAGAATGACAAAGATGAGTTTCCATATAATTAATCTTCCAAAAAAGACCCAGTTTAGTTTATTATTAATCTTAAACCAGTATCTACTCTGTATGATGATATTTGCCTCTTAATATGCTTGTATATTTGGAAGGGCTATGCCTCCATTACTCTTTGAGATTCTTGGAAGTTTATTTTGCCAAATATATTTTGACAATTGTTTATGGAATTTCGGAATCAAGACGGCGAGAGCAGATAGAGGAACAGGCCCAAGTACATACAGCAATTTTGAAAGAATCATCATTTTATCAATGGTTATTCTACCTAAACAAGAGGTATTTACTTTATCATATTTATCAAGGATAGATTGAATTTCTTTAATGATTAGTCCAAATTTTTCTTCCACAATATTTCTTAAAGGGTTTGTGATTTTAATGCCCAAAAAAGTGGTGTTAGAATCTTCCCAAGAGCAAGGGAGTTCATCTTTCATATCATTACGTAAATTATCCAAATGGAAGCTAAAACATTTAGACTTGTTCTCATTTATTTGATAATAGGACACTAAAGAAAACCTGTTGATTAACAGAAAAAAATCTCTACGGGAGTGTATGGGATCTGTAATGTAAAATAAGGATGTCATTCTCAAAAAACTCCTAGTTTGTGTTGCCTCATGCTGGATGAAATGCCTTTAATGTAATAATTGATTCAACAAAGGGTTCCACTAGATAAAGAAAAAGGGGAAGAATAATGGTTATTAACGATGACTTTTACTGTGGGAGAAAAATATAAAGATAAATGGAATTCGGTATCTTAAAATTCCAATTATTTTGATCAAAATCTTTTTCTGCATCTAGTGATAGAAGGATAGATGGAATTTTCTTATTTTCTATGATCGACAAAATATTTATAATCCTTCTTGTCACATCTGAGGTCTGTCTTTTTTAACAAAGTCAATTTGGCCAGAGCGCATTAATGTCTTTTAGCCTTTTGGAGATTAATTTAGCGAATATTTTAACACCAGAGTTTAGGAATGAAATGGGTATGGAATTTTGTATTAGCTCAGGGTTACTGTCTTTTTGGGGATAACAATAATATTAGCATGTAGAGATTCCTTTGGAAATGAACTTGAGTTAGCTGCAGAATGGAAGAAAGATAACAGAGATGGTATTAAATGATGTTTAAAAAATTTTAATATTTGTTTATCAATCTGGACCCGGGGCTTTATTATCTTTTAATTTAGTTGGATTGACTAGGGTCACGTTGAGTTACGTTTACCCACTGTATCTGCCTTTTGACCCTCTCTCCTATGAGAATTTCCACATATTATCAATTATCTTGTCCCTCTTCCCTATTATCAGTATTTAATGTACATTCATCTAAGTGCATTGGTGAAGACTCACATTGAGCACTTTGCTTTCTATGAGAGATGGTTAATTAGTGTATTGTATTAATACAGCTTTTGTAATTGAATATTGCAGTCAACTTTTGATTTATTTGTTTGGGCATTCACATCTCAAACAGTAGACTAAGTGTAAGGAGGTGGTGGGGACCCTGAATTGCCTTCCCTCTCCTGCACACCGAGCACAAGTATTACGTGTGGCTTCCTAACGTTTTATTAACCCATTCACGACATGCGCCGTACTAGCCGTACTAGCCGTACTAGCACTAGCTGTTTTGTACAGCTGACATGTGCACGCAATAGCGGCGGGTGAAATCGCGATTCACCCGCCGTTATTAACCTGTGAAATGCCGCTGTCAAACGCTGACAGCGGCATTTAACTACCGCTTCCGGCTGCGCGGCCGTCACATGATCGGGGGTCGGCGATGTGTCAGAACAGTAACCATAGAGGTCCTTGAGACCTCTATGGTTACTGATGCCGGCCTGCTGTGAGCACCGCCCTGTGGTCGGCGCTCATAGCAAGCCTGCATTTCAGCTACATAGCAGCGATCTGATGATCGCTGCTATGTAGCTGAGCCGATCCAGTGGTGCCAGCTTCTAGCCTCCCATGGAGGCTATTGAAGCATGGCACAAGTTAAAAAACATGTTTTTAAAAATGAAAAAAAAAATACATATATAAAAGTTTAAATCACCCCCCTTTTACACCATCCTAAATAAAACAATAAAAAAAATCAAACCTACACATATTTGGTATCGCCGTGTTCAGAATCGCCCGATTTATCAATAAAAGAAAAAGCATTAACCTGATCGCTAAACAGCGTAGCGAGAAAAAAATTTGAATTGCCAGAATTACGTTTTTTTGGTTGCCTCGACATTGCATTGAAATGCAATAACGGGCGATAAAAAGAACGTATCTGCACAAATGTGGTATCATTACAAACGTCAGCTCTGCACGCAAAAATAAGCCCTCACCCGACCCCAGATCACGAAAAATGGAGACGCTACGGGAATCGGAAAATGGCGCTTTTTTTTTAGCAAAGTTTAGAATTTTTTTTCACCACTTAGATAAAAAATAACCTAGACATGTTTGGTGTCTATGAGCTCATAATGATCCGGAGAATCATAATATCAGGTCAGTTTTAGCATTGTAGTGAAGCTAGAAAAAAAGCCAAACAAGTGTGGGATTGCACTTATTTTGCAATTTCACCACACTTGGAATTTTTTTCCCGTTTTCTAGTGCGATACATGGTAAAACCAATGGTGTCGTTCAAAAGTACAACTCGTCCCGCAAAAAATAAGCCCTCACATGACCATATTGACAGAAAAATAAAAAATGTATGGCTCTGGGAAGGAGGAGAGCAAAAAAACTAAAACGCAAAAACGAAAAAGGGCTGCGGCGGGAAGGGGTTAATGTAATATGCAGTGTAATAATGTTATGTTCTCAATGTCTTATTACCAGAATGTAAATGCACAGTTACATTAAAAAGTTTGGGCACCTCTATTAATCTTAAGCTTAATGTTTTAGAAAAATAGTTTTTTTGCAACAGCTATTTCAGTTTCATATATCTAATAACTGTCGGACACAGTAATGTTTCTGCCTTGAAATGAGGTTTATTGTACTAACAGAAAATGTACAATCTGCATTCAAACAAAATTTGACAGGTGCATAAGTATGGGCACCCTTATCATTTTCTTGTTTTAAATACTCCTACCTACTTTTTACTGACTTACTAAAGCACTTTTTTTGGTTTTCTAACCTCATTGAGCTTTGAACTTCATAGCCAGGTGTATGCAATCATGAGAATAGCTACTTAAAGTGGCCACTTGCAAGTTGTTCTCCTGTTTGAATCTCCTCTGAAGAGTGGCATCATGGGCTCTTCAAAACAAGTGTCTAATGATCTGAAAACAAAGATTATTCAACATAGTTGTTCAGGGGAAGGATACAAAAAGCTGTCTCAGAGATTTAACCTGTCAATTTCCACTGTGAGGAACATAGTAAGGAAATGGAAGAACACAGGTACAGTTCTTGTTAAGGCCAGAAGTGGCAGGCCAAGAAAAACATCAGAAAGGCAGAGAAGAAAAATGGTGAGATCAGTCAAGGACAATCCTCAGAACACCTCCAGAGAGCTGCAGCATCAACAACTGGTGTCACTGTGCATCGGTCAACTATACAATGCACTTTCCACAAGGAGAAGCTGTATGGGAGAGAGATGCGAAAGAGTCGGCTGAGGTATGCAAAAGCACATTTGGAGAAGCCAATTTCTTTTTGGAAGAAGGTCCTGTGGACTGATGAAACCAAGATTGAGTTGTTTCGTCATACAAAAAGGCGTTATGCATGGCGGCCAAAAAACACAGCATTCAAGAAAAACACTTGCTACCCACAGTAAAATTTGGTGGAGGTTCCATCATGCTTTGGGGCTGTGTGGCCAATGCCGGCAGCGGGAATCTTGTTAAAGTTGAGGGATGCATGGATTCCTCTCAGTATCAGCAGATTCTTGACAATAATGTTCATGAATCAGTGACAAAGTTGAAGTTACGCAGGGGATGGATCTTTCAGCAAGACAATGATCCAAAACACCGCTCCAAATCTACTCAGGCATTCATGCAGAGGAACAATTACACTGTTCTGGAATGGCCATCCCAGTCCCCAGACCTGAATATCATTGAACATCTGTGGGATCATTTGAAGAGGGCTGTCCATGCTCGGCGACCATCAAACTTAACTGAACTGGAATTGTTTTGTAAAGAGGAATGGTCAACAATACCTTCATCCAGGATCCAGGAACTCATTAAAAGCTACAGGAAGCGACTAGAGGCTGTTATTTTTGCAAAAGGAGGATCTACTAAATATTAATGTCACTTTTCTGGTGGGGTGCCCATACTTATGCACCTGTCAAATTATGTTTGAATGCAGATTGCACATTTTCTGTTAGTACAATAAACCTCATTTCAAGGCAGAAACATTACCGTGTCCAACAGTTATTAGATATATGAAACTAAAATAGCTGTTGCAAAAAAAACAATTTTTATAAAACATTAAGTTTAAGATTAATAGGGGTGCCCAAACTTTTTCATATAACTGTATTTGTACCTATGTGCTTTAGCTCAGGGACAGAATGGGGTATAGAAGCGTTAAACCGTTGTCCCTAGCTTGTTGGGCAGCGTGGACGACACTGGCTCTGCAGGATCCAGGAGAAATATGCGGTCCGGGGCCATGATAGGAGCTGGCATCATACAACATAGAGAGGCTGCAGGGAAACTAGGGGAAACCTTGTCTTGTTTGCACCGTGTTCAGTAAAGTTTTACCGTTGGAACAGAACTGTGATTTGCGGTGTCATTTTTAACGTTAGGCCTTTTAGAAATCATTTCATCTTCAAGTTGCTTAACTGTTCACAGTAACAGTTATTTTGACCAGGAGTGCCCAAACTTTTACATGCCATTGTATAATATATATATAAAGTCTTCCCATCTCCAAGATTCTATCCGAATTTTTAGTAGGTGTAATAAATCTATCACAATTATTACATAACATAATATTAGCAAATACCTCCAATTAGAAATATAGTATAGGTCTTACGATTTGCCATGTTGCTTACCCAGTGTGCAGGGCATTGCAGTAGCTTAGGTATCCATGTTTATGATAACCACTCATATAGCGACATTTAGTTTGTTAGCTGTAAGTGGTTGTAATCATGGATACCTAAGCTAATGTTCTGTCCTGCACGTGGGGTAAGCGACATAACAAATCTGAAGAAGTATACATTTCTAATTGGAGGTATTTGCTAGTATTATTATTATTACACCTACTACATAATCGGATAATATCTTGAAGATGGGAACACCCCTTTAATAGCCTGTTAACAGAGGCAGACCAAAGTAAACGATCGTTCATAAAAGATCGCTCCGTGCACATAGGCTGCCATAGTTCTCGGCAATGCAGATAATTTCTAAACAGCACAATACGCTGCTGAGAAAAATGATTTTTTACGCTGCGCAAAAGTTAATTTCTCCCAATTAACAACCATTTTGACTGTTCATCACGTGATCCGCAGCCTGTTTACATTATTATTATTATTTATTGTTATATCGCCATTTATTCCATGGCGCTTTACATGTGAGGAGGGTTATACATAATAAAAACAAGTACAATAATCATACATAGAGTACATAGCAATATAATCATGGAATGAGCGTTTTGACGAACACTTGTTCGTGATTATCTTTCAGTATGAATATAGGTTAAATCTGCCTATAGAGCTTAATTCTGCATAAAATGCTCAGTGCACCTAATTCTATTAAAATGACAAACTGGATTGCTTGTAGGTGGTCTACTTCCCACCAAGGTAAACATTTCAGGAGGTAGTAGTAGCTTCTTTTTAACAAGGAATGTTAATTACCTGTTTCTCTTCCCTGTAAGGATTTAGGGCCGGGGCATTGATCAATAGAGCCGTTTAAAAAACTTTAAGACACAGCCGTAAGTTGTGCGAAAAGAAACACAACTTACTAACCAGTGAAAACACCATGTATGAGACAAATAGGAGCATGTTTCTTCTAAACCTGTGATTATCAAATGCCAGGTGAATCGGATTTAATATAAATTTATTAGTATAGTTCCAGGAGGAACAAAAGTGATATAACACAGCAGAACTCTAAAAAAGATGATCCAGCCAAGTTATTTCATTGAGCATTTTGAAAGAAAACATTTATGTATCTGGGAGCGAACTATATGGCCATTGACCTCTTTATAGTACCTTTTGTTGTATAAAATTAGAATATCATCAAAAAGTTAATTTTTTTTTCTTTTCCAAGTTCAATTTTTATTGAAAGGTTAAATAATTTTCAATCAAAAAAATATAGCAAATAGAAAAGAATAACTAGGAGCATCAATATATCATAGAATAAAATTGTAAGGTCCAATAAAACATCAAGTTATAGGAAGAAGTAGGAAAGGGAACAATTTATGCCATCAGTATTACAATTATGAAGTTACTAAAATCCTATGGAAACCATGGCGCCCTTTTGGCGCCAAAGGAGTGTTTCAGAAATGCTTCAGGTACGTTTGCAATCAATATAGTCTTGCTTTTAATTCATTTAGGAGGCCATAATTTCACAGCCAGGGCCGTATTTGCCACTAGGCACTCGAGGGCACGTGCCTAGGGCGGTGACGATGCGGGGGGGCGGCACCAGAGCAGGTTTTTTTTTTTTTTTTTTCTTTCTAAAGTCCGGCGGCCGGGTCACTAAACCCCCCCCCCTCGCCCGCCCACCCTTGCCATCATACATGTTTGTATGTAGAGTGGTCATGTAGAGTTATTATCATGGTAGGTAGTAGGTACATTATTTATACTCACCTAGCTGGCTCCAGCGATGCCTGGTCTGGTCTCCGCGTCCGCCGGCGGCAGCTCGTCCTATGAGAGCGGTCAGGTGGTACCGCTACATTAAGGTCATGAATATGCACATATTCATGACCTTTAATGAGCAGTACCACCTGACCGCTCTCACAGGACGAGCTGCCGCCGGCGGGACACAGACGTGAAGAGAGAGTTCCTGCGCGCGCGGTATGGCAAGGAGTCGGACGGTTAGTCGGAGTCGGTGAGTATTGTGACACACAGCCAGGGTGGGAGGACGGCAGGGGGAGACCGTGAAGGAGGACCGGCGTGGACAGACAAGGAGCAGCGAGGCATGGGAGCGCGGAGCGGCGGGGAGCCTCAGCCAACAGCCGAAGATGAGCCATAAATGATGGAGCAGCCTGGGGGCGGCTGGCAAGGGGGGGGGAGAGAGATGATGACGCCGCATCATCATCTCTCCCCCCCCTGCCCTGGCCAGCCGCCCCCAGGCTCCACGCCCATGCATGGAGCCTGGGGGCGGCTGGCCAGGGGGGAAGAGATGAAGATAAGCCATGATGGAGCATCCTGGGGGCGGCTGGCCAGGGGGGGGGAGAGATGAAGATGAGCCATGATGGAGCAGCCTGGGGGCGGCTGGCCAGGGGGGGGAGAGATGAAGATGAGCCATGATGGAGCAGCCTGGGGGCGGCAGGCCAGGGGGGAGAGATGAAGATGAGCCATGATGGAGCAGCCTGGGGGCGGCTGGCCAGGGGGGGGGAGAGATGAAGATGAGCCATGATGGAGCAGCCTGGGGGCGGCAGGCCAGGGGGGGAGAAATGAAGATGAGCCATGATGGAGCAGCCTGGGGGCGGCTGGCCAGGGGGGGAGAGATGAAGATGAGCCATGATGGAGCAGCCTGGGGGCGGCTGGCCAGGGGGGGGAGAGATGAAGATGAGCCATGATGGAGCAGCCTGGGGGCGGATGGCCAGGGGGGGGAGAGATGAAGATGAGCCATGATGGAGCAGCCTAGGGGCGGCTGGCCAGGGGGGGGGAGAGATGAAGATGAGCCATGATGGAGCAGCCTGGGGGCGGCTGGCCAGGGGGGGAGAGATGAAGATGAGCCATGATGGAGCAGCCTGGGGGCGGCTGGCCAGGGGAGGGGAGAGATGAAGATGAGCCATGATGGAGCAGCCTGGGGGCGGCTGGCCAGGGGGGGGGGGGAGATGAAGATGAGCCATGATGGAGCAGCCTGGGGGCGGCTGGCCAGGGGGGGGAGAGAGATGAAGATAAGCCATGATGGAGCAGCCTGGGGGCGGCTGGCCAGGGGGGGAGAGATGAAGATGAGCCATGATGGAGCAGCCTGGGGGCGGCTGGCCAGGGGGGGGGGAGATGAAGATGAGCCATGATGGAGCAGCCTGGGGGCGGCTGGCCAGGGGGGGAGAGAGATGAAGATAAGCCATGATGGAGCAGCCTGGGGGCGGCTGGCCAGGGGGGGGGGGAAGAGATGAAGATGAGCCATGATGGAGCAGCCTGGGGGCGGCTGGCCAGGGGGGGGGGAGAGATGAAGATAAGCCATGATGGAGCAGCCTGGGGGCGGCTGGCCAGGGGGGGGGGGGAGATGAAGATGAGCCATGATGGAGCAGCCTGGGGGCGGCTGGCCAGGGGGGGGGAGAGATGAAGATAAGCCATGATGGAGCAGCCTGGGGGCGGCTGGCCAGGGGGGGGGGAAGAGATGAAGATGAGCCATGATGGAGCAGCCTGGGGGCGGCTGGCCAGGGGGGGGGGGAGAGATGAAGATAAGCCATGATGGAGCAGCCTGGGGGCGGCTGGCCAGGGGGGGAGAGAGATGAAGATGAGCCATGATGGAGCAGCCTGGGGGCGGCTGGCCAGGGGGGGGGAGAGATGAAGATGAGCCATGATGGAGCAGCCTGGGGGCGGCTGGCCAGGGGGGGAGAGATGAAGATGAGCCATGATGGAGCAGCCTGGGGGCGGCTGGCCAGGGGAGGGGAGAGATGAAGATGAGCCATGATGGAGCAGCCTGGGGGCGGCTGGCCAGGGGGGGGGGGAGATGAAGATGAGCCATGATGGAGCAGCCTGGGGGCGGCTGGCCAGGGGGGGGAGAGAGATGAAGATAAGCCATGATGGAGCAGCCTGGGGGCGGCTGGCCAGGGGGGGGGAAGAGATGAAGATGAGCCATGATGGAGCAGCCTGGGGGCGGCTGGCCAGGGGGGGGGGAGAGATGAAGATAAGCCATGATGGAGCAGCCTGGGGGCGGCTGGCCAGGGGGGGGGGAGATGAAGATGAGCCATGATGGAGCAGCCTGGGGGCGGATGGCCGGGGGGGGGGGAGAGATGAAGATAAGCCATGATGGAGCAGCCTGGGGGCGGCTGGCCAGGGGGGGGGGGAGATGAAGATGAGCCATGATGGAGCAGCCTGGGGGCGGATGGCCAGGGGGGGGAGAGAGATGAAGATGAGCCATGATGGAGCAGCCTGGGGGCGGCTGGCCAGGGGGGGGAGAGATGAAGATGAGCCATGATGGAGCAGCCTGGGGGCGGCTGGCCAGGGGGGGGAGAGATGAAGATGAGCCATGATGGAGCAGCCTGGGGGCGGCTGGCCAGGGGGGGGGGAGATGAAGATGAGCCATGATGGAGCAGCCTGGGGGCGGATGGCCAGGGGGGGGGAGAGAGATGAAGATGAGCCATGATGGAGCAGCCTGGGGCGGCTGGCCAGGGGGGGGAGAGATGATGATGCGGCGTCATCATCTCCCCCCCCCTGGCCAGCTGCCCCCAGGCTCCACGCCCATGCATGGAGCCTGGGGGCGGCTGGCCAGGGGGGGGAGAGATGAAGATGAGCCATGATGGAGCAGCCTGGGGGCGGCTGGCCGGGGGGGAGAGAGATGAAGATGAGCCATGATGGAGCAGCCTGGGGGCGGCTGGCCAGGGGGGGAGAGAGATGAAGATGAGCCATGATGGAGCAGCCTGGGGGCGGCTGGCCAGGGGGGGAGAGAGATGAAGATGAGCCATGATGGAGCAGCTTGGGGGCGGCAGGCCAGGGGGGGAGAGAGATGAAGATGAGCCATGATGGAGCAGCCTGGGGGCGGCTGGCCAGGGGGGGAGAGATGAAGATGAGCCATGATGGAGCAGCCTGGGGGCGGCTGGCCAGGGGGGGGAGAGATGATGATGCGGCGTCATCATCTCGCCCCCCCCGGCCAGCTGCCCCCAGGCTCCACGCCCATGCATGGAGCCTGGGGGCGGCTGGCCAGGGGGGGAGATGAAGATGACCGGGGGGGGGGGAGATGATGACGCCCATGCATGGAGCCTGGGGGCGGCTGGCCAGAGGGGAGAGATGACGAGCCATGCAAGATGGGAGCGGGGCCGGCGATGAGCCACGCCTACAGGGGGGGTATGGGAGATGAGCCAGAGCCACCCATGTCCCCCTCCCTGTATGCAGGGGGTGGCTCTAGCTCATCTCCCATCCCCCCATGTACGCCTGGCTCATGTCCCCCTCGCTGTATGCAGGGGTGGCTCAGCCTCTGGCTCATCTCCCATCCCCCCTATCATTGGCTCATGTCCCCCTCCCTGTATGCAGGGGTGGCTCAGCTCAGCCTCTGGCTCATCTCCCGTCTCCCCTATGTGTGGCTCATGTCCCCCTCGCTGTATGCAGGGGTGGCTCTGGCTCATCTCCCATCCCACCTATGCGTGGCTCATGACCCCCTCCCTGTATGCAGGGGTGGCTCAGCTCAGCCTCTGGCTCATCTCCCATCCCCCCCTATGCATGGCTCATGTGACATGAGCCACGCATAGGGGTGGATGGGAGATGAGCCAGAGGCTGAGCCACCCCTGCATACAGTGAGGGGGACATGAGCCACGCATGGGGGGGGGATGGGAGATGAGCCAGAGCCACCCCTGCATACAGTGAGGGGGACATGAGCCACGCATAGGGGGGATGTGAGATGAACCAGCGCCACCCATGCATACAGGAGGGGGAGAGATGAGCCATGCATGATGGGAGCGGGGAGCCGATGAGCCATGCATACAGGGAGGAGGGGGAGATGAGCCATGCATACAGGGAGGAGGGGGAGATGAGCCATGCATACAGGATTGGAGGGGGGGAGATGAGCCATGCATACATGGGGGGAGAGATGTTTCGTGCATGATGGGAGCGGGGAGCCGATGAGCCATGCATGGAAGGGAGATGAGCCATGCATACAGGATGGGAGGGGGGTGGGCCATTATACATTATGCGTGGAGCATCATATGTGGCCATTATACAGTATGGAGCATCATGTGTGGCCTTTATACAGTATGGAGCACTGTGTGGCCATTATACAGTATGGAACATCATGTGTGGCCATTATACAGTATAGAGCATCATGTGTGGCCATTATACAGTATGGAACATCACGTGTGGCCATTATACAGTATGGAGCATCATTTGTGGCCATTATACGGTATTGAGCATCATGTGGGATCATTATACAGTATGGAAAACTGTGTGTGGCCATTACACAGTATGGAGCACCATGTGTGGTGGCTGTTATACAGTATTGAGCATCATGTGTGGCCATATTTTTTTTTTGTTTATAATTATTGTATATAAAACAGTGTGATTAGCAGTGCTAAATGGCTGTGGTTGGGACGTGGATATGGGTGTGACTGGTTGTGAAATGGGTGTGGTCAGAGGCGTGGCCTAAAATTTGCCGCTGCGCACTACGCGTGCCGCAAACTTTATACCTCCTTCCCTTCAAAAGTTGGGAGGTATGGTACCACATTTGCCAGATCACGGCAAGTGCCGCAAATCCCATAAGGAATGAATGAGGCCGAACGCAGTGTTGCTGTAAGTGATCAGTTACGCGGCAGATGCAGAAAAACTGCCGGATCTGCTGCAAAAGGCGACTTTCACATCAGCGATTCTTGCCAAAGTCACTGCCGATAGTGTCATACTCACCAATGGGGGAGGCAGCACTAAAAGTGCCTAGGGCAGCAGAAACTCTAAATACGGCCCTGTTCACAGCGTATATAAAAAACGTAGAGTAGGATTGCCCCTATCTGAGAATGCCATGACGTGGCGGGTAGCTCAAAGAATTGATCAATTGTTTGCTAAATGTCTCAGTTTAAAGTACAGTTAGAAATCAATATGTGCATATGCACATTATGTATTGCGTGCTAACGATAGACAGCGCTGGCTTCTTGGCTTTTTTTTCCAATGGAAACCATACATAGTGTAGCCAGGCGCGAACCAAAACGGAGCACAATCCGGACAGAGGAGAAACGCATCGGAGAAAAGGGTTGGTCACATCAGTCTGATGCAAGACGGTAGGCATTGGATTCTTGGAATTCAATCCAGTCTCTACAAGTCCAACAGTATCTATCACAGTCAGTGGGGGATTGGGCAATCAAATGTCCCATCCTATTTAGAAGGGCTCTCTCACAGAACCACTCCTCTAGAGTAGGTGGAGAAGTACTTTTCCAGTGAGGAGGAATGATATTCTTAGCAGCCTGTATAAGGTAGCTTATTAAAGAGCTTGTGTATCTGGTGAAACTAGTTGGGATCATAATGAGCAAAAGAGATGCAGGAGAGTCGGGCACAGAGAGACTAGTCATTTTTTTTAATAGTCTGAATTACCTGAGTCCAGAAATCTATTATTATTATTATTATTTATTGTTATAGCGCCATTTATTCCATGGCGCTTTACATGTGAGGAGGGGTATACATAATAAAAACAAGTACAATAATCTTAAACAATACAAGTCATAACTGGTACAGGAGGAGAGAGGACCCTGCCCGCGAGGGCTCACAATCTACAAGGGATGGGTGAGGATACAGTAGGTGAGGGTAGAGCTGGTCATGCAGCGGTTTGGTCGATCGGTGGTTACTGCAGGTTGTAGGCTTGTCTGAAGAGGTGGGTCTTCAGGTTCTTTTTGAAGGTTTTGATGGTAGGCGAGAGTCTGATGTGTTGTGGTAGAGGGTTCCAGAGTAGGGGTGATACGCGAGAGAAATCTTGTATACGATTGTGGGAAGAGGAGATAAGAGGGGAGTAGAGTAGGAGATCTTGTGAGGATCAGAGGTTGCGTGTAGGTAAGTACCGGGAGACGAGGTCACAGATGTATGGAGGAGACAGGTTGTGGATGGCTTTGTACGTCATGGTTAGGGTTTTGTAGTGGAGTCTCTGGGCAATGAGGAGCCAGTGAAGGGATTGACAGAGGGGAGAGGCCGGGGAATAGCGGGGGGACAGGTGGATTAGTCGGGCAGCAGAGTTTAGAATAGATTGGAGGGGTGCGAGAGTGTTAGATGGGAGGCCACAGAGCAGGAGGTTGCAGTAGTCGAGACGAGAGATGATGAGGGCATGGACTAGGGTTTTTGCAGATTCATGGTTGAGGAATGAACGGATTCGTGAAATATTTTTGAGTTGAAGTCGGCAGGAAGTGGAAAGGGCTTGGATATGTGGTTTGAAGGAGAGATCAGTGTCAAGGATTACCCCGAGGCAGCGAGCTTGTGGGACTGGGGAGAGTAGGCAGCCATTTACTGTAATGGATAGGTACGTTGGGGGGGTTGCGTGAGATGGGGGAAAGATGATGAATTCTGTTTTGTCCATGTTAAGTTTCAGAAATCTAGCGGAGAAGAAGGATGAAATAGTGGACAGACATTGAGGGATTCTGGTTAGAAGGGAGGTGATATCTGGTCCAGAGATGTAGATCTGTGTGTCGTCAGCATAGAGGTGATACTGAAAGCCATGAGATTCTATGAGCTGTCCCAGGCCAAAGGTGTAAATGGAGAAGAGCAGGGGCCCAAGGACTGAACCTTGTGGGACTCCAACAGATAGAGGGCGAGGTGAGGAGGTGGTGTGTGAGTGGGAGACGCTGAATGTCCGGTCTGTTAGGTATGATGAGATCCAGGATAGGGCCAAGTCTGCGATGCCAAGGGATGAGAGGGTCTGTAATAATAGGGAATGGTCCACCTCTTACTATGAGACAGCTCCACCAAATGTGTGTCATCGTCCCCTCTTCCACTCCACATCTCCAGCATCTATCTGAAACTGCAGGAAACCACTTATGAAGTAATACGGGAACCCAGTACTATCTGGAGATGATCTTAATGGAGGTCTCTTGAGCTTTGGCTGCAATTGACGTTTTGTGAGCAAATTGAAAACATTTAGCCCATTGTGAGTCTCCAAAAGATTTGCCCAGTTCTCTTTCCCATGCATCGCAATAGGATGGTCTGACAGTTGTAGTATGGGCTATTAGGTGTTTATAGAGCAATGAGATGGAGGGCAAGGGTGGAGCTGATGACAGGCGTACTTTTTCAAAATTTGTAAGATCCCTATTGAGCTGTTTATCTTTTCTAACATGGGAATAAAAAACGTTGCAACTGTCTATAGTCATAGTTGGCTCTTGGAGGAATACAGCAGTCCCGAAATATCTCGTTAAGAGGTATTAAAGATGCGTTAGTACATGAGCAAAGTGAAGAGGGTGATATTTACTTTTACTCAAAAATTGATTGGAAGATAGCCCTGGTAAAAAGGAGGAATTGTCTGATGTTGGGTATAATGGGCCCTGTTGGGTCAATTAGAGAGATCATCTTATTGTCTTGACGCAGGGATAGGATTGTACAGTATTATAGTATGTGCTGTAGAATTGTTGAGAGAGTTTAAGGGCTGAGGAATGTGGGTTCCAGGGGAGAGTAGTTTATGCCCTTGGACAAATAGTTTGTGCTATATGAACCCAAAGCTTCCCATGTTGATGGTGAAAATAATCAAGTATTCTACTATGGACTGCTGCCATGTAGTATTTCCTACAATCTGTGAGAGCGAGGCCTCCCATTTGTTTAGACCTGACTAATAGACAGTATCACCACGAATACATGGATGACCAGTTGGCCAGCTGAACTTACAAAAGCTACTACGTAGATGTTTCCAAAAATTTAAAGGGATTTTGGTCAGGATAGTTTGAAAAAGGTAAAGCAGTCTAGGTAAAATATTCATTTTTAATATGCAGTAAAGACCAAAATTTTGGACACACCTTCGCATTTAAAGATTTTTCTGTATTTTCATGACTACGGAAATTATACATTCACACTGTAGGCATCAAAACTATGAATTCACACATGTGAAATTATATACTTAACAATAAAGTATGAAACAACTGAAATTATGTCTTAAATTCTAGGTTCTTCAAAGTAGCCACCTTTTGCTTTGATGACTGCTTTGCACACTCTTGGCATTCTCTTGATGAGCTTCAAGAGGTAGTCACCAGAAATGGTTTTCACTTCACAGGTGTGCCCTGTCAGGTTTAATAAGTGGGATTTCTTGCCTTATAAATGGTGTTGGGACCATCAGTTGTGTTGAGCAGAAGTCTGGTGGATACACAGCTGATAGTCCTACTGAATAGACTGTTAGAATTTGTATTATGGCAAGAAAAAGCAGCTAAGTAAAGAAAAACGAGTGGCCATCATTACTTAAAGAAATGAAGGTCAGTCAGTCCGAAAAATCAGGAAAACTTTGAAAGTGTCCCCAAGTGCAGTGGCAAAAACCATCAAGCGCTACAAAGAAACTGGCTCACATGAGGACTGCCCCAGGACAGGAAGACCAAGAGTCACCTCTGCTTCTGAGGATAAGTTTATCCGAATCTCCAGCCTCAGAAATTGCAGGTTAACATCAGCTCAGATTAGAGACCAGGTCAATGCCACACAGAGTTCTAGCAGCAGACACATCTCTACAACAACTGTTAAGAGGAGACTTTGTGCAGCAGGCCTTCATGGTAAAATGGCTGCTAGGAAACTACTTCAACAAGCAGAAGAGACTTGTTTGGGATAAAGAACACAAGGAATGGAGATTAGACCAGTGGAAATCTGTGCTTTGGTCTGATGAGTCCAAATTTGAGATCTTCGGTTTCAACAACCGTGTCTTTGTGCGACGCAGAAAAGGTGAATGGATGGACTCTACATGCCTGGTTCCCACCATGAAGCATGGAGGAGGAGGTGTGATTGTGTGGGGGTGCTTTGCTGGTGACAGTGTTGGGGATTTATTCAAAATTGAAGGCATACTGAACCAGCATGGCTACCACAGCATCTTGCAGCGGTATGCTATTCCATCCGGTTTGTGTTTAGTTGGATCATCCTTTATTTTCCAACAGGACAATGACCCCAAACACACCTCCAGGCTGTATAAGGGCTATTTGACCAAGAAGGAGAGTGATGGGGTGCTACGCCAGATGACCTGGCCTCCACAGTCACCAGACCTGAATCCAATCGAGATGGTTTGGGGTGAGCTGCACCGCAGAGTGAAGGCAAAAGGGCCAACTAGTGCTAAGCATCTCTGGGAACTCCTTCAAGATTGTTGGAAGACCATTCCCGGTGACTACCTCTTGAAGCTCATCAAGAGAATGCCAAGAGTGTGCCAAGCAGTCATCAAAGCAAAAGGTGGCAACTTTGAAGAACCTAGAATATATGACATTTTTTCAGTTGTTTCACACCTTTTTGTTAAGTATATAATTCCACATGTGTTAATTCATAATTTTGATGCCTTCAGTGTGAATGTACAATTTCATAGTCATGAAAATACAAAAAAATCTTTAAATGAGAAGGCGTGTCTAAACTTTTGGTCTGTACTGTATTTACTCTGCTGAACCATGATAAATCCTTCACAGTTCATGAATTAAGGTCCTTATGGACTTGACCAAGGGTTTGTAATTGCGGTCAAACAGTCAAGAAAGATCACTATGTATTCGTTTCCCTAAATATTTTATGCCCTGTGATGGCCAAGAAAAAGGAAAATTTGATTGGCTGATAGCCTGAGTGGTAGTTGGGAAGGAAACGTTGAGAGCATGAGATTTTGAAGTATTTATTTTGAAATTGGACGACGTGCCAAAATGATCCACTTCTATAGATGGAATTGACGTATGTGAGCTTGTAATGTATAGAACGACATCATCTGCAAAGGCGGAACATTTATATTCCGTTTGCCCTATAGTGATACCTTTAATATCAGGGTTATCACGAATAGTGGATAGTAAATATTCCATCACTAGGATATACAGGAGAGGGGAGAGAGGGCACCGCAGTCTTGCTCCATTAGAGATTGTGAATGATGGGGACCGGGTACCATTTATCTTTAATCTCTCTGTAGCGTTACAATAGAGGGCCGTTATTTTAGCTATAAAGTGTTAAAAAGTTAATTTATTTTAGTTCTTCAATACTAAAAGTGAAACTCATATATTATATAGTCATTACAAACAGACTGATCTATTTCAAGTGTTTATTTCTGTTAATGTTGATGATTTTTCTCCCATATTTTTCTCCTGAGAACGCAGATACCTGCTATGTGAGGGAAAAACCACTATATGGGCGCACGGCAGGGCTCAGAAGGGAAGAAGCACCATTTAACTTTTTGAACGCAAAATTGGCTTGAATCGAGAACGGACCCCATGTCACGTGTGGAGAACCCTTGATGTGCCTAAATAATGGAAACTCCCCACAAGTGACCCTATTTTAGAAACTAGACCCCTCAAGGAACTTATCTAGATGTGTGGTGAGCACCTTGAACCTCCAGGTGCCTCACAGAAGTTTATACCATAGAGCTGTGAAAATTAAAAATCCAATTTTTTTCAACTAAAATGATTTTTTAGCCCCAGGTTTTTTATTTTTACAAGGGTAACAGAAGAAAATGGGCCCAAAAATTGTTGTGCAATTTCTCCTGAGTACAAAAATACCCCATATGTAGGTGAAAACACAGCAGGGCTCGGAAGGGAAGAAGCAAAGTTTGATTTCTTGAACACAAAATTGGTTGGAATTGAAAGCGGACACCATGTCGCATGTGGAGCGCCTCTGATGTGCCTAAACAGTAGAAAGCCCACACACGTGACCAGAAAATTATAGAGTTGAAACCGGAAAAAAAAATCCCATTTTTTTCCACAAAAATTATCTTTTAGCTCCAAATTTTATTTTCACAAGGGTAACATGAAAAAAATGGACCCCAAAATTTGTTGTGAAATTTCTCATGAGTATGCTGATACCTCATATGTGTGAGAAAACCACTATTTGGGCGCACAGCAGGGAAGGAGTGATGTTTTGGAATGCAGACTTTCATGGAATGGTCTGCGGGCTTCATGTTGCGTTTGCAGAGCCCCTAATGTGTGCCTAAACAGTAAAACAAAACCACAAGTGACCCTATGTTGTAAATGATCTAGGGTTTTCCTGATATGCAAACTTTATAAAGTGGTAGGACATATGTAAATTGTGTAGCGTGCATCAGGTTGGCATACGTGAGTTATGTATTGTGCATCAGGTTGGCATATGTAAGTTGTGTAGTGTACGTCAGGCTGTCATACTTGAGTTGTGTAAGTCAGGAATGGATTTAGTAGTCCATGGATGTGTGGTACAGTTTGAAGCATTCTTTTATACACAGGCATGTGTCACATTAATAAGTGGTGTTCTTGTGTGTCTCCCTTCTGTAATACACTAGGCACCTCTTTTGAGACCTTTCTTTTTTGGGAAATGTTGCACTGGCACGATAGATACAAGCACCTTCAGTTCCTGAAGTACTGGGGCCCACTCCTTCCTGTTCTCCAAACATTAGGGCCTTGATTACTACCTCTTAGAACTGAAGGTACGTACTGGTCTGGCCTGCACATTGTGTTAGCACGAAAGTGTTGTACATTGCCATCTGTACTATGTGCACTGCCAGCTTATTGTACCTCACCTTGGATTTTCTCATTGCGCTGTATGGCTAGAGGACTTGATCAGAGATATCAACTCCCTCCATGTACTTGTACTCCAGTACACAGTCTGGTTTGGTGACCTGTGTAGAGGTACCTCATACAGTGCTGGGGGCGACTGCTATCACCATGTATACTGGTCAAGAAAAGGACATCCGTCTTGTCCATGTACTTGACCACCAGCATGTCGTCGCTACATTGGGCTCTGCTCTCACCCTTTCTGAGCAGCTGCCCAATTAACATCTTAGGGAGGCCTCTCTGATTTTTGTGGACAGTCCCGCAGGACTCAGGAACTCTTCTTTCTTCACCCGGATCAGCAGGAGCAGAAGCCCAGACAGCAGCAGCAGCAGCAGCAGTAATTGTGATGTCACATGTTTCTGTGGCACCACAAGGCCCAGCACAGCCTGTACAAATCAGCTGCTATAATGACCAAGTACAGGGTGATCACTGCCAAGTCTCACCATGTCTGTGGCTCTGATTGTTGATGTCCTCGTCGATCGCATCAATCTGAGCTGGCCCTGGTGATCCTGGCGTTGCTAGGCTCCAGCCTATGCTCAGTGCTATGACATTCTACAGGGCACAGGCTGGACATCAGTGTTTCAGGTAATCTGATTGCCTGAAACACTGAGAAAAGCTGTGATTGGCTGTTCAGAACTGAACAGCCAGTCACAGCGATCATAGTTGTGAGGGGCTTTGGCACCCCCCCAGGAAGACTCCAAAATAGCACAGGTTTTTTAATGTGATCACCATGACTGTGGTCTTGGAGCCACATTAAAGATATGACGTATCCATGACGTATGGATATGTCCAATGTCGGAAAGGGGTTAAAGTAGCACCCTGATTTGAAGTTACTATCACAGCAAACTACCAAAATCATCTACCCCTAATTCCAAGTCTCAGTTGTTAATCAATAACAATTTTCTTTCTCTCATTACACAAACTAAGAATGAAAAGACCTCAGAAAAATGTGGGAAAGAAACAGAATGCATAGAGACAAGGCTAACTCCTCCCCCAGTGTCTGTGACTGCCGCACCCAATATTGCCCTTTGTGTTTTCTGCTTTAACTGTTATGACCTGGTGGTAAGGACAATAATGGACCTAGTGGTTAAGAGCACACGGAATGACCTGATAGTTTACTAATAATATAGGACGAGCTCTGAGACGTGGGAACTCTACTGACCGCAATCCCTAATCCTATCACACACACTAGAAATAGCCGTGGATTGCTCCTAACGCTCCCTATGCAACTCGACACAGCCTAAGAAACTAGCTAGCCCTAGAGATAGAAAAATAAAGCCTACCTTGCCTCAGAGAAATTCCCCAAAGGAAAAGGCAGCCCCCACATATAATGACTGTGAGTAAAGATGAATATTACAAACACAGAGATGAAATAGATTTAGCAAAGTGAGGCCCGACTTACTGAACAGACAGAGGATAGGAAAGGTAACTTTGCGATCAGCACAAAAACCTACAAAAAGACCACGCAGAGGGCGCAAAAAGACCCTCCGCACCGACTCACGGTGCGGAAGCGCTCCCAATGCGTCCCAGAGCTTCCAGCAAGCAAGACAAAAATCAAAATAGCAAGCTGGACAGAAAAATAGCAAACCAGAGAAAAACAAGCAGGAACTTAGCTTCAGCTGGGAAGACAGGTCACAAGAACGATCCAGGAGAGAACTAGACCAATACTGGAACATTGACAGGTGGCATGGAGCAATGATCTAAGTGGAGTTTAATAGAGCAGCCAGCTAACGAATTAACCTCGTCACCTGTAGAAGGAAACTCAGAAACCGCAGCTCCACTCACAACCACCAGAGGAAGCCCATGGACAGAACCAGCCGAAGTACCATTCATGACCACAGGAGGGAGCTTGACAACAGAATTCACAACATTTAACCCCTTTCCGACACCGGGCGTAGTGTTGTGAATTAAGCTTTTGGGCTCCCTCCGGTGGTTGTAAAGGGTAATGCAGTTGTGCCTGGATTGCAGGAGTGGACATGTGTATCTACTAATTGCAGGACTGACTGGGGTATATAGCTTTGCAGGATCCTTTAGTCAGTGCCAGTTGTCCATTGTTCTGGAAGGATTCACTTCCCTGCTGGTCTCTCCAGTTTGTTTTGCTTTTCTACAAAGATAAGTCCTGTTTGGTTTTTGCTGTCCACCTGCAGTGAACTTTATAGTTCTGTGCATTTTCATGTTTTTGTTTTTTCCAGCTTGGTCTGTGAAGGATTTTTTGCAGCCTAGTTATTTCTCTGGAGATGCAGATATACCCCCCATGTCTTTAGTCAGATGTGGTGATCCGTATTTTCTGCGGCGGAAATTTTCTAGTGTTTTTGTACTGACCGCATAGTACTCTGTTCTATTCTTTCTTTTTAGCTAGTATGGCCTCCTATGCTAAAATCTGATTTCATATCTGCATATGTTATTTCCCTCTCCTCTCACAGTCAATATTTGTGGGGGGCTATCTATCCTTTGGGGATTTTCTCTGAGGCAAGATAGGTTTCCTGTTTCTGTCTTTAGGGGTAGTTAGATCTTAGACTGTGCCGAGGGGTCTAGGGAGTGTTAGGTACCCCCCACGGCTACTTTTAGTTGCGCTGCTAGTTCAGGGTTTGCGGTCAGTACAGGGACCACCTTCTCCAGAGTCCGTCTCATGCTGCTCCTAGGCCACCAGATCATAACAGTACAACTGGCCAATAATGAGTTAAATGCATCTCAGAAGAAGGGAAGAAAGGTCTTGAGCCATTTTTTTTCTTCAGTCTACTTTGTCTACTCCTCCCTCTTAATCCCTGGGTGGCTGAAGAGCCTTGTGCTAGCATGAATGTTCAGGAATTAGCTTCTTGTGTAGACCAGCTTGCTGCTAGAGTACAGGGTATTTCAGAATATATTATTCAGACTCCTGCCTTAGAACCTAAGATTCCCACTCCTGATTTATTCTTTGGTGACAGATCCAAATTTTTGAGTTTCAAAAATAACTGTAAACTGTTTTTTGCATTAAGACCCCGGTCTTCTGGTGATCCTATTCAGCAGGTTAAAATCATCATATCTCTGCTGCGTGGTGACCCACAGGATTGGGCATTTTCCCTGGAATCTGGCAATCCTGCTTTGCTTAATGTTGATTCGTTCTTTCAGGCATTGGGGTTGTTGTATGATGAGCCTAATTCTGTGGATCAGGCTGAGAAAATCTTGTTAGCCCTGTGTCAAGGTCAAGAAGCGGCAGAATTGTATTGCCAGAAATTTAGAAAGTGGTCTGTACTGACTAAATGGAATGAGAATTCCTTGGCGGCAATTTTCAGAAAGGGTCTTTCTGAATCCGTTAAGGATGTTATGGTGGGGTTCCCCACGCCTGCTGGTCTGAGTGATTCTATGTCTCTGGCCATTCAGATTGATCGGTGCTTGCGCGAGCGCAGAGTTGTGCACACTGTGGCGTTGTCCTCTAAGCGGAGCCCTGAGCCTATGCAGTGTGATAGGATTTTGTCTAGAGCTGAACGTCAAACATTCAGGCGTCAGAATAGGTTGTGTTTTTACTGCGGCGATTCTGCTCATGTTATTTCTGATTGCCCTAAGCGTACTAAGAGAATCGGTTGTTCTGTTGCCATCAGGACTATACAACCTAAATTTCTGTTATCTGTGACCTTGATTTGCTCATTATCATCATTTTCTGTCATGGCATTTGTGGATTCAGGCGCTGCTCTGAACTTAATGGACTTAGAATTTGCTAGACGTTGTGGTTTTCCCTTGCAGCCTTTGCAGAACCCTATTCCTTTGAGGGGCATTGATGCTACACCGTTGGCTAAAAATAAACCTCAGTTTTGGACACAGCTGACCATGCGCGTGGCGCCAGCCCATCAGGAAGATTGTCGTTTTCTGATGTTGCATAATTTGCATGATGATATTGTGCTGGGTTTTCCATGGTTACAGCTACATAATCCGGTGTTAGACTGGAAATCCTTGTCTGCGATTAGTTGGGGTTGTCAGGGGGTTCATGATCAGGTTCCTTTGATGTCAATTTTCTCTTCCCCCTCTTCTGAAGTTCCTGAGTTTTTGTCAGACTTTCAGGATGTATTCGATGAGCCCAAATCCAGTTCCCTTCCACCGCATAGGGACTGTGATTGTGCTATTGACTTGATTCCAGGTTGTAAGTTCCCTAAGGGCCGACTTTTCAACCTGTCTGTGCCTGAACATACCGCCATGCGGAGCTATATTAAGGAGTCTTTGGAGAAAGGGCATATTCGGCCATCTTCTTCACCGTTGGGAGCGGGGTTCTTTTTTGTTGCCAAGAAGGATGGATCCTTGAGACCCTGTATTGATTATCGCCTCTTGAATAAGATCACGGTCAAATTTCAATACCCCTTGCCGTTGCTTACTGATTTGTTTGCTAGGATTAAGGGGGCTAGCTGGTTTACTAAGATTGACCTTCGAGGGGCATATAATCTTATTCGTATTAAGCAGGGTGATGAATGGAAAACTGCATTTAATACGCCCGAAGGCCATTTTGAATACCTTGTGATGCCATTCGGACTCTCTAATGCCCCATCTGTGTTCCAATCCTTCATGCATGATATCTTTCGGAGTTATCTTGATAAATTCATGGTTGTATATTTGGATGATATTTTGATTTTTTCCAATGATTGGGAGTCTCATGTGAAACAGGTCAGGATGGTATTTCAGATCCTCTGTAATAATGCTTTATTTGTGAAGGGGTCAAAGTGCCTCTTTGGAGTGCAGAAGGTTTCTTTTTTGGGTTTCATTTTTTCTCCCTCATCTATAGAAATGGATCCGGTTAAGGTTCATGATTGGATTCAGCCCACATCTGTGAAGAGCCTTCAGAAATTCTTGGGCTTTGCTAATTTTTATCGTCGTTTCATTGCCAACTTCTCCAGTGTGGTTAAACCTCTGACCGATTTGACCAAGAAAGGCGCTGATGTGACGAATTGGTCCTCCGCGGCTGTTTCTGCCTTTCAGGAGCTTAAACGCCGATTTACTTCTGCCCCTGTGTTGCGTCAGCCAGATGTTTCTCTTCCATTTCAGGTTGAGGTTGACGCATCTGAGATTGGGGCAGGGGCCGTTTTGTCTCAGAGGAATTCTGATGGTTCCTTGATGAAACCGTGTGCCTTCTTTTCTCGGAAGTTTTCGCCTGCGGAACGCAATTATGATGTCGGCAATCGGGAGTTGTTGGCTATGAAGTGGGCATTTGAGGAGTGGCGACATTGGCTTGAGGGGGCCAAGCACCGTATTGTCGTCCTGACCGATCATAAGAATCTGATTTACCTCGAGTCTGCCAAACGGCTGAATCCTAGACAGGCTCGATGGTCCCTGTTTTTCTCCCGTTTTGATTTTGTGGTCTTGTACATTCCTGGTACTAAGAATGTTAAGGCGGATGCTCTCTCTAGGAGTTTTTTTCCTGATTCCCCTGGGGTTCTTGAGCCGGTCGGCATTTTGAAGGAAGGGGTGATTCTTTCTGCCATCTCCCCTGATTTGCGACGGGTTCTTCAGGAATTTCAGGCTGATAAGCCTGACCGCTGTCCTGTGGGGAAACTGTTTGTTCCTGATAGATGGACTACTAAAGTGATTTCTGAGGTTCATTGTTCTGTGTTGGCTGGCCATCCTGGGATTTTTGGTACCAGAGATTTGGTTAGTAGGTCCTTTTGGTGGCCTTCTTTGTCGCGGAATGTGCGTTCTTTTGTGCAGTCCTGTGGGATTTGTGCGCGGGCTAAGCCTTGCTGTTCCCGCGCTAGTGGGTTGCTTTTGCCATTATCGGTTCCCGAGAGGCCCTGGACACATATTTCTATGGATTTTATTTCCGATCTTCCTGTTTCCCAAAGAATGTCGGTAATCTGGGTTGTCTGTGACCGATTTTCTAAGATGGTTCATTGGGTGCCTTTGCCTAAATTGCCTTCTTCCTCGGATTTGGTTCCGTTGTTTTTTCAGCATGTGGTGCGTTTGCATGGTATTCCGGAGAATATTGTGTCCGACAGAGGTTCCCAGTTTGTTTCTAGGTTTTGGCGGGCCTTTTGTGCCAAGCTGGGCATTGATTTGTCTTTTTCTTCTGCATTTCATCCTCAGACAAATGGCCAGACTGAGCGAACTAATCAGACCTTGGAGACCTATTTGAGATGCTTTGTGTCTGCTGATCAGGATGATTGGGTGGCTTTTTTGCCATTGGCCGAGTTTGCCCTTAATAATCGGGCTAGTTCGGCTACTTTGGTTTCGCCTTTTTTTGTAATTTTGGTTTTCATCCTTGTTTTTCTTCTGGGCAGGTTGGGCCTTCTGACCTTCCTGGTGTGGATTCTGTGGTCGACAGGTTGCAGCAGATTTGGGCTTATGTGGTGGACAATTTGGTGCTGTCTCAGGAGGAGGCTCAACGTTTTGCTAATCGTCTGGAGTGGACATGTGTATCTACTAATTGCAGGACTGACTGGGGTATATAGCTTTGCAGGATCCTTTAGTCAGTGCCAGTTGTCCATTGTTCTGGAAGGATTTACTTCCCTGCTGGTCTCTCCAGTTTGCTGTGCTTTTCTACAAAGATAAGTCCTGTTTGGTTTTTGCTGTCCACCTGCAGTGGACTTTATAGTTCTGTGCATTTCCATGTTTTTGTTTTTTCCAGCTTAGTCTGTGAAGGATTTTTTGCAGCCTAGTTATTTCTCTGGAGATGCAGATATACCCCCCATGTCTTTAGTCAGATGTGGTGATCCGTATTTTCTGCAGTGGAAATTTTCTAGTGTTTTTGTACTGACCGCATAGTACTCTGTTCTATTCTTTCTTTTTAGCTAGTATGGCCTCCTATGCTAAAATCTGATTTCATATCTGCGTATGTTATTTCCCTCTCCTCTCACAGTCAATATTTGTGGGGGGCTATCTATCCTTTGGGGATTTTCTCTGAGGCAAGATAGGTTTCCTGTTTCTGTCTTTAGGGGTAGTTAGATCTTAGGCTGTGCCGAGGGGTCTAGTGTTATGACCTGGTGGTAAGGTGTTGTGAATTCTGTGGCTGAGTTCACTTCTGTGGTCACAAGTGGTATTGCAGTCTCTGGGCTTCCTCCCTCAGGTGTTTTGGTGAGCTCGTTGGCTGCCTTGCTATTTAGCTCCACCTGAGTCTGTCTTCCTTGCTCCTTGTCAATGTTCCAGTGTTGGATCTGAGCTACTGCATCTTTCCTTGGGCCTGCTGCTCTGCTAGATAAGTGCTTCTAGTTTGTTTTCTGTTTTTTCTGTCCAGCTTGCTATTAACTTTTGCTGGAAGCTCTGAGAAGCAAAGGGGTGCACCGCCGTGCTGTTAGTTCGGCACGGTGGGTCTTTTTGCCCCTTTGCGTGGTTTTCGTTTTAGGGTTTTTTGTAGACTGCATAGTTCTCTTTGCTATCCTCGCTCTGTCTAGAATATCGGGCCTCACTTTGCTGAATCTATTTCATTCCTACGTTTGTCTTTTCATCTTGCTAACAGTCATTATATGTGGGGGGCTGCCTATTCCTTTGGGGTATTTCTCTGAGGTAAGTCAGGCTTGTATTTCTATCTTCAGGCTAGTCAGCTCCTCAGGCAGTGCCGAGTTGCATAGGTAGTTGATAGGCGCAATCCACTGCTGCTTATAGTTGTGTGAGGATAGATCAGGTACTGCAGTCTACAGAGATTCCACGTCTCAGAGCTCGTCCTATTGTTTTTGGTTATTGCCAGATCTCTGTATGTGCGCTGATTACTGCACGCTGTGTTGCCTGATTGCCAGCCATAACAGTACAAGGAGCCATTCAATGATTTCCAATAGAGGGAAAAAAGAAATCCTGACATCATTTTTTTTTCTTAGCTCTGTCTTCAGTCTTTTTTTTCCCCTAGACATTAGAGTGCTTCAGGACACAGCTGTGGACATGGATATTCAGGCTCTGTGCTCCTCAATGGATAATCTCGTTGTAAATGTACAAAAGATTCAAGATACTATTGATCAGAAATCGATGCTAGAACCAAGAATTCCGATTCCTGATTTGTTTTTTGGTGACAGAACTAAGTTCCTGAGCTTCAGAAATAATTGTAAGCTATTTTTGGCCTTGAAACCTCATTCTTCTGGTAATCCTATTCAACAGGTTTTGATTATTATTTCTTTTTTGCGCGGCGACCCACAGGACTGGGCGTTTTCTCTTGCACCAGGAGATTCTGCATTGAGTAATGTTGATGCATTTTTCCAGGCGCTGGGATTGCTTTACGATGAGCCTAATTCAGTGGATCAAGCTGAGAAAAATCTGCTGGCTTTATGCCAGGGTCAGGATGATGTAGAAGTATATTGTCAGAAATTTAGGAAATGGTCAGTACTCACTCTGTGGAATGAATCTGCACTAGCGGCTTTGTTCAGAAAGGGTCTCTCTGAAGCTCTTAAGGATGTAATGGTGGGATTTCCTATGCCTGCTGGTTTGAATGAGTCTATGTCCTTGGCCATTCAGATCGGTCGTCGCTTGCGCGAGCGTAAATCTGTGCACCATCTGGCGGTATTGTCTGAGAGTAAGCCTGAGCCTATGCAGTGCGACAGGACTATGACTAAAGTAGAACGGCACGAACACAGACGTCTGAACAGACTGTGTTTCTATTGTGGTGATTCTACTCATGCTATTTCTAATTGTCCTAAACGCACTAGGCGGTTCGATAGCTCTGCCGTTATTGGTACTGTACAGTCCAAATTCCTTTTGTCCATTACCTTAATGTGCTCTTTGTCATCATATTCTGTCATGGCGTTTGTGGATTCAGGCGCTGCCCTGAATCTGATGGATTTGGATTATGCTAAACGTTGTGGATTTTTCTTGGAGCCTTTGCGGTGTCCTATTCCGTTGAGAGGAATTGATGCTACACCTTTGGCCAAGAATAAGCCTCAGTACTGGGCCCAGCTGACCATGTGCATGGCTCCTGCACATCAGGAAGTTATTCGCTTTTTGGTACTGCATAATTTGCATGATGTGGTCGTGTTGGGGTTGCCATGGCTACAAACCCATAATCCAGTATTGGATTGGAACTCTATGTCGGTAACCAGCTGGGGTTGTCAGGGAGTACATGGTGATGTTCCATTTTTGTCTATTTCGTCATCCATTCCTTCTGACATCCCAGAGTTCTTGTCGGACTTTCAGGATGTATTTGAAGAGTCCAAGTCTGATGCCCTACCTCCGCATAGGAATTGTGATTGTGCTATCGATTTGATTCCTGGTAGTAAATTCCCTAAGGGTCGTTTATTTAATTTGTCCGTACCTGAACACACCGCTATGCGCAGTTATGTGAAGGAGTCCCTGGAGAAGGGACATATTCGCCCATCGTCGTCACCATTGGGAGCAGGGTTCTTTTTTGTAGCCAAGAAGGATGGTTCGCTAAGACCGTGTATTGATTACCGCCTTCTTAATAAGATCACTGTTAAGTTTCAGTATCCCTTGCCATTGATTTCTGACTTGTTTGCTCGGATTAAGGGGGCTAGTTGGTTTACTAAGATTGATCTTCGTGGTGCGTATAATCTGGTGAGAATCAGGCAGGGAGATGAATGGAAAACGGCATTTAATACGCCCGAGGGTCATTTTGAGTATCTGGTGATGCCGTTCGGACTTGCCAATGCTCCATCTGTTTTTCAGTCTTTTATGCATGACATTTTCCGTGAGTATCTGGATAAATTCTTGATTGTTTACTTGGATGACATTTTGATCTTCTCAGATGATTGGGAGTCTCATGTGAAGCAAGTCAGAATGGTTTTCCAGGTACTGCGTGCTAATTCCTTGTTCGTGAAGGGATCAAAGTGTCTCTTCGGTGTGCAGAAAGTTTCATTTTTGGGGTTCATCTTTTCCCCTTCTACTATCGAGATGGATCCGGTTAAGGTTCAGGCCGTCCAGGATTGGACTCAGCCGACATCTCTAAAAAGTCTGCAGAAATTCCTGGGCTTTGCTAATTTTTATCGTCGCTTCATCTGTAATTTTTCTAGCATTGCCAGACCATTGACCGATTTGACCAAGAAGGGTGCTGATTTGGTTAATTGGTCTTCTGCTGCCGTGGAAGCTTTTCAGGAGTTGAAGCGTCGTTTTTGCTGTGCCCCTGTGTTGTGTCAACCTGATGTTTCTCTTCCGTTCCAGGTCGAGGTTGATGCTTCTGAGATTGGTGCAGGGGCGGTTTTGTCACAGAGAGGTTCTGGTTGCTCAGTGTTCAAACCATGTGCTTTCTTTTCCAGGAAATTTTCTGCTGCTGAGCGTAATTATGATGTGGGCAACCGAGAGTTGCTGGCCATGAAGTGGGCATTCGAGGAGTGGCGTCATTGGCTTGAGGGTGCTAAGCATCGCGTGGTGGTTTTGACTGATCATAAGAACCTTACTTATCTTGAGTCTGCCAAGCGCTTGAATCCTAGACAGGCCCGTTGGTCGTTATTTTTTGCTCGTTTTGATTTTGTGATTTCATACCTTCCGGGCTCTAAAAATGTGAAGGCGGATGCTCTGTCTAGGAGTTTTGTGCCCGACTCTCCGGGGTTATCTGAGCCGGCGAGTATCCTCAAGGAAGGAGTCATTGTGTCTGCCATCTCCCCTGATTTGCGGAGAGTGTTGCAGAAATTTCAGGCTAATAAACCTGATCGTTGTCCGGCCGAGAAACTGTTCGTCCCTGATAGGTGGACTAGTAAAGTTATCTCTGAACTTCATTGTTCGGTGCTGGCCGGTCATCCAGGAATCTTTGGTACCAGGGAGTTGGTTGCTAGATCCTTCTGGTGGCCATCTCTGTCACGGGATGTGCGTGCTTTTGTGCAGTCCTGTGGAATTTGTGCTAGGGCTAAGCCCTGCTGTTCACGTGCCAGTGGGTTGCTTTTGCCCTTGCCGGTCCCGAAGAGGCCTTGGACACATATTTCGATGGATTTCATTTCTGACCTTCCCGTTTCTCAAAAAATGTCGGTCATTTGGGTGGTCTGTGATCGCTTTTCTAAAATGGTCCATCTGGTGCCCTTGGTTAAATTGCCTTCCTCCTCTGATTTGGTGCCTTTGTTCTTCCAGCATGTGGTTCGTTTACATGGCATTCCTGAGAATATTGTTTCTGACAGAGGTTCCCAGTTTGTCTCGAGGTTCTGGCGAGCCTTTTGTGGTAGGATGGGCATTGACCTATCTTTTTCCTCGGCCTTCCATCCTCAGACTAATGGCCAGACCGAACGAACCAATCAGACCTTGGAAACATATCTGAGATGTTTTGTTTCCGCTGACCAGGATGATTGGGTGTCATTTTTGCCGTTGGCTGAGTTCGCCCTTAATAATCGGGCCAGCTCGGCTACCTTGGTCTCTCCATTTTTCTGCAATTCTGGGTTCCATCCTCGTTTCTCTTCAGGACAGGTTGAGTCTTCGGACTGTCCTGGTGTGGATTATGTGGTGGACAGGTTGCAGCAGATCTGGACTCAGGTAGTGGACAATTTGACCTTGTCCCAGGAGAAGGCTCAGCTTTTCGCTAATCGCAGACGCCGTGTGGGACCCCGACTTCGTGTTGGGGATCTGGTTTGGTTATCTTCTCGTCATATACCTATGAAGGTTTCCTCTCCTAAATTTAAACCTCGTTTTATTGGTCCATATAGGATTTCTGAGATTCTCAATCCGGTGTCTTTTCGTCTGACCCTCCCAGACTCCTTTTCCATACATAATGTATTCCATAGGTCGTTGTTGAGGAGATACGTGGCACCTATGGTTCCATCTGTGGAGCCTCCTGCCCCTGTTTTGGTGGAGGGGGAATTGGAGTATATTGTGGAGAAGATTTTGGATTCTCGTGTCTCTAGACGGAAACTCCAGTATCTGGTCAAATGGAAGGGTTATGCTCAGGAAGATAATTCCTGGGTTTTTGCCTCTGATGTCCATGCCCCAGATCTTGTTCGTGCCTTTCATGTGGCTCATCCTGGTCGGCCTGGGGGTTCTGGTGAGGGTTCGGTGACCCCTCCTCAAGGGGGGGGTACTGTTGTGAATTCTGTGGCTGAGTTCACTTCTGTGGTCACAAGTGGTATTGCAGTCTCTGGGCTTCCTCCCTCAGGTGTTTTGGTGAGCTCGTTGGCTGCCTTGCTATTTAGCTCCACCTGAGTCTGTCTTCCTTGCTCCTTGTCAATGTTCCAGTGTTGGATCTGAGCTACTGCATCTTTCCTTGGGCCTGCTGCTCTGCTAGATAAGTGCTTCTAGTTTGTTTTCTGTTTTTTCTGTCCAGCTTGCTATTAACTTTTGCTGGAAGCTCTGAGAAGCAAAGGGGTGCACCGCCGTGCTGTTAGTTCGGCACGGTGGGTCTTTTTGCCCCTTTGCGTGGTTTTCGTTTTAGGGTTTTTTGTAGACTGCATAGTTCTCTTTGCTATCCTCGCTCTGTCTAGAATATCGGGCCTCACTTTGCTGAATCTATTTCATTCCTACGTTTGTCTTTTCATCTTGCTAACAGTCATTATATGTGGGGGGCTGCCTATTCCTTTGGGGTATTTCTCTGAGGTAAGTCAGGCTTGTATTTCTATCTTCAGGCTAGTCAGCTCCTCAGGCAGTGCCGAGTTGCATAGGTAGTTGATAGGCGCAATCCACTGCTGCTTATAGTTGTGTGAGGATAGATCAGGTACTGCAGTCTACAGAGATTCCACGTCTCAGAGCTCGTCCTATTGTTTTTGGTTATTGCCAGATCTCTGTATGTGCGCTGATTACTGCACGCTGTGTTGCCTGATTGCCAGCCATAACAGTAAGGACAATAATGGACCTAGTGGTTAAGAGCACACGGAATGACCTGATAGTTACTAATAATATAGGACGAGCTCTGAGACGTGGGAACTCTGCTGACCGCATTCCC
Organism: Ranitomeya imitator; assembly: GCF_032444005.1. Taxonomy (NCBI): domain Eukaryota; kingdom Metazoa; phylum Chordata; class Amphibia; order Anura; family Dendrobatidae; genus Ranitomeya; species Ranitomeya imitator. The sequence continues at coordinate 433,204,747 of NC_091287.1, read as the reverse complement.
TAATCCTATCACACACACTAGAAATAGCCGTGGATTGCTCCTAACACTCCCTATGCAACTCGACACAGCCTAAGAAACTAGCTAGCCCTAGAGATAGAAAAATAAAGCCTACCTTGCCTCAGAGAAATTCCCCAAAGGAAAAGGCAGCCCCCACATATAATGACTGTGAGTAAAGATGAAAATTACAAACACAGAGATGAAATAGATTTAGCAAAGTGAGGCCCGACTTACTGAACAGACAGAGGATAGGAAAGATAACTTTGCGGTCAGCACAAAAACCTACAAAAAGACCATGCAGAGGGCGCAAAAAGACCCTCCGCACCGACTCACGGTGCGGAGGCGCTCCCTCTGCGTCCCAGAGCTCACAGCAAGCAAGACAAAAATCAAAATAGCAAGCTGGACAGAAAAATAGCAAACCAGAGAAAAACAAGCAGGAACTTAGCTTCAGCTGGGAAGACAGGTCACAAGAACGATCCAGGAGAGAACTAGACCAATACTGGAACATTGACAGGTGGCATGGAGCAATGATCTAAGTGGAGTTAAATAGAGCAGCCAGCTAACGAATTAACCTCGTCACCTGTAGAAGGAAACTCAGAAGCCGCAGCTCCACTCACACCCACCAGCGGAAGCCCATGGACAGAACCAGCCGAAGTACCATTCATGACCACAGGAGGGAGCTTGACAACAGAATTCACAATAGTACCCCCCCCTTGAGGAGGGGTCACCAAACCCTCACCAGAGCCCCCAGGCCGACCAGGACGAGCCAAATGAAAGGCACGAACCAGATCGGCAGCATGAACATCGGAGGCAAAGACCCAGGAATTATCTTCCTGACCATAACCCTTCCACTTGACCAGGAACTGGAGTTTCCGTCTCGAAATACGAGAATCCAAAATCTTCTCCACCACATACTCCAACTCCCCCTCAACCAACACCGGGGCAGGAGGATCAACGGATGGAATCACAGGCGCCACGTATCTCCGCAACAATGACCTATGGAATACATTATGGATGGCAAAAGAAGCTGGAAGGGTCAAACGAAATGACACACGATTGAGAACCTCAGAAATCTAATACAGACCAATGATGTGAGGCTTAAACTTAGGAGAGGAAACCTTCATAGGAACATAACGAGACGACAACCAAACCAAATCCCCAACACGAAGTCGGGGACCCACACAGCGCCGACGGTTAGCGAAACGTTGAGCCTTCTCCTGGGACAATGTCAATTTGTCCACCACATGAGTCCAAATCTGCTGCAACCTATCCACCACAGTATCTACACCAGGACAGTCCGAAGACTCAACCTGCCCTGAAGAGAAACGAGGATGGAAACCAGAATTGCAGAAAAACGGCGAAACCAAAGTAGCCGAGCTGGCCCGATTATTAAGGGCGAACTCAGCCAAAGGCAAAAAGGACACCCAATCATCCTGATCAGCAGAAACAAAGCATCTCAGATATGTTTCCAAAGTCTGATTAGTTCGTTCGGTTTGGCCATTTGTCTGAGGATGGAAAGCCGAGGAAAAAGACAAATCAATGCCCATCCTAGCACAAAAGGCCCGCCAAAACCTCGAAACAAACTGGGAACCTCTGTCCGAAACGATGTTCTCCGGAATGCCATGTAAACGAACCACATGCTCGAAAAACAATGGCACCAAATCAGAGGAGGAAGGCAATTTAGACAAAGGTACCAAATGGACCATCTTAGAGAAGCGATCACAAACCACCCAAATGACCGACATCTTTTGAGAGACAGGGAGATCCGAAATAAAATCCATAGAGATATGCGTCCAGGGCCTCTTCGGGACCGGCAAGGGCAAAAGCAACCCACTGGCACGAGAACAGCAGGGCTTAGCCCGAGCACAAGTCCCACAGGACTGCACAAAAGAACACATATCCCGCGACAAAGACGGCCACCAAAGGGATCTAGCCACCAAATCTCTGGTACCAAAGATTCCAGGATGACCAGCCAACACCGAACAATGAACCTCAGAGATAACTCTACTCGTCCATTTATCAGGGACAAACAGTTTCTCTGCTGGGCAACGGTCAGGTCTATCAGCCTGAAATTTTTGCAGCACCCGCCGCAAATCAGGGGAGATGGCAGACACAATTACCCCCTCTTTGAGAATACCCGCCGGCTCAGGAACACCCGGAGAGTCGGGCACAAAACTCCTTGACAGGGCATCAGCCTTCACATTCTTAGAGCCTGGAAGGTACGAAACCACAAAATCAAAACGGGAGAAAAATAGCGACCAACGAGCCTGTCTAGGATTCAACCGTTTGGCAGACTCGAGATAAGTCAAATTCTTGTGATCCGTCAAGACCACCACGCGATGCTTGGCTCCTTCAAGCCAATGATGCCACTCCTCGAATGCCCACTTCATGGCCAACAACTCTCGATTGCCAACATCATAATTGCGCTCAGCAAGCAAAAACTTTCTAGAAAAGAAGGCACATGGTTTCATCACCGAGCCATCAGAACTTCTTTGCGACAAAACAGCCCCTGCTCCAATCTCAGAAGCATCAACCTCGACCTGAAACGGAAGCGAAACATCTGGCTGGCACAACACAGGGGCAGAAGAAAAACAACGCATCAACTCCTGAAAAGCTTCCACAGCCGCAGAAGACCAATTGACCACATCAGCACCCTTCTTGGTCAAATCAGTCAACGGTTTAGCAACACTAGAAAAATTACTGATGAAGTGACGATAAAAATTAGCAAAGCCCAGGAACTTTTGCAGACTCTTCACAGATGTCGGCTGAGTCCAATCATAAATGGCCTGGACTTTAACAGGGTCCATCTTGATAGTAGAAGGGGAAAAAATGAAACCCAAAAATGAAACCTTCTGAACTCCAAAGAGACACTTTGACCCCTTCACAAACAAAGAATTCGCACGAAGGACCTGGAACACCATTCTGACCTGCTTCACGTGAGACTCCCAATCATCCGAGAAGACCAAAATATCATCCAAATATACAATCAGGAATTTATCCAGGTACTCTCGGAAGATGTCATGCATAAAGGACTGAAATACTGATGGAGCATTGGAAAGCCCGAATGGCATAACCAGGTACTCAAAATGGCCCTCGGGCGTATTAAATGCTGTTTTCCATTCATCGCCCTGTTTAATACGCACAAGATTATACGCACCACGAAGATCTATCTTGCTGAACCAACTAGCCCCCTTAATCCGAGCAAATAAATCTGACAGCAGCGGCAAAGGGTACTGAAATTTGACTGTGATCTTATTAAGAAGGCGGTAATCAATACAAGGTCTCAAAGAACCATCCTTCTTGGCCACAAAAAAGAACCCTGCTCCCAATGGTGACGACGACGGGCGAATATGACCCTTCTCCAAGGATTCCTTTACATAACTCCGCATAGCGGCGTGCTCTGGCACAGATAAATTGAACAGTCGGCCCTTAGGAAACTTACTACCAGGAATCAAATTGATAGCACAATCGCAATCCCTATGAGGAGGTAGGGCACTGGATTTGGGCTCATCAAATACATCCCGGTAATCAGACAAAAACTCCGGGACTTCAGAAGGGGTGGATGACGAAATAGACAAAAATGGAACATCACCATGTACCCCCTGACAACCCCAGCTGGACACAGACATAGATTTCCAATCCAATACTGGATTATGGACCTGTAGCCATGGCAACCCCAAAACGACCACATCATGCAGATTATGCAACACCAAAAAGCGAATATCCTCCTGATGTGCAGGAGCCATGCACATGGTCAATTGGGTCCAGTACTGAGGCTTATTCTTGGCCAAAGGCGTAGCATCAATTCCTCTCAATGGAATAGGATACTGCAAGGGCTCCAAGAAAAAACCACAGCGCCTAGCATACTCCAAGTCCATCAAATTCAGGGCAGCGCCTGAATCCACAAATGCCATAACAGAATAGGATGACAAAGAGCAAATCAGAGTAACGGACAAAGAAATTTCGACTGTACCATACCAATGGTAGCAGACCTAGCGAAACGCTTAGTGCGCTTAGGACAATCGGAGATAGCATGAGTGGAATCACCACAGTAAAAACACAGCCCATTCCGACGTCTGTGTTCTTGCCGTTCAGCTCTGGTCAAAGTCCTATCACACTGCATAGGCTCAGGTCTATGATCAGATAATACCGCCAAATGGTGCACAGCTTTACGCTCACGCAAGCGTCGGTCGATCTGAATGGCCAAAGACATAGACTCATTCAGACCAGCAGGCATGGGAAATCCCACCATGGCATCCTTAAGGGCTTCAGAGAGACCCTTTCTGAAAATTGCTGCCAGGGCACATTCATTCCACTGAGTGAGTATAGACCACTTCCTAAACTTCTGACAATATATTTCTACCTCATCCTGACCCTCACACAGAGCCAGCAAGATTTTCTCTGCCTGATCCACTGAATTAGGTTCGTCATAAAGCAATCCGAGCACCAGAAAAAACGCATCAACATCACGCAATGCCGGATCTCCTGGCGCAAGGGAAAATGCCCAGTCTTGAGGGTCACCACGTAACAAAGAAATAATGATTTTCACTTGTTGAACAGGGTCACCTGAGGAGCGAGGTTTCAAAGCAAGAAACAATTTACAATAATTTTTGAAATTCATAAACTTAGATCTATCCCCAAAAAACAAATCAGGAATAGGAATCCTAGGCTCTAACATCGGATTCTGAACCACAAAATCTTGAATGTTTTGTACCCTTGCAGTGAGATTATTCATACAAGAGGACAGACCTTGAATGTCCATATCTACACCTGTATCCTGAACCACCCAGAGGTAAAGGGGAAAAGAGAGACAAAACACACTGCAAAGAAAAAAAAAATGGTCTCAGAACTTCTCTTATCCCTCTATTGAGATGCATTAATACTTTGGGCCACCTGTACTGTTATGACCTGGTGGTAAGGACAATAATGGACCTAGTGGTTAAGAGCACACGGAATGACCTGATAGTTACTAATAATATAGGACGAGCTCTGAGACGTGGGAACTCTGATGACCGCAATCCCTAATCCTATCACACACACTAGAAATAGCCGTGGATTGCTCCTAACGCTCACTATGCAACTCGACACAGCCTAAGAAACTAGCTAGCCCTAGAGATAGAAAAATAAAGCCTACCCTGCCTCAGAGAAATTCCCCAAAGGAAAAGGCAGCCCCCACATATAATGACTGTGAGTAAAGATGAAAATTACAAACACAGAGATGAAATAGATTTAGCAAAGTGAGGCCCGACTTACTGAACAGACAGAGGATAGGAAAGGTAACTTTGCGGTCAGCACAAAAACCTACAAAAAGACCACGCAGAGGGCGCAAAAAGACCCACCGCACCGACTCACGGTGCGGAGGCGCTCCCTCTGCGTCCCAGAGCTTCCAGCAAGCAAGACAAAAATCAAAATAGCAAGCTGGACAGAAAAATAGCAAACCAGAGAAAAACAAGCAGGAACTTAGCTTCAGCTGGGAAGACAGGTCACAAGAACGATCCAGGAGAGAACTAGACCAATACTGGAACATTGACAGGTGGCATGGAGCAATGATCTAGGTGGAGTTAAATAGAGCAGCCAGCTAACGAATTAACCTCGTCACCTGTAGAAGGAAACTCAGAAACCGCAGCTCCACTCACACCCACCAGCGGAAGCCCATGGACAGAACCAGCCGAAGTACCATTCATGACCACAGGAGGGAGCTTGACAACAGAATTCGCAACAGTCTAGGGAGTGTTAGGTACCCCCCACGGCTACTTTTAGTTGCGCTGCTAGTTCAGGGTTTGCGGTCAGTACAGGGACCACCTTCTCCAGAGTCCATCTCATGCTGCTCCTAGGCCACCAGATCATAACAGCGTAGTAGTACACCGATGTCGGACTCCCTCCCTTTGATGTGGGCTTTGGCGCTGAGCCCACATTTTTCCCGTCACATGTGAGCTGTTTTGAACAGCTGACATGTGCCTCTAACAGCCGCAGATGGAATCGCGATCCACTCGCGGCTGTTAACTAGTTAGAATGGGTTAGAATGATAACCAGAGGTCTCCAGCAGACCTCTATGGGTCACCTCGCTAGGGTGACCTCCAAGTATTTGTTAGTGTTCGGAGATTTAGTTTTCATCACGGCAGCTGAATGATTTACAGCTACTAGCCAGCCTGAGTACATGTGGGGGGTTGCCTGGTTGCTAGGGAATCCCCACATGTAATCAAGCAGGTTAGTATCTGTTAATCATTCAGCTGCCACGATGAAAACTAAATCTCCGAGCAGTCATAAATACTCGGAAGTCACCCCAGTGTGCTCGGCAAAACCCGAGCAACGAGTATATTCGCTCATCACTAATGGCAACTTATTCTTCCCTAATCAATGCTTGGAGTTTTTCACAATTTCTGTGGTTTTGTTTGTCCTCCCACTTTTTTAGACTTGCCCACAGGATTTCAATGGAGAGTTTCTTCGATATGGACCTAAAATTTCAATGTTTTCTTCACAGAGTCTCTTATTATTACTTCTGCTTTGGAACATGGTGCTCCATCATGCTGGAAAAAGCATTGTTCATCACCAAATTGCTCCTTGATCATTTGTAAAACATTGCTTATTGAGTTGTTTAGATAGAATTCCTTATTCATGGCAGTGTTCTTAGGCAAAATTCTGGGTGAGCCCTTGGATAAAAAGTAACCGCACAGATGAATGGTGTCAGGGTGTGTTACTGTTGGCATAACACAAGACTCATGATAGTGCTCATCGTGTTTTCTAAATACAATTATTCTTCCAGATGTCCCAAACAGTGTGAAAGGGGCTTCATCAAATAAGTTATCACAAAGCAGGAGTGCAAATTAAAACACAGAAATTGAGATCAAATCCAAGCACTGATTAGGAAAGAATGGTCTGTCATTAGTAACCATTTTGCCTACAATGTGATATTTGGCTGCCAAAGCAAATTGAAGAAGTGTCTTAAAAAATAAGGGTCAACTGTAAATATTGAGTCTTTAACCCCTTCGAGACCGAGCAAATTTTTACCTTAATTTTTACAATTCTGACCACTGTCACTTTGAATTTCACAAAAAACAAGCTTCCTTTCCTGCACAACTACTTTCTGAACAACTCTCTGAATATTTTGGCCCTCACTGAAACCTGGATCCAGGATTCTGACACTGTCTCCCCTGCTGTCATTTCCCATGGTGGCTTACAATTCTTCCATTCCCCAAGACCCACAAACAGACATGGTGGTGGAGTTGGCATACTCCTGTCCCCATTATGCACTTTCCAGGTCATTCCCCCGAGTTCCATCACTCTCATTCCCTTCTTTTGAGGTCCACACCATCACGCTCTTTCGTCCCCTCTCCCTCAGAGTAGCGGTCATATATCGGCGCCATTTCTCAGCCTGGTTGCCGCACTTTATGTCCTCAGAACTCCCAACCCTTATCCTGGGAGACTTCAACATCCCCATTAACCGCCCCACTTCCACATCTGCATCCCAGCTTCTATCACTAACCACTTCTCTTGGCCTCTCACAGCTCTCAACCTCTGAGACACACAAGGACGGTAACATTCTTGACCTGGTCTTTGTCCGGCTCTGTTTAATCTCCTACCTAAATAACTCACCACTTCCCCTCTCTGACCACAACATTCTGTCCTTCACGCTCACAATGCCTCGCCCACCCCAGCACACTCCTACCTACCATACATTCAGAAATCTACAAGCCATTCACACTCATACACTTTCAGACTCCCTACACTCAGCACTGTCCCCAATCTCACTCTTTCTCCTGTCCTGATCTGGCTGTACACCACTACAATGAAACGCTCAGAAGCACCCTGGACCAAGTAGCGCCCCTCACCCTCAGAACCTCCAAACACAGAGTAAAACAGCCCTGGCTCACATCGCAAACCTGATTTCTTCAGTGATACTCTAGGATTGCTGAACGCTTATGGAGGAAAACTTGCACACCAGAAGACTTCATCCACTTCAAATTTTTGTTTAGAACCTATAACTCAGCCCTTCACTTCGCCAAACAGACCTACTACACCACCCTGATCACCTCACTATCCAATAACCCGAAGAAACTTTTTGACTTTTGACACCTTTCCCTCCCTCCTCAGGCCAAAAGCATAAGCTCTCATCACAGACATTTGTGCTGTTCACTTGGCCTCCCACTTTAAAATAGATAACATCCGTCAGGAAATCCGCTCCCAACCACCAAGTTCAGTGACTCCCATCCCTCCCTACAGAACACCAGTGACTGTCTGACCGCAGTCTCCAACAGGAGCATCTCAAAAGTAAAATAAAATGTTTTTCAAAATATTTAAAAAAATATATATGTAACAGTTCAAATCACCCCCCTTTTGCTCCATTCAAAATAAAACAATAAAAAAATCAAAATATACACATATTTGATATCGCCATGTTCAGAATCACCCGATCTATCAATATAAAAAAAATATAATCTGGCTGCTAAACGGCATTACGAGAAAAAAAGTCAAAACCCCAGAATTATGTTTTTTAGGTCGCCGCAACATTGCACTAAAATGCAATAACGGGCAATCAAAAGATCATATCTGCACCAAAATGGTATCATTAAAAACGTCAGCTAAGTACACAAAAAATAAGCCCACACCTAACCCAAGATCATGAAATATGGAGATGCTACGGGTATCACCACCTAAATAAAAAACAACCTAGACATGTTTAGTGTCTATGAACTTATAATAACCTGGAGAATCATCATGGCAGGTCAGTTTAGCATTTAGTGAACATAGTAAAAAAAAATTAAATAAAATAAACAACTATGGGATTGCGCTTTTTTGCAATTTCACCGCACTTGGAATTTTTTTCCCGTTTTCAAGTACACAACATGGTAAACCAATGGTGTTGTTCAAAAGCACAACTCGTCCCTCAAAAAACAAGCCCTCAGATGGCCATTTTGACACCCCCCCCCCAAAAAAAAAAAAAAAAATTATGGCTCTGGGAAGAAGAGGAGCAAAAAATGAAAATGCAAAATCAAAAATACCTCTGGTCATTAAGGGGTTAATATAAAAAGTAATATTAAACATTAATATGTAAAAAATATCTTAATTTTAACAGTTTATATATACAGCTCTGGGAAAAAATTAAGAGACCACCACATCAAAACCCTGTCATGGGCAGCTCAATCTCCAGACCTGAACCCCTTTGAAAACCTCTGGAATGTAATGAAGAGGATGATGGATAGTCACAAGCCATCAAAGAAGAACTGCTTACATTTTTGCGCCAGAAGCAGTGTGAAAGACTGGTGGAAAGCATGCCAAGACGCATGAAAGCTGTGATTAAAAATCATGGTTATTCCACAAAATATTGATTTCTGAACTCTTCCTCAGTTAAAACATTAGTATTGTTGTTTCTAAATGATTATGAACTTGTTTTCTTTGCATTATTTGAGGTCTGAAAGCACTGTTTGTTTGTTTTTAATTTTGACCATTTCTCCTTTTCAGAAAAAAATACAAAATTTATTGCTTGGAAATTCGGAGACATGTTGTCAGAAGTTTATAGAATGAAAGAACAATTTACATTTTACTCAAAAATATACCTATAAAGAGAAAAATCAGACAAACTGAACATTTTGCAGTGGTCTCTTAATTTTTTGCTAGAGCTGTATATATATATATATATATATATATATATATATATGTATATATATAGATATAAAATATAAAATTATTTTAAAAATAAATATTTAAAAAAACAGTTAACTTCTAAAAAATAAACATTTATATTAATTCAAAAAGTTATATTTTAAATTTTTTAAATAATAAAATGTCCAAAAAAGCCATGTGTTATTGAACAGGCTGTTTGTTACCACCAGTTAAGATTGTGTTTACCTGTAGCCATATGTGATGATAAGTTTGGGGAATGTCTTTATTAATTAGATTTATTGAAAAAAAAAGTCTTCAAATGTCATCTGTCACTTTTTATGTTTTCATTACAACCAATGTGTCTTCCTTAACCCCTTAATGACTAGCCAATTTTGACCTTAAAGGGAACCTGTCACCTCGTTTTGCTGCTATAAGATGCGACCACTGCCTTTCGGGGCTTATCTACAGCATTCTGTAATGCTGTAGATATGCCCCTGGTCCGACCTGAAAGAGAAGAAAAACAAGTTTTATTATACTCACCCGGGGCGGTCCGGTCCAATGGGTGTCGCAGGTCCCAGCTCCGGCGCCTCCCATCTTCATGCGATGTCGTCATCCTGCCTGTTTCACGCTGCACTCCTGTGCAGGTGTACTGATCTGCCCTGTTGAGGGCAGAGCAAAGTACTGCAGTGCGCAGGTGCTGGGCCTCTCTGACCTCTCTCGGCAGCCCACACGAAGCATCCAAGGTAGTCCATGAACCACTGGGAAGGGCAAGCCCTCTAACACATAAAAATAAATAGATTCTGAGTGCATGGCCACTACCTGCAGACATATTTCTCAAGTGACCTGAATAAAATTCTCCCGACTTAGGCCTAGACAATTTTTGAGGACTGAGACCCTGGTCCTCGACAAACCTGGAATCAACCATATTAAACCCCACCCCACTGTCCAAAAAGACTGAAATAACCACCTTAGTTTTGCTTAAATAGATCTCAGCTGGTAAAAATAATTACAAGCATTCCACAGAGAAAATATGTATACCTGGGTTGGTAACCTCCCTGCAACCCAGCTTCTTAGTTTTCTGACGGTTGTTTTGCAACTACGTAAGGATGGACAGGTGCACACAAAATGCTCCTTCCTGCCACGGACTGTTGGAGGACCGCTGTATGGGTTGTCCCACCCAACTGCATAGTTTCCTCGGTAGACTCACCCTTTGATTTCATTGGTACCTGACCCCTCGAAGATTGAGGTGTCTCTTTTTGTCTCCCTCGTAGACGGTGGCAGCCTCCAGGGAGACAGGAGTTTGATATAGAGCAAAGGCATTTTTCACCTTCTGTGAGTGCCCTTGACAAAGCTGATTACAGAGCGTGGAATTATTCCACATAGTAGCTGTAGACCACTTATGTAACTCGGACCAATACCCCTTTGCTTGCTGGTCTCCCTGCTGAAGCCAACTTATTTGTACTCAGAGAGACACGGTCAGGGTCATCATGAATTAGAGCCAGAGCAGTACACAACCATGACCGTCTGAAGCGACTGGGATTCAGGCAGGAGAAAAAATGTAATATAGTTTGCAGACCTCCCTAAAAACCACAAACTTATCCCTACCTCTAGTGAACCTATCCAGCAAAGCTATCTTGGGTTCCAACAGGGGTTGGCCGGAGGCAGCAGAACCTAAGGCCAGGTTCACACTGCGTTTTAGAGGTCCATTAGACGGACTGCGTTACACCGCGGCATAAGTTAATGCCACCATTAAGCCCTATGGCGGACGCATCACTAGCGCACGCCCACAATGGACGTGCGCTAGCCATGTTCCGTCATTGAGTGACGGACCCTGGAACGCGGGCTGCAGCGTTTCTGGGTCCGTCACTGCGCAGATAGAGCATCTGCTAGCTCTATCTGCGCTAGCGGTAATACAATTCGGCACTTGCGTTAACAGCAGCCTGTTAACGCATTTGTTGAATGGGCTGCTGTTAACACAATGTGAACCTAGCCTAAGCCTGGAGTCAAATGACACTGCAAGGCAACTGAGCACAAGTCTGCCACTTGTAGGCTAAGTGCTTGTACCTTCCCAGCCAGAGCAGCCACAGGATCCATAGTTGATCCAAAAAGGTATGGGCTCATGATAATGTCACAATACTATAGCAGGATTTCCCAGGGCAATGGGCTCCTTTGATATCCAACAAACTAGGATAACCCTAGGATATCTCTATTCCACAGATTAACCCCTGATGGTGGAAATGCAGGGGTCTCGTACCTTGCTATGCTCATATATGCACGCTGATTAGTGATGAGCGAGTATACTCGTTGTTCGAGATTTCCCGAGCATGCTCGGGGGGTCTCCGAGTATTTATAAGTGCTCGGAGATTTAGTTTTTGTTGATGCAGCTGCATGATTTACAGCTGCTAGCCAGCATAAGTACATGTGGGGGTTGCCTGGTTGCTAGGGAATCCCCACATGAAATCAAGCTGGCTAACAGATGCAAATCATTCAGCTACGGCGATGAAAACTAAATCTCCGAGCACTAAAAAATACTCGGAGGCCACTCGAGCGTGCTCGGGAAATCTCGAGTAACGAGTATACTCGTTCATCACTAACTCTGATCTGTTTTTTCCCCCACCCAGGGAGGTATGGGACAGAAACAAGTTGGCGACATATTGCAACATCTATCTTTTTCCATTCTTTAAGAATGGCCTCTTTTAGAGCCTGGATAATGGATGAAGAGTGATAACAAGTTGTCTCTTCATTATTCCCTATAGGTGTTTGGTTGAGTTCAGATCCGGAGACATCTTTGGCCACTGAATCACTTTGTCACGGTGATACCGAGACAGAGAGGGTCCAGAAGATTGTGGCGTGTGGTTACTCAAACTCACTGATTAAAACTGCTTCACCTTCCTATTAACTGTGCAAATTTTCCTTGCTCTGTCATTGAAAGGGTTAATCAGCTCTGTTGTTCTTCTGGAGCTCTCCATCCTGAATTATCTGAGCTTTCCTGTGCTGGCCACTCCACTCTGGTATATGCACTCCACAGGCACTTGGGAGTTGCCAGTGATAGTTTTTACACTTCTTGGTTTGGAGTTGAAGGAGAAAGTTCAGTGTATGGAGTAGGCAGTTTGAGAGTTTTTCAGGAGATGGCTGCATGGAGTTTATTTGCACGTTTATCCTTATCCTTTCCAATTTTGTTTGTCCCTCTTATTCCTCCCCTGATTCTCACTCTTTTGTTTTGTGAGTGTATTTGTATGTTAGTAGTTTTCTTTTATCCCTGCCTGATTTTCCCCTGTCTGTCTGGTTAATGTTTTCCAGTACAATTCAGTCTCACACCTCCCTGGATGGGGGATGGAACAGATAAGAGTTAAGATAGGAGCATAGAAAAGAATAAGACCTTGGCATCTCCAGTACCCGGGGTAATGCGGGGACAGAGATAATGTTGGGTGCCCCTAGTCCAAGAAATCAGGTAGTTACCCATTGTTCCTTGCCACTTTGTGACACACCTCTTGAGAAATGCAACAGATGTGTGTTTTGGATCATTGCCATGATGGAAAAGTGAACTTCTAACATGGACACGGAGTGATGTGGCATCTTCTTTTTTAATGTAGAGCAGTACATGTGAATTCATGATACCATCAAAGAAATGTAGCTCCTGACACCATCAGCACTCATGCAGTCCCACATAAGGACACGGCCACCACCATGTTTCATGTAGGCACCATGCATTTTTCTAAATTCATTTTTCTAAAAGCACGGTGCCTACAGTGACATTTGGTAAAATTATGATTGCTCTAGCATTTGAAGGTTTAGTATGGGTAGAAGCTGGGAACTTTATTATGCTATATTCCCTACCACAATGTTGTGTCTGTTTTGCATATCTCTAATAGGTGAGTGCACCATCAGCTTTCTCCTTTATGATTATATCTGTGTGACCTAATGTTATCAATATAACTCACAATTCATTAAAAGTTCCAATATAAAGCACAGCATGCCATACTCAACTTACACTTGTTTATATCATTGACCATAGTCATTGTAAAGATTTTTTGAGAGGGATTTTACATTGATTATGACTAGTGTTGAGCGATACCGTCCAATACTTGAAAGTATCAGTATCGGATAGTATCGGCCGATACCCGAAAAATATCGGATATCGCTGATACCAATATCCGATACCAATACAAGTCAATGGGACACCAAGTATCGGAAGGTATTCTGATGGTTCCCAGGGTCTGAAGGAGAGGAAACTCTCCTTCAGGCCCTGGGATCCATATTAAGGTGTAAAATAAAGAATTAAAATAAAAAATATTGATATATTCACCTCTCCGGCGGCCCCTGGACATCACGCTGGTAACCGGCAGGCTTCTTTGTTTAAAATGAGCGCCTTTAGGACCTGCGAATGATGTCGCAGCTTCTGATTGGTCGCGTGCCGCTCATGTGACCGCTACGCGACCAATCAGAAGCCGCGACGTCATTCGCAGGTCCTTAATTCCTAGAATTAGGAGTTTAGTGAATGAGAATGACGTCGCGGCTTCTGATTGGTCGCGTGGCGGTCACATGAGCGGCACGCGACCAATCAGAAGCCGCGACGTCATTCGTAGGTCCTAAAGGCGCTCATTTTAAACAAAGAAGCCTGCCGGTTACCAGCGTGATGTCCAGGGGCCGCCGGAGAGGTGAATACATCAATATTTTTTATTTTAATTCTTTATTTTACACATCCCTATGGATCCGATACCGATACCCGATACCACAAAAGTATCGGATCTCGGTATCAGAATTCCGATACCGCAAGTATCGGCCGATACCCGATACTTGCGGTATCGGAATGCTCAACACTACCTACAACCAAAGTTCTTTCATAAAAGTTTTTAACATTTGTTTTAAAGTAGCCACTCAACACTCAATAGGACACAGTCTGAAAGGGTTTCATCTCATAAACATCAGAGATCAGTTGGTTTCTAAGTTGTGTTTCCAAATGTGTTGTCTGAGATAGCAGCTATAATCTATGTTTTCACTTAGGAGTACGTTTCCACAGCACACCGATAGTTCGTCATCTTTTTGTAGCAGTAACGCTGTCTAAAAATTGAAACAGAGAGCATTAACATTTGAGCCATGGAAGCAACCCATTTGTCCTATTCGTTCAATCATCATATAACTCAGCTATTTATTGTAACATTTCTATTAGAAACAGATATCTGAAAAAAAAATGTGTAAACTAGATATACATTAAGACATCGTCCAAAGCTTCTGCATTCCCATGAATAATTAGAGAATTGCATCATGCGTAAACAATGCCATAAACACCAATATTGTGTTGTCAGATGTCACAAATGTATTTGATATACTTGGTTATTGGCATTGTTACATTAAATCCATTATTGAAAGGTTTAGATTATTGCATTGTTAAATTGATACTTTAGTGTTGAAAAAAATATATAATTAATAATAATAAAAAAGAAAAAAATAATCCTTCTATAGCAATCGTTGGAGATCCCGTTTATACCCTACAATATATATAAATTACACAAAAAGACCCTCGTTACAATCATTTATAAAATACAGCTTCAAATCTGCGCTACAAACCCATAACAAAAGGGAAAAACGCATAAAAAAAAAACAGCCAAAAATACAA
The DNA here is from genome assembly GCF_032444005.1 of Ranitomeya imitator. Classification (NCBI taxonomy): domain Eukaryota; kingdom Metazoa; phylum Chordata; class Amphibia; order Anura; family Dendrobatidae; genus Ranitomeya; species Ranitomeya imitator. Next base: position 433,189,533 of record NC_091287.1, on the reverse strand, counting down.
TCAGTGTGGATTGGCATTGCATATTTTAATGTGGGAAAAAAGCAGCATTTACCGTATATGGGAACATGGCCTTAAGCATCACAGTATAACCCCAAGTCCATTAAACTTCAGAGATAAGAATCTGTTTAGATGGGAAGTATAGGCAATTGTCATCTCCTGTTGTGTAAATTAAAGAGACAACAGGTGCACTAGAGAGGCAACAGTAAAGGTACCGTCACATTAAGCGACGCTGCAGCGATACCGACAACGATGTCGATCGCTGCAGCGTCGCTGTTTGGTCGCTGGAGAGCTGTCACACAGACAGCTCTCCAGCGACCAATGATCCCGAAGTCCCCTGGTAACCAGGGTAAACATCGGGTTACTAAGCGCAGGGCCGCGCTTAGTAACCCGATGTTTACCCTGGTTACCAGCGTAAACATAAAAAAAACAAACACTACATACTTACCTTCCGCTGTCTGTCCCCGGCGCTCTGCTTTCCTCTGCACTGTCAGCGCCGGTCAGCCGGAAAGCAGAGCGGTGACGTCACCGCTGTGCTTTCCGGCTGGCCGGCGCTCACAGCCAGTGCAGAGAAGCACAGCGCCGGGGACAGACACTGGAATGTAAGTATGTATTGTTTGTTTTTTTTACGTTAACGCTGGTAACCAGGGTAAACATCGGGTTACTAAGCGCGGCCCTGTGCTTAGTAACCCGATGTTTACCCTGGTTACCAGTGAAGACATCGCTGGATCGGCGTCACGCCGATTCAGCGATGTCTGCAGGGAGTCCAGCGACGAAATAAAGTCCTGGACTTTCTGCAGCAACCAACGATCTCCCAGCAGGGGCCTGATCGTTGGTCGCTGTCACACATAACGATTTCCTTAACGATATCGTTGCTATGTCACAAAAAGCAACGATATCGTTAACGATATCGTTATGTGTGACGGTAACTTAAGACTCCCCAAAGAAAAGAAAATGGTGGCCACACACAATTACTCTCTCCTTACGCATGGTCCAAAGTAGAGCAGGACACCAGACAAGGCTGCATCCTGTCACCATTTCTCTTCAGTTTATATGTAGAAGCCATTTTCAAGAAGGCTGGACTTGTCGAAAAAGAAGATGGAAACAATATTGCTGGACGAATCATGAACAATCTGAACCCCTTCATCTGAAGGCGATTTTCCGATTTCATTTTTCCTCCCCTTCTTCCAAGAGCCAGAACCTTTTTATTTTTCTGTCAATATGGCAGTATGAGGGCTTGTTTTTTGCAGGGCGGTTGTACTTTGGAATAAAACCATTGATTTAACCACATAGAGTACTGGAAAACGGGAACGGGATTGCCTCTTATTGGATTTTATTGCAATGTTGCACTGACTAAAAAAAACGTAATTCTAGAGTTTAGATTTTTTTTTCTCGTTATGCCGTTTACCGAATGGATTAATTTATTTTAGATTCTGACATTTCTGAATGCAGAAATACTAGCTTTCTGACATTGGACACTATATTGTGACCCAAAATCCTTTGGTAATCTTCGGATTTCATGATGCCTTGCACACAGACAAGGCACTCAGTGCCAGAGGCTGTAAAGCAACCCCATAGTATCTTTAAACCTCCACCATATTTGTCTGTAGGTACTGTGTTCTTTTCTTTGTAGGCCACATTCCATTTTCAGTAAACAGTAAAATGATGTGCTTTACCAAAAAGATCTAACTTGGTCTCATCTGTCCACAAGATGCTTTCACAGAAGGATTTTTGTTGTGAATTCTGTGGCAGAGCTCCCTCCTGTGGTCACAAGTGGTGCTTCGGCTGGTTCTCTCTGTGAGCTTCCGTTGGTGGAGGAAAGTGGTACTGCGGCTTCTGAGTTTCCTTCCTCAGGTGATGTGGTGAAGTCGTTAGGTGCTGCTCTATTTAACTCCACCTAGTGCTTTGATCCTGGCCTCCAGTCAATGTTCTAGTATTGGACCTGTTTCCTCCTGGATCGTTCCTGTGGCCTGCTGCTCTGCATAGCTAAGTTCCTCTTTGCTATCTGTTTGCTGTTTTTTTCTGTCCAGCTTGTCAATGTGTTTTTTTCTGCTTGCTGGAAGCTCTGGGACGCAGAGGGTGTACCTCCGTGCCGTTAGTTCGGTACGGAGGGTCTTTTTGCCCCCTTTGCGTGGTTTTTGTGGGGTTTTGTGTTGACCGCAAAGTTACCTTTCCTATCCTCGCTCTGTTCAGAAAGTTGGGCCTCACTTTGCTAAATCTATTTCATCTCTACGTTTGTCTTTTCATCTTAACTCACAGTCATTATATGTGGGGGCTGCCTTTTCCTTTGGGGTATTTCTCTGAGGCAAGGTAGGCTTATTTTCTATCTTCAGGCTAGCTAGTTTCTCAGGCCGTGCCGAGTTGCATAGGGAGCGTTAGGCGCAATCCACGGCTGCCTTTAGTGTGGTTGGAGAGGATTAGGGATTGCGGTCAACAGAGTTCCCACGTCTCAGAGCTCGTTCTTGTTTTTTGGGTTATTGCCAGGTCACTGTATGTGCGCTGACCTCTATGTCCATTGTGGTACTGAATTACCTTTCATAACAGTACTGGAGGCCCAAAGTACTAATGATTCCCAATAGAGGGAAAAAAGAAGTTCTGAGACCATTTTTTTTTCTTTGCACTGTGTTTTGCCTTTTTTTTCCCCTAGACATTTGGGTGGTTCAGGACACAGGTGTAGCAATGGACATTAAAGGTCTGTCTTCATGTGTGGATCAGCTCACGGCAAGAGTACAAAGTATTCAAGACTTTGTGGTTCAGAATTCTATGTTAGAACCGAGAATTCCTATTCCTGATTTGTTTTTTGGAGATAGAACTAAATTTCTGAGTTTCAAAAATAATTGTAAACTATTTCTGGCTTTGAAACCTCGCTCCTCTGGTGACCCAGTTCAACAAGTTAGGATCGTTATTTCTTTTTTGCGTGGCGACCCTCAGGACTGGGTATTTTCTCTTGCGTCAGGAGATCCTGCATTAAGTAATATCGATGCATTTTTCCTGGCGCTCGGATTGCTGTACAATGAGCCTAATTCTGTGGATCAGGCAGAGAAGAATTTGCTGGCTCTGTGTCAGGGTCAGGATGAAATAGAGGTATATTGTCAGAAATTTAGAAAGTGGTCCGTACTCACTCAGTGGAATGAAGGTGCGCTCGCAGCTATTTTCAGAAAAGGTCTCTCTGAAGCCCTTAAGGATGTCATGGTGGGATTTCCTATGCCTGCTGGTCTGAATGAGACTATGTCTTTGGCCATTCAGATCGGTCGACGCTTGCGCGAGCGTAAATCTGTGCACCATTTGGCGGTATTACCTGAGCTTAAACCTGAGCCTATGCAGTGCGATAGGACTTTGACCAGAGTTGAACGGCAAGAACACAGACGTCTGAATGGGCTGTGTTTCTACTGTGGTGATTCCACTCATGCTATCTCTGATTGTCCTAAGCGCACTAAGCGGTTCGCTAGGTCTGCCACCATTGGTACGGTACAGTCAAAATTTCTTCTGTCTGTTACCTTGATCTGCTCTTTGTCATCGTATTCTGTCATGGCATTTGTGGACTCAGGCGCTGCTCTGAATTTGATGGACTTGGAGTATGCTAGGCGTTGTGGGTTTTTCTTGGAGCCCTTGCAGTATCCTATTCCATTGAGAGGAATTGATGCTACGCCTTTGGCCAAGAATAAGCCTCAGTACTGGACCCAGCTGACCATGTGCATGGCTCCTGCACATCAGGAGGTTATTCGCTTTCTGGTGTTGCATAATCTGCATGATGTGGTCGTGTTGGGGTTGCCATGGCTACAAGTCCATAATCCAGTATTAGATTGGAAATCCATGTCTGTGTCCAGCTGGGGTTGTCAGGGGGTACATGGTGATGTCCCATTTCTGACTATTTCGTCATCCACCCCTTCTGAGGTTCCTGAGTTCTTGTCTGATTACCGGGATTTATTTGATGAGCCCAAGTCCGATACCCTACCTCCGCATAGGGATTGTGATTGTGCTATCGATTTGATTCCTGGTAGTAAATTCCCAAAAGGTCGACTGTTTAATTTATCTGTGCCTGAGCACGCCGCTATGCGGAGTTATGTGAAGGAGTCTTTGGAGAAGGGGCATATTCGCCCGTCATCGTCGCCATTAGGAGCAGGGTTCTTTTTTGTAGCCAAGAAGGATGGTTCACTGAGACCTTGTATAGATTACTGCCTTCTAAATAAGATCACGGTTAAATTTCAGTACCCCTTGCCATTGTTATCTGATTTGTTTGCTCGGATTAAGGGGGCTAGTTGGTTCACCAAGATAGATCTTCGTGGTGCGTATAATCTTGTGCGTATTAAGCGAGGCGATGAGTGGAAAACTGCATTTAATACGCCCGAGGGCCATTTTGAGTATCTAGTAATGCCATTCGGACTTGCCAATGCTCCATCAGTGTTTCAGTCCTTTATGCATGACATCTTCCGAGAGTACCTGGATAAATTCCTGATTGTGTACTTAGATGACATTTTGATCTTCTCGGATGATTGGGAGTCTCATGTGAAGCAGGTCAGAACGGTGTTTCAGGTCCTGCGTGCTAATTCTTTGTTTGTGAAGGGATCAAAGTGTCTCTTTGGTGTTCAGAAGGTTTCATTTTTGGGGTTCATCTTTTCCCCTTCTACTATCGAGATGGACCCTGCTAAGGTCCAAGCCATCCATAATTGGACTCAGCCGACATCTCTGAAAAGTCTGCAAAAGTTCCTGGGCTTTGCTAATTTTTATCGTCGCTTCATCTGCAATTTTTCTAGTATTGCTAAACCATTGACCGATTTGACCAAGAAAGGTGCTGATTTGGTCAATTGGTCTTCTGCTGCGGTGGAAGCTTTTCAAGAGTTGAAGCGTCGTTTTTGTTCTGCCCCTGTGTTGTGTCAACCAGATGTTTCGCTTCCGTTCCAGGTCGAGGTTGATGCTTCTGAGATTGGAGCAGGGGCTGTTTTGTCGCAGAGAAGTTCTGATTGCTCGGTGATGAAACCATGCGCCTTCTTTTCCAGGAAGTTTTCGCCTGCTGAGCGAAATTATGATGTTTGCAATCGAGAGTTGCTGGCCATGAAGTGGGCATTCGAGGAGTGGCGTCATTGGCTTGAAGGAGCTAAGCATCGCGTGGTGGTCTTGACTGATCATAAGAACTTGACTTATCTCGAGTCCGCCAAGCGGTTGAATCCTAGACAAGCTCGTTGGTCGTTGTTTTTTGCCCGTTTTGACTTTGTGATTTCATACCTTCCGGGCTCTAAAAATGTGAAGGCGGATGCTCTGTCTAGGAGTTTTGTGCCCGACTCTCCGGGTGTATCTGAGCCGGCGGGTATCCTCAAAGAGGGAGTAATTGTGTCTGCCATCTCCCCTGATTTGCGGCGGGTGCTGCAAAAATTTCAGGCTAATAAACCTGATCGTTGCCCAGCGGAGAAACTGTGTGTCCCTGATAGGTGGACCAATAAAGTTATCTCTGAGGTTCATTGTTCGGTGTTGGCTGGTCATCCTGGAATCTTTGGTACCAGAGAGTTAGTGGCTAGATCCTTTTGGTGGCCATCTCTGTCACGGGATGTGCGTACTTTTGTGCAGTCCTGTGGGATTTGTGCTCGGACTAAGCCCTGCTGTTCTCGTGCCAGTGGGTTGCTTTTGCCCTTGCCGGTCCCGAAGAGGCCTTGGACATATATCTCTATGGATTTTATTTCAGATCTTCCCGTCTCTCAAAAGATGTCAGTCATTTGGGTGGTCTGTGATCGCTTCTCTAAGATGGTCCATTTGGTACCCTTGTCTAAATTGCCTTCCTCCTCTGATTTGGTGCCATTGTTTTTCCAGCATGTGGTTCATTTACATGGCATTCCAGAGAATATCGTTTCTGACAGAGGTTCCCAGTTTGTTTCGAGGTTTTGGCAAGCCTTTTGTGGTAGGATGGGCATTGACTTGTCTTTTTCCTCTGCTTTCCATCCTCAGACTAATGGCCAGACCGAACGAACCAATCAGACCTTGGAAACATATCTGAGATGCTTTGTTTCTGCTGATCAGGATGACTGGGTGTCCTTTTTGCCTTTGGCTGAGTTCGCCCTTAATAATCGGGCCAGCTCGGCTACCTTGGTTTCACCGTTTTTCTGCAACTCTGGGTTCCATCCTCGTTTCTCTTCAGGGCAGGTTGAGTCTTCGGACTGTCCTGGTGTGGATACTGTGGTGGACAGGTTGCAGCAGATTTGGACTCATGTAGTGGACAATTTGACTTTGTCCCAGGAGAAGGCTCAATGTTTCGCTAATCGCAGACGCTGTGTGGGTCCCCGACTTCGGGTTGGGGACTTGGTTTGGTTATCTTCTCGTCATATTCCTATGAAGGTTTCCTCTCCTAAGTTTAAACCTCGTTTTATTGGTCCGTATAGGATTTCTGAGGTTCTTAATCCTGTGTCTTTTCGTCTGACCCTTCCAGATTCTTTTTCCATACATAACGTATTCCATAGGTCATTGTTGCGGAGATACGTGGCACCTATGGTTCCATCTGTTGATCCTCCTGCCCCGGTTTTGGTGGAGGGGGAGTTGGAGTATATTGTGGAGAAGATTTTGGATTCTCGTGTTTCAAGGCGGAAACTCCAGTATCTGGTTAAGTGGAAGGGTTATGCTCAGGAAGATAATTCCTGGGTCTTTGCCTCTGATGTCCATGCTCCCGATCTTGTTTGTGCCTTTCATATGGCTCATCCTGGTCGTCCTGGGAGCTCTGGTGAGGGTTCGGTGACCCCTCCTCAAGGGGGGGGTACTGTTGTGAATTCTGTGGCAGAGCTCCCTCCTGTGGTCACAAGTGGTGCTTCGGCTGGTTCTCTCTGTGAGCTTCCGTTGGTGGAGGAAAGTGGTACTGCGGCTTCTGAGTTTCCTTCCTCAGGTCATGTGGTGAAGTCGTTAGGTGCTGCTCTATTTAACTCCACCTAGTGCTTTGATCCTGGCCTCCAGTCAATGTTCTAGTATTGGACCTGTTTCCTCCTGGATCGTTCCTGTGGCCTGCTGCTCTGCATAGCTAAGTTCCTCTTTGCTATTTGTTTGCTGTTTTTTTTTGTCCAGCTTGTCAATTTGTTTTTTTCTGCTTGCTGGAAGCTCTGGGACGCAGAGGGTGTACCTCCGTGCCGTTAGTTCGGTACGGAGGGTCTTTTTGCCCCCTTTGCGTGGTTTTTGTAGGGTTTTGTGTTGACCGCAAAGTTACCTTTCCTATCCTCGCTCTGTTCAGAAAGTTGGGCCTCACTTTGCTAAATCTATTTCATCTCTACGTTTGTCTTTTCATCTTAACTCAAAGTCATTATATGTGGGGGCTGCCTTTTCCTTTGGGGTATTTCTCTGAGGCAAGGTAGGCTTATTTTCTATCTTCAGGCTAGCTAGTTTCTCAGGCCGTGCCGAGTTGCATAGGGAGCGTTAGGCGCAATCCATGGCTGCTGTTATGTAGGCAATCCAGTGACACAGTGTGCCAGCAATCAGAGCACATAGAGTGATCTGACAATAACCCAAAAAACAATAGAACGAGCTCTGAGACGTGGAATCTCTGTAGACTGCAATACCTGAACCTATCCTAAACACAACTAAAGGCAGCTGTGGATTGCGCCTGACACTACCTATGCAACTCGGCACAGCCTGAGGAGCTGACTAGCCTGAAGATAGAAAAACAAGCCTGACTTGCCTCAGAGAAATACCCCAAAGGAAAAGGCAGCCCCCCACATATAATGACTGTTAGCAAGATGAAAAGACAAACGTAGGGATGAAATAGATTCAGCAAAGTGAGGCCCGATATTCTAGATAGAGCGAGGATAGCAAAGAGAACTTTGCAGTCTACAAAAAACCCTAAAGCAAAAAGCCACGCAAAGGGGGCAAAAAGACCCACCGTGCCGAACTAACGGCACGGCGGTACACCCTTTGCATCTCAGAGCTTCCAGCAAAACGAAATAACAAGCTGGACAGAAAAAGTAGCAACAAAAGCAAAGAAGCACTTATCTAAGCAGAGCAGCAGGCCACAGGAAAGATCCAGAAGCTCAGATCCAACACTGGAACATTGACAAGGAGCAAGGAAGACAGAATCAGGTGGAGTTAAATAACAAAGCAGCCAACGAGCTCACCAGAACACCTGAGGGAGGAAGCTCAGAAGCTGCAGTACCACTTGTGACCACAGGAGTGAATTCAGCCACAGAATTCACAACAGGCTGCCTTTAGTGTGGTTGGAGAGGATTAGGGATTGCGGTCAACAGAGTTCCCACGTCTCAGAGCTCGTTCTTGTTTTTTGGGTTATTGCCAGGTCACTGTATGTGCGCTGACCTCTATGTCCATTGTGGTACTGAATTACCTTTCATAACAGATTTTAGCTTATTCACTTACATTTTGGCAAGCTGCAGTCTAAATTTTTTATGTCTTTGTGTCAGCAGAGGGGTCCTTCTTCTATAGCGTTTCATTTCATTCAAGTGTTGATGGATAGTTTGTGCTGACACTGATGCACTCTGAGCCTGCAGAAGAGCTTGAACTTCTTTGGAGTTTGACTGGTGCTCCTTATCCACCATCCAGACTATGATTTTCATATTGCCCACGTCTGTTACTTGCTACCAGTGCGTTTGAATAAGCATCACATGTTTGTAACAAAGCTGCTTACAGACCATTTTGGAAAGGTACCAATAATTTCATCCTGCACATTTTGGGAATTTGGGGTGAAATTATGTCCAATTTGCCTGTTTTTTTTTTTCCTTGTTCCAATACACACAAAGGAAACAAACGTGTATAACAAAGCACGTGTCATTGCAATCATTTTCTGGGAGAAATACTTCATTTTCTGGAACAATTTCAAAGGTGCCAACACTTTCAGACATGACTGTATAGTTAAGTGTAACATAATATCTTAATATAACAGGAATTTTTTCATATTTTTTTTTATTGTAAACAGACCTGTCTGTCCCTGTGCTGATTTTAAACCCTAGACCACATCAGTATATCTATTTTTGCTTTCAAGGGAGCACTAAGTCAAATTAACGTATTTGGCATTCCTACTGTTTTACCATCTGCCACCTCTAATGGAAGTTTATTCTTGGGAGGTAACCCCCTATTAATCAAGAAATAGCTCAGTACTTCTTACTTACAAATAAGCCTCCTCCCAGTAGCACACTTCGGATTTTTGCCTAAAATCTGCAGTGAAATGCATCAGGTTGCAGAGCATGCATCTGTTTGCACTAATTGAGTGACTATTAAATGTGTGCGTCTTAATGACCATACAATCTATACAAATCTATGCCTTGGGTTCCTACTAAGAACACAAAGCTAGAATAAATAGTTCAGGCGTATTTCATTCCCCTCCCCCAAAAATGTAACTAGAAACCATGGGAAGGTATTTTCTACACAGTTCATAAACTTCAAGTTAGGATCTAAGAAGGAATGTAGAATAGGGTTAGTGGATCTATTCAGAGCATGTTAGCAGATGGTAAAAACCTTAGTAAACCTGCAAAATATGACTTTATCCAAAAGTACCTAAAACCCATACTGATGCATCTTTCCCTGATCATCAAACAAGCTAGGAAGTCATGAAATGAGGTGAGCAGTTCTGTACAGAGAGCAAATTTATAAATCGGGGAATCAGTTCTTCTGACATTGTTCACACGTTTTAATATTAGTAAAAAACTAGGATATTTTCCAACCTTGAAAACAGATATAAGGTCATCTGGATGGGAACATTAGTAGGGTGGTTTGTTCAGTGTTTATTCCATTGTGAAACTTTTAGGGTAAGTTCACACAGGACTTTTTTGCTGCGTATTTTTGCTGCTTTTTTATGCTAATTTAGGTGCGTTTTGGTGCTTATTTGGTGTTTTTTTGGTGCGTTTTTTTTCTCTTTTTCCAAGCTAATGTCCTTGGATTTTCAGCAGCAAAAACGCAGCAAATAATGATACCTGCGTTTTTGCTGCGTTTTTGCTGCGTTTTTGCTGCGTTTTTTTCAACACCCATTCAAGTCAATGGGTGAAAAAACGCAGCAAAAACGCTGAAAGAAGTGACACGCTCTATGTAAAAAAAAACACAGCAAAGCACAAAATACTGATCAAACAAAAAAACAATGTGTGTGCATGAGATTTCTGAAATCTCATAGGCTTTGCTGGTACTGTAAAAAGCAGCTGAAAATTAGCATTAAAAAAACGCAGCAAAACTACGCAGCAAAAAAGTCCTGTGTGAACTTACCCTTATAATTTTTTTTTTGTTATTTTAGGTGATGTATCTTGAAAAAAAAATCTTTTCAACAATTTTTATATTCATCAGCAACAGACACTATTCTGAATGTCTAATTTATGTAATGTCTTTAAAACACGGTGTACACATTGAATCAATTTTAAGATTCTTTTAACCCCTTAATAACAGAGCTAATTTTGACCTAAAGGCCACTTTCACACATTCATTATTTGGGCAGTATTTTAGGCGAAAGTCAGGAGTGGGTGAAAAAAAAAAAAACACAGAAGTGGTGGCATGTTTCTATTATACTTTTTCTCTGATTGTTTCACTCCTGATTATGGCTTACAAATACTGAACATGTGAATGTTGCCTAATGACCAGGCCAAATTTTAGAAATCTGACCAGTGCCACTTTATGGAGGTAATAACTCTGGAACGCTTCAGCATATCCGAGTGATTCTGAGATTGTTTTTTCGCAACACATTGTACTTCAACTTATTTGTAAACTTATTTTTTGCATACATTTATGAAAATATTACAATTTGGGCGGAAATAAAAAAAAAATCACAGTTTTCAAATTTTTCATCTTTATATCCTTAACCCCTTAGTGACAGAGCCAATTTGGTACTTAATGACCAGGCCAATTTTTGCAATTCTGACCACTGTCACTTTATGAGGTTATAACTCTGGAACGCTTCAACGGATCCCGCTGATTCTGAGATTGTTTTTTCGTGACATATTGTACTTCATGTTAGTGGTAACATTTCTTCGATATTACTTGCGATTATTTATGAAAAAAACGGAAATATGGCGAAAATTTTTAAAATTTTGCAATTTTCAAACTTTGTATTTTTATGCCCTTAAATCAGAGAGATATGTCATAAAAAGTAGTTAATAAATAACATTTCCCACATGTCTACTTTACATCAGCACAATTTTGGAAACAAAATTTTTTTTTGTTAGGGAGTTATAAGGGTTAAAAGTTGACCAGCAATTTCTCATTTTTACAACACCATTTTTTTTAGGGACCACATCACATTTGAAGTCATTTTGAGGGGTCTATATGATAGAAAATAATGAAGTGTGACACCATTCTAAAAACTACACCCCTCAAGGTTCTCAAAACCACATTCAAGAAGTTTATTAACCCTTTACGTGCTTCACAGGAACTGAAACAATGTGGAAGGAAAAAATGAACATTTAACTTTATTTTGCAAACATCTTAATTCAGAACCATTTTTTTTATTTTCACAAGTGTAAAAACAGAAATGTAACCATAAATTTTGTTATGCAATTTCTCCTGAATACGCCAATACCCCATATGTGGGGGTAAACCACTGTTAGGGCGCACCGCAGAACTTAGAAGTGAAGGAGCGCCGTTTGACTTTTTCAATGCAGAATTGGCTGGAATTGAGATCGGACACCATGTCACATTTAGAGAGCCCCTGATGTACCTAAACAGTGGAAACTCCCCACAAGTGACACCATTTTGGAAACTAGACCCCTTAAGGAACTTATCTAGATGTGTGGTGAGCACTTTGAACCCCCAAGTGCTTCACAGAAGTTTATAACGTAGAGCCGTGAAAATAAAAAATCGCTTTTGTTTACACAAAAATGATCTTTTTGCCCACAAATTCTTATTTTCACAAGGGTAACAGGAGAAATTAGACCACAAAAGTTGTTGTGCAATTTCTCCTGAGTACGCTGATACCCAATATGTGGGGGTAAACAACTGTTAGGGCGCACCGCAGAGCTTGGAAGAGAAGGAGCGCCGTTTTACTTTTTCAATGTAGAATTGGCTGGAATTGAGATTGGACGCCATGTCGCGTTTGGAGAGCCCCTGATGTGCCTAAACAGTGGAAACCCCCCACAAGTGACACCATTTTGGAAACTAGACCCCTTAAGGAACTTATCTAGATATGTGGCGAGCACTTTGAACCCCCATGTGCTTCACAGAAGTTTATAACGTAGAGCCGTGAAAAAAAAAATTGCATTTTTTCTACAAAAATGATATTTTTGCCCACAAATTTTTATTTTCACAAGGGTAACAGGAGAAATTAGACCACAAAAGTTGTTGTGCAATTTCTCCTGAGTACGTCGATACCCAATATGTGGGGGTAAACCACTGTTTGGGCGCACCGCAGAGCTTGGAAGAGAAAGAGTGCCGTTTTACTTTTTCAATGTAGAATTGGCTGGAATTGAGATCGGACGCCATGTCGCGTTTGGAGAGCCCCTGATGTGCCTAAACAGTAGAAATCCCCCACAAGTGACCCCATTTTGGAAACTAGACCCCCCATGGAACTTATCTAGATGTGTGGTGAGAACCTTGAATGCCCAAGTGCTTCACAGAAGTTTATAATGCAGAGCCGTGAAAATAAAAAATATTTTTTTTTTCCACAAAAAAGATTTTTTAGCCACCAAATTTTTATTTTCACAAGGGTAACAAGAGAAACTGGACCCCAAAAGTTGTTGTCCAATTTGTCCTGAGTATGCTGGTACCCCATATGTGGGGGTAAACCACTGTTTGGGCGCACGGCAGAGCTCGGAAGGAAGGAGCGCCGTTTTGGAATGCAGACTTTGATAGAATGGTCTGCGGGTATTATGTTGCGTTTGCAGAGCCCCTGATGTACCTAACCAGTAGAAACCCTCCACAAGTGACCCCATTTTGGAAACTAGACCCCCCAAGGAACTTATCTAGATGTGTGGTGAGAACTTTGAATGCCCAAGTGCTTCACAGAAGTTTAGAATGCAGAGTCGTGAAAATAAAAAATATTTTTTTTTCCACAAAAAAGATATTGTAGCCCCCAAGTTTTTATTTTCACAAGGGTAACAGGAGAAATTGGACTGCAATAGTTGTTGTCCAATTTATCCCGAGTACGCTGATGCGCCATATGTGGCGGTAAACCACTGTTTGGGCGCACGGCAGAGCTCGGAAGGGAAGGAGCGCCTTTTTGGAATGCAGACTTTGATAGAATGGTCTGTGGGCATTATGTTGCGATTGCAGAGCCCCTGATGTACCTAAACTGTAGTAACCCCCCACAAGTGACCCCATTTTGGAAACTAGACCCCCCCAAGGAACTTATCTAGATGTGTGGTGAGAACTTTGAATGCCCAAGTGCTTCACAGAAGTTTAGAATGCAGAGTCGTGAAAATAAAAAATATTTTTTTTTTCACAAAAAAGATTTTGTAGCCCCCAAGTTTTTATTTTCACAAGGGTAACAAGAGAAATTGGACCCCAGAAGTTGTTGTCCAATTTATCCCGAGTACGCTGATGCCCCATATGTGGGGGTAACCCACTGTTTGGGCGCACGGCAGAGCTCAGAAGGGAGGGAGCACCATTTGACTTTTTGAGCGCAAAATTGGCTATCGTGTTTGGAGACCCCCTGATGTACCTAAACAGTGGAAACCCCCCAATTCTAGCTCCAACCCTAACCCCAACACATCCCTAACCCTAATCCCAACCTCATCCATAATCCTAATCACTAACCCTAACCATAATCACAACCCTTACCCCAAAACAACCCTAATGTCAACCCTAACCATAACCCTAATCAAAACCCTAAATCCAACACACCCCTAATCCTAATCTCAACCCTAACCTCAAACCTAACCCTAATCCCAATACACCCCTAATCACAACCCTAACCTTAACCCTAATCCCAAACCTAACCCTAATCCCAAGCATAACCCTAATGCCAACCCTAACCCTAATACCAACCCTAATCCAAACCCTAACCCTAATCCCAGCTCTAACCCTAACTTTAGCCCCAACCCTAGCCCTAACTTTAGCCCCAACCCTAACCCTAGGGCTACTTTCACACTTGCGTCGTTTGGCATTCCGTCGCAATCCGTCGTTTTGGACAAGAAACGGATCCTGCAAATGTGCCCGCAGGATGCGTTTTTTGCCCATAGACTTGTATTGCCGACGGATCGTGACGGATGGCCACACGTCGCGTCCGTCGTGCACTGGATCAGTTGTGTTTTGGCGGAGCGTCGGCACAAAAAACGTTCAATGAAACGTTTTTTTGTACGTCGCATCCGCCATTTCTGACCGCGCATGCGTGGCCGTAACTCCGCCCCCTCCTCCCCAGGACATAGATTGGGCAGCGGATGTGTTGAAAAACTACAGCTGCTGCCCACGTTGTGCACAATTTTCACAACGTGCGTCGGTATGTCGGGCCGACGCATTGCGACGGCCCCGTACCGACGTAAGTGTGAAAGAAGCCTAACCCTAAGTTTAGCCCCAACCCTAACCCTAAATTTAGCCCCAACCCTAACCCTAAATTTAGCCCCAACCCTAGCCCAACCCCTAACCTAACCCTACCCCTACCCCTAACCTAACCCTACCCCTAACCCTACCCCTAACCCTACCCCTAACCTAACCCTAACCCTACCCCTAACCCTACCCCTAACCCTAACCTAACCCTACCCCTAACCCTACCCCTAACCTAACCCTAACCCTACCCCTAACCCTACCCCTAACCCTAACCTAACCCTACCCCTAACCCTACCCCTAACCCTACCCCTAACCCTAACCCTACCCCTAACCCTAACCCTAACCCTACCCCTAATTTTAGCCCCAACTGCTGTTCTCCTGCCGGCCGGCAGATGGAGACAGATGGCGGGCGCACTGGGCATGCGTCCGCCATGTTCTGCTGCCGGCGGCCAGGAGGAGCAGCAAGAGGATCCAGGGACCTAGGTGAGTATGCTAGGGTCCCCGAATCCCCCTATTTCTCTGTCCTCTGATGTGCGATCACATCAGAGGACAGAGAATTACACTTTACTTTTTTTTTTTTTTTTTTGCGGTCGCCGGTAAACAGTTAATTACCGGCGATCGCAAAACAGGGGTCGGTAATACCGACCCCGATCGTGCTCTTTGGGGTCTCGGCTACCCCCGGCAGCCGAGACCCCAAAGATTCTCCCGGTGCCGGCCGGCATTTTGAAGATGGCAGCGCCCACCGGGAGACACGAGGAGCATCAGGGGAGCTAGGTGAGTATTGGGGGGCCACCTGGGACCCCTTTTCTCTGTCCTCCGATGTGCGATCACATCGGAGGACAGAGAAATTAAAAAGAGATCGCTTTTTTTTTTTGCGATCGCCGGTAAACGGTTAATTACCGGCGATCGCAAATGCGGGGTGGGTTAAAAACCCCCCGAATCATGTTCTCTGGGGTCTCGGCTACCCTCGGCAGCCGAGACCCCGGAGAAAATCGGCCTCTGGGGGGCGCTATGGACTTTTTCCACAGCGCCGTTAATTAACGGCGCTGTGGTTTAAGTACCCTTAGCGGCCGCCGTTAAAAGGCGTATCGGCGGTCGCTAAGGGGTTAAACTAGATAGTTATGCTGTAGAAAATAATAAATAACATTTTCATATGTCTACTTTACACCTACATCCCTTCCCAAATGTCATTTTATTTTGTTAGGATGTGAGAGGGGTTAAAAGATTATCAGCTATTTCTCATTTTTTCAGTAAAAAAAAATGCAGCGATAAACCATACGTAGTAAGAAAGTTCTGTTTGGACAAATGGCAAGGCTTGGAACGGAAAGAGCAGTATTTGAATTTTTGGACACAAATTTGGCTGAGATTGCTATCACCCTGTCATACGTGCATGGCCCCTAAGGCACCAAAACAGCACAAAACCCAAACAAGTGACCACATTTTTTGGCTCAAAGACTGCTTCCTATGCCGTTGAATCAAATACGAGACACTAGACAATTTTGAAACTGGAGAAAAGTGAGTGCTCTTTGTGAATTTTTGTACAGAAAAAACTGTTATAGGTAGCAATCTGGATGAGGTAGAATGCTTTTTTTTTTTATACCAGACCCTGGTGTTCCACATTGCCAGATCTGGTTGAAGCACCTGGTCTGACAGGTAAATGCTACCCAAAAATATATTTAGAGGTACCGTCACATTAAGCGACGCTGCAGCGATATAGACAACGATGCCCATCGCTGCAGCGTCGCTGTTTAGTCGTTGTGTGGTCGCTGGAGAGCTGTCACACAGACAGCTCTCCGGCGACCAACGATGCCGAAGTCCCTGGGTAACCAGGGTGAACATCGGGTTACTAAGCGCAGGGCCGTGCTTAGTAACCCGATGTTTACCCTGGTTACCATTGTAAATGTAAAAAAAAAAACATTACATTCCGGTGTCTGTCGCGTCTCCCGGCGTCAGCTTCCCTGCACTGTGTAAGCGCCGGCCGTAAAGCAGAGCGGTGACATCACCGCTGTGCTCTGCTTTACGGCCGGCCGGCGCTGACACAGTGCAGGGAAGCTGACGCCGGGGGACGCGACAGACACCGGAATGTAAGTATGTAGTGTTTTTTTTTTTACATTTACATTGGTAACCAGGGTAAATATTGGGTTACTAAGCGCGGCCCTGCGCTTAGTAACCCGATGTTTACCCTGGTTACAAGTGAAGACATCGCTGGATCGGCGTCACACACGCCAATTTAGCGATGTCTGCGGGAGATCCAGTGACGAAATAAAGTTCTGGCCTTCTAGCTCCGACCAGCGATGTCACAGCAGGATCCTGATCGCTGCTGCGTGTCAAACACAACGATATCGCTATCCAGGACGCTGCAACGTCACGGATCGCTATTGTTAGCGTTCTAAAGTTGCTCAGTGTGAAGGTACCTATAATCTGTGATGCAGACTGGTTTTGTTTGTCTATCACAGTGATCAAATGTCAGGAACCAATCAAATTGAGATGCAGGCAGTCAGATTTTGGTCGGGCGCACAGTGCATCTGCCAGCCATTTTACCTCATAAAGAAGAGGAGGGCCGGGGGATGGCATTACAGGTGCCGAGGTATCATGGGGAACATGGGGACGCCATTTCTCTCTCCTTTGATATATTAGATCACGTCAGAGAAGAGAGAAACAATTTTGACACCGGATCTTACTTTTTTTTGCATCATTGCCATTGTTCGTTGAATAATGGCAATCACGTGATCGGGGACCGTAAAAATCAGCCTTGATCGTGTTCTCCAGGATCTAGCTGAAATCCTAGAGATTTTCCAACTCTGGGAGGCGTTATACACTTTTTCCAGATTACCATTTTAAAATTAGGAGGAGGGAATTAGGCCACTTAGCGGCCGCCAAGTTTATTCATATTGGCAGACATTAAGGGGTTAAATATTTTAAATATCATAGTGTATAAAAGAACTAATAGAAACAGGCTAAAATATTAAATAGCACAACCAAATTTTGGTGTAAAATTCCGCTATCTGAAATGTTGACGCAAATATGCCTTGATAATCATATCATCATCATACGATCTAGGCTGGATTCACACTTTATTATTATTATTATTACTAGATGGTGGCCCGATTCTAACGCATCGGGTATTCTAGAATATGCATGTCCACGTAGTATATTGCCCAGCCACGTAGTATACAGCAAAGAGCCACGTAGTATATTGCCCAGTCACGTAGTATATTGCCCAGTCACGTAGTATATTGCCCAGCCACGTAGTATATTGCCCAGCCACGTAGTATATTGCCCAGCTACGTAGTATATTGCCCAGTCACGTAGTATATTGCCCGGTGACGTAGTATATTGCCCAGTGACGTAATATATTGCCCAGCCACGTAGTATATAGCAGAGTCACGTAGTATATTGCCCAGCTACGTAGTATATTGCCCAGCTATGTAGTATATTGCCCAGCTACGTAGTATATTGCCCAGCTACGTAGTATATTGCCCAGTCACGTAGTATATTGCCCGGTGACGTAGTATATTGCCCAGTGACGTAATATATTGCCCAGCCACGTAGTATATAGCAGAGCCACTTAGTACGGTATATTGCCCAGTCGCGTAGTATATTGCCCAGCCACATAGTATATAGTAGAGCCACGTAGTATATTGCCCAGGCACGTAGTATATTGCCCAGCACAGAGCCACGTAGTATAGAGACTAACACCGCGGGCCGTTACCGCTGCCATTAACCCTGTGTGAGCGGTGAGTGGAGGGGATTACGTAGCGGGCGCCGGGCAGTGAGTGCAGGGGAGTAGGGGAGGGACTAATCGGACTGTGCCCGTCGCTGATTGGTCGCGGCAGCCATGACAGGCAGCTGCCGAGACCAATTAGCGAATGAATAACCGTGACAGAAGGACAGACAGACAGACGGAAGTGACCCTTAGACAATTATATATATAGATTATTATTATTGTAGCGTAGCTCCCTTTATTCCATGGCTCTTTACATCTGAAAAGGGATATACGTAATAAATCAAGTACAACAATCTTGAAAAAACAAGTCACCGACTGGTACAGCAGGAGAGAGGACCCTGCCCGCGAGGGTTCACAGTTTACAAGGGATGGGTGAGGATACATTGGGTGAGGAGAGAGCTGGTCGTGCAGCGGTATAGTGGAGTGAGGATTACTGCAGGTTGCAGGCTTGTCGGAAGATGTATATGCCATATTTGTTTAAACATTCCAAAATTTCAAGTCAAAGTTCATTGCTGCTATTTGAGGCTAGTTCTGTCAATTATTTTGTAGGCTATGAGAAAACACAAAAATGGTGACTGTATACATTAGGAGAATGTTAACCTGATTTTTAGAGGACATGTCGGGATTTATATTCCATTTTCTATTCTGTTAGAAGCAGGGGCTGGCTGGTACTTTTCAGAATGGGGGGCAATCTCAAGGCAGTGGCCCTCGAGTTGCGGTGGGCCTCCTTTTCCCTGCTTATCTATAGCTATTGCATTAAAGCAGCAGAGACAACAGGCTTTAAAAACAGGCTGGTACGTAGATATGGGAACAGTAAGGAGCTTAATGCATACATATGGGAGCAGAACCAAGCTTACTCCAGAGATATGGGAGCAGAATCAAGCTTACTCCAGAGATATGGGAGCAAAATCAAGGTTACTACAGATATATGGGAGCAGAACCGAGCTTACTACAGAGATTTTTTAGCAGAACCGAGCTTACTCCAGATTATCGGAGAAGAATCGAGCTTACTACAGAGATATAGGAGCAGAACCGAACTTACTCCAGAGATATGGGAGCAGAGCCGAGCTTACACCAGAGATATGGGAGCAGAACTCAGCTTACTCCAGAGATATGGAAGCAGAACTGAGCTTACGCCAGAGATATGGGAGCAGAACGGAGCTTACTCCAGAGATATGGGAGCAGAACAGAGCTTACCATAGAAATATGGGAGCAGAACAGAGCTCAGTCCAGAGATATGGGAGCAGAACAGAGCTTACTCCAGAAATATGGGAGCAGAATAGAGCTTACCACAGAAATATGGGAGCAGTACAAAGCTTACTCCAGAGATATGGGAGCAGAACAGAGCTTACTCCAAAGATTTGGGAGCACAACGGAGCTTACTCCAGAGATTTGGGAGCAGAACAGAGCTTATTCCAGAGATATGGGAGCAGAACATAGCTTACTCCAGGGATATGGGAGCAGAATCAAGCTTACTACTGAGATACGGGAGCAGAACCAAGATTACACTTCAAAGATATGGGAGCAGAACTGAGCTTACTACAGAGATATGGATAATAAATAATAATAATAATTTTATTTATATAGCGCCAACATATTCCGCAGCGCTTTACAAATTATAGAGGGGACTTGTACAGACAATAGACATTACAGCATAACAGAAATACAGTTCAAAACAGATACCAGGAGGAGTGAGGGCCCTGCTCGCAAGCTTACAAACTATGGGGAAAAGGGGAGACACGAGAGGTGGATGGTAACAATTGCTTTAGTTATTCGGACCAGCTATAGTGTAAGGCTCAGGTGTTCATGTAAAGCTGCATGAACCAGTTACCTGCCTAAGTATGTAGCAGTACAGACACAGAGGGCTAATACTGCATAAAGTGTATGAGAACATGATGCGAGGAACCTTTTTTTTTTTTTTTTTTTTATTATAAATAGGCCACACAGGGATCGTTAGGTTAATGCATTGAGGCGGTAGGCCAGTCTGAACAAATGAGTTTTTAGGGCACGCTTAAAACTGTGGGGATTGGGGATTAATCGTATTAACCTAGGTAGTGCATTCCAAAGAATCGGCGCAGCACGTGTAAAGTCTTGGAGACGGGAGTGGGAGGTTCTGATTATTGAGGATGCTAACCTGAGGTCATTAGCGGAGCGGAGGGCACGGGTAGGGTGGTAGACTGATACCAGGGAGGAGATGTAGGGTGGTGCTGAGCCATGGAGTGCTTTGTGGATGAGGGTAGTAGTTTTGTACTGGATTCTGGAGTGGATGGGTAGCCAGTGTAATGACTGGCACAGGGTAGAGGCATCGGTGTAACGGTTGGTGAGGAATATGATCCTGGCTGCAGCATTCAGGACAGATTGGATCAGAAAGGGGAATACTCCAGAGATACGGGAGCAGAACCGAGCTTACTACAGAGATATGGGAGCAGAACCAGATTAGTACAAAGATAAGGGAGCAGAACCGATCTTACTACAAAGAAAAGGGAGCAGAACCGAGCTTACCACAGAGATATGGGAGCAGAACCGAGCTTACTATAGAGATATGGGATATATATACATTATATATAGTGCGATGGCCCCAGCTCTCACCATAAATATAGTGCGATGGCCCCAGCTGCCCATATATATATATATATATGTATATATATATATATATATATATATGGGCAGCTGGGGCCATCGCACTATATTTATGGTGAGAACTGGGGCCACTATATATAATGTATATATATCCCATATCTCTATAGTAGGCTCGGTTCTGCTCCCATATCTCTGTGGTAAGCTATATATATATATATATATATATATATATATATATATAGTATGTATATATATATATATATATATATATATATATATATATATAGTATGATGGCCCCAGTTCTTCCCACATATCTATCATGATAGCCCCAGTTCTCCCCCTCATATCTAGTATGATGGCCCGTTTTCCCTATATATATATATCATGATAGCCCCAGTTCTCCCCCTCATATCTAGTATGATGGCCACTGCTTTCCCTATATATATATATATATATATATATATATATATATATATATGATAGCCCCAGTTCTCCCCCTCATATCTAGTATGATGGCCCCTGTTTTCCCTATATATATATATATATATATATATATATATATATATATATATAGGGAAAACAGGGGCCATCATACTAGATATGAGGGGGAGAACTGGGGCTATCATGATATATATATATATATATATATATATATATATATATATATATAGTATGAGGGCCCCAGTTATCCCCATCAGGTACGGACTGGGGCTGAAATTCAGACCTGGCATTTGAAACCACACAGGCCCATGTTGTCCTCGTCCCCAAGCACCAGATGGGATAAATTATTAATGTTACCCTGGATGGAGGAAAGAAAGATTTACTACATGACCAATATTTCAAATGATACCCATGGCATGCTGGGTAAGTGACTTTGTGCTTCATCACAACTGTTAACAGAATGGGTGTCCTGAGAACATCGATTCTATTAACAATGTAGCAGTCAAAGCAGCCCACAACCAGACCGGCACTTCTGGCATTTGCCAGAATTGCCCAATGGCCAGTCCGGCCCTGATCCCCATATATATAGTATAGTAGCCCCAGTTCTCCCATATATATAGTAGGATGGCCTCAGTTCTCCATATTAAAAATAATGAAGTTTATACTCACCTCATCCTGATTCCCGGCATGGCAGCCTCAATTTTCTCTTCCGGTCCGCAGAGCGGCATGAGACAGTCATGGCATCACGCCGCCTTCGTGAGCACACTGAAGTCTCAGGAAGCTGCAATCTGCAGCTTATGAGACAGACCAGGGCTTCCACTAGGAATTTCAGGGCCCCATACTGACAAAATTTTCGGGTTCCCTTGAGACTCCGTCCAGGTTTCACACCAGCTCCGCCTCGACCGTTCCATCACCCACTCTTGGAAAAACTTACCTTTACCACCACATCCTCACAGATCAGATATTAACAGTTCCCATCAAACACCAGATCACATTCATAACCAGCAGCTTTTGTTCTGGCCAATATAATTTTTAAGCTGATACCATGACAAGGTAGAGTCTTTCGGTCGGCCCTACTCTACTCTAAACTATTAAAAATAAATATATATTTATGTATTTTTCTTTAAGGGAATGAGTTACATACATTTACATTTTTTTAAACAACCATTAATACCACATACAAAGGACAAATATCGTCACACCATGACCAGACCACATATTACCACCACATAGTGACCGAATAATACCACACACAAGTAACACATATCGCCGCACTATGGCCAGACCACATATTACCACCACATAGTGACTGAAAAATACCACATACAAGGAACAAATAGCGCCACACCATGACCAGACAACATATTACCACCACATAGTGACTGAATACTACAATACTGATCATTAATTTAAAAAAAAACCACAATACTAAGTGCCATTGTGTACAGGAACTCTGTATTTACTGTCAGTGTACAAGTAATACAGTGATCACTGGTGACATTATACACAGGAGTTCTGTATATAGTGTCAGTCTACAGGTAATAGAGGGATCACCAGTGACATTATACACAGGAGCTCTGTATATAGTGTTAGTGTACAGGAAACACAGTGATCACCGATGATATTATACACAGGAGCTCTGTATATAGTGTCAGTGTACAGGTAATACAGTGATCACCAGTGACATTATGCACAGGACCGCTGTATATAGTGTATAGTGTCAGTGTACAGGTAATACAGGGATCACCAGTGACATTATACACAGTAGCTCTGTATGAAGTGTCAGTGTACAGGTAATACAGTGATCACCGATGATAATGTACACAGGAGCTCTGTATATAGTGTCAGTGTACAGGTAATACAGTGATCACCACTGCCAGTGACATTATACACAGAAGCTCTGGATATAGTATACAGTGTATAGTGTCAGTGTACAGGTAACTGTTATGGACCTGGTGGTTAGGAGCACCCGGAACGACCTGATGGTTAAACTAACACAGGACAAGCTCTGGGAAGTGGGAGCTCTGCTGACCGCAACCCCTAATCCTATCACACACACTAGAAATAGCCGTGGAGCGTACCTAACTCTGCCTAGACGCCTCTTCACAGCCTAAGAGCTAACCAGCCCTAGAGATAGAAAATATAGCCTACCTTGCCTCAGAGAAATTCCCCAAAGGAAAAGGCAGCCCCCCACATATATTGACTGTGAGTTAAGATGAAAGTCACAAACACAGAAATGAAACACGTTTCAGCAAAGGAGGCCAGACTTACTAAACAGACCGAGGATAGGAAAGGTATCTTTGCGGTCAGCACAAAAAACTACAAAAAGACCACGCAGAGTGTGCAAAAAGACCTCCGCACCGACTCACGGTGCGGAGGTGCCACTCTGCATCCCAGAGCTTCCAGCTAGCAAGGCAAAATCACGATAGCAAGCTGGACAAGAAAACAATGAACAAATAATTAACTAGCAGGGACTTAGCTTCTGCTGGAGTAGACCGGTCACCAGAAAGATCCAAGAGCGAACTGAACCAGTATAAGAACATTGACAGCTGGCATGGAGTAACGATCTGAGTGGAGTTAAATAGAGCAGCCAGCCAAAGAATAAACTAAGTCACCTGTGGAAGGAACCTCAGAAGCAGAGGCTCCACTCACAGCCACCAGAGGGAGTCCATGGACAGAACTCGCCGAAGTACCATTCATGACCACAGGAGGGAGTTCGATAACAGAATTCAAAACAGGTAACACACTGACTCACCGGTGACGTCTCTAGCTGAAGTCCTTCATCTATGCTTTCCTTTTTCATCCAGCACAGACCGCCATCACTTCTTCCAGCCAGGACTCGTCTCTGCATAGAATAAACACAGTTACCTAGAGCACCACCTCCAGAGCTCATTCCCCACTTTTTCCCTTTCTTCTACACTACATATCTAAATACAGAGGTGCACCCACAATCAATGTATAATTGGTTATTATGCAACCCACCATTCCAAATATAAATTATTATCCACCACTGTGCACCCACTAACTATAAATAGCCACTTTCCACATTTAATACATAAATTAATTTGCACCTGTACTCTCCCTCAATTCATTACCAGTCACTTCATCCTCAACACCCCCACTATGTACCTCCCTCTCCAACCTTAACCCCGATTCATTATATTTACATGCTCCTCCCACCCCAATTCATTGTCACATCTTTTTCTCCCACCCTCTATTCATTATCAACTGTTCTACCCCACATTCAATACATCATTTATTCCCCCACCCTCAAAATTCATTATTTGTTCTCCCCCTAGATCATCATTTGCTCTCCCCACCCCCCACCTTCAATTAAATTGCTGTGCCCCATCACTCACACTGAATTCATCATTTGCAGTCCCCCGTCCTCTCCCCCACTTCATCATTTGCAGTCCCCACACTTTAATTTGAAGTCCCCTTACTTCATCCATTGCAGTACCCTATCACCCCATCACTTCATCTGCAGTGCCCCTTCCATAATTTGCAGCCCCCTATCCCCCTTCCATTTCATCATGTGCAGTACCCCCTCAGACACTTCATCATGTGTAGTCCCCTTCCCCCTCACTTTATCATGTGCAGTCCCCATTACTAACCCACTTTATCATATGCAGTCCTCCTTACCCCCACTTCATGTGCAGTCCCCTTTACCCCCACTTCATCATGTGCAGTAACCCTTACCTCCAATTCATCATGTGCAGCCCCACTCCCCCCACTTCATCATGTGCAGCCTCACTTCCACTTCATCATGTGCAATCCCCCTAACTTCCCCCACTTCATGTGCAATTCCCCTTACCCCCCACTTCATGTGCAGCCCCACTCCCCCTTCATCATGTCCAGTCCTCTTCACCCCACACTACATATGCAGCCCCACTCCCCCTTCATCATGTACAACCCAACTCCCTCCACTTCATCATATGCAGCCCCACTCCATCAAGTGCAGCCCCACTCCATCATGTACAGCTCCACACTCCTATTTCATCATGTGCAGCCCCACTCCCTGCACTTCATCATGTGCAGCCCGACTTACCCCCCCACCCCATCATATGCAGTCTCCTTTATGCCCCAAACCAAAACTCCATCATGTGCAGTCCCCCATATACAGCCCACTTCATCACTTGCAGTTACCCTCACCCATTGAATTCATTTTATAAAAAAACAAAAAAGTTTTTCATACTTACCTCACAGTCGCTCCCCAGCAGCGCCTCTCTGCTTCCAGCATCCAGTAGATGTTGGCGCGTGCACGATGACATCATTGCGCATGCCCAACCCCTGATGCGGAAGGATTCTCTGTACATGGAGGAAGCGGGAGTTGTGCAGCCGTCAATGTTAGATGGCCAGGCACAGCTCCCGGCCCTGGCGTGTTAGGACTGTGATGCAGGCAGGTGTGACTGCTGCTGGCCACGTCACAGACTGTACAGCGGACACGGCCGCGCACAATTTGCTGTATGGCCAGCCCTGTACAGCTGCTGGGGGAGCGGCCCAGGGGGCATTTGTCTCTCTACCACCAGGCCCAGCCCGCCCTTGGTTAGAAGAGCATCATTTCATTCTCAAGATCAGTAGGTGAATCTTTATCAATCACTGAGCTCCAGCAATGTTCCACCACTTAGTAATTTGAGAACATCACTGTTACGACTCTGTTGTCGGGTGTCCCAGAACCAGGGACTCTTTGCATGTATCTAACACTAGAAGTGCCCTAGCTTGCCCTGTTCGAGAGTTGTTCCATAAATTATGGCAGGAAATGTGAAAAATGAAAGCAGAAACAGGGAGCCTAAAGGAAGCCCTTGCTGCTGCTTTGGAGTCCAATCCCATACCCCGGGGTAACTCACGGCAAGAGATAAGAGAAACTAGAGGAAAGATACAGAGCATAAGAAAAACTCCAGCAGCAGCCCTACAATCTAATTCTATATCCTGGGATGAAGACCGATTACAGAGGGGGTATGTCTCTCCTGGAGGATAGCGATCCAGACCGAAGAACCCACCAGACAGGCTCAGAAGTGAGTGTTGGACTTGTGAAAAAATGGGACACATGTCAAGGAGTTGCCCTACACGAGACAGCCGATGGCAAAGAGTCGCTAACCCTTCAGAGGTCATTCTCACTGGAGAGAACGCTGCACCTGGAAGAAATGGTACGGCGAGTGGAGGGAAGCGGCAGAGCCATGGTGTCGGACACCGAATAGAGAGGGATAAGTCATCATCTTCCTACAGCAAGATGTCTGCGTTACTAAGGAGCATGGAGGTGAACCAGGTGGAGCTGGAGTGCGCCAAGAAAGTTTAAGATGGCGGCAGCCCCAGTGATGAGGCAGATGTAGGGCTCACATCTAGTGTGCAGTCAGATGACTTAGTGGAGGAGGACATTGAATGCCATGGAAAAGAGCCCGATATCAAAATTCTGTATGACATACATGAAGTTCTCCTCCTGATGAGAAAATTCAAGAGGTGCCTCAAAGTACTCAGTGTGACCACGCTGGTATTCCGCCCATGAAATATACGAAGAACAATTTTCTTTGGCAAAACGTAGTGCAAGAGAGGCAGAAATGGGTTTGAAAACTGAGGGCCTCTAGCCCACCTCCGAAGAACATAAAGGGGCACAAAGAGTCCTAACCTGTGGAATGGCAAGCAAAAGGAGAGGGGGAGTGTAAGGAGAAAGACCGGGCTGCAGGTGCCTGCATCATGCTGGGTCTGCAACTGCTGAGGCTGCATCCCATGTTGCCCGGGGCAAAGAGTAGGAAACAGGACAGGCCCCATGACCCTGGAAGAGGGGGCGTGACTAAGCCAGTCAGTGAGGAGAATGCGCGCGAAGAAAGAGTCAGTTTCCCTCCGTCAGAGCGAGCAGAAGCAGGTGTGCGACGCACTCAGCAAAGTGACAGACAGCTGGAGACATACAATGGCCGAGGTCTCCTGGGCGCTCAAGCGGGACAGTGAGTGAGGACCTGCACCGCGAGCAATGACAGGTCGCGCAGCAGAGATAAGGACCGCAGAGCACAGATCCAGGACGGCTGCATAAGAAACTTACTGCGTAAGATACTTTCTGGTATTGGGGGACACGCAGAGCAGCGCGTGCCGGGCAGTTTGTCATGAACCAGCAGCAGCCCGCAGCCGGGTGAGCAGCATGCTCTGTCCTCTGAGCACCACCACCGTGCGTCGGCACCGCGCCGAGCAGCGTTGTTTGGTCCCGTCACCTCCAGCGGGACCGCTGCATAGAGAAGTGCCATGCACTCAGTGACTGTGAGTACCGTGCACGTGCAGAGGAGAGAAGGCCGAGTACTGAACAGACTTTTGCGGCCTAACTTACCACTTGCTTCCCAACCGTTTACGTTTGACTCTTAGAGTGCCGTGGCCTTGTTTGTTTCGGCCGCCCATGCTTATGGACTTGGGGCTCAGCAGAAGGTACCAGAGACCGACCGCTGCTGACAGAAGACGGACCATCGCTTAAAAGACCCCATCTGAGGACATTTCATCAGCCGTTGCTGGAACTACAAGCCTCTCTGAATCACTTGCGGCTGAGGAAACCAAGGACACCATAAGTTTATTAAATTAACTGTTGCTGCATTGTCATTGTTTCCCTTTCCTTCACTTTCTAAATAACTGTTTATCTCCCTGCCAGGAGTACCTTCACTGTTAAATTAAATTGTTAACCCTTGCTCTGCTTTTCTTGCGTCACTGCATCCCGCAACTTGCTTACAACATCACCCGTTCTTTGACTCAATCTCTGTCTGTCAGGGTGCATTTCACCACAGACACTTGGACGAGTTAGCATGGCCAAGGGTGTAACATCTCACTGACTGGACACTGGGTGACTCTGGTGGCAACAGAGAGCAGGCAGGGGTAAGAGGGATCAGGCAGGGGTAAGAGAGCAGGCAGGGGTAAGAGGGAGCAGACAGAGGCAACAGAGAACAGGCAGCAGTAAGAGAGCAGGCAGAGGCAACAGAGAGCAGGCAGGGGTAAGAGAGCGGGCAGGGGTAAGAGGGCGGAGACAGAGGCAACAGAGAGTAGGCAGGGGTAAGAGGGCATGTATTGAAAACAGTAGGCAGGAGCAAGAAGGACCAGGCAAGGGAGAGCAAGCAGGGGCAACAGAACGCAGAATGTCTGTGCTTGGAGCTCACTGGTCGGAGCAGTGTGGGGATCACAAATCTGACACTGCAATGATCAGCCAACATGGAGCTCCAGACTTAGGCCGCTTTCACATTTGCGGTTGTGTTCGCAGCGTTTCTTCCGCAATTATCCGCATGCGTTGTGTATTCCTATCTTTAACATTAGGCACGCATATGTCTGCGTTTGATTGCTTTTTGCCGCGTTGGACGACACATGCGTCGTTTCGTAGTCTGCGGTTTGGCGTGGTAAATGATACATGAAGTAATTTTAGAGGCGTCAAATTGCCGCCTAGAAACGTATGCGGTTGTTAGCGGAAGAAATGCAGCAAAAAAACGCATTGCTGTCTATGTGAACACATGCGGCCGCAAGCACATGTGTTTGCTTGCATTCATGAATGCATGCGTTGCACCAGAGAAAAACATGTCTAGACACTGATTAGCCACCCCCCACATCCAAGGTGATAAAGGGAGGGAGTGGACATTTGCAGGTCACTACTCAGCAGACAGAGAAGCAGAGCAGACGCAGGCCAGAACCTTGGAGGAAACAAGACACTGAACAATGTGGGTATATCAAAGCCAGCGCCTTTATTTTGCTATTTTCTGTCTCTACATGTCCTAATTTCTGCCATTTCTTTCTTTCTGCATGCATCAGAATGTCATCTTCTTCTGATGAGGAGCAACGTCGTGGGCCTTGTCAAACCGAACATGTCAGTGAAGTGAGTACTCAACTCCTCAGATTGATAAGTATTCACTGTCACATCTTCACATTTTTTTAGAGCACTTCTTCCAATGCAGCAGAGGGTGAGCAGGAGCAGCGGGGTCGCGGTCGGGTGGTATGGCGGCAGCATGTAAATATACCTGGCTGACTGTTTACTGTATCCTCACTTTAGTATTCTTGAATCTTCCTTTCTTTAATTTCCTTTCTTTACATTTTTCTTCTTGACTCCTTTTTAATCTTGAATTTCCTTATTCATGCCATTTCTCAGCCTCAGTTTTCTTTCTTTTCCTTGTGTTAATGTATACAACATTTAATGTCTTCATTTATGTTTTAGGTTCCAGAATGGGATGAGGACCTCATTGACAACGATATCCTCATCTCCCTGGTCCATGAGCGAGTCCCGTTGTGGGACACCCGGGTTCCACAGCACTCGGACAACGTGACGATCCAGCAGCTATGGAATGAGGTGGCCAAAGCGATGTGGGATGGCTGGGACAACGCCCCGACTCAGGTCCGAAATGCATTTTGTAAGTATTGCAATGCAGTGTGAAGCAGCAGAGACCTTGGCCGTGCTCACACAAAAGCTCTCAGGAGTTTCTGCCATCACACAAAGTTGTGTGAGCACGGCCAAAAGTCCATTGTCTAACCATTATTTTTTGTTTTTTCACCAGTGCTCAAAGTCAAAACACGTTGGCGTTCGATGAAGGACCGCTTCAACAAGGACCTGCGTCAAGAGAGCCGTGTTCCCAGTGGTTCTGGAGCAAGGATCCGAAAGTATAAATACCATCGCATTCTGGCATTTTTAAGACCGGTCCTTGCCCAGAGAACGTAAGTATTTTTCCTGTGTATTAGGTTGTGTTGTATTGCCATAATCTGTATGTTTCTATTCAACAGGAGTTTTCATTTTTTTAGTTTTTGGTATTAATTTATTTTTCCTTTTTCCACAGCACATGGAGCAGCACTGTTGACCCAGGTTCTGGAGCGGTCCTTCATCAGACAGACACGGACCCGTCCCAGCCATCCTGCAGTGCTGCAGCAAGTGGGCCTGCCACACTAACTGGAGACCAGGAAGCTGGTCCATCAGGTGTTCCCCTTTCCCAGTCCTCTGCCACTGCCCCTTTTTTTGGGGGCTCCTCCCGGCAGCAGCAGAGGGCATCAGACAGGTCACTCATGCCCGAGTTTTTGCACTTGAGCTCGGATTTTCATGATGGACTCAAGGCTTTGGGTGACCGACTGGATACTGCCATTAGCCATATGAATACACGTATCCAGGAGGTCACCAAAAGCCTTGACCAAGTAAAAGCCAACCTCCAGAGGCCAGCACATCATTTTTTAACCAAATTGAACAGGGCATGTCGGAACACCTTACTCCTGATCTCCAGCTTAGTGTCATGCAGGTCTGCAATGCTGCTTACGTGTAGGCTATGCAGCAGAGTCGGTATTTTCAGCAGTGGCGGCATATCCACCTGTGCCTACACTGTCACGCTTTACCTCTATGCCGACCTCTGCTGCATACCACTGCACGGCCACCTCCATTCCTAGCACTGCCGGACACCACTACAGCACCACCCCCATGCCGAGTGCTGTTGGACAGCCCACTGCCACCACCATGACAACTGCTGCTCCTGCTTGGACTTCCTCCACTGCCGCCACCATGCAGCAGCAGGACCCTGGCATGGCCTTCCGTTCAACCACCACCATGATGCAGCAGGACCCAGGCATGGCCTTCCGCTCCACCACAATGCAGCAGGACCCAGGCATGACCTTCCGCTCTACCACCACGAGGCAGCAGGACACAGGCTTGGCCTTCCATTCTACAAGCACAATGGACCCTGGCACGGCCTTCCGCTCTACGAGCACTATGGACTCTGATATGGCTGCCCACTCTACGAGCACAATGGACCCTGGCATGGCCTTCCGCTCAACGAGCACTATGGACTGTGATATGGCTGCCTGCTCTATGAGCACAATGGACCCTGGCATGGCCTTCCGCTCTACAAGCACTATGGACTCTGGCATGGCCTTCCGCTCAACGAGCACTATGGACTGTGATATGGCTGCCTGCTCTATGAGCACAATGGACCCTGGCATGGCCTTCCGCTCTACAAGCACTATGGACTCTGGCATGGCTGCACGCTCTACGAGCACTATGGACTCTGGCATGGCTACACGCTCTACGAGCACTATGGCTCTGGCATGGCTGCACGCTCTACAAGCACAGTGCAGCCGGACCCTGACAGGTCACCCACCACGACCATGCCGCAACAAATGAGCCCACCAAGGCTTCCCAGAACACGTAGATCCCAGAAAGGGACAAAAAAAAAAAAATGCGTACTATCAGTATTCCTCCCCCCTCACCACCCAGTGTGTCTGTAAGGTCAGGTTTGTCTCACCCTTCCAGTGCGTCTCAGGCCTCTCATGTGTCAAGCCCCATCCCCAAACTACCAGACCCCACTAGTTTAATTGCCGCTTCTCCTGCCACCCCTGCATCGTCCACACTTAGCCAGGCCTCACAGCTTCACACCCCCATTTCCATCACTCTACCCCAAGCAGGCGCAGTTAAATAAAAATTTGGTTTGTAAGAAAATAAATACTATTGTTTTTTGCCCCCAATTATGTGTGGTCAATTGTGTATTTCGCCGCCGGCAACACACATTTTGCGCCAAATAAAACACTGCGCCACACACTTTATTTTTTGCCCACATCATAGCTCCAGTAGTTAGCAAGTACAACACTGCAGCTTTGTGTGTCTTTAGTATAGAGATATGAGGTGGGCCAAAAAATGTATACTTGTATTTTCTCCATAATCTCTTCGTTCTGCTTAGTCAGTGACTAGTGTTGCAGACTGAAGAGAAAATGGCAGCAATACAATGCAGAACTATACTCAAAAAGTCATATGTCCAAAAACTAATTAGTTAGGACACCTGACCTGGTGAGTAGAGAACTGCCTTGTATTACCTCCATTTTCTCTTCTGTGCACGTAATCTATTTCACACAAAGTGAAGGGACGATGGCGGTCATACAAGGCATATGTATGCTCACCTGGACATGTGTCAGAAATAGTGAATTCATGAGGCTGTTATATGTGCACCATGAATTCATTATTTCTGACACCTGACTTGATGAGTATAGATCTGTTTCATATTACAAACAGCCATTGTCTCTTCAGTCTGCGTCCAATGGATACTGCAGAACAGAATCAGGACGCAATGACGTCAACAACCTTACCACTAACAACCTGGCTGCCGTCACACTAGCAGTATGTGGTCAGTATTTTACATCAGTATTCCTGAGCCAAAACCAGGAGTGGAACAATTAGAGGAAAAGTATAATATTAACATATTTAGCACGTCTGCATTTATCACTCACTCCTGGTTTTGGCTTACAAATACTGTTATAAAATACTGACCAAATACTGCTAGTGTGAGGGCAGCCTTGGTTTGTAGAGGAAATACATAGGAGACACGGTCAAGATACCAAAAAATAAAGTTTATTAACAACAAATATTAGTAACATTTAAGAAAATAACTGGTACAGACAAAATCCCAACAGGACATTTACACAACATTCCAAAAATTTTAGAAAAAAGCCGACAGCACATCAGATATGGTGATGCAAGTCCTAATTCCACTGGACCATGTGAAAAATGTACATACCCAAACAGCAATGAAGGACAGCATCCAATCCGGGTGAAATATTCACAAAGAAAATCCTTTATTATGCCAGATAAAATGCGACGTTTCAACAATATAGGTCTTTTTCAAGCATACGTAACATCAATAATGGCGGACTTATATAGGAAGTGGAACACCAGCAGCCAATCCCCACACAAAGCCCGCCCATACATTAACTATAGTACAAAACACCTCATAGACATATTTATACAAAGATCATATATATATATCACATATTCTAACAACACCACATAATGCATTAAAAAATTCTCAAATTTCTTATAAGAAAGATGGCTCCTAGTCACGCATCCATGTCCACGGAAACCGTCTACCAATCTCAGTGACTGTCCTATTTAACACACCATTTCCCAACCAATCGAATTTAGTGTCTCACCTTAATGCCCCACGTCTAATCTACCCCAATGAACGCTGTGTATATAAACTCCAATCGCACAACATGCTCACGGTATCACATGTCTCAAATGTGCCAATCACTCTAGCTGTCACATGTTATATTTACACCCTCAGAGCCAATAGATGCGCTGCCCAGAAGCCGTGTCAAACTGTGCACATGTTCCGACACAAAAAAAAATGGCTCAATGTAGGGAAATGTTAACAAGACAATTTTATACAGCCTTCCTACTTATCATATTATGACTATGTCATTAATAAATATGAAGTGAGCATATACACACTAGGTACAGTGGGGCAAAAAAGTATTTAGTCAGTCAGCAATAGTGCAAGTTCCACCACTTAAAAAGATGAGAGGCGTCTGTAATTTACATCATAGGTAGACCTCAACTATGGGAGACAAACTGAGAAAAAAAAATCCAGAAAATCACATTGTCTGTTTTTTTAACATTTTATTTGCATATGATGGTGGAAAATAAGTATTTGGTCAGAAACAAACAATCAAGATTTCTGGCTCTCACAGACCTGTAACTTCTTCTTTAAGAGTCTCCTCTTTCCTCCACTCATTACCTGTAGTAATGGCACCTGTTTAAACTTGTTATCAGTATAAAAAGACACCTGTGCACACCCTCAAGCAGTCTGACTCCAAACTCCACTATGGTGAAGACCAAAGAGCTGTCAAAGGACACCAGAAACAAAATTGTAGCCCTGCACCAGGCTGGGAAGACTGAATCTGCAATAGCCAACCAGCTTGGAGTGACGAAATCAACAGTGGGAGTAATAATTAGAAAATGGAAGACATACAAGACCACTGATAATCTCCCTCGATCTGGGGCTCCACGCAAAATCCCACCCCGTGGGGTCAGAATGATCACAAGAACGGTGAGCAAAAATCCCAGAACCACGCAGGGGGACCTAGTGAATGAACTGCAGAGAGCTGGGACCAATGTAACAAGGCCTACCATAAGTTACACACTACGCCACCATGGACTCAGATCCTGCAGTGCCAGACGTGTCCCACTGCTTAAGCCAGTACATGTCCGGGCCCGTCTGAAGTTTGCTAGAGAGCATTTGGATGATCCAGAGGAGTTTGGGGAGAATGTCCTATGGTCTGATGAAACCAAACTGGAACTGTTTGGTAGAAACACAACTTGTCGTGTTTGGAGGAAAAAGAATACTGAGTTGCATCCATCAAACACCATACCTACTGTAAAGCATGGTGGTGGAAACATCATGCTTTGGGGCTGTTTCTCTGCAAAGGGGCCAGGACGACTGATCCAGGTACATGAAAGAATGAATGGGGCCATGTATCGTGAGATTTTGAGTGCAAACCTCCTTCCATCAGCAAGGGCATTGAAGATGAAACGTGGATGGGTCTTTCAACATGACAATGATCCAAAACACACCGCCAGGGCAACGAAGGAGTGGCTTCGTAAGAAGCATTTCAAGGTCCTGGAGTGGCCTAGCCAGTTTCCAGATCTCAACCCTATAGAAAACCTTTGGAGGGAGTTGAAAGTCCGTGTTGCCAAGCGAAAAGCCAAAAACATCACTGCTCTAGAGGAGATCTGCATGGAGGAATGGGCCAACATACCAACAACAGTGTGTGGCAACCTTGTGAAGACTTACAGAAAACGTTTGACCTCTGTCATTGCCAACAAAGGATACATTACAAAGTATTGAGATGAAATTTTGTTTCTGACCAAATACTTATTTTCCACCATAATATGCAAATAAAATGTTAAAAAAACAGACAATGTGATTTTCTGGATTTTTTTTCCTCAGTTTGTCTCCCATAGTTGAGGTCTACCTATGATGTAAATTACAGACGCCTCTCATCTTTTTAAGTGGTGGAACTTGCACTTTTGCTGACTGACTAAATACTTTTTTGCCCCACTGTATAATCAAAAAAGAGGGGAAAGAAGGGAAAAAAAAGGAGGTGGGTCAAAAAGATCAACCAAAAAGGACAAGTCACTAAACCAAATCCAGGATACACAATCCTCTTGTACCTTGATCATCTTATGTATACAAATCCTGAAAAGGAAAAGCACAAACATTAAAACCAATTAAAAACATACTTGTAAGTATTCGGACAGAAATCCGAGAGTGGACCCTCTGGGTCGTGACTCTAGAGCCCCCGGGGTCGAGCGGACCAGATGGAATCACCCCCTATACAGGGAGTGTTAGGAGCAGGACCTCGGGGGAATGGAGACACAACAGCTAGAGCCAAAGGGACGACCCAAAATAAAGAAGGAAACCACAGGCTATAAGGATGGCAGGGAATAATAGGAAAACAAGACTTAACTGAAAGAATGTCTGGAACACGGAACGGCAGGACTCAGCAGGAACACGGACCGGCAGGAAACAACAGGAACACGGACTGGCGGGATACAGCAGGAACACGGACAGGCAGGATACAGCAGGAACACGGGCTGGCAGGACACAGCAGGAACACGGACTGGCAGGATACAGCAGGAACACGGACTGGCAGAATACAGCAGGAACACGGACAGGCAGGATACAGCAGGAACACGGACTGGCAGAATACAGCAGGAACACGGACTGGGAGGATACAGCAGGAACACGGACTGGCAGGATACAGCAGGAACACGGACTGGCAGGATACAACAGGAACACGGACTGGCAGGATACAGAGACAAAGCAAGGACTGGGCTGAGAAAAGACACTGGTACAGGGGAGCCTAGGGCATAGGGACACTGACGGCAGACAGTGCACCTACAAAGCAAAGGCGTCTTACCTAGGAAGACGCCGGGAAGAAATACCCGATGGGCGCCGCCATGTTGGGGCGGAGCCACCGGGTCGCGACCTCCCAGAAGGCTCAGCGACGGGGGAGACGCGACCGCGCATGCGCGAAGAGACCAGACGCCGAGAGCCGGCGAAGGAGGAGGCAGAGCGGCGCGGGACAGGATCGTGAGAGCGCCGAGGTATGGGAGAAGCCGGGTAAGTATGTGCGGGCGTGACAGTACCCCCCTCCTTAGTCCCCCTCCTTTTAAGGCTAGAAAGGAATCTTTTCATGATAAGGGGAGCGTTGATGTTCTCTCGGGGCTCCCAGGACCTCTCCTCAGGGCCAAATCCCTCCCAATCAATCAAAAAATAAGTTTTACCCCTAACTACTTTTTTGGCAAGAATATCTTTAACATTAAAGATTCCATCAGAAGTACAGAGCTGAGGAGAGGAAGAGGTAGCGGAGTGAAAACAATTAAAGACTGCGGGTTTAAGAAGAGACACATGGAAGGCATTGGGGATGCGCAAAGAGGCAGGTAGCTTCAACTTATAAGAGACATCATTAATGCGACTCAAGATAGGAAAAGGACCAATGTAGCGAGGACCCAGTTTGTAAGAGGGAATTTTAAGCTTGATATAGCGAGAGGAGAGCCAAACTTTATCACCCAGAGAATATGGCGGAGCATCCAAACGCTTCTTGTCAGCAAACCTTTTCATATTAAGGCTAGCTTTCTCAAGAGCCACTTTGGTCTCATTCCAAATCGTAGAGAATTCCCGGGACAAGAAATCCGCTGCTGGTACCCCCGAGGAAAGAGAAACAGGAAGAGGAATGTTCGGATGTTGACCATAGACTATGAAAAAGGGAGATTTGGAGGAAGACTCGCTGGGAAGATTGTTGTAAGAGAATTCAGCCCAAGGGAGAAGAGAGACCCAGTCATCTTGGTGTGCATTGGTGAAGTGTCGCAGATATGTAGTCAGAACTTGATTAACTCGCTCCACTTGTCCGTTGGACTGAGGGTGATAGGCGGAAGAGAAGTCCAAGTTAACCTTTAATAGACTGCAGAGAGCTCTCCAAAAACGTGAGGTAAATTGTACTCCACGGTCTGAGACAATATGATGTGGAAAACCATGCAGACGGAAGACTTGGTGTAAAAAGATCTTTGCCAACTCAGGAGCGGAAGGCAGACCAGGCAAAGCGATGAAGTGAGCCATTTTAGAGAACCGATCTACAACAACCAAGATGACAGAGCAATTCAAGGAAGAAGGTAGATCAGTGATGAAGTCCATAGCGATATGACTCCATGGAACGGAAGGCACAGGCAGAGGATGCAGGAGACCGGAGGGAAGCTGCCTAGGGATTTTATTTTTAGCACAAGAAGGACAAGAAGCGATGAATTTGGTGACGTCTTGACGGAGAGATGGCCACCAGTAGTGCCGAGAGATAAGAGACAGTGTCTTCTTGACTCCTACATGTCCTGCAATTTTGGAGGAGTGACCCCAACGTAAAACTCTCTCCTTGTCTTGATTAGCCACAAGAGTCTTGCCAGGAGGAGTAGGAATCACTCTTAGAGGAGCAAAAGTGACGATCCTCGCAGGATCAATGATGTGAGCCGGAGAATCCTCCATGTCCTGAGGTTGAAAGGATCTCGAAAGAGCATCTGCTTTGACATTCTTATTTCCAGGTCGGAAATGAAGTTCAAACTCAAATCGTCCGAAGAATAAAGACCATCTGGCTTGTCGTGGATTTAGTCTTTGGGCAGACTGAATATAGGCCAGATTCTTGTGGTCAGTGTAAATGATGAATGGATGAAGAGACCCTTCAAGAAGATAACGCCATTCTTCCAAGGCTAGCTTGATAGCCAATAGCTCCTTATCCCCTATAGAGTAGTTACGCTCAGGAGCGGAAAAAGTTTTAGAAAAGAAACCACAGGTCACCAAACGTCCGGACGAAGATCTTTGCAAAAGTACTGCTCCAGCTCCAATAGAAGATGCGTCGACCTCAAGGACAAACGGTCTATTAGCATCAGGACGATGAAGCACAGGGGCCGTAGCGAAACTTTGTTTAAGGGACAAAAAAGACTCTTCAGCCTCAGGGGTCCAAAGGCTGGAATTGACTCCCTTGCAAACTAGGGCAGAGATAGGCTTGGTCATGGAAGAAAAATGAGGAATAAATTGTCTATAGTAGTTGGCAAAGCCAAGAAAACGTTGGATTGCTTTTGTTCCAAGAGGACGAGGCCAATTCAGGACAGCAGAAACCTTCTCTGGATCCATCTCTAAGCCAGATCTTGAGACAATATACCCAAGGAAGGGAAGAGAGGACTGTTCAAAGACGCACTTTTCAATCTTAGTGAACAGATGATTCTCTCTTAGCCTTTGCAGGAGTCGGCGGACATCTCGCCTGTGAGTGGAGAGATCCGGAGAAAAAATGAGAATGTCGTCAAGGTAAACCACGACAGAGGAGTAGAGAAGATCCCGAAATACATCGTTCACAAATTCCTGGAAAACCGCGGGGGCGTTGCAGAGACCAAACGGCATAACCAAGTATTCGTAGTGACCGTCACGAGTATTGAAGGCGGTCTTCCACTCATCGCCTGCACGAATACGAACCAGATTGTATGCGCCACGTAGATCTAATTTGGTAAAGATTTGCGCACCCCGAAGACGGTCGAAGAGTTCCGGAATGAGTGGCAGAGGATATTTGTTCTTCACCGTGATGTTGTTTAGGCCTCGATAATCAATGCAGGGACGGAGGGAACCGTCTTTCTTCTTCACGAAAAAAAACCCTGCTCCGGCCGGAGAAGAAAACTTGCGGATGAAACCTTTAGCAAGATTTTCTTGAATGTACTCAGACATAGCTTGAGTCTCAGCAGGAGAGAGAGGATAGATTCTGCCCCTGGGCGGGTTAGTTCCAGGCACGAGATCTATGGGACAATCATAGAGACGGTGAGGCGGAAGCTCCTCAGCCTCCTTCTTGTTGAAGACATCAGAAAAAGCGCTGTAGACAGAGGGTAAGGCGGGAAAGGAAGAAGAAGGAGAAGAATTAGAGGAATATCCCACAGGACGCACCGGCAGCAGACAACGTTCCCGACAAAGCTCACCCCAGCACAAGATATTACCATTGCGCCAATCTAAAATGGGCTCGTGGCTCCGTAACCAAGGAAGACATAGTAACATAGTAACATAGTAACATAGTTAGTAAGGCCGAAAAAAGACATTTGTCCATCCAGTTCAGCCTATATTCCATCATAATAAATACCCAGATCTACGTCCTTCTACAGAACCTAATAATTGTATGATACAATATTGTTCTGCTCCAGGAAGACATCCAGGCCTCTCTTGAACCCCTCGACTGAGTTCGCCATCACCACCTCCTCAGGCAAGCAATTCCAGATTCTCACTGCCCTAACAGTAAAGAATCCTCTTCTATGTTGGTGGAAAAACCTTCTCTCCTCCAGACGCAAAGAATGCCCCCTTGTGCCCGTCACCTTCCTTGGTATAAACAGATCCTCAGCGAGATATTTGTATTGTCCCCTTATATACTTATACATGGTTATTAGATCGCCCCTCAGTCGTCTTTTTTCTAGACTAAATAATCCTAATTTCGCTAATCTATCTGGGTATTGTAGTTCTCCCATCCCCTTTATTAATTTTGTTGCCCTCCTTTGTACTCTCTCTAGTTCCATTATATCCTTCCTGAGCACCGGTGCCCAAAACTGGACACAGTACTCCATGTGCGGTCTAACTAGGGATTTGTACAGAGGCAGTATAATGCTCTCATCATGTGTATCCAGACCTCTTTTAATGCACCCCATGATCCTGTTTGCCTTGGCAGCTGCTGCCTGGCACTGGCTGCTCCAGGTAAGTTTATCATTAACTAGGATCCCCAAGTCCTTCTCCCTGTCAGATTTACCCAGTGGTTTCCCGTTCAGTGTGTAATGGTGATATTGATTCCCTCTTCCCATGTGTATAACCTTACATTTATCATTGTTAAACCTCATCTGCCACCTTTCAGCCCAAGTTTCCAACTTATCCAGATCCATCTGTAGCAGAATACTATCTTCTCTTGTATTAACTGCTTTACATAGTTTTGTATCATCTGCAAATATCGATATTTTACTGTGTAAACCTTCTACCAGATCATTAATGAATATGTTGAAGAGAACAGGTCCCAATACTGACCCCTGCGGTACCCCACTGGTCACAGCGACCCAGTTAGAGACTATACCATTTATAACCACCCTCTGCTTTCTATCACTAAGCCAGTTACTAACCCATTTACACACATTTTCCCCCAGACCAAGCATTCTCATTTTGTGTACCAACCTCTTGTGCGGCACGGTATCAAACGCTTTGGAAAAATCGAGATATACCACGTCCAATGACTCACCGTGGTCCAGCCTATAGCTTACCTCTTCATAAAAACTGATTAGATTGGTTTGACAGGAGCGATTTCTCATAAACCCATGCTGATATGGAGTTAAACAGTTATTCTCATTGAGATAATCCAGAATAACATCCCTCAGAAACCCTTCAAATATTTTACCAACAATAGAGGTTAGACTTACTGGCCTATAATTTCCAGGTTCACTTTTAGAGCCCTTTTTGAATATTGGCACCACTTTTGCTATGCGCCAGTCCTGCGGAACAGACCCTGTCGCTATAGAGTCACTAAAAATAAGAAATAATGGTTTATCTATTACATTACTTAGTTCTCTTAGTACTCGTGGGTGTATGCCATCCGGACCCGGAGATTTATCTATTTTAATCTTATTTAGCCGGTTTCGCACCTCTTCTTGGGTTAGATTGGTGACCCTTAATATAGGGTTTTCATTGTTTCTTGGGATTTCACCTAGCATTTCATTTTCCACCGTGAATACCGTGGAGAAGAAGGTGTTTAATATGTTAGCTTTTTCCTCGTCATCTACAACCATTCTTTCCTCACTATTTTTTAAGGGGCCTACATTTTCAGTTTTTATTCTTTTACTATTGATATAGTTGAAGAACAGTTTGGGATTAGTTTTACTCTCCTTAGCAATGTGCTTCTCTGTTTCCTTTTTGGCAGCTTTAATTAGTTTTTTAGATAAAGTATTTTTCTCCCTATAGTTTTTTAGAGCTTCAATGGTGCCATCCTGCTTTAGTAGTGCAAATGCTTTCTTTTTACTGTTAATTGCCTGTCTTACTTCTTTGTTTAGCCACATTGGGTTTTTCCTATTTCTAGTCCTTTTATTCCCACAAGGTATAAACCGCTTACACTGCCTATTTAGGATGTTCTTAAACATTTCCCATTTATTATCTGTATTCTCATTTCTGAGGATATTGTCCCAGTCTACCAGATTAAGGGCATCTCTAAGCTGTTCAAACTTTGCCTTCCTAAAGTTCAATGTTTTTGTGACTCCCTGACAAGTCCCCCTAGTGAAAGACAGGTGAAACTGCACAATATTGTGGTCGCTATTTCCTAAATGCCCAACCACCTGCAGATTTGTTATTCTGTCAGGTCTATTAGATAGTATTAGGTCTAAAAGTGCTGCTCCTCTGGTTGGATTCTGCACCAATTGTGAAAGATAATTTTTCTTGGTTATTAGCAGAAACCTGTTGCCTTTATGGGTTTCACAGGTTTCTGTTTCCCAGTTAATATCCGGGTAGTTAAAGTCCCCCATAACCAGGACCTCATTATGGGTTGCAGCTTCATCTATCTGCTTTAGAAGTAGACTTTCCATGCTTTCTGTTATATTTGGGGGTTTGTAACAGACCCCAATGAGAATTTTGTTACCATTTTTCCCTCCATGAATTTCAACCCATATGGACTCGACATCCTCATTCCCTTCGCTAATATCCTCCCTTAAAGTGGACTTTAGACAAGACTTTACATAGAGACAAACCCCTCCTCCTCTCCGATTTTTACGATCCTTTCTAAACAGACTGTAACCCTGTAAGTTAACTGCCCAGTCATAGCTTTCATCTAACCATGTCTCGGTTATTCCCACTATGTCAAAGTTACCTGTAGATATTTCTGCTTCTAGTTCTTCCATCTTGTTTGTCAGGCTTCTGGCGTTTGCGAGCATGCAGTTTAGAGGATTTTGTTTTGTTCCAATCTCCTCACTGTGGATTGTTTTAGAAATGTTCTTACCTCCCTTCTGAGTATGTTTTCCTGGGTCGTCTTTGTTCGAGTCTAATGTTTTTCTTCCCGTCCCCTCTTCTTCTAGTTTAACGCCCTCCTGATGAGTGTAGCGAGTCTTCTGGCGAATGTGTGTTTCCCAGGTTTGTTGAGGTGTAGTCCATCTCTGGCGAGGAGTCCATCATACCAGTAATTCACACCGTGGTCCAGGAATCCAAATCCTTGTTGTCTGCACCATCGTCTTAGCCAGTTGTTTGCATCAAGGATCCTGTTCCATCTCCTGGTGCCATGCCCGTCTACTGGAAGGATAGAAGAAAAAACTACCTGTGCATCCAGTTCCTTTACTTTCTTCCCCAACTCTTCAAAGTCCTTGCAGATTGTCGGTAGGTCCTTCCTTGCCGTGTCATTGGTGCCAACATGTATCAGAAGAAATGGGTGGACGTCCTTGGAGCTGAAGAGCTTTGGTATCCTATCGGTCACATCCTTGATCATCGCACCTGGAAGGCAGCATACTTCTCTTGCAGTTATGTCCGGTCTGCAGATGGCTGCTTCGGTGCCTCTCAGTAGTGAGTCTCCCACCACCACCACTCTTCGTTGCTTCTTGGCTGTACTTTTTGCTGTCACTTGTTGCTGTGTGCCCTTTTCTTTTTTGCTTGCTGGTATTGCTTCATTCTTAGGTGTGCCATCTTCATCCTCTACAAAGATTTGATATCGGTTCTTCAGTTGTGTGGTTGGTGATTTCTCCATGGTCTTCTTGCTTCTTTTGGTCACATGCTTCCACTCATCTGCTTTTGGAGGTTCTCTGACACTTTTTGCACCTTCTGTGACCAGTAGAGATGCTTCTGTTCTGTCTAGAAAGTCTTCATTCTCTTTGATGAGTTTCAAAGTTGCTATTCTTTCTTCCAGACCCCGCACCTTTTCTTCTAAAAGGGCCACTAGTCTACACTTCTGACAGGTGAAATTGGATTCTTCTTCTGGTCGATCTGTGAACATGTAGCACATGCTGCAGCTCACCATGTAGGTTGTCACATCTGCCATGTTGCTCCTAGATCCTGCTGACTTGCTGTGTGTTTTCCTTCTTGTGTAATCTACTCAGCCAAGCTCTCTTGCAATAATGTCCTACAGGCAAAAATTACGGCGCGCGGTTTGGTGATGCTTTCGAAGCAGCTGGTCCCGGCTGTACCCAACGATCTTCTAGCTTAGGGAGACTTCGCTTCTCCCAGAAGGCACCTGGAATATGCAAATTAGCCTCCTGAAGCTTGAATCCCTGGTTTGGTGATGCTTTCGAAGCAGCTGGTCCCGGCTGTACCCAACGATCTTCTAGCTTAGGGAGACTTCGCTTCTCCCAGAAGGCATCTGGAATATGCAAATTAGCCTCCTGAAGCTTGAATCCCTGGTTTGGTGATGCTTTCGAAGCAGCTGGTCCCGGCTGTACCCAACGATCTTCTAGCTTAGGGAGACTTCGCTTCTCCCAGAAGGCACCTGGAATATGCAAATTAGCCTCCTGAAGCTTGAATCCCTGGTTTTGACCTAAGACCTAAGAGCATAGGATGAGACAGACCCGCTAAAACATAAAATGCAATTCTCTCCTTGTGCAGAGCCCCAACCTGAAGTTCCACCTCAAGTGTCACTTGAGTAATGGTCTCCTGTAAAGGTTTACCATCCACAGATGCTAGAATCACAAGAGCCTCTAAGGTTCTGACTGGAACGGAGAATTTCAAAACCTCTTCCAACCTAATAAAATTCCCTGCAGCGCCCGAATCCACATACGCATCCAGAGAAACGCCCTTGCCCGCAATATGCAAAAGAACGGACAAAGTAAGGGGTTGAGAGGAATCACACACACCTAGGGAGGCCTCTCTTACCTGACCTAGGCGGAGGAGTTTTCCGGACGTTCAGGGCAAGAGCGCAATAAATGAGCAGCACTCCCGCAGTAAAAGCATAACCCCTGAGTGCGCCTCTCTTTACGACGTTGTTCGGACATTTTAAGACGGTCCACTTGCATAGGTTCCGGTGCGGACGCCTGAGAGGAGGTTCTAGGCTGTGGACTGAGTGGCTTACGGGTGGCAGAAGGACGAAGAGACCTCCACTCGCGAGCGCGTTCTTGGAACCGAAGGTCAATACGGGTCGCTAAGGAAATTAATTCCTCCAAAACCGTAGGGGTGTCCCGACCAGCTAACTCATCCTTTATGCGCCCAGAGAGACCCCGCCAGAAAGCACCCACCAACGCCTCATTGTTCCAGCCCAAGTCAGAGGAGAGGGTGCGGAACTGAATAGCGTACTGGCCTACGGATAACGATCCCTGATGGAGAGAGAATAGGGCTTCAGTTGTAGAGGCCAGTTGTCCAGGTTCGTCAAAGACAAGACGGAAAGTCTCCAAAAATTCAGACAACCGGGAGACTAGGGGATCGTCTTGCTCCCAGAGTGGATTAACCCATGCCAAGGCGTCACCCTCTAGATGGGAAATCAAAAACGCAACTTTGGACCGATCCGTCGGGTAATGCTGGGGCAGAAGCTCAAAGTGAAGACGGCATTGGTTTAGAAATCCTCGGCAGGACTTAGGATCCCCATTGTACCGAGGCGGTTTAGCCAAGCGGGGTGGAGGGTGGGAAGCAGGAGCAGACGTAGAAGCGGCTGTCTGGATGGAAAGCAGCCGATCGTCAATAGAAGACATATAACTAAGTATATGGGCCTGGGTGTCACGCTGCTGAGCTAACTCTTGCTGTAAGCCAATGAGTAGAGCGGCGTTGCCAGGATCGGAGGACTGGAGCGTGGACAAACGAGAATCCATAGCCTTCATAAAGGACATCATACGGGACTGATTCTCCCGCAAAAAGAGTAGCTCTTTTTGCGTAGCAGAGGCCCCAGCGGGGTCCATGGCCTTTGCTTCCTGTAAGTATTCGGACAGAAATCCGAGAGTGGACCCTCTGGGTCGTGACTCTAGAGCCCCCGGGGTCGAGCGGACCAGATGGAATCACCCCCTATACAGGGAGTGTTAGGAGCAGGACCTCGGGGGAATGGAGACACAACAGCTAGAGCCAAAGGGACGACCCAAAATAAAGAAGGAAACCACAGGCTATAAGGATGG
Source organism: Ranitomeya imitator (assembly GCF_032444005.1). Lineage (NCBI taxonomy): Eukaryota > Metazoa > Chordata > Amphibia > Anura > Dendrobatidae > Ranitomeya > Ranitomeya imitator. The sequence goes on along the minus strand of NC_091287.1, from coordinate 433,144,557 downwards.
CAGGGAATAATAGGAAAACAAGACTTAACTGAAAGAATGTCTGGAACACGGAACGGCAGGACTCAGCAGGAACACGGACCGGCAGGAAACAACAGGAACACGGACTGGCGGGATACAGCAGGAACACGGACAGGCAGGATACAGCAGGAACACGGGCTGGCAGGACACAGCAGGAACACGGACTGGCAGGATACAGCAGGAACACGGACTGGCAGAATACAGCAGGAACACGGACAGGCAGGATACAGCAGGAACACGGACTGGCAGAATACAGCAGGAACACGGACTGGGAGGATACAGCAGGAACACGGACTGGCAGGATACAGCAGGAACACGGACTGGCAGGATACAACAGGAACACGGACTGGCAGGATACAGAGACAAAGCAAGGACTGGGCTGAGAAAAGACACTGGTACAGGGGAGCCTAGGGCATAGGGACACTGACGGCAGACAGTGCACCTACAAAGCAAAGGCGTCTTACCTAGGAAGACGCCGGGAAGAAATACCCGATGGGCGCCGCCATGTTGGGGCGGAGCCACCGGGTCGCGACCTCCCAGAAGGCTCAGCGACGGGGGAGACGCGACCGCGCATGCGCGAAGAGACCAGACGCCGAGAGCCGGCGAAGGAGGAGGCAGAGCGGCGCGGGACAGGATCGTGAGCGTGCCGAGGGATGGGAGAAGCCGGGTAAGTATGTGCGGGCGTGACAATACTTATACTCGAGAAAGACCACAGGAAAAACCCAGGAATTATCATATAACACATATTTGCAGATTATATTCAATGTTGAGTCCCCCAGGTTGCAGCGAACCCAATCTGGAGATCCATTTCAATTCCTTCTGCTTCAACAACTTAACTCGATCACCCCCCCCCTCCTAAGCGGTGGTACACTATCAATAACTCTGAATCTTAATTGACTAACAGCATGCTTGTTCTCACAAACGTGTTTAGGGATGGGTAACTCCAACAACTTTGTCCTAATCGTACTTTTATGCTTCCCAATACGCGCCTTAATTTCCATTGTCGTCAAACCCACATATGTCAATCCGCAAGGATAGACTATCATGTAAATAGCAAAACTAGAGGTACAGGTATACCTTTCTCTAATTACTATTTTTTCCCAGTATGTGGGTGGTGAAAAGAGTCACCCTTCAACATGTTTCCACAGCAGGCACATCCAAGGCAGGGAAAATTCCCCATTCTCGGAGGACCAAGAGTTCTCTGTATGGAAATTTTTTCTGGAACTATATCAGAATGAACCAGTCTGTCTTTCAAATTACGTCGTTTGTAGGAAAAAATGGGGGGCTGCTTAAATTCGGCTGTATTGGGAAAACCTCTGCTTAACAGATGCCAATGTCTCTTCAAAATTTTATTGACTTGGTTGCTAGCCGTACTGAATGTAGAAACAAAGGGGAAACGTTTGTCATCATTCCTAACTTTCTTTGTCCTAACCTCAAATCGTGTCAAATCCTTTACCTTAGTCTTATACTGCATTACATTTTTACTGGGGTAACATCTATCAATAAATTTTTTACACATATCACCTAGTCTGGGATTAAGTAGAGCGTCATCAGACACTATTCTACGAACTCTGATCATTTGACTCCAGGGTAGTGATTCCACATACTCCTAGGGTGATGGCTGTCAAAATGCAATAAACTGTTCCTGTGTTTTTCACAAACAAAGTCTGTTTTAAGTAACAACCCTTCTTTATAGACCATTGTGTCCAAAAACTGAACACTCCATGGGGAGTTAAATAGAATTCAACTCCCCTTGGAATTCAAGAAGCTCACTCTCACCTCTGTTCCATACCACGCAGATGTCGTCAATGTAGCGCCAGCAGGCCCGGACAGGGGGCCAATACCTGGAACCGTACACATGTCGGTCCTCAAGTACACAACATTGTCCTGCCATGACACACGTCCAATATCTGATTCAAAAAAGGCAGCAAATTAGTCCCGCATGTGGCCAACTTCAGCAGTTGATGCTGGTAATCGGGCAATGGGTTTGCAACTGGTTCATCCCGTTCAATGTTGGGTCGCTCCATTATGTAATTGTGAAGAACCACACAGGCTTCGACCACCTCGTTGACTGTCTCCATTTTTAGATTAATGGCTGTTGCAAGAATGCGCCATTTTGAGACTAGAATCCCAAAGGTACACTCTACTGTTCTTCGGGCCCTGGTCAGTCTGTAGTTAAAGATCCTTTCAGTGTGGTTCAAGTCCCGACTGGAATATGGCTTCAGTAGGTTTTCACACATCTGAAAGGCCTCATCTCCAACCATAACAAATGGCATTGGTGGACCTTGAGTGTTGGGGAGAGGTTGTGGCCATGGAAAATTAAAATTTTTGCCATACACACAGCGGCCCATATCCGAGTTCTTAAAAGTCTGGGAATCGTTACCACGGCCAAAAGCTCCAATGTCCACGGCGATGAAGCGACAGTCCGCATCGGCTATTGCTATGAGCACAACAGAAAAATATTTTTTATAATTGAAGTACTCCAATCCTGTTATGGCTGGGTTGATAATGCGGAAGTGCTTTCCATCCACCGATCCCAAACAGTTGGGGAAATCACACACACTCCAGAATTTTTCAGCAATTTCAAGCCACATGTCCGCGGTGGATAGGTGTGTAAACTCATCCCGGAGAACATTCCACAAAGCCCGCCAGGTGTCCGCAACTATTCTGGACAGGGTGGAAATTCCAAGCCAGTATTGGAAGTGGAGGGATGATAAACTCTCTCCGGTTGCCAGAAATCTGTAAGAAAAAAAAAATAAAAAATTACAATCAATTCTATTTATGGTGTTGTTCTGCTAAAGACATAAAGGAAAATACAAAGAATGCATGTGAGAACTACCAAAATTAGGAATGGCATTTGTTTAGAATTGTTACGTACCTTAATGTAACCAGCAGACGTTCCTCTGGTGGAATCGCTCTACAGAGCTGGGTGTCCTGTCTCCGTATGGCTCCTTGGACACGAGCAAGCAAATACCGGAAAGAGTCTTGCGACATCCTTGTATATTCCGGGAATTTGTCCGGGTTGGCATTAAGCTCGCCATATAGTGTGTGATAGGCTCCACGGCTCTCACGTAATTCGATAATGGGGTGTCTCCAAAAACTCCTACGCCGTTTCCTTCTCCATCTTTCGCGATTTCTGTCTTGCTCCCAGGCAAACGCACAGGCAAGAAACAGCTTGATGCTTAAATCCAGGTTGAAATAAAAGCTCTCCATGTGAACATCCATCATGACACAGGATACAGTAGCACACTTAAGATTTCAGCAGTCCTAGGGTCTATATATAGAGATCCAATAATACATGCCCTCTGTAGTCACATTGGCGGTGTCTGGTTATCTAGATTTTTTTCCTGTAAAATTTTTCACCATGCGCACCAAAAAGGTAAACGCATGACAAAATGCATGAAAACTCGGCGTTTTAGTAACCGCATGCCTTCCCGCATGCGTCTAAAAAACGCCGCGTTTGTATGTGTTTCTGCGTACTTCCTCCCTTAAGCTCCGCCTACTTCCGCATGTGTCCTACGTACCTATCTTTAACATTGTACGCAGGGACATGCATTGCATGCACATGCGTCGTTTTGACGTGCCCGCCGACTGCATGGGATCGCAACTTTTTGCATTCCCGTGCGGTCGGCAGGCACGTAAAAACACCACATGTGGCCGCATCCACATACAACGCATCTCCCTGCGTACCCAATGTTAAAGATAGGTATGCAGGACACATGCGGAAGTAGGCGGAGCTTAAAGGAGGAAGTACGCAGAACATCCAAACGTAAGCGTGAACTGAGCCTAAAGGAGGTAATGCTGCCTGTGTGCTGCGTAGTGAGACAGACACTCTACATTACAACAAAATAACCTTTATTTGGCATAGAAACATGCAGAAGTGCTGCACGATGCCCCGTGTACCCTGCTCGCTGCACCGCCAAACTGTTCTGCTACCCCAACCAGCAAAGCTCCCCCTACAGGTGCTAGCTGTGAGGCGAAGGCGATGGTGTGTGTGCCCACATGTGCCATAAGCTCGCCACCACTGACTTGGCGTTTTCCAAAAATATGAAGATTTGAGAGACCTCATTGGTTGATAGCTTTTAAAGGCTAAGGGAAAGAATGGTAGCAAACTTTAAAGACTACTCAGGTCCCTTCATAATGGCTTGTAGGGAGGATCTGCTCAGTGTGCACATAGCCCTATACCAGCACAGCATCCACACGAGACTTGTGGTAGCTCCGGAGGGCGCACTAGTGTCTGCAGAGGAAAAGCCCCACAGGTCACGTGGCCCCTGCAGCAGCAGCTCCAGACGGCGCACTAGTGTCTGCAGAGAAGCCCCACAGGTCACGTGGCCCTTGCAGCAGCAGCTCCGGACGGCGCACTAGTGTCTGCAGAGAAGCCCCACAGGTCACGTGGCCCCTGCAGCAGCAGCTCTGGGTGGGCGCACTAGTGTCTGCAGAGAAGCCCCACAGGTCACGTGGCCCCTGCAGCAGCAGCCCCGGAGGGCGCACTAGTGTCTGCAGAGGAGAAGCCCCACAGGTCACGTGGTCCCTGCAGCAGCAGCTCCGGAGGGCGCACTAGTGTCTGCAGAGGAGAAGCCCCACAGGTCACGTGGTCCCTGCAGCAGCAGCAGCTCCGGAGGGCACACTAGTGTCTGCAGAGGAGAAGCCCCACAGGTCACGTGGCCCCTGAAGCAGCAGCTCCGGAGGGCGCACTAGTGTCTGCAGAGGAGAAGCCCCACAGGTCACGTGGCCTCTGCAGCAGCAGCCCCGGAGGGCGCACTAGTGTCTGCAGAGGAGAAGCCCCACAGGTCACGTGGTCCCTGCAGCAGCAGCAGCTCCGGAGGGCGCACTAGTGTCTGCAGAGGAGAAGCCCCACAGGTCACGTGGTCCCTGCAGCAGCAGCAGCTCCGGAGGGCGCACTAGTGTCTGCAGAGGAGAAGCCCCACAGGTCACGTGGCCCCTGAAGCAGCAGCTCCGGAGGGCGCACTAGTGTCTGCAGAGAAGCCCCACAGGTCACGTGGCCCCTGTAGCAGCAGCCCCAGAGGGCTCACTAGTGTCTGCAGAGAAGCCCCACAGGTCACGTGGCCCCTGAAGCAGCAGCTCCGGAGGGCGCACTAGTGTCTGCAGAGGAGAAGCCCCACAGGTCACGTGGTCACTGCAGCAGCTCCGGAGGGCGCACTAGTGTCTGCAGAGGAGAAGCCCCACAGGTCACGTGGCCCCTGAAGCAGCAGCTCCGGAGGGCGCACTAGTGTCTGCAGAGGAGAAGCCCCACAGGTTACGTGGCCCCTGCAGCAGCAGCCCCGGAGGGCGCACTAGTGTCTGCAGAGAAGCCCCACAGGTCACGTGGTCCCTGCAGCAGCAGCTCCGGAGGGTGCACTAGTGTCTGCAGAGAAGCCCCACAGGTCACGTGGTCCCTGCAGCAGCAGCAGCTCCGGAGGGCGCACTAGTGTCTGCAGAGAAGCCCCACAGGTCACGTGGCCCCTGAAGCAGCAGCTCCGGAGGGCGCACTAGTGTCTGCAGAGAAGCCCCACAGGTCACGTGGTCCCTGCAGCAGCAGCAGCTCCGGAGGGCGCACTAGTGTCTGCAGAGGAGAAGCCCCACAGGTCACGTGGTCCCTGCAGCAGCAGCAGCTCCGGAGGGCGCACTAGTGTCTGCAGAGGAGAAGCCCCACAGGTCACGTGGTCCCTGCAGCAGCAGCTCCGGAGGGCGCACTAGTGTCTGCAGAGGAGAAGCCCCACAGGTCACGTGGCCCCTGAAGCAGCAGCTCCGGAGGGCGCACTAGTGTCTGCAGAGGAGAAGCCCCACAGGTCACGTGGTCCCTGCAGCAGCAGCAGCTCCGGAGGGCGCACTAGTGTCTGCAGAGGAGAAGCCCCACAGGTCACGTGGTCCCTGCAGCAGCAGCAGCTCCGGAGGGCGCACTAGTGTCTGCAGAGGAGAAGCCCCACAGGTCACGTGGCCCCTGAAGCAGCAGCTCCGGTGGGCGCACTAGTGTCTGCAGAGGAGAAGCCCCACAGGTCACGTGGTCCCTGCAGCAGCTCCGGAGGGCGCACTAGTGTCTGCAGAGGAGAAGCCCCACAGGTCACGTGGTCCCTGCAGCAGCTCCGGAGGGCGCACTAGTGTCTGCAGAGGAGAAGCTCCACAGGTCACGTGGTCCCTGCAGCAGCAGCAGCTCCGGAGGGCGCACTAGTGTCTGCAGAGGAGAAGCCCCACAGGTCACGTGGTCCCTGCAGCAGTAGCTCCGGAGGGCGCACTAGTGTCTGCAGAGGAGAAGACCCACAGGTCACGTGGTCCCTACAGCAGCAGCTCCGGAGGGCGCACTAGTGTCTGCAGAGGAGAAGCCCCACAGGTCACGTGGCCCCTGCAGCAGCAGCTCCGGAGGGCGCACTAGTGTCTGCAGAGGAGAAGACCCACAGGTCACGTGGCCCCTGCAGCAGCAGCTCCGGAGGGCGCACTAGTGTCTGCAGAGGAGAAGCCCCACAGGTCACGTGGCCCCTGCAGCAGTAGCTCCTCCTCCTCAGGCTGTCAGTGCTTGTGGCTGGCGGCTGCTGTACACACTGAGGACCAGCGCACGTGTACGGGACCATGTGACTCGGGTCGTCCAATCAGCGGCTGTGCTGCAGTGGCCGTCACCTATAGGAGCAGGTAGCGGCTGTCAGCAGCAGTCACACGTGTGCTCGGTGCGCCCCTCCCGTCAGTAGTAGCGCCGCGCTCTCGGTGTTCGCAGCATCCCCGGAACGGCGCCGCCATGCCGTCCCCCATCCCTGTGGAGCGCTTCTTGCCCCGGGACCTGTCCCCTTCCATAGACCTCCGTCCATGCAGCAGTCCGCTGGAGCTGAGCCGCAGCAAGCCCCGCGCCTTCCTGCCCGCAGCAGGCTCCCGCCGCCTGGGCGTTCTCCCTCCTCGCCTGGCTTGGTGCAGCATAGACTGGGAGCAGGTGCGGGTGTTGGAGCCGCTGGGCTCCGGGGGCTTCGGCTCCGTCTACCGGGCCACTTACTGCGGACAAACGGTGGCGCTGAAGAAGGTGAAGCGCTGCAGTAAGAACCGCCTGGCCTCCCGGCAGAGCTTCTGGGGAGAGCTGAACGCCGCCTGCCTCCGGCACCCGCATGTGGTGCGCGTCGTGGCCGCCAGCGCCTGCTGCCCCGGAGAGCCCGGCAGTCCCGGCACCATCATCATGGAGTACGCGGGCAGCAGCACCCTGCACCAGCGCATCTACGGCCGCGGGCCCCCGCTGGGGAGGGAGCGCTGTGTGCGCTATGCCCGGCACATCGCCGACGGCCTGGGCTTCCTGCACCGGGAGAAGGTGGTGCACCTGGACCTGAAGCCGGCCAACGTGCTGCTCGCCCCCCGGGACCTGTGCAAGATCGGCGACTTCGGCTGCTCGCAGCGGCTGCGGGACGGGGAGGAGGATCCGTGCAGCACCCTGCTCCGCCACCTCGGGGGCACCTACACCCACCGGGCCCCGGAGCTGCTCCGCGGGGACCCCGTCACGGTGAAGGCGGACATGTACTCGTACGCGGTGACTGTGTGGCAGATGGTGACCCGGGAGCTGCCGTACACCGGGGACCGCCAGTGCGTGCTGTACGCCGTGGTGGCCTATGACCTGCGCCCCGAGATCGGCCAGGTGTTCAGCGATACCGAGGCTGGCAGGGCGCTGGGGGGCATCATCCAGAGCTGCTGGGTGCCCCGGCCAGAGGAGCGGCCCAGCGCGGAGGCGGTGCTGCACAGCCTGCAGGCGGAAGACTGCTCCTCGGCCTCCTCTGTGCTACCGCCTGGGCGGGACTGCTCCTCGGCCTCCTCTGTGCTACCGCCTGGGCGGGACTGCTCCTCGGCCTCCTCTGTGCTGCCGCCGGGGCGGGACTGCTCCTCGGCCTCCTCTGTGCTGCCGCCTGGGCGGGACTGCTCCTCGGCCTCCTCTGTGCTGCCGCCTGGGCGGGACTGCTCCTCGGCCTCCTCTGTGCTACCGCCTGGGCGGGACTGCTCCTCGGCCTCCTCTGTGCTGCCGCCGGGGCGGGACTGCTCCTCGGCCTCCTCTGTGCTGCCGCCGGGGCGGGACTGCTCCTCGGCCTCCTCTGTGCTGCCGCCTGGGCGGGACTGCTCCTCGGCCTCCTCTGTGCTACCGCCTGGGCGGGACTGCTCCTCGGCCTCCTCTGCGCTACCGCCTGGGCGGGACTGCTCCTCGGCCTCCTCTGTGCTGCCGCCGGGGAGGGACTGCTCCCAGGATCCACCTGAAGCCTCATCCTACACATGAGACGCTGCTCAGGCAGGCACCAGTGATGAGTGTGGTAGTCCTGACCTTCACTCCTGGGTCCTCCAGAGAGGCCTCCTACATACAAGTGATGGCAGCGGGGCACATGGGTGATGAGTCTGCAGCTGTGCCGGGTGACTAGTGGTGATGGCGGCTTGGTTATCGTTATGTCTGGTATTAATATTTATGTTCCGTGTGTTTTACAAGACTCTTTAATAAATGAGATGTGGAGAATTGAGAGCAGGGTGCTGTGTCTGACCCTGCAGAGCCAGCAATGCCCCATGGTCACGTGACCTGCGGAGCCCCCGTACAGGGTGGGTGGTCCGGGCTTCTGGTAATGACCTACAAGTCTCTGCCTGCGGTCAGTGCTGGAATAAGGTCTGGTGACGTCTCCGCTGGTCGTCCACTGCACTGCTGATGTCGTCCATGTCATTTGTGGCAACCTTCAGGCAATAACTGGCTACTGTGTGCCAAAGGTGCTGCTGCCAGTGTTAAGGGCATGGTGGCCATGAGGGTAGTTATCAGCCCATCCTGGCTTCCTCCTGATCAGACCAAATATTACTAGACTTGTTCTGCTCCTGTGCTTAGACTTGGGTGTGGCCATCAAACTGTTAATCTGACCGCAAGTAGAGGTCTCATATGTCCTCACCCATGTACAGGATCAGTGGGGGGCCAACCGCTGCCACCACTACGGTAGAGCGGGGCCCTTCTATCCGCAGTGGCACTGAGTGGCAGGGCGCCTGCTCCACCACAGGGCCACGTTTTCCTGCAGCGCCAGTGAACAGCACAGAGGTTGGTTCCCCATTCTGCCACTGGGTGGTCTCATGTTGGACTCCATGATCAGGGATTTATCGCTTGTCCCATGGATAGGTGATTAAATGGGTTGTGTTCTGTTCCACAAAGAATGTACGGTATTTATTCCACTTTTTATGTAACTGAAAACTTGTTGCAACCTTAATCCACAATCTTCTCTAGTGAAACATTTAATCAGAAATGGCAGTGTAGCCCTGACCCTGGCATGCAGCACATCGGCTGTTGGCGTCAGTCACTCCTTCCACTTCTGCGGTCTACCCTCTACATTTTATACTATGATGTTCCTGGTGCTTTCTTCTATATTGTGAGATTTGTGTGTTTTCCTGTTGTACTTTCATCAGACTTGTTGACCTTCCACTTAAAGGGGTTGTCTGATCTAAAATGACAGGTCTGCAGTCACTCTGACTGCAGACTTGTGCATGCCCCCACTGCACTCAGAAGATCTACCGGTGTCTGGTACGGCTGTCACTATATGTATACACCCAGCCAGAATCTGATTAGACTGCTTCTGACTGCAGACTGACATTTTACACCAGACAACTCCTTTTAGTTTCTTAGAGGGGTTGTCCACTACTAGGGTAACACCACCTTCTTGGTCATAATGTTTAGTCACGATAACATAATAAAGCTTATACTCTCCTGTTCCTGCGATTTCGGCACTCACTGTCCCTGTACCTCTCGTGCGGTGTTGATGTCAGCACCCAATCAGCGTTGGCGTCCTGGTCTCCGGCTTAGGACAAATTGAACATTAAGAGGAAGTCTGAGCTGCAGATGGTCCCTGACTTCCTTTTCATGTTCAGTTTGTCCAAGGCAGAGACAGTGCCACCAGTACTGACTGGAGTCATGTGGGAACACCACACTAGGGCCCTGGGCAGAGCGAGTGTCGGAATGGGAGGGGAGTATAGGCTTTATCTGGGCCAAGCAAGGGGTATGAGAAGTTATCCAAGTAGTGGAAGACTTAAGGTATTTTAATTTCCTAAAACCTGGCCTGGTCACTGAACGGATGATGTGAATTCATTTATATGCAGCCTGTGGAGGAGCGTCTTGTACATGGGTCCCCCCTGTATGTATTAATGAAGGATCCTAATAGAATTTGTCTTCTGAAAAGTGAATCCATTCCTTGCTTAAGGCTCTGAGGCTCAGTATGGAGCCTTCCTCTAAGGCCAGGGTCACACTTGCAAGTTCAATGCGAAAAACTCACATCTCAAGTCCCGGCACTCGGAACCGGAGTTTGCTGCTGCATGTATTTCTATTCAGCCGCACGCTCCGCTCCTGAGTGCCGGGTATTGATGCGAGAGACTCGCATTGACCTTGCAGGTGTGACCCCGGCCTAAGGGCAATGTCGGATGCCCGTATAAATTGGGCTGCAGTGCACGGACGGGTCGGCAGGTCTCTTGACTCAAGCGTGACTGCTCTATAGAAATGTGAAGCTGTCACATGGGTCAGGGGACGTGCCGGCCATTTCGTGCATTGCTCTCCGATTTACATGGTCATCTGACTACACCCTAGGACTGTTATATTTGTTGGGAAGAATAGGGCAGGACACAATGTATCCCATAAGGGCCCTAGTCGTGTCAGTGATCTGGTATTACTTAACCTTTCTGTTTGATGGTGACTGAAAAATGAAAATGCAAATGTGACATCAGCTTTTTTTATCTTTATTATTATTATTATTATTATTATTATTATTATTATTATTATTATATATATATATATTTTTTTTTTTTTTTAATTTATATATTTTTTTTTCTCTGATGTCAGTGAGTGATGGGTATATTGTAACCTCAGACATTTTCGTCATCTACACAGAATATACCATAAATGTCAGATGTGGGTCGTGCTCTCCATCTAGAGAACCAGGAGCCATCCCCCAGATCAGTGAATGGACTGATGGCTGTAGAAGTTCAGGCTTGCTCTATATTCACTGTGGGATATGACGCCATTGTCAGTGTCGCGTTTGGAATTAGTTGGTGTAAGATCTGTAGAACTAAATGCTGAGGATGGAAACCTTAGTAGCTACAGGGCAGACTTCCGAGTTCTGCACACTTTTTATATGACCATAAGCTGTGTTGTATGTTATCCAAACGATGGAGGAAATGGGATGACGTTCCAGAAGTCTCAAGGTGAGGCGACATTCACATATTCCTACTAGAGTAGGTAACCTATTCTTATTCATCCAGAGGCTCTTAGCAATAGATCAGTTAAAATGGATTGAAGTGGGAAACATGTTCTTTAGGTTTTGTCTGTCTAACATCCCAATAGACTTGATTGTCCGTGTCTGTATACATAATGGATGAGAATGGAACATGAGCGGAGTCTCACTGTGACACGCTATCTCTATTAACTGTGTATGGTCACTGTAGGGGTCCATGTGCTGTCTGCAGGGGGGACTGTGCATCAAATTGTACAGTTCTCTGAGGACCTTTTACACAGGTCAATACTCGCTGACTATCATTGCCCAGAGATGGAACGTAAAGTACTACTTTTTTTTTTAACTGTCCACACAGTATGTAGGTAGTGTAAATGGCAGTGGGTCCAATTCATCACTTGCACTTTTTTTTTGAAAGTCACTTGCCTTGCAGTAGTCACTGACTGTTTTTGCACCAAAGTCTTCAAAAATGGCACACACGATTCATGAAATTTACTAAAAAATAAATGACTTTACGGTAGTAGGCATATTCTGCCAGAATGTCACAAATTCCAGGGATTCTCAAAATAATTTAACAAGTTGCAATTGATGAATCTGCTGGAAACTCCGTACTCGGCTCACTATGTGATTAATGCGCAAGAAAAACCAGGTGAACACGTAGAATAAACTTTAAAGGGAACCTGTCCCCAGCAAAAAAAAAAAATGCTGTTAATCTACAGGTTAATAGCTTTACTAAACTGCCCGATGCCTGAACGCTGCGGATAGAAAACAAATTGTTTCAGTCACTGATCCAGCCACCGGGCCTGACTGACAGCCGCCATAATGCAGAGCCGGGGGAGCGGTTACAGCCGCCGCTCTATAGACGCAGTGGTGACTGATACTGGATGCTGTCGGGGCAATGAAGTTCGTTTTTTTTTTTTTTTTTTTTTTTTTTTTCCCCTCGCAATGTGCAGGCATCGGGCAGGTTAGTAACGCTGTTAACCCTATATCTGCAGGTTAATAGCGTTTTTGCTGGGGACAGGTTCCCTTTTAAAAAAGGCACAATTTAAAGGAATAGAGTGCAAATTTAAAATAAACCATAATGTGTGAATTTAATTGAGTCAGACTCTGTGTCTTTATGGAAATTGGCCCATGACATATATGAAATCTATGTATGTGAGACATCTTTAAAACCCACCATAAAAACAATAAAACTTTACAGAACTGTTCATGCTGCTGTGTCAACTATTCCTTTCCTTCATGTTGCACCATGTCGGCCATACCTAGAGATCAGAATTTCCATTGTACTTCAGTCTGTATGGGGGGGGGGGGGGGGGAGTACATCATGCAGACAGCGGCACTGTAGCATGATGCGATTTATTTTATCCATATTTTAATAATTTTTTAAATTTTATTATATAAAAATATATAATAAAATACATTTTATTTATTTTTATCATATTTAGTCTTAATCAAAATGGGCACTGTAAAGTAGCATAATTTGGAACGTGATAACTGCTACTGCTCTGTCGCCACCAATGACGTTTTGCTAGAGGGGGAAAAAAAAATTGCCGCCAACTTGATGGAACCAAAAAGTGTTTTTTCTCTAGCAAAATAGATGCTACCGTGCAGGCGCCACCATCGTGTTCAGAATGAGGCTACTGAGCACCTGTCGGCGCCATTTTTTCCCTCTCAAATTTATGACCAAGGTAAAATATGCCTATTATGCGTTGTATCATGCTACAGCGCTGGCATCTCATGCATGATAAATGTAACGTTTTTTATATTTTTTTTCCAAACCATAAGAAGCCATACAGATGAATCTGTAAGCAGAGCACCACATGAAGCCCAACACACGGAATCTCACTAAATGAAAACTGCAAATAAAGATTGAAGAACAACCACTAGATGGATTTTATCAACCCAGGTATCATTTTAATCAGTATAACCGCCGACCTGATACTGTATGTACTAAGTTCGGGTTCACATTAGCGTTTGAGTCTGCAGTCGGGTGCTGCGGACTTCTTTCCTTACACTCCACCTACTTTCGCATGCGTCCTATGTACCTATCTTTAACATTGTGTACGCAGGGACATGCGTTGTATGCAGATTCGTCCCCGTGCATCATGTTGATGTGCTCGCCAAATGCAAGAAAATGCAACATGTTGCGTTTGGAGGGCACGTGAAAATGACGCACACGGACGCATCTGCATACAACGCATGTTCCTATGTAAACAATGTTAAAGATAAGTACATAGGATGCATGCGGAAGTAGGCGGAGCTTAAGGAAAGAAGTTCGCAGCACCATGCTGCGGACTGAAACGCTAATGTGAACGCGGCCTTACTGAGCACAATCCTGCTGATGGGTTCAGTTTAAGCGCATACAAAAGATTAGTAAAAGTGCCTAGGTTTACTTTTTGAAGAAACTAACATAGTAACATAGTTAAGGTTGAAGGAAGACTTTAAAGGGAACCTGTCACCTGAATTTGGCGGGACTGGTTCTGGGTCATATGGGCGGAGTTTTCAGGTGTTTGATTCACCCTTTCCTTACCCGCTGGCTGCATGCTGGCAGCAATATTGGGTTGAAGTTCATTCTCTGTCCTCCGTAGTACGCGCCTGCGCAAGGCAACATTAGCTGCATTTTAGTGTATACACTTAACCCCTTCATGACCCAGCCTATTTTGACCTTAAAGACCTTGCCGTTTTTTGCAATTCTGACCAGTGTCCCTTTATGAGGTAATAACTCAGGAACGCTTCAATGGATCCCAGCGGTTCTGAGATTGTTTTTTTTTTTTCGTGACATATTGGGTTTCATGTTAGTGGTAAATTTAGGTCAATAAATTCTGTGTTTATTTGTGATAAAAACGGAAATTTGGCGAAAATTTTGAATTTTTATTCTGTTAAACCAGAGAGTTATGTGACACAAAATAGTTAATAAATAACATTTCCCACATGTCTACTTTACATCAGCACAATTTTGGAAACAAAATTTTTTTTTTTGCTAGGAAGTTTTAAGGGTTAAAATTTGACCAGCGATTTCTCATTTTTACAACGAAATTTACAAAACCATTTTTTTTAGGGACCACCTCACATTTGAAGTCAGTTTGAGGGGTCTATATGGCTGAAAATACCCAAAAGTGACACCATTCTAAAAACTGCACCCCTCAAGGTGCACAAAACCACATTCAAGAAGTTTATTAACCCTTCAGGTGCTTCACAGCAGCAGAAGCAACATGGAAGGAAAAAAAAAAATGAACATTTAACTTTTTAGTCACAAAAACGATCTTTCAGCAACAATTTTTTTATTTTCCCAATGGTAAAAGGAGAAACTGAACCACAAAAGTTGTTGTCCAATTTGTCCTGAGTACGCTGATACCTCATATGTGGGGGTAAACCACTGTTTGGGCGCACGGCAGGGCTTGGAAGGGAAGGAGCGCCATTTGACTTTTTGAATGAAAAATTGGCTGCACTCTTTAGTGGACACCATGTCACGTTTGGAGAGCCCCCGTGTGCCTAAAAATTGGAGCTCCCCCACAAGTGACCCCATTTTGGAAACTAGACGCCCCAAGGAACATATCTAGATGCATAGTGAGCACTTTAAACCCCCAGGTGCTTCACAAATTGATCCGTAAAAATGAAAAAGTACTTTTTTTTTTCACAAAAATTCTTTTAGCCTCAATTTTTTCATTTTCACATGGACAACAGGATAAAATGGAACCTAAAATTTGTTGGGCAATTTCTCCTGAGTACATTGATACCTCACATGTGGAGGTAAACCACTGTTTGGGCACATGGTAAGGCTCGGAAGGGAAGGAGCGCCATTTGACTTTTTGAATGAAAAATTATCTCCATCGTTAGCGGACACCATGTCGCATTTGGAGAGACCCTGTGTGCCTAAACATTGGAGCTCCCCCACAAGTGACCCTATTTTGGAAACTAGACCCCCCAAGGAACTTATCTAGATGCATACTGAGCACTTTAAACCCCCAGGTGCTTCACAGAAGTTTATAATGCAGAGCCATGAAAATAAAAAATAAATTTTCTTATCTCAAAAATGATTTTTTAGCCTGGAATTTCCTATTTTGCCAATGGTAATAGGAGAAATTGGACCACAAATGTTGTTGTCCAGTTTGTCCTGAGTACGCAGATACCCCATATGTGGGGGTAAACCACTGTTTGGGCGCACGACAGGGCTCAGAAGGGAAGGCACGCCATTTGGCTTTTTAAATGGAAAATTGGCTCCAATCATTAGCAGACACATGTCGCGTTTGGAGAGCCCCTGTGTGCCTAAACATTGGAGATCCCCCACAAATGACCCCATTTTGGAAACTAGACCCCCAAAGGAACTAATCTAGATGTGTGGTGAGCACTTTGAACCCTCAAGTGCTTCACAGAAGTTTATAACGCAGAGCCATGAAAATTAAAAAAAAAAAAAAATTCTTTTCTCAAAAATGATTTTTTAGCCCGCTATTTATTTTCCCAAGGGTAACAGGAGATATTTGACCCCAAAAGTTGTCCAGTTTCTCCTGAGTACGGATACCCCATATGTGGGGGTAAACCACTGTTTAGGCACATGCTGGGGCTCGGAAGTGAAGTAGTGACGTTTTGAAATGCAGACTTTGATGGAATGCTCTGCGGGCGTCATGTTGCGTTTGCAGAGCCCCTGATGTGGCTTAACAGTAGAAACCCCCGACAAGTGACCCCATTTTGGAAACTAGACCCCGCAAGGAACTTATCTAGATATGTGGTGAGCACTTTGAACCCCCAAGTGCTTCACAGAAGTTCATAACACAGAGCAGTGAAAATAATAAATACGTTTTCTTTCCTCAAAAATAATTATTTGGCCTAGAATTTTTTACTTTCCCAAGGGTTACAGGAGAAATTGGACCACAAAAGTTGTTGTCCAGTTTGTCCTGAGTACGCTGATACCCCATGTGTGGGGGTAAACCACTGTTTGGGCACACGTCGGGGCTCAGAAGGGAAGTAGTGACTTTTGAAATGCAGACTTTGATGGAATGGTCTGCGGGCGTCACGTTGCGTTTGCAGAGCCCCTGGTGTGCCTAAACAGTAGAAACCCCCCACAAGTGACCCCATTTTGGAAACTAGACCCCGCAAGGAACTTATCTAGATATGTGGTGAGCACTTTGAACTCCCAAGTGTTTCGCAGACGTTTACAACGCAGAGCCGTGAAAATAAAAAATAATTTTTCTTTCCTCAAAAATGATGTTTTAGCAAGCATTTCTTTATTTTCACAAGGGTAACAGGAGAAATTGGACCCCAGAAATTGTTGCGCAGTTTATCCTGAGTATGCTGGTACCCCATATGTGGGGGTAAACCACTGTTTGGGCGCACGTCGGGGCTCGGAAGTGAGAGAGCACCATTTGACTTTATGAATACAAGATTGGCTGGAATCAATGGTGGCGTCATGTTGCGTTTGGAGACCCCTGATGTGCCTAAGCAGTGGAAACCCCTCAATTCTAACTCCAACACTAACCCCAACACACCCCTAACCCTAATCCCAACTGTAGCCATAACCCTAATCACACCCCTAACCACAACCCTAACCCTAAGGCTATGTGCCCACGTTGCGGATTCGTGTGAGATTTTTCAGCATCATTTTTGAAAAATCCGCGGGTAAAGGGCACTGCGTTTTACCTGCGGATTTACCGTGGATTTCCAGTGTTTTTTGTGCGGATTTCACCTGTGGATTCCTATTGAGGAACAGGTGTAAAACGTTGCGGAATCCGCACAAAGAATTGACATGCTGCGGAAAATACAACGCAGCATTTCCGCGTGGTATTTTCCGCACCATGGGCACGGCGGATTTGGTTTTCCATAGGTGTACATGGTACTGCAAACCTGATGGAACACTACTGCAAATCCGCAGCGGCCAATCCGCACCGTGTGCACATAGCCTAATTCTAAAGGTATGTGCACACGCTGCGGAAAACGCTGCAGATCCGCAGCAGTTTCCCATGAGTTTACAGTTCAATGTAAACCTATGGGAAACAAAAATCGCTGTGCACATGCTGCGGAAAAACTGCACGGAAACGCAGCGGTTTACATTCTGCAGCATGTCACTTCTTTCTGCGGATTCCGCAGCGGTTTTACAACTGCTCCAATAGAAAATCGCAGTTGTAAAACCGCAGTGAAATGCGCAGAAAAACCGCGGTAAATCCGCGATAAATCCACAGCGGTTTAGCACTGCGGATTTATCAAATCCGCAGCGGAAAAATCCGCAGAGGAACAGAATACGTGTGCACATACCGAAGCCCTAACCCTACCCCTAACCCTAGTGTTAAAAAAAAAAAAAAATTCTTTATTTTTTTATTGTCCCTACCTATGGGGGTGACAAGGGGGGGGGGGGGGTCATTTACTATTTTTTTTTTTATTTTGATCACTGAGATAGGTTATATCTCAGTGATCAAAACTCACTTTGGAACGAATCTGCCGGCCGGCAGATTCGGCGGGCGCACTGCACATGCGCCCGCCATTTTGGAAGATGGCGGCGCCCAGGAAAGAAGACGGACGGATCCCGGGAGGTAAGTATAAGGGGGGGGGAGATCAGGGCACGGGGGGAGCGTCGGAACACGGGGGGGTGGATTGGAGCACAGGGTGGGGGATCGCTGTGCAGGGGGGTGGATCGGAGCACGGGGGGGATCGGAGCACGGGGGGGGGATCGCTGTGCGGGGGGGTGATCGGAGTGCGGGGGGGTTTGATTGGAGCACGGGGGGTGTGATTGGAGCACGGGGGGAGCGGACAGGAGGACGGGGGAGCGGAGCACAGGATGGAGGGGAGCGGACCACAGATCGGGGGGCGATGGGTGGGGTGGATGCACATAAGTGTTTCCAGCCATGGCCGATGATATTGCATCATCGGCCATGGCTGGATTGTAGTAATTCACCAGTTTTTTTTTTTAGGTGAAATATTACAAATCGCTCTGATTGGCTGTTGAAAGTGAAACTGCCAATCAGAGCGATCGTAGCCACGGGGGGGTGAAGCCACCCCCCCTGGGCTAAACTACCACTCCCCCTGTCCCTGCAGGCCGGGTGTAATTGGAGTTAACCCTTTCACCCGGCCTGCAGGGACGCGATCTTTCTGTGACACAGCATATGCGTCACAGGTCGGATTGGCACCATTGCAGTCATCATTTTCTATAGGACTTTGCACTGACGAGGGGCAGTACCCTGAAACAGTGCCTGCAAATTGAGATTCTGGTTTGGCTTTAATCCTAAGTCATGTGACAAGGCTCGTTAAAGGGTTGACATTGATTGCTATTTCCAATAGGTGGCACTAGCGTTCTAGTCCTCTTCCTCTCTGAAAAGACAATTTGCATAAGTTCTATGTAGAAACGGGAGTAGGGAGGGGTAGACCGGTGGAAGTTCTGTGCTTGACCAGAACTTTTTTTTAACAAAGTTCAAGCCCCAGAACAGTACTCGAATTTCCACCGGAACCTGAATTCCATTGACAATATGGTTACCCAAACTGGTAAGAAAGTTCCCTCTCCCACAGGTGGAGAAGCAGAGCAGCTGGATCAGGAGTAGAAGAGTGGAATAATAAATGCAGGGACAAGAGACTTCCTATTTCTACATACAGCAGAAAAAAAGAGAAGACTAAAGAGAACCTGTCAGGTCCCCCATCTACTCCAACCCAGCAGCATTCATAAATGCATGAGCAAATTCCCTGCATAACCTTATTGAGAGAAAACAAGGTAATGCAGGTTTTTTTTATGATCTCGTTTAAAATGCTAATGAGGGCTTTGACTTGATGGGGCGTTGGGTGCCCCAGACTAGTCAGCCCTCTTACCATGTTAGCTGTGGGCGTGTAAACGAGGACATTATAAATGCTTTTTTCTCTTCGCCACGACAGCACCCACTTGAGAGAGGGGATCCGCCCCTAGGAACAGGAAACCCTATGGAGAGAATAAAAGGGGCGGTCCCCCTCGCTCCCACAGTTGGTTTCCTGTTCCTACGGGAGACCTGGAGAGAAGAGGATTCCCAGCCTGGATGCCGCTTGCGCGGTTTACCTGAATAGGGACGGCAAGGGCTCCAGAGCTGGAAGCAGCGTCGGGGGTCCTGTCTCAGCTTCCCCCCCCCCTTCTGCTGGTAGGTACCGTGAGGCCAGGATCGGGGAGGCGCCTGGCTCATGGAGAAGCATCCAGCAGACCTGCGGGCCGGACCGCTGGGGTAAGATCCTGTGACGCCAGCCTCGGGTGGTGCACAGGCAGTGTGGGGCCAGTAATTTCTCCCCCGGAAGTATTACTACAACTTCCGGGGTGATGGAGGAGGAGGACGGCGCCTGCGCGATCGCTGGATAGAAGCGCAGGCGCACACAGCAGAGCCGCAACCCGGATGTAGTGGTCACTTCCGGGTGCGGCAGGAAGAAGATGGCGGCCCCCATAACAAAAGGACGCCGGCGCTGATTCCCGGCGTCCATCATGGCATCTCCTCAAGAGACAACATTGCCTTCTTCTGAAGTTAACGCTGTTACACCAGGAAGCCGGACTAGCAGCCGCAGATCATCCTCCAAGAGCACCAGGGGAAAAAAGATCGGACCGGTCGGTTCCTCCATCTGTGCCTCCGTCTCCTCCTCTCCAGCCGGTATTATGACAGCTTCAGGGGTGAGTGTGTGTGTCTACCCTATTTTAAGCTGATTATACTCCCTCTTTCATCTAATTCCCTAGGTTAAAAGAACAGGGAAATCCAAACATAAGCAATGTGCATTATGCTCTCAGCCGCTCCCGGATACCTATTTAAAAAAGTTATGCCAGTCTTGCATCGAATCCACCTTACGAGAGGAGTCTTCAGTAAGGTCGGATGATATACGTAGCATGATAAGAGAGGAGTTGCGAGCTTTTCGAAACTCGGATAAAATTCCTGGAAGTAGGAAGAAATACAGCTCTCCTATATCTGAACAGTCATCTGAGGTTGAGGATAAGGAGTCGGACAGTTCCCAAGAGGTTATATCCTCGGAGGGTGAACAGGATACATGTTTCCCTACAGAAAGCATTGACAATTTAGTCAGATCAGTACGTAACACCATGGGTATGGAAGATACTAAGACCCTTAAAACACCACAGGACGTGATGTTTGCTGGCCTGTCTGAGAAAAAGAGACCTTCCTTTCCTATTATTCCAGCAATAAAGGAGTTAGTCAAAAAAGAGTGGGAAAGTCGGGGGCAAAGAGGGTTGCCGTCTTCTTCAAAACGTCGCTATCCCTTTAATGACGAGGATTTCTCCAAATGGGTAAAAGCCCCAAAAGTAGATGCGGCAGTGGCATCCACTTCTAAGAAATCTTTATTGCCTGTTGAAGATTCAGGATCCTTGCAAGACCCGCTCGATTGGAAAGCAGACTCCCTTTTAAAAAGAGCTTGGGAATCCTGTACAGGAGCTTTTAGACCAGCTATCTCGGCCACATGTACTGCTAGATCCATGATGGTTTGGTTGAATGATCTGGAAGAAGGCTTAAAAGGTGGCCTTTCCCGTAATAAACTCATGCCATCTATTCAGTTAGAGGAGCTACTGCCTTTTTGGCAGATTCTTCGGCTGATTCCATCCGATTAGCAGCCAAATCAGCAGGTCTAACCAACGCGGCTCGCCGCGCCTTGTGGCTAAAGGGGTGGAAAGGAGATCCACAAACAAAATCCAAGTTATGTGGTCTGCCCTGCCAGGGTGAGTACCTATTTGGTACTCAATTGGATGACATTCTTACCAAAGCGGGTGAGAGGAAGAAAGGGTTCCCCAATAACACTTATCTTCCATCTTATAGGAGAGCGTTCCGAAAGCCCATGTTCAAAAGAAGACTGGACTATAAAAACCAGGACCGTTGGGCTAATAAGGACTTTAAGCAGAAAGGAGCCTTCTTCGGAAAACGCCCTTTCAAACCTGAGGATAAACCCCGCTAGGACAGATCTACCCGTTGGTGGTAGGTTGTCCTAATTCTCCACACAATGGCTGGCAATAACCTCTAATTCATGGGCAACTAGCCTTATAACTACAGGCCTAAAACTAAGATTTTCTCAAGTTCCCCCGGACTCGTTTTGTTTGACTTCCTTAGGTTCACCATCACAACAAGAGGCCATGGAACAGGAAATAATAACTCTCCTGTCCAAAGGAGTATTAGTGGAAGTCCCTTTTCATCAAAAAGGAAGGGGATTTTATTCCCCTTTATTTTTTATTTCAAAACCCGACGGATCATACAGAACAATAATTAACCTTAAGAGACTAAATGTCTTCTTAGAGAACCAAACTTTTAAAATGGAATCCATTCGGTCAACTATTAAGCTTCTGTTTCCCCATTGCTTCATGGCAGTTCTTGACCTTAAAGATGCATACTATCATCTTCCAATCTTCAGAGAGCATCAACAATATCTACGGGTGGCAGTTATGGTCAAAGGTCAGATACGGCATTATCAATACACATCAATGCCCTTTGGACTATCAATAGCCCCTAGAGTTTTCACAAAACTGATGTCAGAGGTAATGTCATATTTGAGGTTAAAAGATACCCTATTTAGATGACCTATTGATAGTCGGGAACTCTTTCTCAATGTCATCAACGCTTATTTGATTCAATTTCATCCTTACAGGGGTTAGGGTGGTTAGTGAATTGGGAAAAATCTAAATTGTCCCCCACAACTGAGCAAAAATTTTTAGGAATTATTCTAGACTCTACAAATCAAATGTGCTTTCTTCCCGAGTCAAAACAAATAGCAATCATAAACAAAGTACAATCAGTGATTAACCACCCCCTAATTTCCCTAAGAGAAGGTATGTCCCTTCTTGGTTCCTTCACTTCTTGTATTCCAGCTGTTCCGTGGGCCCAATTCCATAGCAGGAAATTGCAGTATACAATACTTCGTGAGGAAGAAAGGTTACATGGCCGATTAGATACTCGTATTTCCTTAACGACAGACGTGATACAATCTCTCACTTGGTGGTTAAATCCGAATCATCTTTCCAGTGGGGTCCCCTGGGCGGTTAAACCATCAAAAACTGTTTTCACTGACGCCAGTCCTAGTGGTTGGGGAGCACATTTAGAAAACCAAATAGTGCAAGGTCTGTGGTCTCCTAGAGAATCAGATGATTTTTCTAATAAAAAAGAGCTGAAGGCTGTTTATCATGCCTTATCTGAATTTCTTCCGCAGCTACACGGAACACATACAAGTCTTCTCAGACAACATGACAGCAGTAGCCTATATAAACCATCAAGGAGGAACAAGATCGGAAGGACTCATGTCTATAGCCAACGATATTCTAGCCATGGCAGAGGAACACCTCCTGTCCCTATCAGCGCTACATGTGAGAGGAATCGACAATTCGAGGGCAGATTTCCTCAGTCGCCACACTCTCCACCAAGGAGAGTGGGTTCTAAATCGTCGTATCTTTTGTATGATAATAAAAAAAGTGGGGCACTCCCGAGATAATCTCTTTGCGACAAGACAAAACAGGCAAGTCAAAAAATTTGCATCATTGTTCCGATCTGACAATCCAGATATCTTCGACGCCCTACAAGTACCATGGGTATTCAAGAAGGCATATGCCTTTCCCCGCTGATACTACTTCCGACAGTGATCAGGAAGATAAGGGAGGACAGAGCAAACGTGATCCTAATTGCTCCGTTCTGGCCCAAGAGGCCATGGTTTTCCTGGCTGAGAGCCATGTCAATCTCAGACCCATGGATCCTCCCGGAGGATCGGGATCTTCTCTTCCAGGGCCCCTTCAACCACCCTCAGGTGAAGGGTCTACGGTTAACAGCCTGGAACTTGAGAGGCAGCTGCTAAAGATGAGAGGGTTCTCAAACAAAGTGATTGACACTCTACTACTAAGTAGAAAAAAGTCCACTACCTCCATCTATGCAAGTGTGTGGGAAAAATTTCTAAACCTCTACCCAACGGCCCTGTCAAACGAAATTCATATTCCTATAATTCTAGAATTTCTTCAAAAAGGGCGCGATCTAGGTCTGGCAGTCAGTACCTTTAAAAGTACACATTTCTGCGCTGGGGGCTTTATATGGTCTTGATATCGCAGGTAATAAGTGGGTAGCCAGATTTGTTGCAGCATGCCAGAGGTCAGAAACAGTTCGAACTCCCCATGTACCACCTTGGGATGTTAATTTAGTTCTCGAAGCTCTTACAGATCACCCTTTTGAGCCTCTACATTCAGCTCACATAAAACATGTCTCCCTCAAGACAGCTCTTCTTGTCGCCTTAGTATCAGCGAGAAGAGTAAGTAACATACAGGCACTATCGATAGATCCTCTCTTTGTCTATATTCCCAGATAGAGTTGTCCTTAAGACAGACCCTTCATACTTACCCAAAGTATGCACTAAATTTCACAGATCGCAAGAAATTTTCCTTCCCTCCTTCTATGATAACCCTACAAGTCAGGAAGAACAAAAATACCACACATTGGATGTGAGGAGAGCCATATTAGCCTATTTAGATAGGACTAGTGCCTGGAGGAAGAGCAGGGCTCTCTTTGTTTCTTTCCAGGGTCATAGAAAAGGAGCCGGAATCACGAAGGGTACTTTATCTCGGTGGATTCGAGATGAAATATGTCTGGCCTATTCATCCAAAGGGGAGAATCCGCCTGAGACCGTAAGAGCACATTCCACCCGGGCGATTGCATCATCCTGGGCTGAACGAGCGGAGGTTCCGATAGAAGAGATATGTAAGGCCGCAACCTGGTCTTCGCCTACTACCTTCTATAATCACTATAGATTAGATCTATCTGCCTCATCTGACTTGTCCTTCGGTAGATCAGTCCTTAACACGGTGATCCCTCCCAAATGACTATCTCTGAAAGTCTCTCAAGTGGGTGCTGTCGTGGCGAAGAGAAAACACCGGATTACATACCAGTAATGCTCTTTTATAGAGCCACGACAGCACCCCTTCACTTCCCACCCTTACAGGTTTTTTTATTTAGAAGCACGGTTAAGGGTGTTTGGTTCTTGTAGTTAGCCATACTTAAGTTAACTAGTTATAAACGATGATATTGAATGACCTACTAAAGTCTGGTGGGCGGTTCCTCGCAATCTCTGTAAACCCAACTGTGGGAGCGAGGGGGACCGCCCCTTTTATTCTCTCCATAGGGTTTCCTGTTCCTAGGGGCGGAACCCCTCTCTCAAGTGGGTGCTGTCGTGGCTCTATAAAAGAGCATTACCGGTACGTAATCCGGTGTTTTATTTCTATACTTGTGAAAAGTATTCACCCCCCACACACCCATGCCTTTTTCATGTTTTGCTACCTCACCACCTGAAATTCTATCCGAAATTTTTCAGTATATGTCCGATCACCATTTTCATTCTATCATGCTATTCAAAGGGAGTCATCTGCCACGCAGAATGTGTGTGTTAAGATTTATATAGTTCTGACCACAAGAGAACTTGTAAGGGACATAGAAAAAAGACTTACAGCAGAGGATCCATCTCTTCTCAAAACCATCCCTAAGCACTCCTACACACAACCAAAGAAATGGGCAATTGCTAAAAGTCAAAGCTATTGACATGGTTCCTCTTGGTAGCAGGGGTGGCAATCTCGGTAAATCCTTAGTTCAAATGGAAAGTAAATGGATTTTCAGGTTGTGAAGTATTGCTCCTAATGGTCATAATGAAAACCATATAATAATAATAATAATAATGCTTTCTTATAATAGATTCTAGTTAACCATGATTTTCTTAAAGGCTTTAGTGGGGTATATGTATATATTTATAATGTAAACTAGATGGTGGTCTGATTCTAGCGCATCGGGTATTCTAGAATATGCATGTCCCCGTAGTGTATTGCCCAGCCACGTAGTGTATTGCCCAGTCACGTAGTGTATTGCCCAGCCACGTAGTGTATTGCCCAGTTACGGAGTATATTGATTCTAATGCATCGGGTATTCTAGAATATTCATGTCCCCGTAGTATATGGACAATGATGATTCCAGAATTTGCGGCAGATTGTGCCCGTTGCTGATTGGTCGAGGCAACCTTTATGACATCATCGTCGCCATGGCAACCATTATGACATCTACGTCGATAATGTGCCCGTCGCTGAATCAGAAACGTGGGATTTCTACGTCCTTTGACATCATCGTCGCTGTGCCCGCTGCTGATTGGTCGAGGCTGCCAGACCAATCAGAGATGCAGGATTTCCAAGACAGACAGACAGACAGACGGAAAAACCCTTAGACAATTATATATATATATATATATATATATATATATATATAATGTTTTTAAACTGATTTTAATCTTTGTGCCTTTTATTTATATAGTCATGGATGCTTACCCACTGTTTGGGCCTTCTTGGTGTCCCGTGCTTGTTGATGTATTCATCACTGGCTTGTACCGGATGCGGATCTGGTGCTATGGATCATACGAATGAAGTGCAGGTGATATTGGGAACATGAAGTTTGGTAAAGATTGGCATTTCTCATCCTCCATATCCAATTCTGGGAAAAGAGAAAAAATGTATTTATTGTAGTGGTGATGTGTGAGACCCCTTGGCTCCTTTTATTATAAGGAACAATACAGAGGCCACCCCGTTGATATTTATTTTAGAACTTTATTGGTCTAGATATCTTAGACTAGGGAGTAACCTACATAACGTGCTGCGAATCTCACTAAGTGACAGCTGTCACCAATCATCATATACTAGATATATCAAGAATCCTGGATTTGCTGCAGGCAGGATTCAATAGGGGATTAAGAGTGTACCCTGAGAGTGCACTGAGAGGCACGGAGCGTATAATTATATATATATATATATATATATATATATATATATATATATATATATATATATATATATATATATATATATATATATATATATATATATAAATTTATATTTTTTTTTTTTTTTATTCTCCTCTAGCGGCCCACCCCTGGATAGCAATATTTCCCAGGGCTGTACAGAGATTGAAGCTCTTGGTGAGGAGATCTTTGTCACATAGTGACCTGAACCTGGTACTTAATGCGCTATGCAAGCACTTGCACAAGCCAGTGAGTAACGTAGACATTAGCAAGCTCTCATTTAAAACCGCCTTTCTGTTTGCTAGAACATCAGTCAAGAGGGTAGGAGAACTACAGGCCCTATCTATTAGGGATCCTTATCTTCAAGTATTCGAGGACCGAATAGTTTTGAGGTTTAACCCTGCTTTCCTCCCCAAAGTGGTGTATGTTCCAAATATGAATCAGGAAGTTGTTTTTCCTTCTTTGTGCCAGCATCCAAAAATCATAAAGAACAGACTTTCCACTATTTACTGTAGATGCAAGACAGATGATTATCTATTACCTGGAAGCTACCAGGGACTGTAGACAGGACTCAAACTTGTTTGTCCAATATGGGGGTATTAATACGGGGAAGAAAGTGTCAAAATCCACGATTGCGAGGTGGATCAGATGAACAGGGTTGCCTTACGAGGCAAAATGGAAACCACCCCCTAAAACATTAAAAGCCCATTGAACCAGAGCAGTATCCACTTCATGGGAAGAAAGAGGGGGATCTTCAATGGATAAGATTTGCAGGGCTGCTTCATGGTTCAGCCTGAGCATCTTTTCTAAACATTACAAATTAGACGTAGTCTCGGGACAGGTTGCCTTTGGTAGAAAGGTTCTTCATGCAGTCACCCCAGCCTAAAAAGGCCATACTTTGGTATTCTCCATAGTGCTGTCTGGAGTAATGACCTTGAAAATGGTAATTAGACCTACCGGTAATTGTATTGCCAGTAGTCTATAGTGACAGCACAGTTAGTTCCCTCCCCTTGATAAATTCTACACTTATGTGACATAACATTTGTATAAAGAATGTTTAATACAATTTGTTGAATCCATCCTGGTGTGGTATTTGGAAAAGACCTTGAGGGGTGGAGATGGAAGAGTCCTTTTAACCTCTCGTTATTTCCTGTCCCAGCAACGATAAGAAGGATGATCTCCATAGTGGTGTCAGGATGGACTCCTGGAAATACAATTACCGGTAGGTCTAATTACCGTTTTTACTATCTCAAATGGCGTATAGAAATATATAGAGGGAGGGCCAGGGCTGTAGTCTTGACTGAGGCTAATGGTCTTTGCGCACCCTGGCCTCCCGTCACATGCAAAGAGCGTACTTCTATGAGGGTACTTGCCTTTCTGTTATCCTTGCTTTCCGGATCGCTTCTGAGCTGTTAAAGACTCTGTTCACATTAATTCACACAAATTGAGACACAGTCCAACTTGTACATCAAACATAAAACTTGTTACTGTTCGTGGCACATCCTTTTCAGTTACATTTACAGCAGCGGGTTCCCTGCTCTTCATCTTTGGCCTCCAGTACGTGCCCGGGTCGTACCGCCTCTTGTGGTAACGCAGCATTCTCCCTGTCCAAACTCACTGTGCGTCCAAACTCAATGCGCTTGGGGATTCCCTCAGCCGTTTCGCAACGGATTTGAGGGCATCAGCCCGTGCGGCGAGTTGCCACATTATGGAGCCACCTGCGTCACCGTGCTGTCCGGGCCCTGCTTTCAACCTCCGTTTCAACACTGTTGTCAGTCCACTGCTTAGTTATTCTTCTGACCCAGTGGGCCCTGAATGGCTGGGTACTGCACTTTAACCCCTTCATGACCCAGCCTATTTTGACCTTAGTGACCTTGCCGTTTTTTGCAATTCTGACCAGTGTCCCTTTATGAGGTAATAACTCAGGAACGCTTCAATGGATCCTAGCGGTTCTGAGATTGTTTTTTCGTGACATATTGGGCTTCATGTTAGTGGTAAATTTAGGTCAATAAATTCTGCGTTTGTGATAAAAACAGAAATTTGCCGAAAATTTTGAAAATTTCACAATTTTCACATTTTGAATTTTTATTCTGTTAAACCAGAGAGTTATGTGACACAAAATAGTTAATAAATAACATTTCCCACATGTTTACTTTACATCAGCACAATTTTGGAAACAAAATTTTTTTTTGCTAGGAAGTTATAAGAGTTAAAATTTGACCAGCGATTTCTCATTTTTACAACGAAATTTACAAAACAATTTTTTTTTAGGGACCACCTCACATTTGAAGTCAGTTTGAGGGGTCTATATGGCTGAAAATACCCAAGTGACACCATTCTAAAAACTGCACCCCTCAAGGTACTCAAAACCACATTCAAGAAGTTTATTAACCCTTCAGGTGCTTCACAGCAGCAGAAGCAACATGGAAGGAAAAAATGAACATTTAACTTTTTAGTCACAAAAATTATCTTTTAGCAACAATTTTTTTATTTTCCCAATGGTAAAAGGAGAAACTGAACCACGAAAGTTGTTGTCCAATTTGTCCTGAGTACGCTGATACCTCATATGTGGGGGTAAACCACTGTTTGGGCGCACGGCATGGCTTGGAAGGGAAGGAGCGCCATTTGACTTTTTGAATGAAAAATTGGCTCCACTCTTTAGCGGACACCATGTCACGTTTGGAGAGCCCCCGTGTGCCTAAAAATTGGAGCTCCCCCACAAGTGACCCCATTTTGGAAACTAGACGCCCCAAGGAACATATCTAGATGCATAGTGAGCACTTTGAACCCCCCAGGTGCTTCACAAATTGATCCGTAAAAATGAAAAAGTACTTTTTTTTTCACAAAAAAATTCTTTTAGCCTCAATTTTTTCATTTTCACATGGGCAACAGGATAAAGTGGAACCTAAAATTTGTTGGGAAATTTCTCCTGAGTACACTGATGCCTCATATGTGGGGGTAAACCACTGTTTGGGCACTCGGCAGGGCTCGGAAGGGAATGCGCGCCATTTGACTTTTTGAATGGAAAATTAGCTCCAATTGTTAGCGAACACCATGTCGCGTTTGGAGAGCCCCTGTGTGCCTAAACATTGGAGCTCCCTCACAAGTGACCCCATTTTGGAAACTAGACCCCCCAAGGAACTTATCTAGATGCATATTGAGCACTTTAAACCCCCAGGTGCTTCACAGAA
Organism: Ranitomeya imitator; assembly: GCF_032444005.1. Lineage (NCBI taxonomy): Eukaryota > Metazoa > Chordata > Amphibia > Anura > Dendrobatidae > Ranitomeya > Ranitomeya imitator. The sequence continues at coordinate 433,115,438 of NC_091287.1, read as the reverse complement.
GTTTATAACGCAGAGCCATGAAAATAAAAAATAATTTTTCTTTCCTCAAAAATGATTTTTTTTTAGCCTGGAATTTCCTATTTTGCCAAGGGTAATAGGGGAAATTGGACCCAAAATTTTGTTGTCCAGTGTGTCCTGAGTACGCTGATACCCCATATGTATGGGTAAACCACTGTTTGGGCGCACGGCAGGGCTCGGAAGGGAAGGCACGCCATTTGGCTTTTTAAATGGAAAATTCGCTCCAATCATTAGCGGACACCATGTCGCGTTTGGAGAGCCCCTGTGTGCCTAAACATTGGAGATCCCCCCCCTCCCCCCAGAAATGACCCCATTTTGGAAACTAGTCCACCAAAGGAACTAATCTAGATGTGTGGTGAGGACTTTGAACCCCCAAGTGCTTCACAGAAGTTTATAACGCAGAGCCATGAAAATAAAAATAAAAAATTTTTTTTTTCTCAAAAATGATCTTTTAGCCTGCAATTTTTTATTTTCCCAAGGGTAACAGGAGAAATTTGACCCCAAAAGTTGTTGTCCAGTTTCTCCTGAGTACGCTGATACCCCATATGTGGGGGTAAACCACAGTTTGGGCACACGTCGGGGCTCAGAAGGGAAGTAGTGACTTTTGAAATGCAGACTTTGATGGAATGGTCTGCGGGTGTCACGTTGCGTTTGCAGAGCCCCTGGTGTGCCTAAACAGTAGAAACCCCCCACAAGTGACCCCATTTTAGAAACTAGACCCCCCCCAAGGAACTTATCTAGATGTTTGGTGAGCACTTTGAACCCCCAAGTGCTTCAGACGTTTACAACGCAGAGCCGTGAAAATAAAAAATCATTTTTCTTTCCTCAAAAATGATGTTTTAGCAAGCATTTTTTTTATTTTCACAAGGGAGAAATTGGACCCCAGTAATTGTTGCGCAGTTTATCCTGAGTATGCTGGTACCCCATATGTGGGGGTAAACCACTGTTTGGGCACACGTCAGGGCTCGGAATTGAGGGAGCACCATTTGACTTTTTGAATACGAGATTGGCTGGAATCAATGGTGGCGCCATGTTGCGTTTGGAGACCCCTGATGTGCCTAAACAGTGGTAACCCCTCAATTCTACCTCCCACACTAACCCCAACACACCCCTAACCCTAATCCCAACTGTAGCCATAACCCTAATCACACCCCTAACCACAACCCTAATTCCAACCCTAACCCTAAGGCTATGTGCCTACGTTGCGGATTCGTGTGAGATTTTTCAGCATCATTTTTGAAAAATCCGCGGGTAAAAGGCACTGCGTTTTACCTGCGGACTTTCCGCGGATTTCCAGTGTTTTTTGTGCGGATTTCACCTGCGGATTCCTATTGAGGAACAGGTGTAAAACGCTGCGGAATCCGCACAAAGAATTGACATGCTGCGGAAAATACAACGCAGCATTTCCGCGCGGTATTTTCCGCACCATGGGCACAGCGGATTTGGTTTCCATATGTTTACATGGTACTGTAAACCTGATGGAACACTGCTGCGGATCCGCAGCCAAATCCGCACCGTGTGCACATAGCCTAATTCTAAAGGTATGTGCACACGCTGCGGAAAACACTGCGGCTCCGCAGCAGTTTCCCATGAGTTTACAGTTCAATGTAAACCTATGGAAAACAAAAATCGCTGTACACATGCTGCGGAAAAACTGCACGGAAACGCAGCGGTTTACATTCCGCAGCATGTCACTTCTTTGTGCGGATTCCGCAGCGGTTTTACAACTGCTCAAATAGAAAATTGCAGTTGTAAAACCGCAGTGAAATGCGCAGAAAAAACGCGGTAAATCCGCAGCGGTTTAGCACTGTGCATTTATCAAATCCGCAGCGGAAACATCCGCAGAGGACCAGAATACGTGTGCACATACCGAAGCCCTAGCCCTACCTCTACCCTTAGCCCTACCCCTATTCTAACATTAGTGGGAAAAAGAAAATTCTTTTTTTATTGTCCCTACCTATGGGGGTGACAAAGGGGGGGGTCATTTATTTTTTTTTTTTTTAGATTATATCTCAGTGATCAAAATGCACTTTGGAACGAATCTGCCGGCCGGCAGATTCGGCGGGCGCACTGCGCATGCGCCCGCCATTTTGGAAGATGGCGGCGCCCGGGAGGAAGATGGACGGACCCCGGCAGGATCGGTAAGTATGATGGGGGGGGTGGATCGGAGCGCGGGAGGGGTGGAACGGAGCACGGGGGGGGGGGGGAACAGGAACGGAGCACGGAGGGGGGTGGATTGGAGCGCAGGGGGGGTGATTGGAGCACGGGGGGAGCGGACAAGAGCACGGGGGGAGCGGAGCACAGGACGGAGGGGAGCCGGAGCAGTGTACCGGACAGATCGGGGGGCTGGGGGGGCGATCGGTGTGGTGGGGGCACATTAGTGTTTCCAGCCATGGCCGATGATATTGCAGCCATCGGCCATGGCTGGATTGTAATATTTCACCAGTTATAATAGGTGAAATATTACAAATCGCTCTGATTGGCAGTTTCACTTTCAACAGCCAATCAGAGCGATCGTAGCCACGGGGGGGTGAAGCCACCCCCCCCCTGGGCTAAACTACCACTCCCCCTGTCCCTGCAGATCGGGTGAAATGGGAGTTAACCCTTTCACCCGATCTGCAGGGACGCGATCTTTTCATGACGCCTACGTGGCGTCATGGGTCGGGAAGGAGTTAAGATTGCAGAACTGCTGGGTAACCTGGGCTCTGGCGCACGAACAAGTTGCATGGGCACCTTGGCCCCTATTGACTCTAACTCCGGAACTCTTCCTACCTTACACCAGCTAGCTCCTCCTTTGGTTAACAATTTGCCCCAAAATTTAAATATATACAGCTCTGGTAAAAATTGGACCACTGCACAGTTTAATAAAAATAAGCTTCTCTACATGTTTGACTTCCATTCCAGTGTCAGTTGAATGCCAATCAGAGTACACCTCATTCTACTTAATGTGCTTCTGATTAGGTGATCACCTAAACCAAATCTTATTTAACGAAGGAACAAAAAACACTGCTGTGCTGTTCACAATCCTCTTGCAATAGGACAGGCTGGATGGCAGAACAAGTGCTAGTAATATCCCAAAAGTAATAGGAATGAAAAATAACTTTTAACCATGCCCAATGAGTTGAAAAGAAAAGTCTTGAGTGAGGAAAAGGGCTCAATTCTGGCCTTACTAGCAGAGCGACACAGCATCATGTTGCCTCCATACTTAAAATTTTTAAGACGGCAGTCCATTACAACAAGGTCAAGCAGCACACATTGGGGACAACAAAGCTACAGATCGGCAGAGGGTGAAAACGGCTCTCCACTCCAAATTTTATCTTCACGGATTCGGTGGAGCTGGACATTCCATTTTTTTTTTTTTTTTTTGCACCACATGAATCCCCACGCACGGAATCTCATTAAATCAAAACTACAAATATTAAAGAACAACCACTAGACAGATTTTTATCAGCCCAGGAATCAATTTAGTCAGTATAACAGCGCCGACCTGATACTATATGTAGTAAGGCCGGGTTCACGTTAGCGTTTTGAGTCAAGTCAGGTGCTTCGGACTTCTTTCCTTAAGCTCCGCCTACTTTCGCATGCATCATGGGTCCTTATCTTTAACCCCTTCCCGACCTGTGACACGGCGTATGCGTCATGAAAGTCGGTGCCAATCCGACCTGTGACACATATGCTGTCACAGAATGATTGCGTCCCTGCAGATCGGGTGAAAGGGTTAACTCCAATTACACCTGATCTGCAGGGACAGTGGGAGTGGTAGTACAGCCCAGGGGGCTATGATCGCTCTGATTGGCAGTTTCACTTTCAACAGCCAATCAGAGCGATTTGTAATATTTCACCTATTAAAACTGGTGGAATATTACAATCCAGCCATGGCCGATGCTGCAATATCATTGGCCATGGCTGGAAACACTGGTCTGCCCCCCCCCACCCACCGCCACCGATTTTTTTTTTAATATATATATATATATATATATATATATATATATATATAATTTTTTTTTTTTTCCGCAACGTGGGCACTTAGCGTTAGGGGTGTGATTAGGGTTATGGCTACAGTTGGGATTAGGGTTAGGGGTGTGTTGGGGTTAGTGTTGGAGGTAGAATTGAGGGGTTACCACTGTTTAGGCACATCAGGGGTCTCCAAACGCAACATGGCGCCACCATTGATTCCAGCCAATCTTGTATTCAAAAAGTCAAATGGTGCTCCCTCACTTCCGAGCCCCAACGTGTTCCCAAACAGTGGTTTACCCCCACATATGGGGTACCAGCGTACTCAGGACAAACTGTGCAACAATAACTGAGGTCCAATTTCTCCTGTTTCTCCCTTGTGAAAATAAAAAATTGCTTGCTAAAACATCATTTTTGAGGAAAGAAAAATGATTTTTTATTTTCACGGCTCTGTGTTGTAAACGTCTGTGAAGCACTTTGGTGAGCACTTTGAACTCCCAACATCTAGATTAGTTCCTTTGGGGGTCTAGTTTCCAAAATGGGGTCATTTGTGGGGGATCTCCAATGTTTAGGCACACGGGCTCTCCAAACGCGACATGGTGTCCGCTAATGATTGGAGCTAATTTTCCATTCAAAAAGTCAAATGGCGCGCCTTTCCTTCCGAGCCCTGCCGTGTGCCCAAACAGTGGTTTACCCCCACATATGAGGTATCGGCATACTCGGGAGAAATTGCCCAACAAATTTTAGGATCCATTTTATCCTATTGCCCATGTGAAAATGAAAAAATTGAGGCTAAAAGAATTTTTTTGTGTGGGAAAAAAAGTACTTTTTCATTTTTACGGATCAATTTGTGAAGCACCTGGGGGTTTAAAGTGCTCACTATGCATCTAGATATGTTCCTTGGGGCGTCTAGTTTCCAAAATGGGGTCACTTGTGGGGGAGCTCCAATTCTTAGGCACACAGGGGCTCTCCAAACGTGTCCGCTAAAGAGTGGAGCCAATTTTTCATTCAAAAAGTCAAATGGCGCTCCTTCCCTTCCAAGCCCTACCGTGCGCCCAAACAGTGGTTTACCCCCACATATGAGGTATCAGCGTACTCAGGACAAATTCTCCTTTTTCCATTGGGAAAATAAAAAAATTGTTGCTAAAAGATCGTTTTTGTGACTAAAAAGTTAAATGTTCATTTTTTTTTTTTTCCTTCCATGTTGCTTCTGCTGCTGTGAAGCACCTGAAGGGTTAATAAACTTCTTGAATGTGGTTTTGTGCACCTTGAGGGGTGCAGTTTTTAGAATGGTGTCACTTTTGGGTATTTTCAGCCATATAGACCCCTCAAACTGACTTCAAATGTGAGGTGGTCCCAAAAAAAAAAACGTTTTTGTAAATTTCGTTGTAAAAATGAGAAATCGCTGGTTAAACTTTAACCCTTAACTTCCTAGCAAAAAAAAAATTTTGTTTCCAAAATTGTGCTGATGTAAAGTATACACGTGGGAAATGTTATTTATTAACGATTTTGTGTCACATAACTCTCTGGTTTAACAGAATAAAAATTCAAAATGTGAAAATTGCGAAATTTTCGCTAAATTTCCGGTTTTATCACAAACGCAGAATTTATTGACCTAAATTTACCACTAACATGAAGCCCAATATGTCACGAAAAAACAATCTCAGAACCGCTAGGATCTGTTGAAGCGTTCCTGAGTTATTACCTCATAAAGGGACACTGGTCAGAATTGCAAAAAACGGCCAGGTCATTAAGGTCGAAATGGGCTGGGTCATGAAGGGGTTAATTTATAGACATGGGTCTAGTGGCATGGTCGGCTGGATTAAGTTCAGATGGGATATAGTGCCACTGTTCAGGTTTGGAAGACCTTCTTATTCTCTCAATGCGGTTACTGATGAACACGTAGAAGCGCCTTGTTTAGTTTTAGATGTAAACTAAGACAACTTTAGTCACTGTAGTAATCTATGTGAGTGTCCAGCTCATGCTGAACAAAGTCTGCAAGTTGCACTGCAAGCACGGTGCCACAGAGTTCAAGCCTGGGAATAGTGTGGTCAGACTTGGGAGCCAACTTAGCCTTGCCGAAAACAAAACCAACATGATCTTGATTGTCGGATCCCGTCCCCTTCAGGTAGGCAACAGCTGCAATGGCCTCCGTGGATGCATCCGAGAACACGTGGAGTTCCGTCCTAGTGCTAGCAAGTGAGATTCCAGCGTAGCATCTTGGTATATGGATTTTATCCAAGGAACACAGACTGCTTCCAGGTTTCCCATTTTGGTTCCTTATCAGGAGGTAGTGGGGCAACCCAGTCCTTGACGGTTTCAGAGAGCTGTCTCAGAAGGGATTTATCTTGTCTGGTAATTGGTGCTACGAATCCCTGTGGGTCATATAGGCTATTTACCACTGACAGGACCCCACGTTTAGTGAATGGTTTGTCTGCACAGTTGATTTGGAAACCGAAGGCGTCAGCTTCTCTGCACAGGCGGACGGTCTGGTCCCAGGTCTATGTCCTTGAATCCAGGTGCGTGGTCACTTGCCTCAAAAGCTCTCATAACAGCCATGCTGTTTGAAGCAATTTTGTGCAGTCAAAGCTTAGCTCGGTAAGGCATATGTTGGGTCCTTAAGTAGGTCGATTGCCGCTTCTGTGGGTAGAGATTTTAGTCCATCATCTACGTAGAAGTATTTCTCTACAAAGTCTCTGGCGTCTGATCCATACTCGGACTCTCCTTCTAGTGCGGTTCTCTGCAGGCAATTTGTTGCCACTGCGGGTGAAGGGCTGTTCCCGAATACATGCACCTGCATGCGATACTCCACCATCTTTGCTGGGGTCATTGTCCTTGTACCACAGGAACCTGAGGAAATTCCTGTGGTCCTCTCTGACTATGAAACAGTGGAACATCTGTTCAATGTCGGCGGTGATGGCAATGGGCTCTTTCCTGAACCTCATCAACACTCCTACTAGGTTGTTTGTCAGATTAGGACCTGTGAGGAGGACATCATTGAGAGATACGCCTTGATGTTTGGCGCTTGAATCAAAGACCACTCTAATTTGCTTAGGTTTCCTCTGTGATATACTCCAAATGAGGGTAGGTACCAGCACTCCTCGTTTTCCTTTAAGGGAGGCGCTGGCTCTGCATGGTTGTTATGGAATATTTTGCCCATAAGGTTGATGTGTTCTTTCATCTCAGGTTTATTGCTTAGTGTGTGCTGGAGAGAGTTGAATCTGGACAAGGCTTGTTCATGATTGTTCAGGAGCCTTACCCTGGCAGCTCGGAAGGGTAGGGGAATAACCCAGTGATTAGTCTCATCCTTAAGGAGCTCATTGTCCAATATCCTGACAAATTCCTTGTCTTCCATAGATGGGGCTACTTTGTTGTCATCCTTAGTGGTACGAAACACCGATCTTCCCAAGTGGTCTGCATAGGGAGAAGGGATAACATCAGGCAGCTGTAAAGTATCTGGAAGCTTTTCCTTCACCTCATAGTGATGAGGACCTTGTTTGCAGAAAGTAGTGCGCCCATCCCGGCGTACGTAGGTCTTAAAGGAATGGACTCCTGTTCGGTCCAAGCATACATTTCCTATGACTACCCACCCCAAGTCAAGTCTCTGGACATAGGGGGCGTAGTCAGGACCATTACCATTGTTGGTGGACCTTATGTTTCCTTAAATTTATCTGCCGAGCAGAAGTAAGATTTCAGCATCTGTCCAAAGGTGGGATAACGCTGGCTAGGTGTCTTAAAGGGACACTGTCACCTGAATTTGGAGGGAACAATCTTCAGCCATGGAGGCGGGGTTTTTGGTTGTTTGATTCACCCTTTCCTTACCCGCTGGCTGCATGCTGGCTGCAATATTGGATTGAAGTTCATTCTCTGTCCTCTGTAGTACATGCCTGCACCAGGCAATCTTGCCTTGCGCAGGCGTGTACTATGGAGGACAGAGAATGAACTTCAATCCAATATTGCAGCCAGCATGTAGCCGGCGGGTAAGGAAAGGGTGAATCAAACACCCAAAAACCGCGCCTCCATGGCTGAAGATTGTTCCCTCCAAATTCAGGTGCCAGTGTCCCTTTAAGTGTGGTTGGTGGAAAGCAGCTCCCTTTGGTCTGGTATTTGATCGCATTCGATTAGCGTAGGTAGGGGTATTTCTACATCTCCATTGACAGGAGATGCAATGAAACCTTGTGCTCTTCTGCCGCTAGTCTCTATGCTCCCTGCGCAAGTATTCAGAGTGTAGGGCATTTCTGGTCCCTTGATTCTAAAGGCTTCAAAGAACTTGGGTCCAGCTAGGGATTGATTGCTCTGATTATCAATGGCATACATTTTTACTGCCTTCTCTGGTTGCCCTTCTGGATAAACTCTGATTAGGACAAAACTCAAGGCAAGGTATACGTACAGAATAAGTCAAGCAAAAGTTTAATATACTACACAAAATTTATCAGTTGTAGCTACTGTGTATACCACCATGGACTGAGTAGAGGACAACTCGGAAGTCTTATAAGCAAAGAAAAAGAACAAAAGAAACCGAATACATGCCCAAATTAAATAATGATGTATTTATTAGAGATAAGGTACACCATGTGGTAAGTGAGGGGAGATATCAAACAGAGGGGCGCTACACCAGGAGACGGAAGCGTGTTTATACGATACACTAAGGTGACTCATGGTAACACATAGGTTGACAGTATAAATAAATAAGTAAATACATACATGGCACCAATAGTAGCAAATTAATACCCACAGGAAAAATGCGGCACGTGGGTGCAGGGAAAAACACAATAAAAGGTGCAAGTGCAGAGTTACTAAAGGTTAGGATAGCAACCGCTAATGAATATTCAAAGATTAGAATGCGTACAATAGTTGCTACTGATCTCATACTAAAATTATGGCCACGAACAACATTACCTGTGGGTGGTGTAAAGACTGTCTCCTGGATGCGCCTGACCCCGACGTGCGTTTCGGCGTCAGCCTTCGTCAGGGGGTCTGACTAGGCATATTCTGAGACAGCATTTAGCACTTTGATTCTCCCCACATACCTCTGAGCATGAGCAGGAAACCGCTGTGGTGGATTTGGCGTGATTCTGTGGCTTCCCGATATGGCTTGTAGTGGGACTAGAGGTAACTGCGACTGCTGGATCGCTGGTGGCGGAGGCTGGGTGCAAGGCTGATGGGTGTCAGTCGCTGTGACACTCTTCACACTTAATGGCAGATTTACAGTCCTTGGCCATGTGTTCTGATGAAGTGCAGCACTTGAAACATATCCCAAGTTCGCTGAGGATTTTCTTGCGCTCCTGCATGGTTTTCGACCTGAAGCCTCTACATTTGTTCAGTTAGTGTGGTCTTTTGTGAATGGGACACTCGCGATTGAAAGACTTATCCCTCGACGGAATAGTGTACTGCTTATCGGCAGGTACTGCAGGTGATGGCAGGTTAGTCTTTCTGACGCTTACTGTTCCTCGAGTCCTTGCGTCTATGTGCAACGCTTTCATACCTTGAAGGTGTTACTGGAGCTGCAGTGTTAGACTCCAGGAAGTCGAGGCTAGGGTTGTTCCTCATTTGGGCTTGTTTGTCAATGAACTTGCAGAACTGAATGAACGGAGGAAAGGTGACGTCATGTGACCTTTTATACCTGGAGACGCACACTGCCCACTTCTCTTGCAGACTATGTGGCTTTGAGACGATTGGGTTCACCTCATGGGCAGTGTCCAGGTAGCACATTCCAGACAGACGAGGGTCTCTTTTAGCAAGTTCCAACTCCATAAGCAGATCACTTAAGTCCAGAAGCTTGGGGGCTTCCTTAAGGTTAATCCTTGGAACATTCTGCAGTCTCTTGAATAGGGACTTTTCTATGGCTTTGGTGCTGCTGTAGGTTCTTTCTAGTCTCTGCCAGGCAGCTGCGAGACCTGCTTCAGCTTGCCCCACATAGACGGTCCTAAGACTCAATACGATTTGTGGATTCGGGACCCAACCATTTTACCATGAGGTCGAGCTCCAGCTCCGCGGATAGGTTGAGATCAGCAATGGCGGCCTTAAAGGTTGCTTTCCAGGCTCTGTAGTTCTCTGTACAATAGTCGAATTTTGAGAGGCTAGTGCTGATTAGCTCTCTGCTAACCATGAACCTGGCAAACTCGGACATGTCTGATCCTTCACTCCTTGTTACCATATTAGCTTGTGGTGCCCCTCGGGCATATAAGTTGTGTGGCGTGGCAGGGTGAATTGTTCCTGGCTAAAATGATGTTGCTGCAGGGTTGAGCTGTGGTTTAACCTCTGGAGATTCCGATTACTGCTGCTTTAACTGTGGAGGCAGGCTGGCTTGTGCCTTGTGGTCCTCTTGCGGTGATGACTGCTCCTGAGGGGGTGCATCATGACCTTGGGTCTCTGGAGGGGCTGTAGGCGATACTGGCACCATAGGTTGGGCTGACTTGGACGTTTCCACAATGTCGGGTTGAATGTTGCTGGGGAAGGTGTGCATGGCAGGTATCTGTGCACGCAGTCACTAGTACGAACAGCTGGGTTGTCTTCTTCCTGTGGTGGCAGGCCAATGGAGTCGAGGTTTTGCTTCAATGCTTGCTCCAGTATTTTAACTTCAGCTAGTGCGATTTCTTCCTCCATTTCTGTTTGAAGAATCTGTGCTCGAGCCTCTGCTTCTGCTTTCTTTGCTTCTGCTTTAGCCTCTGCTTCTGCTTTCTTTTCTGTGTATGAACGTCTTAGCTTGGACTGCTCTGCGTTTAAACGGGCCTCTAGAATTCTGTCGCTGAGGGCTGAAGTTCTCGAGTAGGATGATTTGTATGACCGAACAGAGTGTTTAGATGAGGCTGACCTGTACGATCTAGTTTCTTGCAGGTGGGCGATACGAAGCTCCGCTTTATCTTTGGCGTCTTGCACGGCAGTGTTCCTTCCTCTGTTTGTGGAATCTGCCTTCCTTAAATCTGATATGGCTTCGTCGATTTTAGAGTCTTTTAGGAAGGCCGCATACTTTGCGGACAGTCTCTTGTATCTGCCGTGGGCCACGTCTAGCTGTCTTATAGTGTCCTGTAAAGTCGCTGCATCTTTGTGGCGTTGGACACTTGACATGAGGGAGGCGGCTCATTCCCATAGGTCCTCCAGGTTGTCATTGAACTGATCCCTTGTGGAATGGTAATTCTCGAGGACCTTTACTGTTGGCTTGATGGAGCGTACTGGTCGTGCATCTGGGTCTGCTGTGGAAGCGGGCTCTGTTTCCCGGTCTTCATAATGGACATTATCGGGTTGTATTTGCTCTGTTTCAGCATTGGGGAATTGCGTAAGGTCCTTTTTGGGCCATTTTGATTTAAGGTGCGCTGTCTCTTTAAGAAACTGAACTTTTGAATTGGGGGCTGGGAATCGTGGTGCAGCTTAGTTGCGACCTCCCACCCCTGATAAGATTCCCAAGGTGTTTTTGGAGAATTATGGGGTTCTGCAGTTCGACAATCTGAAGCGATGTGGTATAATACACAGTCTTTATGAGCAATGCGGTCTGAGGTGATGCTGCAGGAGATTTCCTAGCAAAGCAGGGCTGCAGTATGTGAGCAGGCAGAGCGTGGGCACATGGATAGGGATATAAGGATGGTTCTAGCCGGGCTTCAAGGCAGTCTTTCGACTGTTCTGTCACCACATGAGGCGAATGGAGGTGTGGCTGACTATTAAGGGTTGTGAGAGACAATCATACCTTCAGTATTTCCTCGATGTGAGGCAGACAGGACCAATGCTGTTCAGCGTCCGGAGAGATGATGCACACCAGGGATTGTGCAATCCAGACTTGTTTATTTGAAATCTGGACATACAGCGTATAACTGGTAATACAGTACTTTCTCCAGAAATGCAGGTGTAGACTAGGCACAGTAAGATGTAGCACCAAGTATGACTGCAAGAGTGAACAGCAAGAGGTCAAAAGACTGATGCCTTCTTAAGCCCGGTTCAAGCGTGTCCTCTCACAACAGCATGTAAACTGAAAATGAAATGGCTGCCAGAGGAAGAGAAGACTTGACCGCTGAACCGGAAGTGAAAGACATACCCACAAGAATTAATGAATAACAAGCTGCCATATGGAAAAAGGCCATTGGATGGCAGCAGAGTAAAATATAGCAACATACATGGAACAGCACACATACAAAAGATTTGTAAAAGTGCCTATGTTTACTCTTACCCTTCACCACGACAACACCCACTTTGAGAGAGGGACCCGCCCATAGGAACAGGAAACCTACAGAGACAAAAGGGCGGCCCCCCTCTCCTCAGTTGGTTTTCTGTTCCTATCGGAAAACCCGGGATTCCTACAGGGGAGGTGGTTTGGAGCACCTCCGTATTACCTGATGCCTGGCACCCGCCTGTGTGATCCTGTGGGGACAGCAGGGGCTGCGACTTCGGAATCAGCGGCGGGGGAGCCACTGCACGCATCCTCCCCCCTCGTCTGTTGCGATCCGGCAGGTTCCAGGCAATGGAGCCCGGCCTATGGAGGACCCAGGTGTGGGGTGTTCGTCGGCCGCCAGCGACACTGTAGAGGCAGGCGGCGGCTGCATCGCGCCGGTAAGTCCGAACTAATCCATTGAACCGGAAGTGATTGGTACACTTCCGGTTCGCGGCAGGAGCGCTCCTGGAGGAAAAAAAAAAAAAAAAAAAGACCGCATTACAAATACAGGCCGGGGACACTGAGCAAATCGCTCACCATGCTGTCCCCGGCACATGAGGAGCTCCCACCAGCGGTGGAGGATAGCGCCGAGAAAAGCAGCGCTAGATCATCAGCGAAAAGGAGTGGTCGTTCCATGCCAGGATCTGACTCACACCAGGAGTAAAGGTACCGTCACATTGCAGCGATATAGGAAACGATGACGATCGCTGCAGTGTCGCTGTGTGGTCGCTGGAGAGCTGTCACACAGACAGCTCTCCAGCGACCAATGATGCCGAAGTCCCCTGGTAACCAGGGTAAACTTCGGGTTACTAAGCGCAGGGCCGCGCTTAGTAACCCGATGTTTACCCTGGTTACCATTTTAAATGTAAAAAAAAAAAAAAAAGTACATACTTACATTCCGGTGTCTGTCCCGCGCCGTCAGCTTCCCTGCACTGTCAGCGCCGGACGGCCGTAAAGAAGAGCGGTGACGTCACTGCTGTGCTTTACGGCCGGCCGGCGCTCAGTCAGTGTGGGAAGCTGAGGCCGGGGGACAGACACAGGAATGTGAGTATGTAGTGTTTGTTTTTTTTTGTTTTGTTTTTTTTTTACATTTACACTGGTAACCAGGGTAAACATCGGGCTACTAAGCGCGGCCCTGCGATTAGTAACCCGATGTTTACCCTGGTTACCAGTGAAGACATCGCTGAATCGGCGTCACACATGCCGATTCAGCGATGTCTGCAGGAGATCCAGTGACGAAATAAAGTTCTGGACTTTCTCCAGCGACCAACGATCTCCCAGCAGGGGCCTGATCGTTGGTCGCTGTCACGCATAACAATTTAGTTAACGATATCGTTGCTACGTCACAAAAAGCAACGATATCCTTAACGATATCGTTGTGTGACGGTACCTGAAGACGAAGAGTAGAGATACAGATCTACTCACACCCCACACGGCGGCTTCACCTCCAAGACCGATATGATGATAGCTTCATCTATAGTGTCTATAATCCTCTACCTATAAGCTGATCCCCTCCTTCTCTACCTCTCCCCTTAGGCTAAGAAGACCAGTAAATCTAGGCATAAGCAGTGTGCCCTGTGTATGCAACCCCTGCCCGGCACGTATCCCAAGAGGTTGTGTCAGACCTGTATTAAACAGACTTAACAGCAGGGGTGTCAAACTGCATTCCTCGAGGGCCGCAAACCATGCGTGTTTTCAAGTTTCCTTAGCATTGCACAAGGTGCTGCAATCATTGTGTGTAGGTGATTAAATTATCACCTGTGCAGTACAAGGAAATCTTGAAAACATGACCTGTTTTCAGCCCTCGAGGAATGCAGTTTGACACCCCTGCTTTACAGGATGAGGCGGCTGTCACTGCCACAAACATCCGATCCATAATAAGACAGGATATCCAGTCTCTCGGATCAAAATCTCTTAAACATGGAAGTAAGCACCTCTCTCCCGTCTCCAGTTCACAGTCTGAAGAGGGCCTTATCCGATCCTCCAATACCTCAGGGTCATCCCCCAGCTCTTCTTAGGATGAAGGCTGAGCATGTTTTCCTGTCGACAGCATAGACAACCTCGTAAAATCCATTAGGAACACTATGGGGTGTCCGGATACTAAGGAGGTCAGGTCGGTTCAGGATATAATGTTTGCTGGACTAGGCCAGAAAAAACTGCATGCCTTCCCAGTCATTACCACTATTAAGGACCTTGTTAGGAAGGAATGGGACAAACAAGGAAAAGGGTTTCTCCCATCTTCTAAAAGGCGTTACCCCTTTTAGTGATGAGGATTTGGCGATCTGGTCCAAAGTCCCTAAAGTGGAAGCGGCAGTGGCGTCTACCTCAAAACAGTCTTCCCTTCCGGTAGAAGATGCAGGAGTTTTACTAGATCCACTAGATCGTAAAACAGAAGCTCTCCTCAAAAGATCTTGGGAGACAAACACAGGAGCCTTTAAGCCAGCAATATCGGGCACATGCACAGCTAGGTCTCTTCTAGTCTGGGTAGACCAGCTGGAGCAGCAAGTAAAGGGCAAGGTCACGAGAGAAAAAATTCTCCAAACTGTGCCACTAATCAGGAGTGCTGCAGCATTTTTAGCCGACGCTTCAGCGGACTCCCTCCGGTTGGCAGCGAGGTCAGCAGGTCTGGTCAACGCGGCTCGTCGAGCCCTCTGGTTAAAAGGATGGAAGGGAGATGCACAATCAAAATCCAGATTATGTTCAATCCCGTGCCAGGGTGAGTTCCTGTTTGGGAAGGTTCTGGATGACCTACTGAATAAAGCAGGAGAGAAGGAAGGGCTTTCCTAAAAAGTTTCTTCCTTCTTATAGGGGAGACGGCCATTTAACAGGAGGAGGCCGTACGAGCCACATAAAGACCGTTGGGAGTCAAAGGAAACAAAACCGAAAGGTGCCTTATATAGTAACCCTGAGACATCTAGACGTGGTAGATACCATCAGTAGAGCGATCCCAGTTGGTGGAAGACTGAAATATTTTTATCACCAATGGAAAAACATAACCTCAAATCAATGGATCCTTCGTCTAATAAAATCTGGACTAAGATTAGATTTCTTTAAATTGCCACGAGATAACTTTATCATAACATCACTGAAAGCGCCGGATCAACAAGAAGCGCTTCAGTTAGAAATTCTGAGCCTTTTGGCTAAGAATGTTCTCATCGAAGTACCAAAAAATCAGGAAGGGAGGAGATTTTATTCCCCTTTATTTCTGGTTTCAAAACCTGATGGTACTTTTCGTACTATAATAAATCTGAAGAAACTAAATTCCTTTTTGTATGAAAACACCTTTTAAAATGGAATCGATAAGATCTACTATTAAACTTTTTTGTTTCCTAGGTGCTTTATGACTGGTCTGGATTTAAAGGATGCATATTACCATCTTCCAATTCATGCAGACCACCAAAAATATCTGAGTGGCAGTAAACCTAAAAAGGCCGGATTCGTCACTTCCAGTTTACGGCCATGCCATTCGGCCTTTCTATGGCCCCTCAAGTTTTCACGAAAGTCATGCTGGAGGTGATGGCCTATCTTCGTCATCAGGACACGCTAATTGTGTCCTATTTCGATGATTTCCTAATAATTGGTAATTCAGCATCTCAGTGTGAAGAACGCTTGTCTAATACCATTTCATCATTACAGGCTTTAGGTTGGATTGTAAGCTTCAAAAAATCCATGCTGCATCCAGAAACTCTTCAGTCCTTCCTAGGACTAGTCTTGGACTCTGTAAGTCAAAAATGTTTCTTACCAGAATCCAAAAAATCAACCATAATTTCAAAAGTTACTATGGCAAGATCTAGTCCTCACATGTCCCTTAGAGATGCCATGTCTCTCTTAGGATCACTCTCCTCCTGCATCCCTGCGGTGCAATGGGCCTAATACCATACTAGGGCTTTACAACACCAGATACTTCATACTCAAACACATTGCCAGGGTCATCTAAATACAAAGATCACTTTATCTGATGACGTGCGTCAATCACTACTTTGGTGGTTAAATAAAGACCATTTGTCCAGAGGAGTCTCATGGACAATTAGGTCCTCTAAATTACTCACTACTGACGCAGGCCCAGAGGGGTGGGGAGCCCATCTAGACAAAAATATAGCTCAAGGTCGCTGAAGTTCTTTAGAAATTCAGCACTCCTCAAATTGGAAGGAACACTAAATGCAGTTTATTATGCCTTGAATTTTTTCCTTCCTCAGCTCCGAGGGTCTCGTCAAAATCCTGTCGGACAACACAACAGTCGTCGCATATTTAAAGGGAACCTGTCACCTGAATTTGGCGGGACTGGTTTTGGGTCATATGGGTGGAGTTTTCGGGTGTTTGATTCACCTTTTCCTTACCCGCTGGCTGCATGCTGGCCGCAATATTGGATTGAAGTTCATTCTCTATCCTCCGTAGTACATGCCTGCACAAGGCAATCTTGTCAGTAGTTTATAGAATAAAACAACAATTTACATTTTACTCAAATATGCCTATAATGAGAAAAATCAGACAAACTGAACATTTTGCAGTGGTCTCTTAATTTTTGCCAGAGCTGTACATTAAATGCTCCTCGCAGGGAAATACACGATAGAAAGAGATAGAATGATTATATTGGCTCAATATGAACCGAGTTTTTACAGTGTTGCAGGAGAGTCCTTCCTCTCTAAAGGGGTGCTTGATACACAGTCCTTCAAGCAGCACCCTGACAGTACCATATTCCGCTACTTTTAACCAATTGGGTAACCCTTTCAGTGGGCCAACAGTTCGTAGGGAGGAAAATACGTCCCCCTCCCTTTGAGGGTAACGCTGCCCTTATATGCTACGTGTACTGCCTGTCCCAGGAACAGTCTGTTGCTGCAGTTGCACATAATCTGTAGCACAGTTCCTGGGCATATTCCTGCTTTCCAGCAGAAATAGCGCACCAAAACACAAACAAAAAAAATTAACGTTTATTTCTGGCCGTCCGGCCACTTCACACCCAGCTCTGGGGGGTGCTTCAGGGCTCCCTCACCCACTGGGATGCAGAACAGTCCCATAATTGTATCCCAACGTTATGTGGTGCAACGAACACAATATCCTGTTATTTCTGCACAAATTAATGGTCCTTGTCCCTTGCTCCTTTATGCCTCCTGGGACTCCGTGCCCTTGTTCGGGCTGAAGAAGAGCACTCTACAGCCACAGATTCCGTAGGCTGCCAGGACGCAGCAGAGGCAATGTGGGGCTGGGAGGTAGGTAGGGCACAGGGGACTGAACATACTAAGTCAGGGCTAGCATACAGTTGTATTTCCTCAATTGAACATAAAGTCACTGCCAATGCAAAATAACCTCTAGGACAGTTCTCTTTATAAAAAGAAACCCAGTCCCCTTCCAAACTTTATGGAGGCAGCGTTTACGTATATCTTATCGTTGGTTTCCAACTCACAGATAAAGCCGAAACCTCTGTCTGCATTGGTGTAGACGGGCTGGCCGTATGACAGATCAAGGGGACCTGGTCACTACACGGAGGCCCAATCCTTGTAATACGGGACTGGGAACCCAGCCGGCCTTCTGAGATGAGGGACCGGGATGAGGACCATCCCTCTGGGATCAAGGGCTGAGGTCTATTCACCACCTCTGGTCTCAACAGCCCATCCGTGCCAATCCTGCGATTGTTGGATTCCTCCAAGGTGGCTGCGCTGTCTGGTTCCCGAGGTTGCAGTCCTGGCTCAGCCTTCACTTCCGGCGCGAGTTCCTCCTGGGTGGTCAGTGTTTCCAGTCCTTCGGCCTCCAGCTCCCCATGATGTCATTCCATCACTCGGCGGTGCTCCTGATGACTGTGTTCTGGCTCCCAGTAAAGAGGGTCTGGCTCTCGGTGACACTCCAGCTCCGTCCAGAATTTGTCCGCCACTCCCTTCTGCTGTCTGGGTTAGGTCCTCTCCTCTTCCTGCCGCCATTTTAACTCCACGCGGCCTATGTCTCTGCAATGACTGGTACAGGATTGGTCAAACTCTAGCGGTGCCGTGTTCTGTACTGGCACCATGCAACAGCACGCAGGATTTTCTTGTGCACCCCGCCCGTTCCAAGGGGTCAAGTCCGGCCACTCCACCCATTTCCTAGAAATCTGTTGTAGTGGGCAGGATCTTCGTCTCCTCCAGTGCATCCACTAGGGGTGGGTACCATGATTAGACTACAGTCTTTGCCAGACAGCTTTTCGTGCAATTTCTCCATCAGGATGCCCATGAAGGGCAGGATAAGAGCTGTTGTCATCCGTTTGCACGCCATCCTCTGCCATTTTGGCCACCACAGTATCAGTCACATTCAAAGTTTTAGTCAAATCCAGTATTTGAAACACATCTACATTCTCTTCATCAATGATATCTTCCGCGGTGTTTCCCTGCGGCATCCTGCTGAATACGCCAAGTGTGAGGGAGGGCTGTAGTTGTTGCTGAGGCCAATGATCTTTGCGCACCCTGGCCTCCCATCACATGCAAAGAACATACTTCTATGAGGGAACTTGCCTCTCTGTTATCCTTACTTTCTGCATCACTTCTGAGCTGTTTAAAGGGAACCTGTCACCCCGAAATTCGCGGGTGAGGTAAGCCCACCGGCATCAGGGGCTTATCTACAGCATTCTGTAATGCTGTAGATAAGCCCCCGATGTAACCTGAAAGAGGAGAAAAAGACGTTAGATTATACTTACCCAGGGGCGGTCCTGCTGCTGGTCAGGTCGGATGGACGTCTCTGGTCCGCTCCGGCGCCTCCCATCTTCATTACAAGACGTCCTCTTCTGCTCTTCAGCCACGGCTCCGGCGCAGGCGTACTTTGCTCTGCCCTGTTGAGGGCAGAGGATAGTACTGCAGTGCGCAGGCGCCGGAAAGGTCAGAGGCTCGGCGCCTGCGCACTGCAGTACTTTGTCTGCCCTCAACAGGGCAGAGCAAAGTACGCCTGCGCCGGAGCCGTGGCTGAAGATCAGAAGAGGACGTCTTGTAATGAAGATGGGAGGCGCCGCAGCGGACCAGAGACGCCCGTTTGACCTGACCAGCAGCGGGACCGCCCCTGGGTGAGTATAATATAACCTCTTTTTCTCCTCTTTCAGGTTACATCGGGGGCTTATCTACAGCATTACAGAATGCTGTAGATGAGCCCCTGATGCTGGTGGGCTTACCTCACCCGTGAATTTCGGGGTGACAGGTTCCCTTTAAGACTTCACGTGAATTCATACAAATTGAGACATTATTATTATTATTATTATTATTATTATTTATTGTTATAGCGCCATTTATTCCATGGCGCTTTACATGTGAGGAGGGGTATACATAATAAAAACAAGTACAATAATCTTAAACAGTACAAGTCATAACTGGTACAGGAGGAGTGAGGACCCTGCCCGAGAAGGCTCACAATCTACAAGGGATGGGTGAGAATACAGTAGGCGAGGATAGAGCTGGTCATGCAGCGGTTTGGTCGATCGGTGGTTACTGCAGGTTGTAGGCTTGTCGGAAGAGGTGGGTCTTTAGGTTCTTTTTGAAGGTTTCGATGGTAGGCGAGAGTCTGATGTGTTGTGTACATAGTCCAACTTGTACATCAAACATAAAACTTGTTACTGTTCGCAGCATATCCTTTTCAGTTACATTTACAGCAGCAGGTTCCATACAATCCACATTTCTCACTTTCCCTGCTTCTCCTCTTTTGGCCTCCAATACATGCCTGGGTCATACCACCTCTTGCAGTAACGCAGCGTTCTCCCTGTCCAAACTCACTGCACTTGGCTTGGGGATTCCCTCAGCTGTTTCGCAACGGATCTGAGGGCATCAGCCCATGCGACGAGTTGCCACATTATGGAGCCACCTGCATGCCTGTGCTGTCCTGGCCCTGCTTTCAACCTCCGTTTCAACACTGTTGTCAGTCCACTGCTTAGTTATTCTTTTAGCCCAGTGGGCCCTGGATGGCTGGGTATTGCAATTTAACGTTGCAGAACTGCTGGGTAGCCTTGGCTCTGGCGCCCGACCAAGTTGCATGGGCACCTTGGCCCCTATTGACTCTAACTCCGGAACTCTTCCTACCTGTGGTTAACTATTTATTAACTCCATGCTTGGTATTGCACATGCTCCCCTCTAGTGACCGAACTGAGACACTACACTTTCCCTATTTAACATCATAGTTATTTACTGCTGTTAATACATGTATGTATATCTAATACTATACTTTAAGGGGGAGGGGTAGAGTGTGAAACCGTTTCTGTACTCCCCTTCCAATAGAAATACAATTGGTGAGAACTAGTCGATTAAAAGATTATAACCATTTTTAACATGCTACTTTATACTGTTTGCTCCTTATTTACATGGAAGTCATTTTTGACACATTGTAAGGTTTTAAAGGGCCACTGTCACCCCCTCCAGCCGTTATAAACTGAAAGAGCCACCTTGTGCAGCAGTAATGCTGCATTCTAACAAGGTGGCTCTTTTAGTTTTTGGTTCATGTATTCCCAAAATAAAGCTTATCCGAAATACCTGTCTTTATCCAGGGAGGCAGGTCCTCACCCCCCTGCTTGAACCGCCACTCAAATCTTCAGGGGCTCTGGGGTCCGCCAGCTCCGCTCTGTTTTTGCATGAATTCTGGCGCCTGCTCTGTGTTGTACTGTGTGGGGCAGGCGCAGTAAGCTCTGGCCATCTGACGTCCCAGCCAGACTGCGCCTGTGCGGCCACCCACCTTGGTAATCCCAGCCCCGCAGTGTTATGCATTATGCACAGTGCGGGGCTGGGATTCATAGGCAGGGCGGCCTGTGACGTCAGACGGCCAGAGCTCTTTGCGCCTGCCCCACACAGTAGTACACAGCGCAGGCGCCGGATTTCAAGCGAAAACAGCGCGGAGGGGGCGGCGCCCGGAGCCCCTGAAGATTTGAGTGACGGCAGTGTGGCGGTTCAAGCAGGGGGGTGAGGACCTGCCTCCCTGGATAAAGACAGGTATTTTGGATAAGTTTGAAAATGCTTTATTTTGGGAATACATGAACCAAAAACTAAAAGAGCCACCTTGTTAGAATGCAGCATTACTGCTGCACAAGGTGGCTTTTAGTTTAAATATTGGCAGTTAGGATTGCCCTGACTGGGTACATCTTGTCGCTGGTGGGAAGGCTGTTCTAGGCTTTTTTTTTTTTTTTTTTAAATAGCAGTGTTTATTTAGTACCCTAAGTTATTGCGTATAGATATTGCTTTTTACTTACAGCAGTGTAATATGATCATTTTGTTTCTTTCTTAGGTTTTGTCTGTTTAACCCCTTAACGTCCAAGGGTGGTTTGCACGTTAATGACCAGGCCAGTTTTTACAATTCTGACCACTGTCCCTTTTATGAGGTTATAACTCTAGAACGCTTCAGCTGATTCTGATATTGTTTTCTCGTGACATATTGTACTTCATGATAGTGGTAAAAATTAATTTGATATTACTTGCTTTTATTTGTGAAAAAAATGGAAATTTGGTGAAAATGTAGAAAATTTCGCAATTTTCCAACTTTGAATTTTTATGCTCTTAAATCACAGAGATATGTCACACAAAATACTTAAGTTACATTTCCCACATGTCTACATCAGCACAGTTTTGGAACCAAAATTTTTTTTTAAGAGTAATAAGGGTTAAAAGTTGACCAGCAATTTCTCATTTTTACTAAAATATATATATATATATATATATATATATATATATATATATATATAATTATCCACATCACATTTGAAGTCACTTTGTTTTCAGAATATTTTTATTAAATTTTTAACTTTAACAGGTAAGGGTAAGTGGGGGAGGGGAAAAGGGGGTGGAGTGAAGGTAGGAAAGGAACACCCCCTGGCAAAAGGGGGGGGGAAATAGGCAATCATACAGTGGAGTAAAGTAAACACAGCAAAATAACAAGCATTGCATACACATATGTTAAGCCATAGATGTTTGAGGTATCATTAAGTAAGTATCTAATACTGTGGTGATTAACTAGAACATAGTAGAATATGAAAGCCTGTAAATTTTGCTTATTGTATGGTGTGTAGTAGCTTATATCAGGGGACATCAAAGATGATCCTGTGGCTATGTGGGCGGAAAAAATATTTGGCTCAGGATTAAGGCTAATCATTGGGACTAATACACCTATTGGATATAACGGTGTGGTGTAAGTAGGAGAAGATGTATATAGTGTAAAACTACATTTTATTCAGGACCATTGTATGCTTTACGGGATTTAAGGACACGTTGGCTGGACATACTCGGAGGGTTGAGGCCGTAGTGCTGTAGAAAGGACAGGCCTTCCACAGGGTTTGTAACATGGACGCTACCCGACAAAAGTTTTATTGTAAGAGTGGAGGAGGGGGACCACGAATATGTAAAATGTGCCCTCCGTAGCTCTTGTGTAATGTGTGCAAAGTCTTTGCGTTTTTTCAGGGTGGCTCTAGATAAGTCTCTAAAAAAAGATAGTTGACCATATGAGGAGAGCTGGAAGTTCTTGTCAGAGGGGAGATCGAATAGTTTACTCCTGATCCAAGCTGGGAAGAAGGAGACGATGATGTCCCTTGGTACGCCCTGTGGGAGAAACGCTGGTCTTTTGATTCGAAAAGCTTTTTCAATAATGTTCGGTTCACTGGCCTCAGGGATGAACTTGTGGATCATTTTAAGAATATAGTTCTTCGGATGTGGCGGTTTAATAGATTCAGGAACTCCTCTTATTTTTACGTTATTTCTCCTTCTGTGGTCCTCGAGATTCACTATATTACTTTTTAGGGTGTCTAAGTCTTTTTGAAGAGTAGCCATTTTGGTTTCCAGTATAGAGGGGGGCCTCAAGCTGGCCGAGTGTGTAAGATCTAGGCTCCTAGATGGAAGATCCTCTTCGCTGGTGTCGGATGAACATTCGGAGGGTGGATATGTGTCGTATATGAGTGATGAGCAATCACTTTGGGAGGACCCAGAGGAAGGAGCTGATGAGGAGGCGGAGCCAATGCTCTCTGCTATAGATGACAGTGCGTCTCTTATGTAGGATTCAGATGCTGTCTCCATTCCATCTGATTCTGTGTTGGGTGATTTGAAAGAGAAAAGTTGTTTGATGTCAATACGGTGTTCCTCCAAACTATCCCTTATCACTTCACGGAGTTGTTCCAGTATATGATCAAAGTCCCTTCTAGAAGGCGGCCTTTTAGTTGCCGTTGTCTCCGCTGAGCCAATTAACGGACATGGTGTGTTTAGTCTGGAGTCTTTCCTCTCTTGGTCTAAGTGGGGTCTGGTCTGCGGAGTGAATGAAGGGGCATCATACCTTAGTGTACGAGTTGCTGCTTGATTTTTAGTGCTGTTAGAAGCTGGGCAGCTGCGGTCCGTGGGCGGAGTTGGGGGTGGGGTTTCATCTAGTCTCTCTCTTCCCCGTCCGAGAGATCTCCCCTGTGCCCCTCTGCACCCTTTCTCAGTCCCCGCCGGCAAATGCGTGGTTAAGGAATCTGTGCTGCCGAGTGCTGCGGACCGGGTTGATGTGCTTCTTACAGCCGAGACCCTGTCCTTAGTTCCCGGTGTGATTTCGCGGCAGGCCGTGGGCGGAGTGATGGGCGGAGCCTCAGCGGTCCCTCTGAGTTTCGGTCCCGCCTGTACAGATGAAGCCGCGGCTCTGTCTCCCTTCCCGTCGGCTGCTCCAAGCTGAGTGGTTGCGGCCAGGGGTTTCGGGGACTTCAGGGCAGCGATCGCAGGTGGAGGGACCGCTGCCGTTTTGGAGCTCCGTGCCTCTGGAGCTGGGTCGCCGCGCGAGGTAGGCGGGGTTATGGGCGGGGCCGCGGCGTCGCTCTTACCTCGCGTCCCCGCTGGTACATGCAGTGTCGCGGCTCCCGGTAAGGTCCCCGATGCTGTGCCTACCCGGGAAAGCTGGGTACTTGGTCCTGAGTGTCTCCGGGCGGGAGTTGCCCCTGTTGTATCTCTCCCCAGCGTTTTCGCTGCAGCGTTGCAATTTTTTCTGTTCTCGGCCGCTGATTTGGAATGCATTGTAGGCGGAGTCGTGGGCGGGGTTAAGGCTTCTCCTCCGTACCTCGGCTCCGGCAGCTTAGGAAAGGCTGCGGCTTCAGGCCTATGAACGGAGGTAGCTCCGGTCCGAATAGCAGCAGCCACAGAAGCCGCAGATTTTAGTGCGGGTGCTACGGCGGGCTTCTCCGGTGGTCCTCCATTGTCTGAGTCCGGGCTGAAGCATGAGGGCTTAGTTGGATGAGGTTTTCTGGGCCTCTGAGTATGTGGGCCTGCAGCAAGGCCGCGGCTGGAGCTTAGGTGTCCTTTTGCTGTGTTTACCATTATCAAAGTAGCTCTGCAAGCGTTCTGTCCTGTTCCTGGTAGCTTTAGACTGGTTTAGGTGGTGTTTCGTCCCCAAACAGTAGGCTATTAGTACCTAATTATACGGGATTTAGCAGGAGCTACCCAGACACAGGTCAGCTCCCTAGCCCGTGCAAGCCACTTTGAGGGGTCTATATGATAGAAAATAACCAAGTGTAACACCATTCTAAAAACTGCACCCCCTCAAGGTCCTCAAAACCACATTCAAGAAGTTTGTTAACCCTTCAGGTGTTTCACAGGAATTTTTGGAATGTTTAATAAAAAATGAACATTTAACTTTTCACCAAAAATTTAGTTCAGCTCCAATTTGTTTTATTTTACCAAGGGTAACAGGAAAAATTGGACCCCGAAAGTTGTTGTACAGTTTGTCCTGAGTATGCCTATACCCCATATGTGGAGGTAAACCACTGTTTGGGCGCATGGAAGAACTCGGAAGGGAAGGAGCGCCGTTTGACTTCTCAATGCAAAATTGACTGGTATTGAGATCAGATGCCATGTCGCGTTTGGAGAGCCCCTGATGTGCCTAACCATTGAAACCCCCCACAAGTGACGCCATTTTGGAAAGTAGACCCCCTAAGGAACTTATCTAGATGTGTTGTGAGAACTGTGAACCCAAGTGTTTCACTACAGTTTATAACGCAGAGCTGTGAAAATAAAAATCTTTTTTTTTTTTTCCCACAAAAATTATTTTTTAGCCCCCAGTTTTGTATTTTTAAAAGGGTAACAGGAGAAATTGGACCCCAAAAGTTGTTGTCTAATTTGTCCTGAGTACGCAGATACCCCATATGTTGGGCTAAACCCCTGTTTGGGCGCACAGGAGAGCTCGGAAGGGAAGGCGCACTGTTTTACTTTTTCAACGCAGAATTGGCTGGAATTGAGATCGGACGCCATGTTGCATTTGGAGAGCCCCTGATGTGCCTAAACAGTGGAAACCCCCGAATTCTAACTGAAACCCAAACACAACCCTAATTCCTAACCACACCCCTAACCTGAACATGCCCCTAGCCCTAATCCCAACCACACCCCTAACCCGAACACACCCCTAATCCCAACCCTAACCCTAATCCCCACCATAACCCTAACCACACCCCTAACCCTAACTTTAACCGTAAATGTAATCCAAACCCTAACTTTAGCCCCAACCCTAACCCTAATGGGAAAATGGAAATAAATACATTTTTTTAAAATTGTATTATTTTTCCCTAACTAAGGGGGTGATGAAGGAGGGGTTTAATTTACTTTTATAGTGGGGGTTTTTTAGCGGATTTTTATGATTGGCAACCGTCGCACACTTTGGGCATGTGACATTTTTTGATCGCTTTTTATTTCGATTTTTGTGAGACAGAATGACCAAAAACCAGCTATTCATGAATTTCTTTGTAGGGGGGAGGGGGGCATTGATACCTTTCCACCACATTTGGTAAAATTTGATAAAGCAGTTTTATTCTTCGGGTCAGTATGATTACAGCGATACCTCATTTATATAATTTTTTATGTTTTGGCGCTTTTATACGATAAAAACTATTTTATATAAAAAATAATAATTTTTGCATCGCTTTATTCTGAGGACTATAACTTTTTTTTTTTTTTTATTTCTTTTGCTGATGAAGCTGTATGGTGGCTCGTTTTTTGCGGGACAGGATGCCGTTTTCAGTGGTACCATGGTTGTTTATATCCGTCTTTTTGATCGCGTGTTATTCCACTTTTTGTTCGTCGGGATGATAATAAAGCGTTTTTTTGCCTATTTCTTTTTTTTTTTTTTTTTTTTTACGGTGTTCACTGAAGGGGGTTAATTAGTGGGACAGTTTTATAGGTCGAGTCGTTACGGACGCGGCGATACTAAATGTGTACTTTTTATTATTTTGGCTTTTTTATCATTTAGGCTACGTTCACATTTGCGTTGTGCGATGTTGCGTCGGAGACACAACGCAAACAAACGCAACAAAACGCACACTAAAACGCAGCGTTTTGCGACGCATGCGTCCTTTTTTGCCGAATTTTGGACGCAAAAAAAATGCAACTTCCTGCGTCCTCTGCGCCCTATGCTTGCGGCAAAAAAAAACGCATACGTCGCAAAACGCAGCACAACGCATGTCCATGTGCCCCCTCATGTTAAATATAGGGGCGCATGACGCATGCGTCGCCGCGGTTGCGCCCGATGCAACGCAAATGTGAACGTAGCCTTAGATAAATGTATTTATTGGAACAATATTTATTTTTCTTTATTTAGGATTTTTTTTTTTTTGTTTTACTTTTTTTTATATTGCCCCAGGGAGGACATCACTGTACAGTGACAGATCGCTGATCTGACACTTTGCAGTGCACTGTCAGATCAGCGATCTGACAGGCACTGCAGGGAGGCTTCCCGGCGCCTGCTCTGAGCATCCTCCCTGCAGGACCAGGAAGGCCCCCTGTGGCCATTTTGGATCCGGGGCCTGCAGAGAGGAGGAGGTAGGATCACATCGCATTGCTCCGAGGGTCTCAGGGAAGCACACAGGGAGCCCCCTCCCTGCGCGATGCTTCCCTATGCTGCCAGAACGCTGCGATCATCTGTAATAATCAGCTGATACCCCCAGAGAGCGCGGCTGATCGAATATGAGGTACTATCCCGTCACTGGGAAATAAGTCCCAGGTCACCTCGACGGGATAGTGCGTCATATGGCATTAAGGGGTTAATGGCCAGTGTGTACATGCACCTACACATATAATCCAGTTCATTCCTTTTGGCTTTGTATGTTGTAAATGGTGTCATTCAAAAGTACAACTCGTCCTGCAAAAAAAAAAAAAAAAATCCTTATACAGCTATATTCCAAAATAAGTTATGGCTCTTGGAAGAAGGGGAAGAAAAAATGGAAAAACTGAATGTCATGAAGGGGTTAAAGTAGAGGTTTTTTTTTTGTGCAGTTCTTCCATGAAGATCACTTCTTAACAGAATTCTCTGGACAGTAGATGAGTGTAGCTGGGTCCCACTGGTTGTCACTTCTCAGCTAATGACACAGTGGGATATCCTTTCTTTTTTAAAGGGACACAGGCATAATTTGTCCATCTGCTGCACTGTTTTCTTGGCTGACCACTGCGTCTATGGTCCTCAACTTTGTCCATTTCATAGTGTCCTCAAAGTTGAGAAATACAGGCAGATACAGTCATGGCCAAAAGTATTGACACCCCTGCAATTCTGTCAGATAATACTCATGTTCTTCCTGAAAATGATTGCAAACATCTTCATTTAATTTGTCTTAAATGAAAAAACACAAACGTAAAAAAAGGGGGTGGACAAAAGTATTGGCACTGTTCGAAAAATCATGTGATGCTTCTCTAATTTGTGTAATTAACAGCACCTGTAACTTACCTTTGGCATCGAACAGGTGTTGGCAATAACTAAATCACACTTGCAGCCAGTTGACATGGACAACCTGTGTCCTTGTGTGTACCATATTGAGCATGGAGAAAAGAAAGAAGACGAAAGAACTGTCTGAGGACTTGAGAAACCAAATTGTGAGGAAGCATGAGCAATCTCAAGGCTACAAGTCCATCTCCAAAGACCTGAATGTTCCTGTGTCTACCGTGCGCAGTGTCATCAAGAAGTTTAAAGCCCATGGCACTGTGGCTAACCTCCCTAGATGTGGACGAAAAAGAAAAATTGACGAGATTTCAACGCAAGATTGTGCAGATGTTGGATAAAGAACCTCGACTAACATCCAAACAAGTTCAAGCTGCCCTGCAGTCCGAGGGTACAACAGTGTCAACCCGTACTATCCGTCGGCATCTGAATGAAAAGGAACTGCATGGTAGAAGACCCAGGAAGACCCCACTTCTTACCCCGAGACATAAAAAAGCCAGGCTGAAGTTTGCCAAAACTTACCTCAAAAAGCCTAAAACATTTTGGAAGAAGGTTCTCTGGTCAGATGAGACAAAAGTAGAGCTTTTTGGGCAAAGGCATCAACATAGAGTTTACAGGAGGAAAAAAGAGGCATTCAAAGAAAAGAACACGGTCCCTACAGTCAAACATGGCGGAGGTTCCCTTATGTTTTGGGGTTGCTTTGCTGCCTCTGGCACTGGACTGCTTGACTGTGTGCATGGCATTATGAAGTCTGAAGACTATCAACAAATTTTGCAGCATAATGTAGGGCCCAGTGTGAGAAAACTGGGTCTCCCTCTGAGGTCATGGGTCTTCCAGCAGGACAATGACCCAAAACACACTTCATAAAGCACTAGAAAATGGTTTGCGAGAAAGCACTGGAGACTTTTAAGGTGGCCAGCAATGAGTCCAGACCTGAATCTTATAGAACACCTGTGGAGAGATCTAAAAATGGCAGTTTGGAGAAGGCACCCTTCAAATATCAGGGACCTGGAGTATTTTGCCAAAGAAGAATGGTCTAAAATTCCAGCAGAGCATTGTAAGAAACTCATTGATGGTTACCGGAAGCGGTTGGTCGCAGTTATTTTGGCTAAAGATTGTGCAACCAAGTATTAGGGTCCCTTTCCACTTGTGTGAGAAAAAAACGGTCCGATTTACGGACCGAAAAAACTGATGTAATGTCTGCGAGTGTCATGCGATTTTTTTTTTTTTTTTTTTTTTTTTTTTTTAACGCAACATCCGTATGACATCCGTATTGCTGTCCGATTTTTACTCACGGGTCTCCTTTGAAAAGCCGGTAATTCAGCGCAGAGTACAGTAAAATCACACTGACAGGTTAGATGAGAGTAGATATATACACATAGAATAGGTATATGTGTGTATGTATGTATATGTATGTATATGTATATATATATATATATATATATATATATATATATATATATATATATATATATATATATATATATATATATATATATATATATATATATATAGCAGCGCGAGACAGCTTTAAAGCTGGTAATTCAATTACCGGCTTTTGCTTTCTCCTTCCTAAACCCGACATATGAGACCTGGTTTACATACAGTAAACCATCTCATATCACCATTTTTTTTGCATATTCCACACTACTAATAGTGTGTATATAATAATAATAATCTTTATTTTTATATAGCGCTAACATATTCCGCAGCGCTTTACAGTTTGCACACATTATCATCACTGTCCCCGATTGGGCTCACAATCTAGAATTCCTATCAGTATGTCTTTGGAATGTGGGAGAAAACCGGAGTACCCGGAGGAAACCCACGCAAACACGGAGAGAACATACAAACTCTTTGCAGATGTTGTCCTGGGTGGGATTAGAACCCAGGACCCCAGCGCTGCAAGGCTGTAGTGCTAACCACTGCGCCACCGTATAGGCAAAATTTGGCCGTTCTAGCTATTATATTTAAGGGTTAAATGGCGGAAAAAATTGGCGTGGGCTCCCGCGCAATTTTCTCCGCCAGAGTAGTAAAGCCAGTGACTGAGGGCAGATATTAATAGCCTGGAGAGGGTCCAT
This sequence comes from Ranitomeya imitator, assembly GCF_032444005.1. NCBI lineage: Eukaryota > Metazoa > Chordata > Amphibia > Anura > Dendrobatidae > Ranitomeya > Ranitomeya imitator. The sequence continues at coordinate 433,085,615 of NC_091287.1, read as the reverse complement.
GGTTATTGGCCCCCCCCCTGGCTAAAAACATCTGCCCCCAGCCACCCCAGAACAGGCACATCTGGAAGATGCGCCTATTCTGGCACTTGGCCACTCTCTTCCCATTCCCGTGTAGCGGTGGGATATGGGGTAATGAAGGGTTAATGCCACCTTGCTATTGTAAGGTGACATTAAGCCTAATTAATAATGGAGAGGCGTCAATTATGACACCTATCCATTATTAATCCAATTGAATGAAAGGGTTAAAAAAAACACACACATTATTAAAAATTATTTTAATGAAATAAAAACAAAGGTTGTTGTAATATTTTATTTAACGCCCAATCCAATCACTGAAGACCCTCGTTCTGTAACCAAAAAAATAATAAACCAACAATATACATACCTTCCGCAGATCTGTAAAGTCCAACGATGTAAATCCTTCTGAAGGGGTTAAAACATTTTGCAGCCAGGAGTTCTGCTAATGCAACGCTACTCCTCGCTGCAAAACCCCAGGGAATGAAGGTAAAGTAGGTCACTGACCTATATTTACCTGCATTTGTGGTGAGGCGCCCTCTGCTGGCTGTTCATAGATCGTGGGAGCTTTCCTTGTTGGTTTATTATGTTTTTTTGGTTGCAGAACGAGGGTCTTCAGTGATTGGATTGGGCGTTAAATAAAATATTACAACAACCTTTGTTTTTATTTCATTAAAATAATTTTTAATAATGTGTTTGTTTTTTTAACCCTTTCATTCAATTGGATTAATAATGGATCGGTGTCATAATTGACGCCTCTCCATTATTAATTAGGCTTTACTACTCTGGCGGAGAAAATTGTTCGGGAGCCCACGCCAATTTTTTCCGCCATTTTTTCCGCCCTTAAGTATAATAGCTAGAACGGCCAAATTTTGCATATACACACTACTGACATTAGTAGTGTGGAATATGCAAAAAAAATGGTGATATGAGATGGTTTACTGTATGTAAACCAGGTCTCATATCATGTCGGGTTTAGGAAGGAGATAGCAAAAGCCGGCAATTGAATTACCAGCTTCAAAGCTCTCTCACGCTGCATTATTTATATATATATATATATATACACACACACACACACACACACACACACACACACACACACACACACACACACACACACACACACACACACACACACACACACACACACGTATATGTGTATATATATATATATACCTACTAGCTATTGAACCCGTTCTACGCCCGGGTGGCGAGCATTTATATTGGTATATGGTCTCCATCATGTGCTGCTGCCATCCTGCGCCCGTTCTGGCATGCGCTGCTGCCAACCTGCGCCCGTTCTGTCATGTGCTGCTGCCATCCTGCGCCCGTTCTGTCATGTGCCGCTCCCATCCTGCTCCCATCCTGCCCCCATTCTGTCATGTGCTGCTGCCATCCTGCGCCCGTTCTGTCATGTGCTGCTGCCATCCTGCTGCCATCCTGCGCCCGTTCTGTCATGTGCTGCTCCCATCCTGCCCCCGTTCTGTCATGTGCTGCTGCCATCCTGCGCCCGTTCTGTCATGTGCTGCTCCCATCCTGCGCCACTATTGTATTATATGCCCCCGTATGCTGCTGCCATATATAAAAAAAAAAAAAATACCATACTCGCCTATCGTCCGGCTCCACTGCAGGTGTGTCTTCAAGAAAATGGCGCCGGAAAGCGCGGACTGCGCAGGCGCCGATTCCGGCAGCAGGAATCGGCGCCTGCGCAGTCCGCGCTTTCCGGGGCCATTTTCTTGAACACACACTCCGGCTCCTCTACCTGTGACTGGACTCTGTCACAGCAGAGGAGCCGGAAGACGGAGCCGCACGCAGCGCTGGAACAGAGGACAGGTGAATATACTTACCCTCCCGGCGCGTCCACGGTCCCTGACTCTCCGGTGGAGATCGCGGTATGCGTTCAGTGCTTACGCATACCGCGATCTCCTGGGAGCGTCACTCTGTGGGGGCCAGACTGCGCCGGCGCAGTCTATAAAGGCTTCGGACAGAGTGACGCTCCCAGCGTTATATTATAGATTCTATGTGTATATATCTACTCTCATCTAACCTGTCAGTGTGATTTTACTGTACTCTGCGCTGAATTGCCGGCTTTTCTAAGGACACGGGTGCGTAAAAATCGGACAGCACTCGCATGGTGCGAGTGCTGTGCGTTTTTTTTCTCGCACCCATTGACTTGCATTGGCGAGTCTCGTCCGAGAATCTCAGCAATACGCAGCATGCTGCGATTTTTTTTTTTTCTCAGCCGACACAGATTTTTCTCAGTCCGATTTCGGCTGGGAAAAAAATCGCTAATGGAATGTCACCTATTGAAAAACATTGGTCCGAGTGCAATCCGATTTTTTTTTTTTTTTTTTTTTTTTTTTTTATCGGATTGCACTCGTCCGTTTTTCTCACAAGTGGAAAGGGGCCCTAAAGCTGAGGGTGCCAATACTTTTTTCTGGCTCGTTTTTGGAGTTTTGTGTGAAATGATCAATGTTTTGCTTCATTCTCTCTTGCATTATTTTCATTTAAGGCCGGCGTCACACTGGCGTTTAAAACGGCCGAGTGCAATGCGATAAAAAATCGCATTGCACTCGGACCAATATTAAGTTATGGGGCCGCTCCCAGCAGCCGACTTTTTGTCGGCCGTTTTCCTAGGTCCGAGACAATCGCAGCATGCTGCGATTGTCTCGGACCGAGGAAAACTCGCGGCTCACTCGCACCCATATAAGCCTATGGGTGCGAGTGAGACAGCGCACACCACTCGGATAACATCTGAGTGATGTGCGCTATAAGCGGACCCCAGCAATGGAGGAGATGGAGAAATTAATTTCTCCGCCTCCTCCGCAGCTGTGCTCCGATCCTCCCTGTGCGAGAGAATCGGAGCACAGACGTATGACACTCGGCTCCTGCTCTGCTGCGAGCAGGAGCCGAGTGTCATTAGCATATCGCATCCGATGCTCTCGCATCGGATGCAATACGCTAGTGTGACGCTGGCCTAAGACAAATTAAATGAAGATAATAACAAATAATTTGTGATTGCAATCATTTTCAGGAAGAAAACGAATATTATCTGACAGAATTGCAGGGTTGTCAATACTTTTGGCCATGACTGTACATATCCGTCATACAATACCTCCAAGGAGGTGTCTGATTAGCTCCAAATTTATTCTACAACAGAAAAATGACCCCAAAATGTAAGCGCTATCTTCAGTCTAAAGAAGAACAAAAGAGCCTTTGTGACGATATGGCCACACAGAGCCCTGATCTCAACATAATAATGTTTCTCTGGGATTACATGAAGAGACATAAGGATGTGCACAAGTCTACATTCATGGAAGATCTAAACATGTTGGAGAACCAACCACAGAACACCCTTCCTTCATAAACTTTGTGCAAGTGTATCTGAGAATTGATCACACCAAATGTTTTTGTGACTTTAGATTTCTTTCTCTCTCTTTGCATTTTAAATGATTTTAAAACAAACTAACACTGCTATTTTTGAAAGCATTCTTAGTTGACCGCATCCTTTCAGGGTTTCAAAGAAAATTATAGATAGAAGATCCGGCTGGGGACCATGGCCAGAAATAAACAAGTCCAGTACTGCCCTTTGATTGCTTTTTCCAGTTGGGCACCAGGTGATTGACAGATTTTTCACTATATCAATAATCTAGAGTAGTGCTGGGAGAAGTCGGTCGTAGGATGGCACCAGCCTAGTCTCATCAATGACTATGGTCTTGGTCCTTATTTCCTACCAATACTTTTTCTGAAACGCCAGAGCATTTTTTTTTTAGAAGAGAAATCTGGATTTCATGCTGCCTATGGCTTTGGCAGCATGAATCAAGTGAAAGGTTCCCTGTAAAAGGGCGATATTGACTGGTATGATTGCTACTGCCAATTTATTTCCAAAAGCACCTCTCTCCCTGCCCACCATTGCCTCAAACATTAATTTTTTTTATGTAGTGAAGTGAGCAAACTTTTTTTTTTTTTTTGCTTTTTAAAGGGAACCTGTCATGTCTCCAAAAGCTATTAACTTGTAGATATGCGGTTAAGGTTACAGGTTAATAAATTTCCCAATTCATACTGCACTGAAAGCCTGGGTGCTGGGAGGAAATTAACTTTATTCCTCCTGCCACCCTCCAGCTTTCAGTCATAGGGGAGGCGCAGCTTTACAGCTCGGTATACAGTGAGTGGTGGTTGTAGCCCTTCCACTGACTGACAGCTGTCTGCAGCGTACCAGTGCTGAGGCATCTGATGTCCGTCAGTACCAGGGCATAGTTACAGCCGCCACTCAGTATGTAGTGAGCGGTGACTGAAGCCACAGATGAAAACCGGAGGCTGCGACGAGAAATAAAGTTCATTTACTCCCGGTGGCCAGGCATTCAGGATGGTGGCTGTACGGCTTTGGTTGATCTTCAGGTGACTAGGATTTGGAGACATAACCGGTTCCCTTTAAAATATATAATGTGTAAATGTGTGTGTGTGTGTGTACACACACACACGTACACACACGCGCGCACACAGGTACACACACACACGCGTGTGTGTATGTATATATATATTTTATATATATTCGAGTCCCTGCGGTTGCATGTTTTACAGCTGTTAGACCGCTGCAACACTTGCGGGAATTGCCTAACAAATGGGCAATCCCTGCATGTGTTTCAGCAGTCTAACAGCCAGGAGTCATGCGGGAACTCGAACATATTATCCGAACACGCCCAAGATACTTGGATCACATCCAAGCATGCTCGCTCATCACTACTGAGAGCCTGTGCGTGAGCTCCTTCTGACAATCTAACGCTTTTACTTGTCTTTTTCTGAGCTCTCAGATGATTTTTTTTTTTTGGGGGGGGGGGCTACACACTACATTAAAGTAGAATGTGAGAGAAAATAAAGAGCCTGTAAAAGCCAAACAATGCAAAATGTTATAAAACCCAACTGCAAAAAAAAATTTTTATCCCCAAATATGCGTTTTATTCCCCAACCGATGCCAACCTCTTTAGCACAAATGAGTTTCTTGTATTGACTTACCGTTGGCTGTAAGCAAGCCACCTTAACATAGTTAAGTCCATATCAGTCTACCACCCTACCCGTGCCCTCCGCTCCGCTAATGACCTCAGGTTAGCATCCTCAATAATCAGAACCTCCCACTCCCGTCTCCAAGACTTTACACGTGCTGCGCCGATTCTTTGGAATGCACTACCTAGGTTAATACGATTAATCCCCAATCCCCACAGTTTTAAGCGTGCCCTAAAAACTCATTTGTTCAGACTGGCCTACCGCCTCCATGCATTAACCTAACGATCCCTGTGTGGCCTATTTATAATAAAAAAAAAAAAAAAGGTTCCTCGCATCATGTTCTCATACACTTTATGCAGTATTAGCCCTCTGTGTCTGTACTGCTACGTACTGGTTCATGCAGCTTTACATGAACACCTGAGCCTTACACTATAGCTGGTCCGAATAACTAAAGCAATTGTTACCATCCACCTCTCGTGTCTCCCCTTTTCCCCATAGTTTGTAAGCTTGCGAGCAGGGCCCTCACTCCTCCTGGTATCTGTTTTGAACTGTATTTCTGTTATGCTGTAATGTCTATTGTCTGTACAAGTCCCCTCTATAATTTGTAAAGCGCTGCGGAATATGTTGGCGCTATATAAATAAAATTATTATTATTATTATTTATAATTATTAGTTATTAAGGTTGAAGGAAGACTTTAAGTCCATCTAGTTCAACCCATAGCCTAACCTAACATGTCTTATCATTTTGATCCAGAGGAAGGCAAAAAAATCCCATGTGGCAAAGAGTAAGCTCCACATTGGGGAAAAAAAATTCCTTCCCGACTCCACATACGGCAATCAGATTAGTTCCCTGGATCAACGCCCTATCAAGGAATCTAGTGTATATACCCTGTAACATTATACTTTTCAAGAAAGGCATCCAGTCCCCTCTTAAATTTAAGAAGTGAATCACTCATTACAACATCATACGGCAGAGAGTTCCATAGTCTCACTGCTCTTACAGTAAAGAACCTGCGTCTGTGATTATGCTTAAACCTTTCCTCCAGCTATGCTTCGGCTGAGATACAGAAGGGGGTTAGTTAAACTATTGGAATGAGCCTCCCCCTTCACTCTCAATAATAACGAATATGCTGACAATGGAAACGCTTTCCTGTGTCCAACACATAACCAGAAGTGAAGTCGCATGAGTTGACCCTTAAATGTTGGAAGACCTGGCAAAACCGATCTGCTCTAATAATATATGTAATTTACATTTTAATGCACATTTGAGTTTTATTTTTGTTTGTTGTTCTTTATTGGGGGAGGCAACTTGTGTTTAGTGCTATTTTTCTCTATAGGACACAGGAAGATATTAAGGCAAACCTAAAGGATAGCCATAGAATTCTTTTATGGGCTGTCTACCCAAACCCTCACAAATAATGTGATAGAACAATAATGATAACTTATTTATATTTGTGACAGAGGCAAAGTGTTTTTTCCATGCAAGTCTGGGAGTTAACAAGAAGGTTCTAGGCAGCTGACTAATCGTGGAGATCTATTTATGAAGAAGAGCAAGGTGGTCGTAAAAAAGGATGTCAAAATAGTTTAGTTCTGATCAAAGCTTACACAGTGGAAATGGATGACCTCAAAGTGAACTAGGGTCATGTACTCGCATCAAGCAATGTCCACTTATTATAATGCAAGTGACTGATCACTCCAAGTAAAAGAGCTAAAACGATAGTAAAGACACGAGAAAGCTAGCAATAACCATAGTAAGTCATATACACATGCAAAATAATGTATATAAATCTTAGGTGAAAATTCTTTCCAGTCTTTAAAACCTCGTCAGCCTAATCTCAAGCACTATTAGCCCTGCTGGATGCCCTCTGGCCATGTTCAGTGTAATTCTTCCAAAAATGTGGTATCAATTATGTATTCACGGGGATCGCAGAGGCCATGGGAGCACATATCAGATTTACTGTGATGAGTTATTGTGTTAGATGGTAACGTGCACTATACAATGTATATGTCACACACAGCACCTCATTGTATACGTTATAGTGGAACATCGCTGTCTGTCCAGACTGCTCCGCTACATATGATAGTCAGTACCTAATATTGCCATTGCTGAGTGAGACGGCAAAATGCATGTTTCCTTTTAGTAACCTTTTACTGACCTCAGTCTTGACCTAAGGAAACATTATTCTCAGAGGAGGAAGCACATTATTTACAAACCCCAAATAACATTAAATTTCCTACTTCCTGAACTCAACTGGCCAATTGAGCGGGCACAATCCAGTGAATGAAACCCGCGCTACTCTGTCCCACAACATACTTTTTGTGTTATTCCATCCTAAAATTGCATGCTTAACACCATGTGGGAGATTTAACAATGCTGTCTAATTCTTAAACAGTAGAAGCTTAGACTGATAGATCTAGCTCACTTTCAGACTATCGGTGTTTCATGCTATTTGAAATATATGACCCAAAATCCATAAACTGGGACAAAGGAGATCCCAGAGCACTGACATAAAACAAAAAAATTATACTGAATAAAGTGCAGGACCAAAATAATGTTAGTATAAAATCTAGCTACCGGTAGCTTTTATGTAAAATGGGTAAAAAAAAACATTATATATATATTATATATTTTTCTACTATATACGGTAATTGTCTAAGGGTCACTTCCGTCTTTCTGTCTGTTTGTCACAGATATTCATTGGTCGCGGCCTCTGTCTGTCATGGAAATCCAAGTTACTGATTGGTCGTGGCTGTTTTGCCGCGACCAATCAGCTACTGGCACAGTTCGGTGGAAAAATGGCTGCTCCTTACTCCCCTCCAGTCAGCCCTCACACAGGGTTAATGCCAGCATTAATGGACCGCGGTGTAACGCACTCCGGTTACGCAGCTATTAACCCTGTGTGACCAACTTTTTACTATTGATGATGCGTATGCAGCATCAATAGTAAAAAGATCTAATGTTACAAATAATAATATAGTAACATAGGTATTAAGGTTGAAGGAAGACGTCCATCTAGTTCAACCCATAGCCTAACCTAACATGCCCTAACATGTTGATCCAGAGGAAGGCATAATAAGAAAAAAAAAAAAAAAGTTATTCTCACCCTCCGCCGTTGCGTCCTCTCCTCGGCAGTGCAAGCGGCAGGTTCCGGTGGCAAGGATGCTATGCGAGAAGGACCTTCCATGACGTCACGGTCATGTGACCGCGACGTCATCACAGGTCCTGCGCTCATACGAACCCTGGGACCGGAAGCTGCCGCGTGCACCGCACACAGGCGACAGGACTACAAGGGGTCCTCGGATGGTGAGTATATGTTTTATTTTTTATTTTAAGTCTTTTTTAACCTGTTACATACGTGGCTGGACAATATACTACGTGACTGGCCAATATACTACGTGACTGGGCAGTATACTACGTGTCTGTGCTGTATACTACGTGTCTGTGCTGTATACTACGTGTCTGTGCTGTATACTACGTGGCTCTGTGCTGTATACTACGTGGCTCTGTGCTGTATACTACGTGGCTGGGCAATATACTATGTGCCTGGGCAATATACTACGTGTCTGTGCTGTATACTACGTGGCTCTGTGCTGTATACTACGTCGCTGTGCAATATACTACGTGGTTGGGCAATATACTACGTGGTTGGGCAATATACTACGTGGCTGGGCAATATACTACGTGGGCTGTGCAATATACTACGTGGACATGCATATTCTAGAATACCCGATGCGTTAGAATCTGGCCACCATCTAGTCTACTATATAATTGTCAAGGGTCACTTCCATCTGTCCTACTGTATGTCTGTCACGGATACTCATTGGTCGCGGCCTCTGTCATGGAAATCCAAGTCGCTGATTGGTCGTGGCAAAACGCCCACAACCATTGCCACAACCAATCAGCGACGGGCACAGTCCGGTGGCAAAATGGCCGCTCCTCCCTCCCCGCAGTTAGTGCCCACTCCATAATCCCTTCCAGTCAGCCCTCACACAGGGTTAATGGCAGCGTTAATGGACCGCTTTATGCCGCGGTGTAACGCACTCCATTAACGCAGCTATTAACCCTGTGTGACCAACGTTTTACTATTGATGCTGTGTATGCAGCATCAATAGTAAAAAGATCTAATGTTACAAATAATAATAATACTAAAAACCACTTTATTCTCACCCTCTGATGTGGCGAGCTGTCCTCGGCAGTGTAAGCAGCAGGTTCCGGTGCCAAGGATGCTATGTGAGAAGGACCTGCCATGACGTCACGGTCATGTGACCACGACGTTACGGTCATGTGACCACGATGTCATCACAGGTCCTGCGCTCATACCATTCCTGGGACCGGAAGCTGCCGCATGCACCGCACACAGGCGCCAGGACTACAAGGGGCCTTCGGAAGGTGAGTATATGTTTATTTTAAGTCTTTTTTTTTTAACCACGCATATAGTGCCCACAGTGCTATATACTACGTGGGCAATGTTATATACCGCGTGGGCTGCGTTATATACTGCATGGCTGCTATATACTACGTGGCTAGCGTTATATACTATGTGGGCAATGCTATACTGCGTGGCCACTGTTATATACTGCGTGGCCTGTATTAACGCATTGGGTATTCAAGAATGTCGTGGCATGTGCTATATACTATGTGGCTGCTATACACTGTACATATTCTAGAATACCCGATGCGTTAGGATCGGGCCACCATCTAGTGTGTGTATGTATGTATATGTGTATATGTGTGTGTGTGTGTGTATATATGTGTATATATGTATTGTATATATGTATAGTATATATGTATAATATGTATGTATATATGTATAGTATATATGTATGTATGTATATATGTATATATGTATAATGTATATATGTATAATGTATATATGTATAATGTATATATGTATAATGTATATATGTATAATGTATATATGTATAATGTATATATGTATAATGTATATATGTATATATGTATGTGTATGTGTGTATGTGTATGTGTGTATGTGTATGTGTGTATAATGTATGTGTGTATGTGTATGTGTATAATGTATGTGTATATATGTATATATGTATAATGTATATATGTATAATGTATATATGTATAATGTATATATGTATAATGTATATATGTATAATGTATATATGTATAATGTATATGTATATATGTATAATGTATATATGTATAATGTATATATGTATAATGTATATATGTATAATGTATATATGTATAATGTATATATGTATAATGTATATATGTATAATGTATATATGTATAATGTATATATGTATAATGTATATAGTATATATGTATAATGTATAATGTATATATGTATAATGTATATATGTATAATGTATATATGTATAATGTATATATGTATAGTGTATATATGTATTGTGTATGTATGTATGTGTATGTGTATAATGTATATATGTATATATGTATATAGTGTATAATGTATATATGTATAATGTATGTATGTATAATGTGTATGTATGTATAATGTGTATGTATGTATAATGTGTATGTATGTATAATGTGTATGTATGTATAATGTGTATGTATGTATAATGTGTATGTATGTATAATGTGTATGTATGTATAATGTGTATGTATGTATAATGTGTATGTATGTATAATGTGTATGTATGTATAATGTGTATGTATGTATAATGTGTATGTATGATGTGTATGTATGATGTGTATGTATGTATGATGTGTATGTATGTATGATGTGTATGTATGTATGTATGTATGTATGTATGTATGTATGTATGTATGATGTGTATGTATGTATGATGTGTATGTATGTATGTGTGTATGTATGTATGATGTGTATGTATGTATGATGTGTATGTATGTATGTGTGTATGTATGTATGATGTGTATGTATGTATAATGTGTATGTATGTATGATGTGTATGTATGTATGATGTGTATGTATGTATAATGTGTATGTATGTATGATGTGTATGTATGTATGATGTGTATGTATGTATGATGTGTATGTATGTATGATGTGTATGTATGTATGATGTGTGTATGTATGTGTGTATATATGTATTATGTATATATGTGTGTGTGTATATATGTATTATGTATTATGTATATATGTATTATGTATTATGTATATATGTATTATGTATATATGTATATAATACATATATACATATGTATAATATGTATATATGTATAATATGTATAATTTTTTTTTTTTTTTCTCTGACAACAAACGTATTGGTGGGCGAGCCAACAGGGAAACCCCCCCATGATAAAATGAACTGGCAGTAAGCTTAATATAAAATGAACTGGCAGTAAGCTTAATATATTCATGCAGTGTACATGAAGAGATAAGCGGCTCATATTGGCGTGCTAAAAAATGATTTCCTCTAACAAAAAGTAAAACTGAGTGCATGCTAAGATAGCAAAATATGGCACCTCACCCACCAAATACAACAGACATGTGTTTCACTAATGCTTCATCAGGGATCTTTAATTCATATTAAAAAAATATATACCATATATATTGAACCGAGGGGTTCTTCCAGCGCTGCATCTTCTTCGTGTACTGAGCGGTCACAGTTACCGCTCATTTTCAGTCATGAATATGCGGCTCCACCTCTATCGGAGGTGGAGCCGCATATTCATGACTGTAATGAGCGGTACCATGTGACCGCTCAATACATGAAGAAGATGCAGCGCTGGAAGAAGCAGGGACCGCGCCAGGAGCAGGTAAGTATAATTACACAGCCCCCGCTCCTCCTCCCCTGCCGACCCCGGGTATGACTCGAGTATAAGCAAAGAAGGGGACTTTCTACCCCAAAAAATGGGCTGAAAATCTCGGCTTATACTTAAGTGTATACGCTAGCTTTTATTTAAAAAGTGAAATTCATTATTCAAACTATCCGATTCATTAAAAAAAAAAAAAAAAAAAAACTATTTTAGCTTCCAAATAAAACATTTTTAGAGAAACCAAAAGAACAGATATAGGCACAAGATTTGCACCTAGCTGTGCAAACCTATTTATGGGTGAGTGTGAAAGAAATCATATTTCCGATATATCTTCTGATAAAAAAAAAAAAAATTGTCCGAAGATATATTGGTAGAGATGGGCGAACCCGTACCGTAAAGTTTGACGTCCATACTGAACACCTACTGTTCGGGCACGGACACCGAACACGGATTTCATCAGGAAGTCCATGTTACTGTTCGGGTTCGGCTGCCCGAACGCCGGGTGTTTGTCATGTTGTCATATGCATGACAGCGCAGCAAACACTGCTTCTGATCGGCGGTGAAATCATCCCGCCGCGGTTCCCATGTTGTCAAAAGACAACATGAGCGCTCAGCTGTGATAGAAGGTATAAAGTTTACCTCCGGTCACTGGTGTCAGTGGATGGGACTACTACTGCCATCATCCAACAGTCCCATCTGCTGACACCAGTGACCGGAGGTAAACTGTATACCTCCGATCACAGGTGAGCGCTCACGCTGTTTTTTGACAGCATGGGAACAGAGGCTCTCTGAACGGCGGGGATGATTTCACCCCCGATCAGAAATGGTGTTTGCAACGCTGTCATGTGCATTACAGCGAGACAAACATTGAATGTTCGGGCCCCCTATTCAAGTTAGTTGGGTTTGGGTCTGGGTATTGTTCTGGTACCCGAGTCTGAACTTTTTGTAACTGTTCGGCTGAAGTCGTCAGACCCGAACATCTAGGTGTCTGCCCATCTGTATATATTGGTCTATTTTTTTTTTTTTCTTCTATGGAGAGGAAGTGCAGAAGAACTATCTAATTTCATCTTGTTCATCAATAGAAATGATTGGAGTACTCAGCTAACGTACTGTCATGGGTGTGTCAGATGTGACAGTCATTCTGGATCTGGCCGTAGAAGGTCACTGCGCCTGTCTTTACAGGCACATTCTGGATCTTGCATCTCTGCTGTGGAGTGATATTCTCTGTTTAGGATTTAGCAGTGATCTCCACGGTCTGCTGATTAACACGCCTTTGCTGCAGACTTAAATACCTTTTAGCACTATACCATAAAGGACTATGGCACAAGGAATGTAAAATACAACAAATTTTATTAGCAAAAAAATACATATATTAATAATACCTAGGTACCTCAAAAAACAAACTAGAGGCCACTAGGAGTAGAACACAATTCACATTAAATGCTATGCCGTGCATGACAGGCAAAGGTTAATACAGTGTGATACCTAATCAATGTGATCCTCCAATACCACATCTAAACCAAGCCAGTGATGCTAGCCTAAATGGCAGGAAGGCTGAGAGGAATACTAATGTAAACTGTAATCGATATCTGAATTTTGTCACGGCACCAGTAAAGCATACATATATAATTCAGATATCGATTACAGTTTACATTAGTATTCCTCTGACGTTTCTGGATTGTGAGTCATGGGAAAAGCAAAAGAATTGTCAACAGACCTATGGGAAAAGATAGTTGAACCGTATAAAACAGGAAAGGGAAAGATATCCTAGGAATTGATTATGCCAGTCAGCAGCGTTTAAACTGTGATTGACAAATGAAAAAACAGGGGTTCTTTAAAAACAAAATCATGGTCTGGTAGACCAACAAAAATGTTGTCCCTAACTGCCAGGAAAATTGTTTGGGATGCAAAGAAAAACCCACAAATAACATCAGCTGAAATACATACAGTGGGGCAAAAAAGTATTTAGTCAGTCAGCAATAGTGCAAGTTCCACCACTTAAAAAGATGAGAGGCGTCTGTAATTTACATCATAGGTAGACCTATGGGAGACAAACTGAGAAAAAAAATCCAGAAAATCACATTGTCTGTTTTTTTAACAATGTATTTGCATATTATGGTGGAAAATAAGTATTTGGTCAGAAACAAACAATCAAGATTTCTGGCTCTCACAGACCTGTAACTTCTTCTTTAGGAGTCTCCTCTTTCCTCCACTCATTACCTGTAGTAATGGCACCTGTTTAAACTTGTTATCAGTATAAAAAGACACCTGTGCACACCCTCAAACAGTCTGACTCCAATCTCCACTATGGTAAAGACCAAAGAGCTGTCAAAGGACACCAGAAACAAAATTGTAGCCCTGCACCAGGCTGGGAAGACTGAATCTGCAATAGCCAACCAGCTTGGAGTGAAGAAATCAACAGTGGGAGCAATAATTAGAAAATGGAAGACATACAAGACCACTGATAATCTCCCTCGATCTGGGGCTCCACGCAAAATCCCACCCCGTGGGGTCAGAATGATCACAAGAACGGTGAGCAAAAATCCCAGAACCACGCGGGGGGACCTAGTGAATGAACTGCAGAGAGCTGGGACCAATGTAACAAGGCCTACCATAAGTAACACACTACACCACCATGGACTCAGATCCTGCAGTGCCAGACGTGTCCCACTGCTTAAGTCAGTACATGTCCGGGCCCGTCTGAAGTTTGCTAGAGAGCATTTGGATGATCCAGAGGAGTTTTGGGAGAATGTCTTATGGTCTGATGAAACCAAACTGGAACTGTTTGGTAGAAACACAACTTGTCGTGTTTGATGGATGCAACTCAGTATTCTTTTTCCTCCAAACACCATACCTACTGTAAAGCATGGTGGTGGAAACATCATGCTTTGGGGCTGTTTCTCTGCAAAGGGGCCAGGACGACTGATCCGGGTACATGAAAGAATGAATGGGGCCATGTATCGTGAGATTTTGAGTGCAAACCTCCTTCCATCAGCAAGGGCATTGAAGATGAAACGTGGCTGGGTCTTTCAACATGACAATGATCCAAAGCACACCGCCAGGGCAACGAAGGAGTGGCTTCGTAAGAAGCATTTCAAGGTCCTGGAGTGGCCTATCCAGTCTCCAGATCTCAACCCTATAGAAAACCTTTGTAGGGAGTTGAAAGTCCGTGTTGCCAAGCGAAAAGCCAAAAACATCACTGCTCTAGAGGAGATCTGCATGGAGGAATGGGCCAACATACCAACAACAGTGTGTGGCAACCTTGTGAAGACTTACAGAAAACGTTTGACCTCTGTCATTGCCAACAAAGGATATATTACAAAGTATTGAGATGAAATTTTGTTTCTGACCAAATACTTATTTTCCACCATAATATGCAAATAAAATGTTAAAAAACAGACAATGTGATTTTCTGGATTTTTTTTTCTCAGTTTGTCTCCCATAGTTGAGGTCTACCTATGATGTAAATTACAGACGCCTCTCATCTTTTTAAGTGGTGGAACTTGCACTATTGCTGACTGACTAAATACTTTTTTGCCCCACTGTAACTCTCTGAAAACTAGTGGTGTGGCTGTTTCAAGATGCACAATAAGGAGGCATTTAAAGCAAAATGGGCTGCATGGTCGAGTCACCAGAAGAAAGCCATTACTGTGCAAATGCTACAAAGTATCCTACCTACAATACGCAAAACAACAGAGAGACAAGCCTCAAAACTTCTAGAACAAGGTAATTTAGAGTGATGAGACCAAATTTGAACTTTTTGGCCTCAACCATAAACGTTACATTTGGAGAGAGGTCAACAAGGCATATGATGAAAGGAACACTATTCCTACTGTAAAACACGGAGGTGGATCGCTGGGGTTTTGGGGATGTGTAAGCTACAAAGGCACAGGAAACTTGGTCAAAGTTGAAGGAAAGATGAATGCAGCACGTTATCAGCAAATCCTGGAGGCATATTTGCACTCATCAGCTCGGAACCTGCGCATGTATCGTACTCGGATGTTCCAACATGACAATGATCCAAAACACAAGGCCAAGTCGACCTGTTATTGCCTACAGCAGAACAAAGTGAAGGTTCATGGTCTCCTGACCTCAATATCATTGAGCCACCCTGGGGAGATCTCAAGCGTGCAGTTCATGCTAGACAGCCCAGAAATTTACAGTAACTGGAGGCATTTTGCCAAGAAGAGTGGGCAGCTTTACCATCTGAGAAAATAAAGAACCCCATCCACAAATACCACAAAAGACTTCAAGCTGTTATTAGTAACATAGTAACATAGTTAGTAAGGCCGAAAAAAGACATTTGTCCATCCAGTTCAGCCTATATTCCATCATAATAAATACCCAGATCTACGTCCTTCTACAGAACCTAATAATTGTATGATACAATATTGTTCTGCTCCAGGAAGACATCCAGGCCTCTCTTGAACCCCTCGACTGAGTTCGCCATCACCACCTCCTCAGGCAAGCAATTCCAGATTCTCACTGCCCTAACAGTAAAGAATCCTCTTCTATGTTGGTGGAAAAACCTTCTCTCCTCCAGACGCAAAGAATGCCCCCTTGTGCCCGTCACCTTCCTTGGTATAAACAGATCCTCAGCGAGATATTTGTATTGTCCCCTTATATACTTATACATGGTTATTAGATCGCCCCTCAGTCGTCTTTTTTCTAGACTAAATTGACTAGACTATTGAGGCTATTGACTAGACAATAGACTATTGATGTTAGAGGGGGCAATACACTGTATTAAGAAATGGGGTATATGATCATTTGATCAGGATTATTTGGATGTTTTGGGTTGTCATTATGATTTTATGAAGAGAGAAGACAGTAGTTTGACAATAAATGGTTTCACCCAACCACTAACCATGAGTGGAGAAAAAGTTTTTGAGTTATCATTGATAGTCTCAGAAAAAAGGCCAAGAAAGCAAGAATTCTGCTGAGGTACGTAAACTTTTGAGCACAACTTTAAGTCTCCTATTCTCAACATAGTGTACTACAAATTTACAATACTTTTTCAATAATTCTGATCCACCCTGCCTGAAACCTATTTTTATAGAACAAATTGCAGATCACATTTCTAATCCGCTATCCACCTTGAAGACATGTCAAAAGTTTGGAGTTGTTAAACTGAGAACCTTGCCACCTAATGGCCTTAATGAATGTATAGACCATATTTTCAATTACGCCAATTAGTAATGAACACTCTCCATGTGTTCACTGCACATTTACCAACTCTAAACTTCAGCTTGCAGCAAAATCCAGTGATAGAACAAGTATCTTACAAATTGTTGACAAAGTATTGGACCAATGTTTCAGTCGAATGTTTAACCCCTTCACCCCAAGCCTGTTTTCACTTTCATTAAACAAGAAAGTTGCACTCTGTAGTGTAAAAGCATGTCAATATGAAATATGAATAGCAATACTATTTCTGGATAGTAGAAAAAAACTGAGACGCTTAGCACATAATTTGGCCAATTCATGCATGCCTACCGTAGCAGCCAACGACAAGGCCGTCTTAGGTCTGCTGGGTCCTACGTGTCTAGTGTGAATACCTCTCTAAGACTGAATTCTGAATTTCTCATTAGATGTGAATACCTCTCTTCAAAGTCTGAATTTATGGGTAGGTAGGACCCTGTTTTTTTTCCAAGTATCCAGAAGCCGTATTGCTATTCATATTTCATATTGACATGCTTTAGCACTACAGAGTCCAACTTTTTTTGTTTATTGTATATGGACATGGCTGCTCCTAGTATGCACCTGTTCACACTAGCTTGGAAGTGCCAGTCAGTCTTTTGTCATTTGTTTTCACTCCACATGACCAGGCCAAATTTTACAAGTCTGTCCAGTGTCACTTTGTGGTAATAATTCTGGAACATATCAACAGATCTCACTGATTCTGATATTTTTTTTTTTTTCCGCAACATATTGTTCGTCATAATAGTGGGAAAATTTGTTCAATATGACTTGTTAATTTGTGAAAATTCAGAAATTTGGGGAAACTTTTGCAATTTTCAAACTGTAAAGGTTTTTGCCATTAGACCAAAGAGTTAGGTCACACAAAATAGTTAATAAATAACATTCCACATATGTCTACTTTAAATCAGGAATATTTTTAAAACATTTTTTTTTTGTTAGGAAGTTAGAAAGGTTAAAAGTTGACCAGCTAGTTCTCATTTTTCCAACAATTTCTAAAAACATTTTTTAGGCACCGCATCAAACTTGAATTGACTTTGAGGGGCTTATATGACAGAAAATGCCCCAAATTGACACCATTCTAAAAACTGCACCCCTCAAGGTTCTCAAAACCAATTTCAATAAGTTTATTAACTCTTCAGTTGCTTCACAGGAACTAAAGCAATATGGAAGGAAAAAAATTAACATTTAGCTTTTTTCACACTAAATTTTACATTAGACTCCCACATTTTTTTATTTTCACAAGGGTAACAGGAGAGAATGGACCCAAACATTTGTTGTGCAATTTCTCCCGAGCATGCAAATACCCCATATGTTGAGTAAAACTATGGTTTGGTGCAGGGCAGGGCTTCGAAGAGAAGGTGTGCCATTTGACTTTTTGAGCTCAAAATTTGCTGAAATCTTTAGTGGATGCCATGTCTTGATTGGAGAGCCCCTGATGCGCCTAAACAGTGGAAACCCCCAAAAGTGACCCCATTTTGAAAACTAGATCCCTCTAGGAATGGATCTAGATGTGTGTTAAGCATTTTGAACCCCCAGGTGTTTCACAGAAGTTTATAACCTTGAGCTGTGAAAAAAAAATCTAATTTTTCCCATAATTTTTTTTTTTAGCTCCACTTTTGCATTTTCACAAGGGTAACATGAGAAATTGCACCATACAATTTGTAGTGCAATTTCTCCTGAGTATACTGATACCCCATATGTGGTCAAAAACTACTTTTGAGGCAAAGTGCAAAGCTCAGAAAGGAAGAAGCGCCATATTGGAGTTCAGATTTGGCTGGAATGAATGGAGGGTGCCATGTAACATTGACAGAGCCCATGAGGTGTCAAGGCAGCAGAAATCCCCATATGTGACCCCATTTTACAAACTACATCTCAAAGTGAATTCATGTAGGGGTGCATTGAGCATGTGTTGACACCACATCCGCCTCACAGAACTGTATAACGTTGGGCTGCGAAAAAAAGAATTACATGTTTACTGCTAAAATGTTATTTTAGCCCCAAATTTTTTATAAGGGCTAGTAGGAAAAAATGGACTTCTCAGTTTATTGTGCAATTTCTCCTGAGTACACCAATAACCTACATGTAATCATGAACTACTTTTGAGGCACAGAGGAAAAATGAAAAGGGTTGGAGCGCCATAATTTAGTGCAGATTTTACTGTTTTGTTTTGCAGGTGCCTTGACCCACTGGGAGAGCCCCTGAGGTGCCATGACAGCAGAACCTCCCATAAGTTAGCCCATTTTACAAACTACACCTCTCAAAGAATTCATCTAAAGGTTGCAGTGATCATATTGACTCCACAGGTGTGTCACAGAATTTAATACCATTGGGTAGGTTTAAAAAAATAATTGTTTTAGAATCAGATTTTACATTTTCACAAGGGGAAATGGGTAAAATTGGCACCAAAATGTGTCAAACAATTTCTACTGAATGTGGAAATACCCCATATGTGGCTGTACAGTACTGCTTAGCCACACAGAAGGGATGGAGCGCTATTTGCCTCCTGGAGCGCAGATTTTCCTGCAATACTTAGTCCATATACAGAGCCCCCGAGATGCTAGAAGAGCAGAATCCCCCCCCCTCTTTGGGAATTTTTCTACAGTTGTAGTGATGATTTTGACTCCATGTGTGTTTTCCAGACACAAGCAGTAGTGGATGTTGCTGAGTGAAAACTGCAAATCTGCTTTTGTAGTGCCGCATACATTGCACCCAGGTCATGCTTCTGGAGACATGCACCCGTAAATTAAGCGGGCTACTGAATTGCCAAATATTTGGACGCTAAATGTGATTTAGAACCACTGTGGGGCTCAGAAGGGTGAAGGGCATTTGGATTTGAGAGCTCAGAATTAAATGCATTTCTTTTGGAGGGCGAGGATCCATTTAGCTTTTCCAGAGCATTCATCTTGCCAGTAATGTGGAAGCCCCTATATTTCCATTGACTGATGATGGACCTGAGTCGGGACTTGCTTTTTTTGTGGATGGAGTTGAAGCTTTTATTGGGAACATTTTACATAACATTATGAATAGCTTTTATCGGGCGCTCTACACTGGACACTTAAATCTGTGTTTCCATCTAAATCTCTGAATGATGTGATTTCGGATTAAATCCCCATTGCATCCATTCGAGGCAGCAGATTTGAACTCCGTCTGGCTTCCATTCAGCGTTGTCCTTCTAGCCAGAGGTGCACAAAATGCCGTGCTTTTATGCCTGCTTAAATAGATGGACACCGCTGGATCATAGGCCAGACGGCGTCAACAGTCGCTCATCTGCCTCATTATAGGGAATCTTCCACTGGGGGTTCCGTCTGAATATTTCAGAGATTTACACAGAAACCCTGATGTAGGCACTCAGTGTAGAGCACAGGATAAATGTGAGCTGAGCCTTACTGGGATGTTTGGGAGGCAGAATAAACAAATTATTATTTATTTATATAGCACCATTAATTCCATGGTGCTGTACAGGAGAAAGGGGTTACATACAGGGTTATAGATATAATTTACAGTACACAAATTTACAATGACAGACTGGTACAGAGGTGAGAGGACCCTGTCCTTGTGGACTTACATTGCACCAGCACTCCAATGCTTTATACCTGTCTGAACGCATCATAGACCATGCTCCTGACTATGGCCTCAGGTTGCCATGATGACAATCGGCAGCCCACGATGAAGCTGCGGGGTTGTCAATGGGGTCAATTGCATGGAAGAAGAGACCTCCTCAATCTTCCAGCCTCCTAAGTGCTATGATCACTGTTAAGCTAGGAACATTTCCTGATTGTGAACAGTAGGACGAGGGAGCCCAAACAGTCTGAATGAGCTTAAAGCCCTGGGACTGCATAGTGACCCTGCAAAGTTGTGAAGCTAGGAGCTGTCCTGGGTCTGTAGTGGCCAGAAGCTACAGGAGAAGGCTACAGCAGAAGTCACAGCAGAATAGAATATTAATAGAAAAGCAGGTTGTTCCAAGATGTGTCAACTTTCTACGTGGGAAGATGCCCTTATGTCTGGTGCGAAACGGATAAGGGATTTCCTGAAAGTAGCTAAGCCATACAGTGAGGATGCTGCATTACCAAGCGAGACTTTACGACCTGGGAGCGTACCCGGAGACATGAGGAGGAGCCCAAGGAGAGTGAAGAATGTGTACTGTGTGGAATCCCATGTCAATGCTGTAACTGATCTGGACGTGCTGCGTAAAGTAAAGTTGGTCATTTAAAGTTGGAACTGGACTCTGTCTCTTTATGCACTAAAGTGAAGGAAGAAGTTTCTCTGCAACTCAGAGAGGACCCTGAGAACCAGGCAAGTGGGACTGTGTATATGTGATGCGGGTAGCCAGGGCGCGCTAAAGCAGACATCTGTGTGGGCTATGACTACAGCCCTGGCTGTCACTAACACGATGATGTCATGTCAGGCCAGCTAATCATAAGAAGAGCCATGAGCATCGGCAGGTAAGACTTGGTACTCCCACTCCTATGACATCTGAATCGATTAGTCCTTATTATTCAGTGCCTCCTTTTTATAGTGCTGAGGAATAAGTGAATAACAACCCACGAATGCGGCCTGAGGCATTGGCACCCAGTGCATGACCTACGATGCATAATATGGTTCTAACATGTCATTTGTCATTGTAAAACTGACAAGTCTAATGCACTGCAATACAGGAGTAAACCAGTGCATTATGTCAGAGTGTAAGATGGGTCTCCAAGCTATGGTTTAAGAGCCACATGTGACTCCTAGCTGTCCATCAAATGATATTTTTGCCCATGGCTAACAGCTATGAAGCGAAGGTCTCCAGATGGTGACTTTTGTAAGTATCCCTGGGAAGGGGGAAGAGATAAATATGGTAAGCTGCACATAGGATGATACTGCCAGTTAGCGGGATTATTAAGTTTGTTGCAATGGTGTGGTAAGTGTGTGGAGCGCCCCCAGACACAGGGCCACAAGTTCTCGGTACGGGTCCTCTCTGTCTCGGTTCTGGGGTTGTCACGGTGGCTGGACCCGGTACGTGACCCTGTTAAGGGGCGTCCAATGAAAGGAGTGATGGTAGTTTGTCAAGGGTTCGTGACGCCACCTGTGGTGTTCGGTCAGGGCGACCGACGCTGCTTCGGGGTCCGCTGGGGTGATGGAATGGCAGCTAGATGGTATACCTTCCCACAGGTGAAGTGTATCCCCAGGGCTTCCCAGTAATGTAGATGGTGATGGTGTGAGGTGCAGTCAATAATGAGGACACAGGGTTGCAGTCTCTTAAGGCTTCAGGATCCTCAATCCAGAGCACTGTCAACAGGGCTGTCTGAAACCGGCCGGTCCGAAGGCACATCCAGAGTTCCCTTTGCAGGTGGAAATCGTTGCCTACCACTAGCGCCTGTGTGTTGTAGTGCTTCCCTGCTGAGCATTCAGGATAGTCCTCACAACTTCTGTTCTCGTTCTTTCTAGTTCTTTCTCGTTCTTTCTATTCTCCGTCCCCCAGGTTTGTTATGGCTAGGACGCACCCGTTTGACGGGTAGGCTCGGAGCTATTCTGGGACCCTAGAGACTCCCCTCTCCACGGTTGCCCCCTATGTCTGCTTAGGTGATGTAAGGTAGACAGCCAACCTATAATCAACTGTCCTGCGGTATTTGAAGTAAGGCATAAAGTCAGTTACTTCCTCGGTGTTCCGGTCACCGGCTGTGCGCCTCTGTAGGATGTTGCCGTTCTCGGGGCACGACTCCTACTGGCTCTCCTTTGTGCTTTGATCTCGTTTCTCACTGTCCACAATATCCTTTGCTACGTGTCCTTTCTTTAGATGCCGCCGCAAGGTAGTGCAGGCACAGCTCTGTAACAATCTGTCCTTGTCACTAGATGCCTGCCAGGTTCCCACGCCTCACAGGGACCCCCCTGAATCTTCCCCGCAACACTCCCTGCCACAGGATGTTGCCTGGACAAAACCCAGTCAGCTTCTGACTAACTTCCTATCCAACCCATAGTTTTACCAGTGTGAGGAGTGGCCTAATAAATAAAACCTTTTGCTCCCCCTAGTGGCCGGAATGTGAAGTGTAATGTGTGCTGGTGATACCTGGTCAGATTAACTCCTTTAGTGCCATCAGACATACCATCACTCCCCTTAGCGGCAGAGCGACATTACTGCAACGACCAGGTCTCTGGGGCACTGCACTTCCCCCCCTGGTTAAATCCAGTACTCCTGGACTGGGAAGAAGAACAACAATACATGTTAGCAAATTTTTGAAATGCAAGGAAAATATAACAATGCTTCCCTTTATGGGAGGTGAGGACACTTGAACGTTACAAACGAAAACAAGGTTAAATATTTTAAATAACACTCTGACTATAAATAACTTCTGGTACCCTACCGGGTATTCTACTAAGTGCAAATTCTGAACAATAATTTAACTTCTCCTTTAAGGGTGTATAGGCTGAACCCACTAAAGGCTTACTATAAAGTACTATAATGCAAACTCAACTTTTTCTTTATTTTTCTAACTTCACAAATGCAGGACCGCCTAGCTCCTTGGCTGGGCCTACTGTCATTGTCGCAATCAACCATCTTTCTTTGGTTCTCAGGAGGACTCTCTAACCCAGGGGTCGGGAACCTATGGCTCGCGAGCCAGATATGGCTCTTTTGATGGCCGTATCTGGCTCGCAGACAGGGGGCCCGGGGCCGGCAAGTCAGACGCCCCTGGTCACCGCACTATGTCCGCCTCCTGCTCCCGCACACTTCCGTCACTTACTTCCAGGGGCGGATTATCAGAGGGTCAATATGGGCGGTAGCCCAGGGCCCAGTGGTCTGGGGGGGCCCTGGGCTACCGCAGATTAACCCTCTGATAATCATTTGTGAATGCCGGCCCGTGCCGGCCGCCGCCGGCGGCGTTTATGTGCCCCCCGGACCCGGTGGGCGGAGAGAGGGGGCCGCATCGGGCCCCTTCTCATCTGCTCACCGGGCCCCTTGCAGCGCTGCGGCGGTTTCCTATTGATGTGCGGGCGCGCGCCCGCACATCAATAGTTAACAACAACAGCCGCCAGCCAATTGGAGGCTGGCGGCTGATGTCGGCCGCAGCGCACACGTCGCCGGCGTCTGACGTCATTGTCAGTCGCCGGCGAGTGTGCGCTGCTGCAGGGAGCTCGCCGCCTGGAGCGCGGACAGGTGAGGAGACTGCTTGTTTTTTTTTTTTTTTTTTTTTTTGGATCAGTTATCGGTGGACACACTGGTGGAGTGGGGGGCAATGCTGGAGGACACACTGGGGGGCAATGCTGGAGACACTGGGGCAGATTGGAGGACACACTGGGGGCAATGCTGGAGACACTGGGGCAGATTGGAGGACACACTAAGCGGGCAAAGCTGGAGACAGTAGGGCAGATTGGAGGACACACTGGGGGCAATGCTGGAGACAGTGAGGCAGATTGGAGGACACACTGGGGGCAATGCTGGAGACAGTGGGGCAGATTGGAGGACACACTGGGGGCAGATTGCTGGAGGACACACTGGGGGCAGATTGCTGGAGACACTGGGGGCAGATTGCTGGAGACACTGGGGGCAGATTGCTGGAGACACTGGGGCAGATTGCTGGAGACACTGGGGCAGATTGCTGGAGACACTGGGGCAGATGATTGCTGGACACACTGGGGCAATGCTGGAGACACTGGGCCAGATTGCTGGACACACTGGTGGTAATATGCTGGACACACTGGGGCAGATTGCTGGACACACTGTCTGGGGGCAATATGCTGGACATACTGGGGCAGATTGCTGGACACACTGGGGGTAATATGCTGGACACACTGGGGGTAATATGCTGGACACACTGGGGGCAGGACTGGAGGCATGGGCAGAATGTAGACACGGGGCATGATTGGAGACATGGGGCAGGATGGATACAATAATAAAATAGACAATTGACATAACTGACAATGCGTTGTGTGACATGTCCAACATTCCAGCTTCTTTCTTCTGCGAATGCCTCAAAGCTGGCATTCTCTCAACATCAGGTGGGAAGAATGCCAGCTTCCAGTCATGCGCAGGAAAAAGAAGAAGCCAGACTGCTGGACTGATGTCATGCATCGCAAGCTCACAATGTAAGTTATTTATTTAATTTTTTACTGCTAATTACCATTGTTTCAGTCCAGTTGTGGCTTTATACAGCAGGGAGGAGCATTCCTTGCTGTACTAAGTGAACATTGGAGCGATTGATCTGTCAATGGCCCTTTAAACATATTGTACGGCTCTCGCGGAATTATATTTCAAAATATGTGGCGTTTACGGCTCTCTTAGCCAAAAAGGTTCCTGACCCCTGCTCTAACCCCTACGGGTTCACTGTGTTGAAATTCGGCTTCCAACTTTTCCTGTCCTCAACCTCTAGTAACATTATTAACATTTCCTAAATCTCAACATTATTACAATTTTAACATTCTTAAGGAAACATTATACTTTAGTGCAACACATGAACATTCCCCTTAAGAGGGAACCAAGTCTCTCTGAGGTAGTGCAGATTTTCTCTATCTGCAAGTCCTTTGGAAAGCACGAACTTCTGTGCTGTATTCAGAAACAGTCTCTTCGCAAAGTCTTCTTTCCTTTGTAAATCCAGTAGAGGGCACCTTTAAGAAGGTGCGAACTATTTACAACACAGTTTGTGAATCATTCACCGTCCATGATTCGGCAGTCTTTTAGCAGTGATAAACTTGTGCAAAGTAGAAAAATGTAAAACAATAGGGATCCCAGGTAAACGAAGGGACCTCTTTAAGAAATAACCTTAGACGGGTTTAACCCCTTCATGACCGGGGGATTTTTCGTTTTTCCGTGTTTGTTTTTCGCTCCCCTCCTTCCCAGAGCCATAACTTTTTTATTTTTCCGTCAATTTGGCCATGTGAGGGCTTATTTTTTGCGGGACGAGTTGTACTTTTGAACGACATCATTGGTTTTAGCATGTCGTGTACTAGAAAACGGGAAAAAAATTCCAAGTGCGGTGAAATTGCAAAAAAAGTGCAATCCCACATTGGTTTTTTGTTTGGCTTTTTTGCTAGGTTCACTAAATGCTAAAAATGACCTGCCATTATGATTCTCCAGGTCAGTACGAGTTCATAGACACCTAACATGACTAGGTTATTTTTTATCTAAGTGGTGAAAAAAAATTCCAAACTTTGCTAAAAAAAAAAAAAAAAATTGTGCCATTTTCCGATACTCGTAGCGTCTCCATTTTTCATGATCTGGGGTCGGTTGAGGGCTTATTTTTTGCGTGCCGAGATGACGTTTTTAATGATAGCATTTTGGTGCAGATACGTTCTTTTGATCGCCCGTTATTGCATTTTAATGCAATGTCGCGGCGACCAAAAAAACGTAATTCTGGCGTTTCGAATTTTTTTCCCGCTACGCTGTTTAGCGATCAGGTTAATACTTTTTTTTAATTGATAGATCGGGCGATTCTGAGCGCGGCGATACCAAATATGCGTAGATTTGATTTTTTTTTATTGATTTATTTTGATTGGGGCGAAAGGGGGGTGATTTAAACTTTTATGTTTTTTTTATTTTTTTCACATTTTTTTAAAACTTTTTTTCTTAACTTTTGCCATGTTTCAATAGCCTCCATGGGAGGCTAGAAGCTGGCACAGCACGATCGGCTCTGCTACATAGCAGCGATCTGCTGATCGCTGCTATGTAGCAGAAATGGAGGTGTGCTGTGAGCGCCGACCACAGGGTGGCGCTCACAGCCACCGCTCATCAGTAACCATAGAGGTCTCTGGGACCTCTATGGCTACAATATACAAGCATCGCCGACCCCCGATCATGTGACGGGGGTCGGCGATGACGTCATTTCCAGCCGCCCGGCCGGAAGCGGTAGTTAAATGCCGCTGTCTGCGTTTGACAGCGGCATTTAACTAGTTAATAGGTGCGGGCAGATCGCGATTCTGCCCGCACCTATTGTGGGCACATGTCAGCTGTTCAAAACAGCTGACATGTCCCGGCTTTGATGCGGGCTCACCGCGGAGCCCTGCATCAAAGCAGGGGAGCCGGCATCGGACGGTATAGTACGTCCGATGCCGGTAAGGGGTTAAAGCAGCAAAAGCAGGAAACAAACAGTTAACTATTTACATTTGTCGGGGTTTTGAGGTTTATTCTCACGACGATAGGTTGTAAGGCATCAGTTGGTAGCGAACACTTCCTGGCTTGGGAAGATCTGTGTTCGACTTCTCATCCGATGCGGTATCAATGTCACTAATCGGTTTTTCAGGTATAATCTGGGTTCGAATGTCAATTTTGGTAGTAGGTTCAGTAGCGGCAATAATGCCCACTGTGGTAGTAGTATTAGGATTTGTCAGTTCAGAGTTAGTCTTAGTCATAGCAGCAGGTGGTGCTGCTACGGGTCCTACCAGTAGGTCTTCTGTCACTGGGGCAGGGTCGTTCTTCATACCTGCTTCAGATGCGGTCCCTCCGGTGCCGGTCTGCTCCGTCTCCACTGGGATCTGGAACGCTGACTGCGGGGCCTTGCGCTGTGGCGTTGTCATCTGTTTGCAGTATCTCGCTTTCCGGCAGGGCCTTGATTTCTGGCTTCGGAGCGCTGGAACTTCTTTCTTGCTCTGGACCAGACGAGGCTGCCGACAGACGTCTGGTAAGGCCCCCGATGATGGTCTCCTTCCACCCGGCCTCAGTGCTCAGCTGTTCCCGCTGGAGTTGATCACTGAGCTCGTCCACTCCAGCCTGCAGGAAGTCGGGGCCAACAGGTTATGCCTGGCCGCAGTATCTCTCTGGGTAGCTGGGAGAGTCCTCTGCTCCGACCCCACGCTCCGATCCCGGGCGGCTTGTCATGGCGTCCTCCACGTGGCTCACTTCTTCCTGGTCCTTTTCCCGCTCTCTCTTTCGTGGGTGGTTTCATTTCCTTTGTCTCCGCCCTCCACTGAGGATCAGGAAGCGGATCTCGGCCGCTGACAGACACGTCCTCAAGGTACAGAAATATTTAGACTGGGCGGCCATTGTCGTTCGCGCTCTTCAGCTTGTCCACGCCCACTTCCACGCCCTTCTTCTCCTGCGCTCCTCGTGGCGCTGCAATGGCGGCAGTTTTGGCGGGAATCTTGCAGTAGATAGCAATTCACAGTCCTTGCAATAAATCACAGTTCAAACAACGTTTCAATCACAGTTCCAAGGCACACATGACCTGATTCTTCAGGCTTAAGTACGATCCTGTTCGTGACGCCAACTTGGAGCGCCCCCAGACACAGGGCCACAAGTTCTCGGTACCGGTCCTCTGTCTCAGTTCTGGGGTTGTCACGGTGGCTGGACCCGGTCCGTGACCCTGCTAAGCGGCGTCCAATAAAAGGAATGATGGTAGTTTGTCACGGGTTCGTGACGCCACCTGTGGTGTTCGGTCAGAGCGACCGACGCTGCTTCGGGGTCTGCTGGGGTGATGGAATGGCAGCTAGATGGTATACCTTCCCACAGGTGAAGTGTATCCCCAGGGCTTCCCAGTAATGTAGATGGCGATGGTGTGAGGTGCAGTCAATAACGAGGACACAGGGTTGCAGTCTCTTTACCTCTTTACTGAAGGCTTCAGGATCCTCAATCCAGAGCACTGTCAACAGGGCTGTCTGAGACCGGCTGGTCCGAAGGCACATCCAGAGTTCCCTTTGCAGGTGGAAATCGTTGCCTACCACTAGCGCCTGTGTGTTGTAGTGCTTCCCTGCTGAGCATTCGGGATAGTCCTCACAACTTCTGTTCTCGTTCTTTCTCGTTCTTTCTATTCTTCGTCCCCCAGGTTTGTTATGGCTAGGACGCACCCATTTGACGGGTAGGCTCGGAGCTATGCTGGGACACTAGAGACGCCCCTCTCCACAGTTGCCCCCTATGTCTGCTTAGGTGATGTAAGGTAGACAGCCAACCTATAATCAACTGTCCTGCGGTATTTGAAGTAAGGCATAAAGTCAGTTACTTCCTCGGTGTTCCGATCACCGGCTACGCGCCTCAGTAGGATGTTGCCATTCTCGGGGCACGACTCCTACTGGCTCTCCTTTGTGCTTTGATCTCGTTTCTCACTGTCCACAATATCCTTCGCTTCGTGTCCTTTCTTTAGATGCTGCCGCAAGGTAGTGCAGGCGCAGCTCTGTAACGATCTGTCCTTGTCGCTAGGTGCCTGCCAGGTTCCCACGCCTGACAGGGACCCACCTGAATCTTCCCCGCAACACCCCTTGCCACAGGATGTTGCCTGGACAAAACCCAGTCAGCTTCTGACTAACTTCCTATCCAACCCCTAGTTTTACCAGTGTGAGGAGTGGCCTAATAAATAAAACCTTTTGCTCCTTTTGGCTGTCATCATACCAGTAATGGGGAGGTCTAGATGTCACTAAGGTGGGAGGGCACTAGATGTGGCTCATGACCATCTCTCGTAGCTGAATGTGGCTCTCAAGTTAAAAAAGGTTGGGGACCACTGGTGTTAAATGTTCGTGTCTCATAGTGGAAATTGGTGAAAAAGTTAAAATAAATTTGATAAAATTTTGCAAAAGAAAAAAAACAACAAACCTCCACCCTCCAAATAAAAAAAAACAAGAAAGGCACGAAAACCCCCGACAGGTCTTCCAAGGACCAGAGATTGTGTCACCTGGCATGGACATACCATTTCTGTGTTCTGTGAATGTGTGCTTTTTGTCCCCTTAAAATCAGCTTGTTAGAGTTAGTATGAACAGATTCGCTAGACCCGGTCCATAGGCTATGTCAGGAGTCTCTGAACAGAAGACCTGCCAATGGCATCTTACCTGATGGCATCCACAGTTCTATTGATTAGTCGTCCTGGCGCTCTGTCACATGTACGTCACTCTGCAACAATATAGTCGCCCTAGGCCTGCTAATCAAAAGAAGAGCTGCTGGTGCCAGGAGGTTGGATCACATGGCTGTTGTCCAGCGGCCACACGTTTCTGACAAGACCAATGGACTGGGTCCTGCAAATTCATTTACACCAAGTCTAATTCCTACTGTTAGACTGCATACAAGTATCTGAGCGAATTCATTTCATAGACCACAATTGTTGGTGATTTGTTAGGGAGTCAGCGAGGGGGAGCATATTCAAGAACAAGACATATATAAAGTTTTCTAACGATCCTCCTCTGATGTCTGGCTTTGCTCCTACGTATCAGAACTTCTAACAGACCATCAGCTGATATACCTGGGGGAACTCCACTGGAGAAACACTGCGTGGAACCTATTGGAAGCCATGCTCTGGTATGGACGTTGCAGGCATCTCCCTTCATTTGTCAGGTACAGGGTTGTAACCACGGCCCAACATGTGGGGTTCATTAAATGCATTCATATACATAATGTCTTGATTATAACAGGAGAGATTTTAATAACGTCCCTTCTTTAGAGGCTGACTTTATTTAAAGACCAGTATTGTGAGGTTAATTATAGCAAAACCTTTTTATATATCCGTTACTTCATTTATTTTCATTCTAACTGCCAGTTGTTGACGTCTAATTGATAAAATGTGGTAAATGCAGTAGAGCGTTATTTTTACATAAGCTATTTTAATTACACGTTTGCATATTAATCTACAACGAATACGTATTTTCTTTTATAGCCACATTTTCTACCAATCTCAATCTGTTCCATACGTTCCTTGGAGGTTTTTTCCACTACAATGATATTGCTGACTTGTCCTCGGGTAGGTCACAAGTGTTAGATCAGTGGGGGTCATCAGAATAGGAGCTGATCTGCAATACTGGGCTGCTGCCACTAAAGTGTGACGGCGCTGTGCTCTGCTGCACCACACACTGTTTACATCCGACTGCTGACGGAGCTGGGGACAGCTGACTGGTGGTGGAGGTGGGGGAGCTACAATGATACTGATGACATACGCTTAGGTCACAAGTATCATTGTGGTGGAAAACACCTTTAAAATCAGTATCAATCCAAAGCCTGTGAGGTGATTACATCCATAATGTCAGTATATGTTCCTAAATGCTCACTTTTTGATTACTGTGAGGTTAAAAAAGGTGTAAGTGATAAATTATTCATAGGTCTGGCATAAAATGAAAATTATTAACCTGGAATAGAATGAGAAAACAAATTACCCACTGCCATGTTCATGGTGGTTTAAGTTCCCAATTATTTTTAACCAGTATTTTATGTTCACACTGAATTTTTTACTCTCCGTATTTTCGAAAAAATGCAAGTAACCTATTTTACTAAATGGTTGCAGAAAATCTGCAACATTTAAAACCTCATCAAAAGCTCATCATGGGAACGTAGCCTTATAGCTATCATTATTAGCACACAAAAGTACATATAGCAATAACGCCCGCTTCAATGTCAACCCCATACAGTATGGTAGCCCTCCACAGACATTATCATGGCCTCCAAAGACCCACCCCTTCCCATGTCCTGGAGCATCATGTAATCCACAGCCTCTCGTGCAGTACAATGCCGTTACAAGTACTGACTTAAAAAATATATATATAAACTACTTACCTAGCACTGTTCCCCCAAAGCACTTCTCCGGAATATGCAGCCTATGGACTGAGGCTCCATGCAGCAGGTATGAACCCAAAATTTGTTCTGCAATTTCTCCTGAGTACGCCAATACCCTATATCTGATTGACAACTACTTTTGAGGCACAGTGCAAAGCTCAGAAGGGTAGAAGCGCCTTATTGGAGTTCAGACTTGGCTGGACTGGTTTGCGGGTTCCATGTCATATTGGCAGATCCCCTGAGGTGCCAGAACAGAACATACCAGATTTTAAATTTTCACACTGGGAAATGGGTAAAAATGGCACCAAAATTTGTCCCACAATTTCTGCTAAATGTAGAAATAGTCTAATTCAGTGGCGCTACCATAGCGGTCCAGCAGCAAATAAAATGAAAACCACACACTTGCCACTTGAAATAATTAAATGGTAAAATGTATTTGCAGCGCCCCAGAGATCTGGTCGTTGCAGTATGACACTCTGCCACTAAGGTGAGTGATGGTACGTCTGATGGCACTGAAGGAATTCTACTGACCAGGTATCACCAGCACACATTACACTTCACACTCCGGCCACTAGGGGGAGAAAAAGGCTTTATTTATTGGGCCACTCCTCACACTGGTAAAACTAGGGGTTGGGGAGGAAGTTAGTCAGAAGCTGACTGGGTTGGATTCAGGCAACATCCCGAGGCAGGGGGGTGTTGCAGGGAGAAGGCACAGGGGGGTCCCTGTCTGGTGTGGGAACCTGGCAGGTGCCTAGCGAACAGAACAGAATGTTACGGAACCGCGCCTGCACTACCTTGCGGCGGTATCCTACGAAAGAGACAAGAAAGGAAGGAAGGATATTGTGGAACAGTGTAAACAAGATCAAGCAAAAAGGAGTACCAGTAGGAGTCGTGCCGTGAGACCGAGGCAACATCCTACTGAGGCGCGTAGCCGGTGGCCGGAACACCGCGGGAGTAACTGACTTCAGGCCTTACTTCAAACTCCGCAGGACAGTTAATTATAGGTTGGCTGTCTACCTTAAATTTCCTAAGAAGACATAGGGGGCAACATTGGGAGAGGGGCGTCTCTAGGGTCCCGGAAGACCTCCAAGCCTTCCCGTCATACGAGTGCGTCCTAGCCAAAACATACTGGGGGACGAGAAACTAGCAACATCTGGATCTAACGAGAGAGAGAGCTGTAGAGAACGAACGAAACGAGAACAGCAGTTGTGAGGACTATTCCGAATGCTCAGCAGGGTAGAACTACAACACACAGGCGCTAGTGGTAGGCAACGATTTCCATCTGCGAGGGAAACTCTGGAAGTGCCCATCAGGCCTGCCTGTCTCTGATAGCCCTGTTAAACGTGCTCTGGATTGAGGATCTTGAAATCTTCAGTAAAGAGGTAAAGAGACTGCAACCTTGTGTCCTCATTATTGCCTGCACCTCACACCATCACTATCCACCTTACTGGGAAGCCCTGGGGACATACTTCACCTGTGGGAAGGTATACCATCCAGCTGCAATTCCATCACCCCAGCGGGCCCCGCGCAGCGTCGGTCACCCTGACCAAACACCACAGGTGGCGTCACGAACCCCTGACAGACTATACCACCTTTATTGGACGCCCGTTAGCAGGGTCGCGGACCGGGTCTAGCCACCGTGACAGTCTCAGAACCGAACCAGAGAGGCCCGGTACCGAAACGCGTGGCCCTGTGTCTGGGGGCGATCCATATTTGCACTTAGGCCTCTTGTCCTTTATGGGGTAAGATGTCCTCTTAATTTTTTAGATGGACTATGTTATCAGTTTGTCTAACAGAATATGCAAAATAGGCTACAGACCTAGTTGCCAGAGCTATGTTCAAACCGGTAGCTAGATATGTCAAAACTCTCGGTCCTAATCAAAGCCAGTACATATAGTCTATGACCCAAAGCAGATTTAGAAAAAGCGTGCTGTAAGTAGTCCCGATGTTAGTAGCAATCATTCAAATATCAGGTTAAAATATTAGTTCCAATAGTTGTCCCATTACTGTCACTGCTTAATTACAGTCCTCCTTAGGACTCCATGGGAATACCGTACTAAAATGGCACAGATAAGATTAATAATAGTTCCCAGGCAGTGGAGATACTAATACGAGAGGGAGTAGGTACCTTTCCTGCCATTGGTGTAATGTCCTGGTGATGTGCTCAGGAGCGGCGCTGCGATAGTTGAGCAAAGAAGTCGCAGTTCTGGGTTGACTGGTAGGTGGGAGCGCTGCCCTGGCCAGTGGCAGCTGCTCCATGCATCTGTTCTAGTGGTCAATGGGGATCCGGTCACACTGCTCAGGTCCTGCGTTCTTGGTGCATGCTGTCATTGCAGGGCCTGTGTGACGTCAG
This sequence comes from Ranitomeya imitator, assembly GCF_032444005.1. NCBI lineage: Eukaryota > Metazoa > Chordata > Amphibia > Anura > Dendrobatidae > Ranitomeya > Ranitomeya imitator. The sequence continues at coordinate 433,051,898 of NC_091287.1, read as the reverse complement.
GAACCCGTGATTTCCGTGTGACTCTCGCTGGTACAGCGCAGGGTTAAAAATGCTCCAACTCCTCTGGCTTCATGCCTTGATCATAGATGCTGGATCCTGATTCCCAAGACTATCCCACTAACCCAAGATGGTGAAAGAAACGCCCAAAACACTTTTATTGGATGTTAAATGGACCAAATTGTATTACAAATCAGATTATTATTACATTCAGTGTCCAAAATTTTGAAACAGCCAATTACTATGGAAAAGACACTGAAAATGACAAACCTCCGACTCATGAAGAATCATCCTTCTGCACTCAGGAGAGGAAAACCCCCTGTGGAGAAAACCTCTAGGGAACCATGGCTGGAGGACTGCCCTTCCCTTGGGCTTAGAAGGTTAATGCCAACACAGAACAGCAAATTGTGCCAGAATTTGTACATTGTGTCATATTTACAGTGAGACATACTATACATCCATTATAGATATGATCGCAGTGACATCACATAGTCACACAGTTTACAAATTACATCGGCTGACAGTAATGGAGGTCAAAGCCGGTACCCTGTCTAAGTGCCATATGGAGAAGCCTAATGTGGCCTCGCAAGGCCATACACAGAAAGGGGAAGGTGGCTAGTACTGAACGTGAGGGAGATCTGGCTGCAACATCTGTCACCCCATTGATCTGGCTGGCTAGGCGGTATGGCTGATCTGGCTGGCTAGGTGGATGTCCCCTTCTTCCCTTATAGATAGTGGAGTGATGAATCTCCAGGTCTCCAGACACATCAAGTACAACACCTCCTATGGCTGAATGACCTCTGGTTCCGAAATCTTCTTCTATATCATAGATGTATGTTTTTATGACATCAGCACAGTTGCCATAGTTACGACAGGTGATTATTACTGATGTTTCATTGGCTAGAAGGTCCCTCTCAGGGTTCCAAAGAATTAACCCTTGAATGACTGGCATTGTGCCTTTCTCCAGAAGCCTGTAAAATTAAACTTGTCACTGGGCAGGACCATTATCATTATTACCGTGCCTTGCGAAAGTATTCGGCTTCCTGGAGCTTTTCAACCTTTTCCCACATACCATGCTTCAAACATAAAGATACCAAATGTAAATTTTTGGACTTTGGTTAGGGAAACATTAAAATATACAGTGCCTTGCGAAAGAATCTGTGGAAAGAGCTGAAAACTGCTGTTCACAAACGATCTCCATCAAACTTCACTGAGCTCGAGCTGTTTGCCAAGGAAGAATGGGCAAGAATTTCAGTCTCTCGATGTACAAAACTGATAGACATACCCCAAGCAACTTGCAGCTGAAATCGCAGCAAAAGGTGGCGCAACAAAGTATTAAGTTAAAGGGGCTGAATAATATTGCATGCCCCACTTTTCAGTTTTTGAATTTCCACAAAAATTTAAAATAACCAATAAATTTTGTTACACTTGTTGTTGATTCTTCACCAAAAATTTACATTTGGTATCTTTATGTATGAAGCATAATATGTGGGAAAAGGTTGAAAAATTCAAGGGGGCTGAATACTATTGCAAGGCACTGTATGTGGGAAAAGGTTGAAAAGTTCCAGGGAGCCGAATACTTTCGCAAGGCACTGTATATTTTAAGGTTTCCCTAACCAAAGTCTAATTAGTGAGCGCATCTACAGATTTGATATGTAACAAGCACAATAATTCCCTTAAAGAGGTTGTCCACTAATTTGATGGCCTATCCCTGATCGGCCGGGATCCGACACCTGGCACCCACGCCAATCAGCTGTTAGCACTATCGGTGGCCAATGGCTGGAAGTACTCACTTGTGGAGATGGCTGTCTACTTGTAGAGCTCAGGCTTGGTACTGCACATCCCCTTCCTATTCAAATCAATAGTAGGGGGATGAGCAGTACCCTGCGGCAGCCACTACAGGTAGACTGCCAGCCCCACAAGTGAGTACTGGCAGCTAATGCCAACACCAATAGCAGCTGATTGGCAGGGGGTGCCGGGTGTCGAACCCCAGACAATAAAACATTGATGACCTATCCTAGGGATAGGTCATTAATGTAAAAGTAGTGGACAACCTCCTTAAGCAATACTAAATGCATATGTATGATTACAGAGCAGTCCCACAGAGAATAAATGATATGGAGGTCAATGCAGTTAGATAAAGAAAAAGAAAGCCAAACTATTGTGAGTGTTTCCCATGACACAATACAGCATATACTGCAGAGGAATGGCATGCATGGGTGTCGTCCACAAAGGAAGCCACTTCTAAAGCAGAGGCACAAAAAAGCCCACTTCCAAGTTGCCAGGGCCCATGCTGAAAAATATGAAGACTACAGCGACTCTGTACTCTGGTGATGAGACCAAAGTAAATGTTCTTGGAAATAATGGCTTTAAAACTGTATGGCGTCAGAAAGGTGAGGAGTGCAAAGAAAAATGCATGGTGCACAGTGAGACATGGTGATGGCAGTGTCCTTATGTGGGGCTGTATAAGTAATACTGGTATTGGAGAGCTACATTTCATTGATGGTCTCATGAATACACATGTACTGCTCTATATTGAAAGAGAAGATGCCACCATCACTCAGTGCCCTTGGTAGACATGCACGTTTCCGACACAACAATGATCCAAGATATGCATGTAAGGCCACTGCTGCATTTGTGAAGAACAGGGTGAGAGTGATTCAGTGGCCAAATATGTCTCCTGATCTGAACCCAGTTGAGCACCTTTGAGGAATTCTGAAGAAACAAGTTGCGTGTCACTTTCCATCCATCATCCAGCCTCTGAAAGAGTTCATTCTTAAAGAAAGGAAAAAGATAGATGTAGCAATATGTCACCTAGTTGATCATTCCAGGGCTGGAAGACTTGGTGCTGTCCTTAAAAATCATGGAGGTCATACAAAATACTAGATGTATTAGTTTTTAATGTGGGATTTTTTCATTTTTGCATCAACTAATTTGAGTAAATCTCAAGATTTTGAAATGAGTTATATTATTAACCTTACTTTTATGTTAGGAATTAAAACATTTTTTGTGAAAGTCGGTCTTGTCAAAATTTTGGAAATTGTTCAGTGACTGATTAAAATCTTACTTTTTAAAGGGGATATACTCATTTATGCTGAGCCATGTATAATGTGCTGCCTATCTGTAAATAGTTTCCCAAGTATGTTCTTTTTTTCAGGCAGATCTAGAGTGAATTCTATACTAAGGATGGGTAAACCAACCTGAACGATAAAGTTCAGGGTCCGTACTGGACACTTAGTCCGTATTACTGTTCAGGTTCAGATCATTGAATGCGGCATCGGTCATTGGATGAGGCGTCGGGTCATTGGATGCGGCATCGGTCATTGGATGAGGCGTCGGGTCATTGGATGCGGCATCGGTCATTGGATGAGGCATCAGATCATTGGATGAGGCGTCTGGTCATTGGATGCAGCATTGGTCATTGGATGCGGCATCGGTCATTGGATGAGGCATCGGGTCATTGGATGCGGCATCAGATCATTGGATGAGGCGTCTGGTCATTGGATGCAGCATTGGTCATTGGATGCGGCATCGGTCATTGGATGAGGCATCGGGTCATTGGATGCGGCATCGGTCATTGGATGCGGCATCGGTCATTGGATGGGTCATTGGATGCGGCATCGGTCATTGGATGAGGCATCGGGTCATTGGATGCGGCATCGGTCATTGGATGAGGCATCGGGTCATTGGATGCGGCATCGGTCATTGGATGAGGCGTCTGGTCATTGGATGAGGTGTCGGGTCATTGGATGCGGCATCGGTCATTGGATGAGGCATCAGATCATTGGATGCGGCATCGGTCATTGGATGAGGCGTCGGGTCATTGGATGCGGCATCGGTCATTGGATGAGGCGTCTGGTCATTGGATGCGGCATCGGTCATTGGATGAGGCGTCGGGTCATTGGATGCGGCATCGGTCATTGGATGAGGCATCAGATCATTGGATGAGGCGTCTGGTCATTGGATGCAGCATTGGTCATTGGATGCGGCATCGGTCATTGGATGAGGCATCGGGTCATTGGATGCGGCATCGGTCATTGGATGGGTCATTGGATGCGGCATCGGTCATTGGATGAGGCATCGGGTCATTGGATGCGGCATCGGTCATTGGATGAGGCATCGGGTCATTGGATGCGGCATCGGTCATTGGATGAGGCGTCTGGTCATTGGATGAGGTGTCGGGTCATTGGATGCGGCATCGGTCATTGGATGAGGCATCAGATCATTGGATGCGGCATCGGTCATTGCATGAGGCGTCGGGTCATTGGATGCGGCATCGGATGAGGCGTCTGGTCATTGGATGCGGCATCGGTCATTGGATGAGGCGTCGGGTCATTGGATGCGGCATCGGTCATTGGATGAGGCATCAGATCATTGGATGAGGCGTCTGGTCATTGGATGCAGCATTGGTCATTGGATGCGGCATCGGTCATTGGATGAGGCATCGGGTCATTGGATGAGGCGTCTGGTCATTGGATGCGGCATCGGTCATTGGATGAGGCGTCTGGTCATTGGATGCGGCATCGGTCATTGGATGAGGCGTCGGGTCATTGGATGCGGCATCGGTCATTGGATGAGGCATCAGATCATTGGATGAGGCATCGGTCATTGGATGAGGCATCGGGTCATTGGATGAGGCGTCTGGTCATTGGATGCGGCATCGGTCATTGGATGAGGCGTCGGGTCATTGGATGCGGCATCGGTCATTGGATGCGGCATCGGTCATTGGATGAGGCATCGGTCATTGGATGCGGCATCGGTCATTGGATAGGGCATCAGATCATTGAATGCGGCATCAGATCATTGGATGAGGCATCAGATCATTGGATGAGGCATCAGGTCATTGGATGCGGCATCGGGTCATTGGATGAGGCATCGGTCATAGGATGTGACATACAAGGCCAATTATTGTGGGCGGGGTCAGCTCATGGGAGGAGCTTTTGTAAATTGACAGAGAGGTACAATAACTTGGAGTAATAGCAGGACCTAACCCCTTATTTTACAAGAAACAATGCCAATTATGGGAGCGCTGGAGTCACATATGTATGTGGTGAATGCCTGAACAGCAGTAGGGACCTCACTTGTTTCACCTGCTACACTTGCATGATTACAACTTGTAAAGTATGGGCTGTTTGCCCGGACTAAACATGGCAGCTGGTAACGCCGGCTCTGTGGTGATGACGTGTTTCCTGTAGGCCGGAGTCCTGGGTAGTATAAATAGCCGGGTGGCGGGCGTGTTCGCTCTCTCTGAGTACAGCCGCTGTGGTGTGTGCACCGTGCTGAGCGCCTGCTCCTGGCTCACCGCTGTTCGCTCTCACCGTACACGAATAAGTCGGTCAGGAAGGTGATCAGACATGGTGAGTGTGTGCTGGGAGGGTCGGTGCCGGACTGTGCGCCGTTACTTATACGCTGCGGTCAGTGTGCGGGCCGGCATGGCCGGTTATCGCGGGCAGCTGCTGGTATAACAGTCCCCGTGTTAGGAGCGGGCTGAAGGCTCGTCCGGTGCCCGGGGAAGAGGCCTGAGCTCCGGTACCGGCTGTATGCAGACTCTTGGCTGGTGGCTGCAGAGTGCAGGCTGCTGTGATCGCCAAGCTGAGCAGGGCCTCGTCTTGTGGGCTCTGCAGCTCTATCATGGGGGTCTTACAGGGGTGGATGTGTTATAGGTAGGTGGATGGTCCTGCAGACCCTAGTGCTGCCCTCCCCTGGCTGACGTGCTGGAGCTGCAGTGGAGCAGATGGGCACTGTCTGTGGCTCCCATAGAAGTCTATGTATCTGATGCCGCAGGGGAACACGAGGCTGAAGTTGGTTTCTTATTCGTTCAGTTTCTTATTCGGCAATTTTTTCTTTTGTTTTTATGCATGTTTAACAACTAAAAATAAGCATCGCAATAATAAAATACAATGCAGCGAGGAGCCCTAATGTGAATACGCTTAAAAACGGCTACAAAAAATAATAAACCTGGCACAAAAATGGGCATCAAAGTGGGTACCAAAGAGCGCTGAAGAAAGGCCTTTGGGCCACTGATCTAACACTGCAGACATATAGAACAGGGTGCCCCGCATCCAAACCAGTTATTTCCAGCCTGGCCCAAATGGGTTCTGGGCACCAGAACTGGCATCAAAGTGGGCAGACAGTCAATTCTTGCCATTTTAATAAGTAACTGATGTTTTTAAGGGGGTAAATACCTTGAGCCCACTAATACGACACTTAAAATACACAGAAAGTGATGCCCTGCATCAAACCCAGGTCCCTCCAGCCTGGCACAAGTGGGTCCTGGACACCAGAACTGGCATCAAAGTGGGCAAACAACCCATTTTCACATATTTGAATAAGTAACTGATGTTTTTAAGGGGTTAAATGCCTTTGGGCATATCAGTTACTTATTCAAATCTACAAAAATGGGCTGTTTGCCCACTTTGATGCCAGTTCTGGTGCCCAGAACCCATTTGGGCCAGGCTGAAGGGACCTGGGTTTGATGCAGGGCATCACTGTCTGTGAATTTTAAGTGTCGTATCAGTGGCCCAAAGGTATTTAACCCCTTAAAAACATCAGTTACTTATTCAAATCTGTGAAAATGGGCTGTTTGCCCACTTTGATGCCAGTTCTGGTGCCCAGAACCCATTTGGGCCAGGCTGGAAATAAGTGGTTTTGATGTGGGGTGCCCTGTTCTATATGTCTGCAGTGTGAGATCAGTGGCCCAAAGGCATTTAACCCTTTCTTCAGCGCTCTTTGGTGCCCACTTTGATGCCCATTTTTGTGCCAGTTTTATTGTCTTTGTAGCCTTTTTTTTAAGCGTATTCACATCAGGGCTCCTCGCTGCATTGTGTTTTATTATTGTGATAATTATTTTTTGTTGTTATACCTATAAAAAACAGAAAAGAAAAAATTGCTGAATAAGAAACCAACTTCAGCCTCGTCTGGGGAACAGTAATGTGATGTCAGACTGCAGGTTTGTGGACCTGGAGGAGCGGAGACTGTAGATCTGTTACCCAGGAATCCTGGGTGGCCACAGGACACTGACGGTGCTGGATCTTCTTCTGCAGACATCTGTGGGGCACGGTGCGAGTTCTTCAGCTTTCTCTTGGGATTTATTTTTTATTTTCCCCCTCCAGGCTTTTAAAGATACAGGCAAGGCACCTGTTGACCAGGAAGTGGCCATTCACCGTATCCGAATTACACTCACAAGTCGCAATGTGAAGTCTCTGGAGAAAGGTTGGTAGCCGACATATTGAATGCGCCTCTGTCCAATGTGCTACGGTGTCTTCTGCCCTCAATGTAGAATATTCTGTGTCGGCTGTGCGGGCTCCTTGGGTGCCGTCTTAAATCCTTTCCGTCTGGTGACGCGGCCTCTGAATGGTGGCTGCTGTGGGCGCACTGCTCTCCATTCGCTTTATTAGCATTCTGTGAAAAAGCCAAACAAGTCCTATAAATAAGATATTAATGGTATATACCTATTTTTTTTTTTTTTTTTTTTTTTTTTAGGCATATGCCTTAAATATCTGATAACCTTATCTTTTTAAACAAATATTGCGAAAAGGCAGCATATTAGTGATGTCTGGTCCAAATGAATATAAAGGCACAGATGATTGGCCTCGGGGAGACCAAAACATCCAACACCGCGGAGACACCATCACGTGTTTCTCAACGCAGTGATTCCAGAACACTGCCCCCATCCCTTATGGGAAATATGCAGATGAATGCAAAGAAGCTGCAGAGACACCATCACGTGTTTCTCAACGCAAGCAGTGAATAGCCAGGCCTTTCCCCAGGAAGGAACAACCACAGGAAGGGCAGCATCCTATGAAGGAAAGCCACCTATGCCAAGCATGGTATCCATCCACAGACAGCTGTTTCGGGGTTTTTGCCCCTCATCAGTGTGGAGTAGGAATCTGGCTATTAAGAGCAGTGCCTAGTAAAAAGGCTATAAAGGCACAGATGATTGGCCTCGGGGAGACCAAAACATCCAACACCGCGGAGACACCATCACGTGTTTCTCAACGCAGTGATTCCAGAACACTGCCCCCATCCCTTATGGGAAATATGCAGATGCATGTAAAGAAGCTGCGGAGACACCATCACGTGTTTCTCGACGCAAGCAGGGAATAGCCAGGCCTTTCCCCGGGAAGGAACAACCACGGGAAGGGCAGCATCCAATAAAGGAAAACATCCAATAAAGGAAAACCACCTATGCCAAGCATGGTATCCATCCACAGACAGCTGCCCTTCCCTTGGTTGTTACTTTCCGGAGAAAGGCCTGGCTATTCAATGCCTGCTTGCGTCGAGAAACACGTGATGGTGTCTCCGCAGCTTCTTTACATGCATCTGCATATTTCCCATAAGGGATGGGGGCAGTGTTCTGGAATCACTGCGTTGAGAAACACGTGATGGTGTCTCCGCAGTGTTGGATGTTTTGGTCTCCCCGAGGCCAATCATCTGTGCCTTTACTAGGCACTGCTCTTAATAGCCAGATTCCTACTCCACACTGATGAGGGGCAAAAACCCCGAAACAGCTGTCTGTGGATGGATACCATGCTTGGCATAGGTGGCTTTCCTTCATAGGATGCTGCCCTTCCCGTGGTTGTTCCTTCCCGGGGAAAGGCCTGGCTATTCACTGCTTGCGTCGAGAAACACGTGATGGTGTCTCTGCAGCTTCTTTACATGGTCCAAATGAATAGTCTGCACTGTGTGACTGTAGACTAAGGCTGTGTGCACACAGGAAATGTGGTGCAGAATTTTCTGCACTAAATCTGCATCTCCTGAGGAGAGGTGGATTAGCCGATCAGCAGAGTTGAGGACAGACTGGAGTGGTGCAAGGGAGTTAGCAGGGAGTGTTGCAGTAATTGAGGCGGGAGATGACGAGGGCATGCACAAGAGTTTTAGTAGATTGTGGGCTGAGGAAGGGATGGATTCTGGCAATGTTTTTTGAGTTGGAGGTGGCAAGAGTTTGTCAGCGCTTTGGACAAAGCGGAAAACCCACACCGCTCCTTCTGTACGCGCGGTGATTCCGGATGTGTTCATTGCACACATCTGGAATCTCCGCACCCTATACATAGGATTCTGTGATTTACCTTGTGGCGACGGAGCGTCACTGCAAGGTAAACAGATATGCTGCGTTCTAAAAAAAAAAGTGCCGCAGGGCCGACGGGTGCCGATTTTGCTGCGGATCTGCAGTGGATTTGATGCTGTGGATCCACAGCAGTTTTCAATGTGTTGTACGGTACCATGTAAACCTATGGAAAACAAAATCCGCAGTGCACATGCTGCAGGAAAAAAAACACGGAGAAAGTTTATTTTACACAGCATGTCAATTCTTTGTGCAAATTTTGCAGCGGTTTGCACCTGCTCCACAATAGAAATCCGGAGGTGTAAAACCGCAGGTGGAATCCTCACAAAAACCACATTAAATCCACAGTAACTCCGCAGTGCGGTTTACATGCGGATTTACCAAAAACAGTGCGGAGAAATCCGCACAGCATTCTGCAGCGTGTGCACATAGCCGTACATGCCTTGTGGTCCAGCTCAGAAACCAGCGAATCCCTGCAGCACACAGTGTGATCACTGGGGGATTTGTTAGTCTGCAGACAGTTTTTGACAGGACAACCCCTTTAAACCCTCCTAGCTGATGTATGTGCAACTGTTTTTGTATAATCATATGCCAGACTTAACAGGTCTGCTGCGCCGTATTGATGGTAATGTGTGGCATAATGGCACATCTTGGCTGTGAACTAATCATGTTTGTAAGGGTGCGTGCCCACGATCTGGAATGTCAGCGTTTCGGATGCAACTCGCCTGCGCTGCCTTCTAGGTTACAAGCACAGTGGATGGGATTTATAGAAATCCTGTGCCCACTGAGCTCCTATTTAACACTGTAAACTGACGTGTGGTGCAGGTTTACAAGCTGAAGCTTTTTCTTTCCTGCTCTCAATTGTGAAGTCTGATTTGGCAATAAGGATTATATTTCAGTGATTCACGTTATAGCCGATTTATTGGAGTTGTGGCTAGAATACCCGCATTTATGCCAATGTGTATGCAAATAAGATTACTAATGAATGTAAATTTGACTTTTAGTCTGTGCTGATCTGATCCGTGGAGCCAAGGAGAAGAATCTGAAGGTGAAGGGACCTGTACGCATGCCCACCAAGGTAACGGGACCCTACAACCATGCTCTGTTCACGTCTGCACTGTTTTCTGTTCCTAATCGAAACTGAACCTTACACTTGTGTTGCCTGTCTAGTACCAGCAACGTCTGAATAGATGATCATGGGTGTAGTCAAATAAATCACAAGTAGCAATCAGGGATGTGTGTGTATATGTAAGTAAGAAAGCAGTTATTCATGTGGCTGTGCACTTTGGGAACGGAAAGCCTAGAATAATGAATATCTTGGGCTATGTACTCATGATTGCAGGAATTTGTTCTACTGCCTTCTTGCCACTTTTTGAACAGTTGTTCTGTGCGGACAGACCAAGTACAGGCGCTTGGTGCATTATGGGTCAAACATTTACACGCACCTTCTCGCCTATTTATTTTCAATATTTCTCCACCCTTTCCTGCCTCTATAAAGCCAATCAAAGGAGAAAGAAAGTAGTTGGGAAGGTGCATGTAAAAGTTGGGCCGCACTTGGTTTGGGCAGTGATTCTGTGCGTACACTCCTATGACCTGCTATGGCGGTACTTTACCTCACATTGGATGGGAACCTTGCAGTCATGTAAGTTTTCTCGGCCTGGGATATCCAGCATGTAAGTAGTAATCAATAATGTAACCCAGTCACCCCTTGAACATTTCTCATGCTTTCCCCTTCGTCCAAGAGCCACTTTTTTTTTTTTTCTTTCGATCAATATGGCCTTGTGAGGACTTGGTGTTTTTTTTTTTTTTGTTTTTTTTTTTCTTTTCATGGGACAAGTTGTGCTTTTGAACGACACCATTCATTTTTACCATATAATGTATTGAAAAACTAGAAAAATAAGTGTGGTAAAAGTGCAATTCTACGTGTGTGTATACAGTGACCTGCCATTGTGGTTCTCCAGGTCGTGAAGTGTTTTTTTTTACACTGGCTTCAATGGTCTCAAGACTTGAAGCTGCTATCTTCTGATTGCTTGTGCTCCAGCCCAGCTGTGTAGCAGAAATGCTCATCTGCTTTGAACACTGGCCATGGTGTGGTGCTCATGGCAGATTGGCAATGACAACCATGGGGGGTCTCCTGCAGACCCCCAGTTGTCTTGCCAACCCATCGGTACTCCACAATCATGTGAGATGGGTCTGATGGGCAGAGTTGGTGACATGCTTCCGGGACAACTTTGGTAAATGCTGCTGTTATAGATTGAGAGCAGCATTTAACATGTTAACAGCCATGGTGGATTGAGATTCCACTCGTGGCTGTTAGGCTGTATGCACATGTTGCAGATTTGGTGTCTTCCCTGCAGATTTTTTTTTTTTTTTAAGATATTCCTGATGCCAGCAAAGTGAACGTGTACATAACACTTCAGGTTACTCAGAGTATTTTTGACTTGCAGATTTGATGTAGAAAAATCTGCAGCAGGTCAATTCTGTTTGTCTGGTTTTTATTTTTTTTATTTTTTATTTTCCCCACCATTGACTTCACTCAAAACTCATTTTCAGCTGCATTTTTCTGCCAAGAGCTACAGAAATTGTTAAGTTTTAGTCAACATGTGCACAAAGCCTTAGGCTATGTGCACACATAGGAAATGTGGTGCAGAATTTTCTGCACAAAATCTGCATCTCCTGGCAGAATCCGCAGCCGCAGACTTGATGCAGATTTTATGCGGTTTTTGCCACTGCGGATTTCTATCATGGAGGGGTGCAGAAACGCTGTAGATCTGCACAAAAGAAGTGACATGCACTTTTAGATCCGCAGCAATTCCGCACTGATCTTTCCGCACCATCTGCACAACTTTTTTTTTTTTGCCCATTGATTTACATTGTACTGTAAATCAGTGTGGATCTGCAACGTTTCTGCGTGGAAAAATCCGGATCTGCAACAAATCCACATCGTGTGCACATAGCCTAAGAGGCACATGACAGTTGATGAAATCCACTATCATGTGCTGGAGAATATGCAGGCTCGGCGTCTGAGCCTGCATCAAAAGGGAGTGTGTGTGTGTTTGTGTGTGTGTAACATATATATATATATAATTTTTTTTTTTTTTTAATTTCTGCAATTGTAGGATCATGACTGCATTTCTGTGCCTAAACTTCTCCACGCCTAAAATTAAATTATAGAAGGCTATTTTTAAATCTGCCATTTAAGAAATTAATGAGTTCAAATCTAAATAGTTTAAAATTGACTTTCTTTTTCAGACTCTGCGTATCACAACAAGAAAAACCCCTTGTGGTGAGGGATCCAAGACTTGGGATCGCTTCCAGATGCGAATCCACAAGCGCCTGATTGATCTGCACAGTCCCTCCGAGATCGTGAAACAGATCACTTCCATCAGTATCGAGCCTGGTGTAGAAGTTGAAGTCACCATTGCTGATGCATAAATGCCACGTTACCTGAATAAAACACCTTGATTATAATGACCTTGTGGGTTTTCTACATAAATATATGGAATAAAGTGTTTTTATCTAGAAGCAACTCTCAAATATCTATTGAGAAGATGTAAATTGAAGGGTATTAAAGGAGATCTGCAGTGTACAATGAAATGGCGTAAAGTCCCACAAATGGCCTGATTTATCATTAGTGATGCCGCGCTCATACACTGACCAACAGCCTACTGCATCATCTCTCCATGTCTGAGGTCAGAAAAAAGGGAGATAAAGCTTTACAAATAAGGGGGTAGTGTCTGGGATCATGTTTGGCAGGATTGTTCTCCACTAGTGTTGAGCATTCCGATACCGCAAGTATCGGGTATCGGCCGATACTTGCGGTATCGGAATTCCGATACCGAGATCCGATACTTTTGTGGTATCGGGTATCGGTATCGGATACATAGAGATGTGTAAAATAAAGAATTAAAATAAAAAATATTGATATATTTACCTCTCCGGCGGCCCCTGGACTCAGCGCGGGTAACCGGCAGGCTTCGTTGTTCAAAATCAGCGCTTTTAGGACCTGAGAATCACGTCCCGGCTTCTGATTGGTCGCGGGCCGCCCATGTGACCGCCACGCGACCAATCACAAGCCGCGACGTCACCGCAAGCTATTAGCGCGCTCATTTTTGAAAAATGGCTTTCAAAGGTTTTGGGGCAAGACTTCCATTGGTGACCTCATATGCAGTGATCCTGCTGCTTACTCGTTTAACTCCTTAGATGGTGCTGTCCATGAAGAGGATGGAAATGTTGCAGAATTGTCCCTTTCAACACCCATCACCCACCCTTCCCCTGCCAATGGATTGTCTTGGCAGGCAAGGACCTACAGAAGGCCCTGTCTATCTGCTTCATTGTAGATTTTATGATTTTTACTATGCTGCAATATTCCAGTATTGTACAAGCGATCAAGTGAGGACGTCTGAGAATGTTTCCCAGAATGTAATTAAAATCTAAAGGAAAAAAAAAGTGTCATATAGTTTCTGTGCTAATGTTAACACAGAAAGAAATCCAAATGGCACAATTGCTTTTGTTTTGGACAATTTGACGCTCATATTTTGTAATAAAGTACTGATGGTTGTATTGGACTTCATTCAGGTAATATTACAAACAGATTGTATGAGCCCACATACAACGGATCCAAGGGCTATAATTTTATTCTTCGAAGAAAAAGTGAATATGAGCTTACTGGGACTCTTGACACCCAAGGGCCCGCCTAACCTGACACTGCACTGGTGTGTTTAGATAGTCTATTTGCAGTTCCCAGTAGGTTATGTCCAGCTTGTGCACTGTTGGGAATTTTGCATATTTTCTTTTTTTTTTTTTACAGCCAAATTTCAAAACACTAAAGTATAACTGGGAAAAATGCAAATGTTTCCTCTCCCTGGGAAGTGTTCCAAAGGGTTAATTCCAGGGCCATATAGTGACCATACTTATTTTTCTCCAGTCACCTTCCACAACAGCAGTATCGGAGGATGTCTCCCCGCTCTAATGGGGGACAGGAAGCAGAGAGGTTAAATACCACTCCCCTTCCTGCAACCACAAGTGTTTTTCCTGTTCCCTATGGGGCATGAAGAGGTTCTCGGATAGTGCTGCCGTGGCCGGTGATCGGAGCACTCTTACCTTAATGGCTGGACAGTTGAGGTCGGGGGCTCCGCTTTCCTCCTGTGACTGCTACCATCTCCGCGTCCACTGCGCAGCTTGGGCCCCCTTATCTTGCCCTTCCTGCGCAAAGCAGGGCGCTGAAGCGCATCGGGGTCCTCTTGTAGCTCGCTGCTGCTGGAGGCTGCACGTGCGCACCGGAAAGTGATGCGTCTGAACTTCCAGTTTCGTCTCCATGAGCTGGAACTCGCGCGTGCCGGACGTTGTCCCAATCCTGTGGCAGCCATGACGGGCGATCACTGCATCACCCCTTACGGACCCTGGGAGGAAGAGCACTAAATTCTCTGGCAACCTCGATGTACATATATTCCTGGTCGGGGGAAGCCTCCAGGTACAATACGATACACTTTATTGATCCCGTGGGAAATTATGGTATCACAGCAGCACGACTTAAATCATAAAGGAATTACATAGTTGACATGACAGTGGAGTTGACAGAAGAACATTATACATTAGAATAGGACATACACAACAAGTGAACTGAAATGTAGAGAAATAAGTAGACATTCACCTTGGTGGTTTAACCCTAGTGTTATTGTTGTACATTCCCATGGCAGTTGGCACAAACGATTTCCTATATTTTTCCTTCTTACACCTCAGAAGTATAAGCCGGTTACTGAAGGTGCTCTTCTGTCTCATGAATAGCTCATATAGTGGATGTGCATTATTGTTCATAATTGCCACACACTTTTTCAGAGTTCTTTTCTCCACTACCTCCCCAAAAGAGTCCAGGTTACAGCCCACAGCAGAACTTGCCTTCTTAATAATCTTATTCAGCTTATTAGCATCAGAGGCCCGCACACTACTACCCCAGCACGTGATTGCAAAAAAGATGGCACTTGCCACCACAGATTGGTAGAACACTTCTAACATTTTGCTGCACACATTAAAAGACCTGTTTCCTTAGGAAATACAATCTGCTCATCCCCTTCTTGTAGACAAACTCTGAGTGGCATCTCCAGTCCAGTTTGCTATCCAAATGGACCCCCAAATATTTGTAACTCTCCACCTGCTCTACCTCCTGACCAGCAATAGTGATCGGTAAGCATTCCAACTTACTCCTGCTATAGTTGGCCACCAACTCCTTGGTTTTCTTAACATTTAGTTGTAGATAGTTACCATTGCACCAATCCACGAAATTCGACACCACCCTTCTATATTCCTCATCCCCCTGATCTCCCCTAATGCATCCCACAACCACAGAGTCATCCGAAAATTTTTGAAGGTGGCAAAGTTCAGATTTATACTGAAAGTCTGAAGTATACAGTGTGAATAGAAAGGGCGCAAGCACCGTTCCCTGGGGGGCACCTACACTGCTCAATAATCTGCTTGACACCACTGCTCCCATCTGTACAAACTGTGGCCGATCTGATAGGTAGTCAGTTATCCAATTTCTCATCCCCTCCTCAACCTTCATATCAGTCATCTTTTTGTGTAGTAAAAGTGGCTGCAGGGAGTTAAATGCACTCGAGAAATCGAAGAACATCGCTCGCACCGTGGTTCCGTCAATCTCCAGAAATGAATGTACCCTATGTAACAGAGAAAGGATAGCATCAACCACCCCCAATCTATGTCGGTAGGCAAACTAAAGGGGATCGATAAAAGCGTTAACCCTCGGTCTTAAGTGAGGTAAGGCCTCTGTCTATGTCCCTTTCTGACAGGTGACTGACTGACCCTATGGATGGCAACAAAACCACCTTTCTCTTTCTAGGGAGACAAAGTCCCTGCCCTTAGAAAAGATAAGATGACCAGCCGCAAGTGTGGTGCATGTGCATCCAAGCTTCCCTCCACTTATAAGAAAAAGCTCTGCCAACCATGCACGGATGAAGTGCTGCGTAGTGAACAGCTTTCTCTCCTGGACAGCATCAGAACCCTCATCAGACAGGAGGTTCAGTCCTCTATGGCGGCCCTGTCTCAGGCCCTGACACCACAGCCCCCTCCTCCTAAGAAAAGGAAGATGACTCCGTTCAGGATGACATGTTTGGAGGTTTAAAGCCTAGGACCCCGAAGGGGTTCCCTATACATGAGAATATTGAAAATCTTGTACTTCATGAGTGGGGCTTACCTGAGAAAGGTTTGAGTGTCCCATCAGAATTGAAGAATCGTTTCCCTCTTGATGGGGACTGTTCTTTATGAGAAATGCCTAAGATAGATGTACAGGTGTCCAGGGTAACCAAAAAAACGGCTCTACCCTTTGAGGATTCCTCGCAGCTCAAAGATCCTATGGATCGAAAAATTGAGAGCTTACTAAGGAAATCCTGGGACACATCTACTAATCTACTGAAGACAAATGTGTCCTCTACATGTGTTGCCAGATCCCTATTTCTCTGGTTACATACCTTAGAAAATCACCTTTCTCAGGGGACATCAAGGGAGGAGATTCTAAATTCCCTACCACTATTTCAGAAGGCAACAGGGTTCCTGGCGGATGCTTCCGCTGAATTTGTACGGGTAGCCGCTAGGTCTGCAGTTCTCTCCAATTCCGCTACGAGAGCTCTATGGCTTAAATCCTGGGGAGGTGACATAACTTCTAAGTCCAAACTATGTAGTATTCCCTTTCAGGGACATTATATGTTCGGGCCAGCCCTCGATGACATCCTAGACAAGGTTACAGATAAAAAGAAAGCTCTTCCGGAGCAAAAAAGCTCTAGGAAACGCTTTTTCGTCCCTCCCGTGAGCAAGTCCCTCAGAGGGATTACAGGGGTAAAGGTAAAACGGGTCGGTGGAGTTACCCCAAAGGGGGTAAAACCAGGAACATCCTTGTTCCCCAACCCCAGCAGGCCCCTGAGAAACAATGACTGCTCTCCGGTCGGGGGCTGACTCTCAGGTTTTCTTTCACAGTGGCAGGCCATCACCATAAATCAGTGGGTCCTGCGTACCATACAGGAAGGCCTGAGGTTAGAATTCGAGAGTCCTCACCGTCTAACAATTACCTTCCTATAGTCTCCACACCTTCGGGAATCCCTCAATGCAGATATTCTCTGTCTGCTTCAGGCAGGGGCAATCTCCTCAGGAAATAGGAGAGGGTCACTATTCTCACCTATTTTTGGTGAAAAAACCCTCTGGGAAACATCGGGTTATCATAAACCTGAAACCCCTAAATCAAGTGGTCAAATATCGGAGATTCAAAATGGAATCAATCAGATCAGCAATCCCGCTGATTGGTCAGGACTGGGTAATGGCTACGTTAGATCTGAGGGACACATACTATCATGTGTCGATACATCCCAACCACAGGAAGTTCCTCAGATTTGCAGTGGCCCAAAACCATCGAACCAGCCATTATCAATTCAATGTCCTTCCATTCGGAGTCTCATCAGCTCCACGGGTCTTTACCAAGATCATGTCAGAAGCAGTAATCTTCATCCGACATCAATGGATCTGTATCATCCCGTACCTGGACGATTTTCTTATTATCGTTCCATCCATTCCTCGTCTGAATCAGGATGTGACGAAAGTCCTGGATATCCTGAAATCACTGGGGTGGATTCCGAACTTGGAGAAGTCGGACCTCCATCCATCTTAGAGGAAAAAATTCCTAGGAGTTCTTCTGGACTCAAGAAAAAGAATGTCCTTCTTACCCAGGGACCATCAAGACGATCTCGTCCACAGGATCTCACGGTTCAGGGGTCAGAAGACTCCGACCTTAAGGGACTCGATGTCAATCCTGGTTTCATTGACGTCTTGCATCCAAGCAGTCTCCTGGGCCCAGGCCCACACAAGAGTCCTTCAGTCCCACATCCTGATGCATTCAAAAGGACTCCAGAATGCTTTAACCAGGAGGATTCCTCCTCCCACTCACGTAAAATCCTCCCTCTCATGGTGGCTGAACTCCCAGAACCTTCAACGGGGAGTCAGCTGGGATTAAATTCCTCTGAAGGTGCTCACAACAGATGCAAGCCAGAGAGGTTGGGGCGCCATAATAGAAGGTTCCCACTTCCAGGGGTTGTGGCCCCCAAGCATCAGGTCCAGATCCTCGAATCTGAGGGAACTGAAAGTGGTGGAGGAGGCGCTAAAAGCCGCATCTGTCCTCATCCAAGGTCACCATGTATGTGTAATGTCCGACAACACGACTACGGTGGCCTACCTCCAACACCAGGGAGGCACGAAATACACCAGCCTAAAGTCAACCGCTGCAAGGATTTTTTCCTGGGGGGAAAAACACCTCCTGTCCATCTCGGCAGTGCACATAAACGGGTCAGACAATACCCAGGCAGACTTCCTAAGCAGGAAAGATTTCCATCCTGGAGAATGGTCTTTAAACCAAGAGGTGTTCCTATTCCTGGTCCGGAGATGGGGAAGTCCCAACGTGGATCTGTTTGCCAACAGTCAGAACACAAAGTCGAGCACTTTCTTCTCCCTCAACCCCTCAAGTGAAGCACAGGGACTGGATGCCTTCTCCCATCCTTGGAAGTTTGCTCTGGCATACACCTTCCCGCCAATTCCTATGTTACCAAGAACATTACAAAAGATCCGGGCAGACCGAGTCACAACAATTCTGGTAGCACCGATGTGGCCAGGAAGAAGCTGGTACGGTGCACTAACAGACATGTCTCTGGAAGGCCCGATACTTCTACCTCAGATAGTCGACCTTCTTCAGCAGGGACCACTGCTACACCCAGACTTACACAGACTGAAACTGGCAGCCTGGTTACTGAGGCCGAGATTCTGAGAGCCAGAGGTCTCTCAGGTGACGTCATTCAAACCCTACAAAAAAGTAGGAAACCAATAACTAACGTCATCTATGGCAAAGTTTGGAAAAAAATTTCATCTTGGTGTTTCCCAAACAAACCTGATCCATTCCATCCCAATATCCCACAAATATTAGAATTTCTCCAGAAGGGACTGGAGTTAGGACTCTAAAAGTTCAGGTGTCGGCACTGGGTTCCTTTTTTGATCAGGATTTAGCAGGCCACCGTTGGGTTAGACGTTTCATGACATCTGCAACTAGGATTCGTCCTAGGCTCCATGTCCAGACCCCTCCTTGGGATTTGAAGCTTGTACTAGATAGTCTTAAGGTACCGTCACACATAGCGACGCTGCAGCGATACCGACAACGATCCGGATCGCTGCAGCGTCGCTGTTTGGTCGCTGGAGAGCTGTCACACAGACCGCTCTCCAGCGACCAACGATCCCGAGGTCCCCGGTAACAAAGGTAAACATCGGGTAACTAAGCGCAGGGCCGCACTTAGTAACCCGATGTTTACCCTGGTTACCATCCTAAAAAGTAAAAAAACAAACGCTACATACTTACCTTCCGCTGTCTGTCCTCGGCGCTCTGCTTCTCTGGTCTGGCTGTGAGCGCCGGGCAGCCAGAAAGCAGAGCGGTGACGTCACCGCTCTGCTTTCCGGCTGACCGACGCTCACAGCCAGAGCAGGAGGAGAGCAGAGCACAGCGCCGGGGACAGACAGCGGTAGGTAAGTATATACTGTTTGTTTTTTTACTTTTAGGATGGTAACCAGGGTAAACATCGGGTTACTAAGCGCGGCCCTGCGCTTAGTTACCCGATGTTTACCCTGGTTACCAGCGAAGACATCGCTGAATCGGTGTCACACACGCCGATTCAGCGATGTCTACGGGGAGTCCAGCGACGAAATAAAGTTCTGGACTTTCTTCCCCGACCAGCGATCTCCCAGCAGGAGCCTGATCGCTGCTGCCTGTCACACTGGACGATATCGCTAGCGAGGACGCTGCAACGTCACGGATCGCTAGCGATATCGTCTAGTGTGACAGTACCTTTACCGGGGACCCCCTTTGAGCCCTTATCACCCATCAGCTTAAAAATCCTGACCCTCTAGACTGTCTTCCTATTAGCATTCACTACCGCTAGGCGTATAGGAGAGCTACAGGCCTTGTCAGTACATGAGCCATACCTAACCATAATCATGGATAGCATAATCCTTAAACTAGACCCTTCCTTTATGCTTAAGGTGGTCTCGGACTTCCACAGAAGTCAGGGTATTGTCCTACCCTCATTCTGTCCAAATCCCTCTAATCCGAAGGAAGAAGCCTTTCACTCCCTGGATGTCCGCAGGGTGGTCCTCTTCTACCTCCAACAAACGGAAGGTTGGAGGATAGACCAAAATCTATTCATCCAGTGGTCAGGACGGAATAAATGCAAAAAAGCAGCTAAAAGTATGATCGCTAACTGGATCAAACAGGCCATTTGTCTTGATTATTCAACCCGGAAGATTGCACCCCCGGCATCGCTGAAAGCTCACTCCATCCGTTCAGTCTCGACTTCCTGGGCAGAGAGAGGGAATCTGAGCAGATATGCAGAGCTGCCACCTGGTCGTCAGTCCATACATTCACCAGGCATTACAGGCTAAATTTCAATAGGGACCTATTGTTTGGCAGATGTGTTCTGCAGGCAGTTGTCCCTCCCTAAAGAAATTAGCTGTTGGTATCACTCCGATATTGCTGTCGTGGAAGGTGACTGGAGAAAATAGAATTAGACTTACCGGTAATTCGGTTTATAGGAACCTTCCACGATAGCACTAATTTCCCTCCCTATTTGATATTCTTATTGGATGATTCCTGCATTTAAGTGGTAACTATACATGATACTGTGTCCAGAAAAAACACTGGTGGTTGCAGGAAGGGGAGGGGTATTTAACCTCTTTGCTTCCTATCCCCTATTAGGGCGGGGAGACATCCTCCGATACTGCTGTCGTGGAAGGTTCCTAGAAACCGAATTACCGGTAAGTCTAATTCTATTATCCCTATGACACTGTTAGTTCGGGTCACAAGACCCATGGTCAGGAGAGTATTTTCTCTAATTGGATGAAAAACTGGGTCAATGACTGATGGTTCTAGCTGATTAGATTACTACCTTCTTTGGGGGCTCACATGCAATTATGGGGTCGCTATTGGGACATTTCTTGATATGGAGGATGTTTGCAAATCCAAGCCGTTAGGGTTGAGCGACCTTTACTTTTATAGGATCGGGTCGGGTTTCACGAAACCCGACTTTTTCAAAAGTCGGGTTGAGTGAAATCGGCCGATCCTATAAAAAAGTCGGGGTCGGGGTCGGCCGAAACCTGAAACCCAATGCAGTGCATTGGGTTTCCATGGTTCCCAGGGTCTGAAGGAGCGGAAACTCTCCTTCAGGCCCTGCGATACATATTTTAGTGTAAAATAAAGAATTAAAATAAAAAATATCGCAATACTTACCCTCTGACGCGCCCTGGTACTAATCGGGAACCTTCCTTCCTTAGAATCAGCCTTCCAGGACCTTGCGGTGACGTCGCGGCTTGTGATTGGCCGCGCGGCCGCCCATGTGACCGCTCACGCGACCAATCACAAGCCGCGACGTCACCGCTGACGTCACCGAAGGTCCTGGAAGGGCTGATTCTTAGGAAGGAAGGCTGTTGGAAAGAAGCAGGGCGCGTCCGAGGGTGATTATATTCTTATTAGGTATATACTCACCCTCGGACGCGCCCTGCTTCTTTATTTGTAATGAATGTTTATTTGTAATGTGGTTTTGACTTACTCTATTTTTTTGGTAAATAATGATTTTATTATTTTCATTGTTTTGCAGCTTCTTGGCAATAATATAAAGAAGACGCGACAGGACAACACTCGGTGGATGCCATATCTGTGTTTTCAATTGAAAAAAAACTTTCAGTTAACTACTTGCAGGAGAAAGTTTTTGTAGCTGGTGGCCAATTTTTGTACTGTACCAGATTTTTGTTGTATGTGTTTGTTTTTAATGTTAAAATGTCTGCATTTGATATCTCTCCAGTATTTTCTTTTTTATAAGCAAAATACTTATTTTTATATTTTATGATGTTTTATACCGGAGTGTTCCTCAGGGCACGCTTATAAAGTGTCTTATATATGTGTTTCTAATGAGTCACATTATATTTTTTTTCTAATTGTTGCTCTAAGAGATCTCAAAGATTTCATGGTTTCGAAATGATTGTTATGCCTTTACTGTCTTATATAAAAAAAACTGAATGGACACTTGTCAGCTCTTCTCAGGTGAAATGTTAGCAAGTTCCATCTGTTGGGCCATTATTCTAGGTCATACCCCCAGATCTGTGAACTGAGCAGTAAGGAAAATTAGCTGGTCTAAGAAGCATATCCATCTTTCCTACTTAACCCCTTTCTGCCATTGGACGTAATATTCCGTCCATGTGGGGTGGGCCTTAATTCCCAAGGACGGAATATTACGTCCAGCGCGATCGGCCGCGCTCACGGGGGGAGCGCCGCCGATCGCGGCCGGGTGTCAGCTGCTTATCGCAGCTGACATCCGGCACTATGTGCCAGGAGCGGTCACGGACCGCCCCCGGCACATTAACCCCCGGCACACCGCGATCAAAGATGATCGCGATGTGCCGGCGGTGCAGGGAAGCATCGCGCAGGGAGGGGGCTCCCTGCGGGCTTCCCTGAGACCCCCGCAGCAACGCGATGTGATCGCGTTGCTCCGGGGGTCTCCTACCTCCCTCCCTGCAGTAAGTCCCGGATCCAAAATGGCCGCGGATCCGGGTCCTGCAGGGAGGGAGGTGGCTTACCAAGTGCCTGCTCAGAGCAGGCACTTGGTAACGCTGCACTGCTCTCAGACAGATCGGTGATCTGTCAGAGTGCTGTGCAAACTGGCAGATCACCGATCTGTATTGTCCCCCCCTGAGGCAAAGTAAAAAAGTAAAAAAAAAAATTTCCAAGTGTGTAAAAAAAAAAAATCCTAAATAATGAAAAAAAAAAAAATATATTATTCCCATAAATACATTTCTTTATCTAAATAAAAAAAAACAAACCAATAAAAGTACACATATTTAGTATCTCCGCGTCCGTAACGACCCGACCTATAAAACTGGCCCACTAGTTAACCCCTTCAGTAAACACCGTAAGAAAAAAAAAAAAAAAACGAGGCAAAAAACAACGCTTTATTATCATACCGCCAAACATAAAGTGGAATAACACTCGATCAAAAAGACGGATATAAATAACCATGGTACCGCTGAAAGCGTCATCTTGTCCCGCAAAAAACGAGCCACCATACAGCGACAACAGCAAAAAAATAAAAAAGTTATAGTCCTCAGAATAAAGCGATGCAAAAATAATTATTTTTTTCTATAAAATAGTTTTTATCGTATAAAAGCGCCAAAACATAAAAAAATGATATAAATGAGGTGTCGCTGTAATCGTACTGAACCGAAGATTAAAACTGCTTTATCAATTTTACCAAACGCGGAACGGTATAAACGCCTCCCCCAAAAGAAATTCATGAATAGCTGGTTTTTGGTCATTCTGCCTCACAAAAATCGGAATAAAAAGCGATCAAAAAATGTCACGTGCCCGAAAATGTTACCAATAAAAACGTCAACTCGTCCCGCAAAAAACAAGACCTCACATGACTCTGTGGACTCAAATATGGAAAAATTATAGCTCTCAAAATGTGGTAACGCAAAAAATATTTTTTGCAATAAAAAGCGTCTTTCAGTGTGTGACGGCTGCCAATCATAAAAATCCGCTAAAAAACCCGCTATAAAAGTAAATGAAAAAAATGTATTTATTTCCATTTTCCCATTAGGGTTAGGGCTAGGGTTAGGGTTAGGGCTAGGGTTAGAGTTAGGGTTAGGGCTAGGGCTAGGGTTAGGGCTAGGGTTAGGGCTAGGGTTAGGGCTAGGGTTAGGGTTAGGGCTAGGGCTAGGGCTAGGGTTAGGGCTAGGGCTAGGGTTAGGGCTAGGGTTAGGGCTAGGGTTAGGGCTAGGGCTAGGGTTAGGGCTAGGGTTAGGGCTAGGGTTAGGGTTAGGGTTGGGACTAGGGTTAGGGTTAGGGTTAGGGCTAGGGCTAGGGTTAGGGTTAGGGTTGGGGCTAGGGTTAGGGCTAGGGTAAGGGCTAGGGTTAGGGTTAAGGCTACAGTTAGGGTTGGGGCTAAAGTTAGGGTTAGGGTTTGGATTACATTTGCGATTGGGATTAGGATTAGGGGTGTGTCTGGGTTAGAGGTGTGGTTAGGGTTACCGTTGGGATTAGGGTTAGGGGTGTGTTTGGATTAGGGTTTCAGTTATAATTGGGGGGTTTCCACTATTTAGGCACATCAGGGGGATCTCCAAACGCGACATGGCGACCGATCTCAATTCCATCCAATTCTGCATTGAAAAAGTAAAACAGTGCTCCTTCCCTTCCGAGCTCTCCCGTGTGCCCAAACAGGAGTTTACCCCAACATATGGGGTATCAGCGTACTCAGGACAAATTGGACAACAACTTTTGGGGTCCAATTTCTCCTGTTACCCTTGGGAAAATACAAAACTGGGGGCTAAAAAATAATTTTTGTGGGAAAAAAAGAGATTTTTTATTTTCACGGCTCTGCGTTATAAACTGTAGTGAAACACTTGGGGGCTCAAAGTTCTCACAACACATCTAGATAAGTTCGTGGGGGGGTCTAGTTTCCAACATGGGGTCACTTGTGGGGGTTTCTACTGTTTAGGTATATTAGGGGCTCTGCAAACGCAATGTGACGCCTGCAGACCATTCCATTTAAGTCTGCATTCCAAATGGCGCTCCTTCCCTTCCGAGCCCTCCCATGCGCCCAAACGCTGGTTCACCCCACATATGGGGTATCAACGCACTCAGGACAAATTGGACAACAACTTTTGGGGTCCAATTTCTCCTTTTACCCTCGAGAAAATACAAAACTGGGGGCTAAAAAATAATTTTGAGGGGAAATTTTTTATTTTATTTTCACGGCTCTGCGTTATAAACTGTAGTGAAATACTTGGGGGCTCAAAGTTCTCACAACACATCTAAATAAGTTCCTTGGGGGGTCTAGTTTCCAATATGGGGTCACTTGTGGGGGGTTTCTACTGTTTAGGTACATTAGGGGCTCTGCAAACACAATGTGACGCCTGCAGACCATTCCATCTAAGTCTGTATTCCAAATGGCTCTCCTTCCCTTCCGAGCCCTCCCATGCGCCCAAACGCTGGTTCTCCCCCACATATAGGGTATCAGCGCACTCAGGACAAATTGCACAACAACTTTTGGGGTCCAATTTCTCCTGTTACCCTCAGGAAAATACAAAACTGGGGGCTAAAAAATTATTTTTGTGGGAAAAAAATTTTGTTTTATTTTTACGGCTCTGCATTATAAACTTCTGTGAAGCTCTTATTGGGTCAAAGTGCTCACCACACATCTAGATAAGTTCCTTAGGGGGTCTACTTTTCAAAATGGTGTCACTTGTGGGGGGTTTCAATGTTTAGGTACATCAGTGGCTCTCCAAACGCAACATGGCGTCCAATCTCAATTCCTGTCAATTTTGCATTGAAAGGTCAAACGGCGCTCCTTCCCTTCCGAGCTCTCCCATGCGCCCAAACAATGGTTTACCCCCACATATGGGGTATCAGAGTACTCAGGACAAATTGTGCCACAACTTTTGTGGTCCAATTTCTTCTCTTACCATTGGGAAAATAAAAAATTGGGGGCGAAAAGATAATTTTTGTGAAAAAAAAATGATTTTTTATTTTTACGGTTCTGCATTATAAACTTCTGTGAAGCACTTGGTGGGTCAAAGTGCTCACCACACCTCTAGATAAGTTCCTTAGGGGGTCTACTTTCCAAAATGGTGTCACTTGTGGGGGGTTTCAATGTTTAGGCACATCAGTGGCTCTCCAAACGCAACATGGCGTCTCATCTCAATTCCTGTCAATTTTGCATTGAAAGGTCAAACGGCGCTCCTTCCCTTCCGAGCTCTCCCATGCGCCCAAACAATGGTTTACCCCCACATATGGGGTATCGGAGTACTCAGGACAAATTGTGCCACAACTTTTGTGGTCCAATTTCTTCTCTTACCATTGGGAAAATAAAAAATTTGGGGCGAAAAGATAATGTTTGTGAAAAAAAATGATTTTTTATTTTTACGGTTCTGCATTATTAACTTCTGTGAAGCACTTGGTGGGTCAAAGTGCTCACCACACCTCTAGATAAGTTCCTTAGGGGGTCTACTTTCCAAAATGGTGTCACTTGTGGGGGGTTTCAATGTTTAGGCACATCAGTGGCTCTCCAAACGCAACATGGCGTCCCATCTCAATTCCAGTCAACTTTGCATTGAAAAGTCAAATGGCGCTCCTTCCCTTCCGAGCTCTGCCATGCGCACAAACTGTGGTTAACCCCCACATATGGGGTATCAGCGTACTCAGGACAAATTGTACAACAACTTTTGGGGTCCATTTTCTCCTGTTACCCTTGGCAAAATAAAACAAATTGGAGCTGAAGTAAATTTTTTGTGAAAAAAAGTTAAATGTTAATTTTTATTTAAACATTCCAAAAATTCCTGTGAAGCACCTGAAGGGTTAATAAACTTCTTGAATGTGGTTTTGAGAACCTTGAGGGGTGCAGTTTTTAGAATGGTGTCACACTTGGGTATTTTCTATCATATAGACCCCTCAAAATGACTTCAAATGAGATGTGGTCCCTAAAATAAAATGGTGTTGTAAAAATGAGAAATTGCTGGTCAACTTTTAACCCTTATAACTCCCTAACAAAAAAAAATTTTTGGTTCCAAAATTGTGCTGATGTAAAGTAGACATGTGGGAAATGTTACTTATTAAGTATTTTGTGTGACATATCTCTGTGATTTAATTGCATAAAAATTCAAAGTTGGAAAATTGCGAAATTTTCAAAATTTTCGCCAAATTTCCGTTTTTTTCACAAATAAACGCAGGTAATATCAAAGAAATTTTACCACTATCATGAAGTACAATATGTCACGAGAAAACAATGTCAGAATCACCGGGATGCGTTGAAGCGTTCCAGAGTTATAACCTCATAAAGGGACAGTGGTCAGAATTGTAAAAATTGACCCGGTCCATAACGTGCAAACCACCCTTGGGGGTAAAGGGGTTAAACACTTTCTTCATTGCTACTTAATGTTTTATATTTTAAAGCCATTGTAAGATTTTATAGAAGGAACTGATTGTAATTAGCACCATAGGTATCATCAGATTTTAAGGACAGTGGGCAATCATTCAGCACTTTTTTGTAGGCATACAGCCTCTCCCCAGCAACCTGTATGCATTTGACATGACATTATTTGTTCCTTTTATTGCATTACTTTCTTCATTGATTCCTTTTGCATAATTTATATGTAGTTTTAGTGCTGGTTTTGTTCTCTGAGCTTGTTGCCCTGTGCACAATATTTTAAGACAGACTGAAATGTCAAGTTTGTTCTGTCAAAAGCAGTAGTGTTTCAAAATAGATAAAAAACAACATAAAGACTACATTCTAGAGCTGCTGTTATACTTATAAAGACAGTAAAATGTGATAACAACTATTAGCAGGTCATCTTTAGTATGTAGGTTTGATGAATCGGTGAGTGGTTGTATTGTATTGTGTGTGGTATTGTTATTAGTATTGTGAACTTTATTAAAATGTTTGCCTTCTGATTCAGTGTTTACTTTTCTTAATTTCCAAAATGCTTGATTTCTTTGAAGGTTGTGTCTTCTGTCTTTACACACTTCTTTCTTAACCCCTTCCCAACATGCGCCATATATGTACAGTGCTGTGGGATCACATGAGCTCACACCAAGCACCGTCACGATCAAATGTGGGTGTCAACTCAATATGAGAGGTGACGCCCTGCTAGCATTGATCGTGGGCGTTTAGCCCCTCTAATGCTGCTGTCAATAGTGACAGTGACAACAATGGGCATCGCAGAGGGTGGTAGCTCCCTCTCTGCTCCCATGATCACAATGCGTTTGCCATTGCTTTGTGCTGACGGTCTCCATGGTGACCCCGCGATGAAAGATGGCTGCAAGGTCACCCAGGGACTATGGCCTTGGCCTTTAAGCTCTTTGAGAGTAGGAGCTGAAATGCCTCCTCCCTGCCTGCAAGACGCTGATCTGATGCCCTGCAATTTAAATGCATTGCAAAGTATGAGATCAGGAAACATAGATGTCCCATACTGGGACAAGGTAAAAATGTATAGGCTCGTCCAAGGTTGCCTCCCCCTGTTTGATGCGGCGATGAGCCTGCAACTTTTCTCCGATCCACCCATGGCTGTTAACATCTTAAATGCTGTTGTCAATCTCTGACAGCAGCATTTAACATACCTGTGCCGGAAGCGCATCATAAACCCCCGCCCATCGGCATACACGGGCAGCAGTGGTCTGGTCAGTGGAGGTCCAGTGGAAGGAGTGACCGCAGACAGGCATCAAAGGCCTAACACCAAAAAATTGGCCTTGCTTTAGGCAATTAGAAATTGGTTCCAGGGGTACACGGGCAGCAGTGGTCTGGTCAGTGGAGGTCTAGTGGAAGGAGTGACCGCAGACAGGCCTCAAAGGCCTAACATAAAAAAATTGGCCTTGCTGTAGGCAATTTGAAATTGGTTCCATGGGTACACGGGCAGCAGTGGTCTGGTCAGTGGAGGTCTAGTGGAAGGAGTGACCGCAGACAGGCCTCAAAGGCCTAACATAAAAAAATTGGCCTCCATGGGTTACACGGGCAGCAGTGGTCTGGTCAGTGGAGGTCTAGTGGAAGGAGTGACCGCAGACAGGCCTCAAAGGCCTAACATAAAAAAATTGGCCTTGCTGTAGGCAATTTGAAATTGGTTCCATGGGTTACACGGGCAGCAGTGGTCTGGTCAGTGGAGGTCTAGTGGAAGGAGTGACCGCAGACAGGCCTCAAAGGCCTAACATAAAAAAATTGGCCTTGCTGTAGGCAATTTGAAATTGGTTCCATGGGTTACACGGGCAGCAGTGGTCTGGTCAGTGGAGGTCTAGTGGAAGGAGTGACCGCAGACAGGCCTCAAAGGCCTAACATAAAAAGATTGGCCTTGCTGTAGGCAATTTGAAATTGGTTCCATGGGTTACACGGGCAGCAGTGGTCTGGTCAGTGTAGTCAGATTGTAATGAGTGTCTGCCAGTTAGTAGTCAAAAACAATACAGAAATGTGAATGTCTCGCATTTAAAACACAACGGAAACACTAAAGGGTGCAATCATTAGGTACAGGGGTGGGATCCTCTGCGTAGTTTCTGACCTACTAATTTGGCGCAAAGTATTTACTTGGGTAAATAGAGGACACTGCCCCTGACTATGTGAAGTACCATCATACATGTCAACACAATGGTATTGTCAGTGTCAGGAATGGAAGGATGTCAGCGCATGGTCTAAACATTGGTGGAAGTGTGAGAGATAATTGTGGAAGTGGCAGAGCAATGTTTGACCTGGGGGTGGGTGAACTCTCTTGTGGACGGCGGTACAGGCCAAAGGGCCCCTCATGTTACAACAGTGTGTCTGACGTTGGGTGCGCACCACCACCGCCAGAGACACTTTATTGTACTATGAGGGACCCAGTGCCAGTGCTGTCGAGCAAAAGCGGGCACACCCACCTCTTCAGACAAACAGCACTCTCACGGGTGCTTGCGCCAAGTCGCGATACCACGGGCCCGTGTGGGGAGTTTGGCCATTTAGGGAGGTGTTAACATGTCGTATGCTGGACAATCAGCTGCTGCAAATTAAGACATTTGATAAGTAATTCACAGTAGTCCACAGGCAAGAGCTTTTCAGAGGAAAGCTAGGTGTCGCCCGGGTGCCCCAAGGTGGGGCAAAAGAATTAGAAATCCAGTTGTGGTTCATTTTAATGAATGTTAGATCATCAACATTTTGTGTAGCCAGACGAGTCCTTTTTTCGATTAATATTGAACCAGCAGCACTGAATACTCTTTCAGATAGGACACTAGCAGCCGGGCAAGCAAGCTCCTGCAATGCATATTCAGCCAATTCTGGCCAGGTGTCTAATTTGGATGCCCAGTAATCAAATGGGAATGACGGTTGAGGGAGAACATCGATAAGGGATGAAAAATAGTTTGTAACCATACTGGACAAATGTTGTCTCCTGTCACTTTGAATTGATGCAGCAGTACCTGTCCTGTCTGCGGTCATAGCAAAATCACTCCACAACCTGGTCAGAAAACCCCTCTGTCCAACGCCACTTCTGATGTGTGCACCCCTAGCACTCCTGGTCTGCTGGCCCCTGGAGCTCGTGTGAGAACGATCACGGGCGCTGTGTGCTGGGAATGCCTGAAGCAAACGGTCAACAAGAGTTGATTGTTTTGTTGCTAATATTAGTTCCAAGTAGTGTTGAGCATTCCGATACCGCAAGTATCGGGTATCGGCCGATATTTGCGGTATCGGAATTCCGATACTGAATTCCGATACTTCCCGCGTATCGGATACCGGAATCGGAAGTTCCCAGAATTCAAATTGAACGCAGCAGCCAATGAGGAATGAATGAAAGTGTGGGCACATCCTGTTTAGCATGGTGGGCATGTAAGTACTGGCAAGGCTTGGATTGGCTGCTGAAATGATGTCACTCTGCACTATAAAAAAGCGCTGCCGCCATTTTGCGCTCACTCTGCTGTGATTTCAGTTAGGGACAGGACGCTGTGTTCTAACTGAGGGCCAGTTGAGCTAGCTAATTGCTTTATTTTCCTTTCCAAAGGCTAATTTAGCAAAACGCTGTGTGTTCTTCACTGTTCACCTTGCTCTTGCCTTGCAGCGCTGTTTTAACAGCGTTCTGCAAGGTCTCTGTGTGTGTGTGTGTGCAGCTCACTCTGTAGTCTGTGTGCAGCCATATACCCGGTTGTATTCAGCTCAGGGGGGGTTCACACTGCCTCACACAGTTGTTCTTTTTTGCTCTTAGTGCAGCCTGCTGCACATTTTTTCTCAAATTTCCTATTAGTGTTTTTCCACCAGTCTCCAGCTCTATTGTGGAAAAACACTACATAGGATAACCTAGAGGGGGGTTTTTGGGCCTTGCAGCGCCGTTTACGGCTGTCTGCACGGTCTCCGTGTGAGCCCAGCTCGCCCTGTAGTCTGTGTGCAGCCATAGCCGGTTGGATTCAGCTCAGGGTTCGTTACTGGCTCATACCTTGAGAAAAATTTTCCTTTTTTTCAAATAGTGCAGCCTGTTTAAAATTTGAAAAAAAAAATTCCTATTAGTGTCTTTCCACTCGTATCCAGCTAAATAGTGGAAAAACACTATATAGGATAACCTAGAGGAGGGTTTTTTGGCCTTGCAGCGCCGTTTACGGCTGTCTGCACGGTCTCCGTGTGAGCCCAGCTCGCCCTGTAGTCTGTGTGCAGCCATAGCCGGTTGGATTCAGCTCAGGGTTCGTTACTGGCTCATACCTTGAGAAAAATTTTCCTTTTTTTCAAATAGTGCAGCCTGTTTAAAATTTGAAAAAAAAAAAAATTCCTATTAGTGTCTTTCCACCAGTCTCCAGCTCAATTGTGGAAAAACACTACATAGGATAACCTAGAGGTTTTTTTGGGGGCCTTGCAGCGCCGTTTACGGCTGTCTGCACGGTCTCTGTGTGAGCGCAGCTCGCCCTGTAGTCTGTGTGCAGCCATAGCCGGTTGGATTCAGCTCAGGGTGCGTTACTGCCTCATACCTTGAAAAACAATTTCCTTTTTTTCAAATAGTGCAGCCAGTTTAAAATTTGAAAAAAAAAATTCCTATTAGTGTCTTTCCACTTGTATCCAGCTAAATAGTGGAAAAACACTATATAGGATAACCTAGAGGAGGGTTTCTTGGCCTTGCAGCGCCGTTTACGGCTGTCTGCACGGTCTCCGTGTGATTTAAACTAGCTCTGTAGCCCGATCTGCACCAAAAAAAAGGTTAAGTTCACCAAACACAACTTACACTTGTGTAGGCCACATTTGAAAAATAATAAAGTTTAGTCCACAATTTACAACATTAGTGTTTCTTACACCTGTTAGGAGGAGCATTACAGGAATAAGCACACTAAGGCCTTAGTACTTTTCTGCTTATCTTTATCTGTCAACCAAGATGAAGAGGGCAGGGAGTAAGGCACGTGGGCGTGGGCGCGGAGCAGGGAGAGGAGCAGGGAGAGGACGTGGTGATTCTGTGCCTGCTGCGGGCGCCGGTGACTCGTCGTCACTCAGTTTCAGCAGGGAACAGTCCTTCATGCGCAGCTTTGTCGGAGAGCGCCGTGCACCGCTGCTGCGTGAAGACCAAATTGAAGCCGTTGTCGGGTGGATGGCAGCTAACGCCTCGGCATCGACTTCAGTTAGTGCCACATCCTCTCAGGCACAGAGCACTGGAGAGCAGCCATCTGTCTCTTCACCACCTGCCAAATTGGCCAGGCAGTCAGAGAGCCCAGGACAGGAGCCGTCTCTACTTCTGTTCTCTGAATCTCTTGGCTTGGAAACAGGGGGCCAGCCAAGCAGCATTGGAGAAATGGAAGAAGAGGCAGTGTGCAGTGATGCCCAACACCTTTTTCTCTCTGACTCTGAAGAGGCAGGTGGGCCAGTGCCTCCGGTGACCACAGCGCAGTACGCATCTGATGATGAAACTCAGGTGCCGCTTTCTCGTGCGTACTGTGCTGCTGAGACTACCCAGGAGGAGCAGTTGGTGGCAGAGGGTAGTGGAGATGATGAGGTCCTTGACCCATCGTGGCGTGAGGAACAGGAAGGTGGTGGGAGCAGCTCAGAGGAAGAGCTTCCTCTTACGGGCCAAAGAGGGAGAGGGAGGGGGAAGACTGCGGAGCCTGTAGCCTCCACTTTGGCACCCGTTAGGAGCCTGTCTCTTTCCAAAGCCAAAAAGGGCGCTCCCAAGACTTGCAGTGCCTGGTCCTTTTTTGACACAGTTGCAGATGACATTTGTTTTGTCAAATGCAAGCTGTGTCATCATAAAGTAAAAAGAGGGAAAAATGTCAGCAATCTCAATACCACAAATATGTGGAAACATGTGCGGACCAGGCACGCGGTGGAGTTACAGAAACACACTGAAGATGTAGGCCAACCAACAGCGGCAGCTACCACCTCTTCAGCTCGTGTTGCCTCTTCCTCCAGCTCACGCACAGCTGGTTTGGCTTCCTCCCAGAGACCTTGTGTAATTCCACCCACAGCACCACCTTCCCAGTCATCCTCACACTCCCAGTCTACTCTACAGCCATCGGTAGTACAGGCATGGGAGAAAAGGCGGGCATTCTCGGCCAACCACCCCCGAGCACAGGCTCTGAATGCAGGCATTGCCAAACTGTTGTCCCTGGAAATGCTCTCGTTCAGGCTGGTGGAGACTGACAGCTTCCGTGACTTGATGGCATTGGCAGTCCCACAGTACAAGGTGCCCAGCCGCTTTTACTTCAGCAGGCAGGCTGTCCCTGCCCTGCACAGGCATGTTGAGGCAAACATAAAACATGCGCTACTGAACGCCGTCAGTAGCAAGGTCCACCTCACCACCGATGCGTGGACCAGTCAGCATGGACAGGGGCGATATGTTTCCCTCACTGCCCATTGGGTTAATGTTGTTGAGCCAGGTACAGATCGTGCGAGTGGCGCAGGACGTGTCCTGCCCACTCCAAGGATTGCAGGAATCCAGTCTGTACGCATCGACTCCTCCTCTTACACCAGTTCCTCTGATTCCTCTCTGCAGGATCCGTCACAGTCCACCCCCACATGGACCCGTGAACGTTTACCTATGACCGACATGAGCACAGCCGTGGCCAAACGTCAGCAGGCCGTCTTGAAACTAGTTTCATTGGGGCATCGAAGCCACACAGCGCAGGAGCTCTGGAATGCCATAAAGCAGGAGAGCGATGTGTGGTTACTGCCAGCGAATCTCCAGCCAGGCATGGTAGTGTGTGACAATGGCCGAAATCTGGTGGCAGCTTTGGCCCTTGGCAACCTCACTCACATCCCATGTCTGGCACATGTGCTAAATTTGGTTGTGCAGAGTTTTCTGAGGGACTATCCGGATCTTGATGCCCTGCTGCACAAGGTCCGCCTAGAGTGTGCTCACTTGCGGCGTTCCAGCTTGGCCAGATCCCGCATTGCTGCTCTGCAGCGCCGATTCCGCCTTCCGGAACACCGCATCATATGTGACCTACCTACCCGGTGGAATTCCACGTTACATATGTTGGAGCGGTTGTGTGAGCAGCAGCAAGCAGTTATGGAGTACCAGCTGCATCAGGCGCAAAGAAGTCGCAGTCAGCGCCGATCAGACTTCACAACCACAGAGTGGGCCACTATGAAGGACGTCTGCCAGGTTTTGCGTCCTTTTGATTATTCCACGCGGATGGCAAGTGCAGATGATGCACTAGTCAGCATGACTGTCCCCCTTATCTGCCTGCTTCAGCAAACTTTGCAAGGGTTAAGGGATGATGTGGTGGAAGAGGTGGAGGATGAGGAGTCACCTTTTCCATCAGCTTCTGGAGAGTCAGCGCCACGTGGTTCCTCACAAAGGGGTACGCAGGGGCCAATTTGTGAGGAGGATGAGGAGGAGTCAATGGAGGAGGAAGAGCTCCGTCCAGAGGAGGGAGCGACACAATTGTCCAGTGGTCAGTGTGTACAGCGAGGGTGGGGTGATGACGAGCGGGCAGAGATCATGTCTCAAGCAGGGGACAGCGTTTCTGGGCCGGTTGGCACTCTGCAGCACATGGTGGATTTCATGCTGCAGTGCCTGAGAAACGACCGCCGCATCGACCACATTCTCAACATGCCTGATTATTGGGTGTTCACCCTCCTCGATCCTCGCTACCGGGACAACGTCCAAAACCTCATCCCTGCGTTGACCCGGGAGCGTAAATTGCGGGAGTACCACGACACACTGGTGAATTCCATCATCTTCTCCTGTCCAACTGAGAGGAGTGCTGCTAGTGCTTTACAAAGCAGCTCAGTGCGTCGAGGCAGTGGGGGAGGCTCTGCCCAAAGAGGGAGCAGAAGCAGTGCCTCTGCCCAAGGCAAGCCCAGTATGGCACAACTCTGGCACACTTTTGTGTGCCCGCCCCAAATGTCTACACCATCACCGGCGGCTCCAGTCAGCAGGAGGCAACGGTTCCGTCAGATGGTGACAGACTACATGGCTTGCCCTCTTACTGTACTCCCAGATGGCTCTTCCCCGTTCAAGTTTTGGGTCTCTAAGCTGGATACATGGCCAGAGCTAAGCCAGTATGCATTGGAGGTGCTGGCTTGCCCTGCGGCTAGTGTCTTATCGGAACGTGTCTTTAGTGCCGCAGGTGGTGTACTAACAGACCGTCGCATGCGACTATCCTCCGATAACGTTGACCGGCTTACTTTCCTGAAAATGAACCAGGCCTGGATCTCGCAGGAATTTGCCACTCCTCTGCCTGATTAAGTAATTGGGTGTCATCCAGGTCTCCTGCTGTGTTCATCTTTCTACCACCTGAACTGCTATTCCTGGGCTCCAACACCGCCAGTTGCGGCTCAGAAGTGCAGGCTGCACAGTAAAAACATACGACCCAGTGTTATTGGGTTTCAGTAACGTCAGCTGATCCCCAGCTGTGTAGCCGGCAATGTGTCCTGCGACCGCCACGCTGGCACAACAACCTAAATGTAAGGGAACCTGTCCCCCCCCCCCCCCCGTCGTTTGTTACTGAAAGAGCCATCTTGTGCAGCAGTAATGCTGCACAAGGAAAAGGTAGCTCTTTTTTTTTAGCTCTTTGCACACGCAGAACTTAACACTTATAAAATGTGTTCACTGATACCGTTATACCGTCCCGGAGCTGGGACTTTCCTTCGTAATGTGACGCAGCACAGCCGTCATTCCTACCCCCTTGGTGCCATGCGCTGCCTCCTCAGCGTTGTTTTAAGCTGTCACGGAGCCTGCGCTGTTCTGTTATCCCTTGGGCATGCCCTATTTGCGCTGCCTGTCTTCTGACATAATTTGGTGTCAGGCTGGCTGCGCCTGTGCGGCCACGGTGCCCGAGATCCCGCCTCGCAGTGTCTTCTGATTGAGTCACACTGCGGGCCTGGGATCCATGGGCATGCGCAGTGCATATCTTCCCCTCGGGCTCTCGCTCATTTCCCTCCGCCTTCTTTAGACTGTGCGCCGTCAGCTGATCCCTAGCATGCCACGGCCGTGACACCGCACAGTCTGAAGAAGAGGGAAGGAGGGGAGTGAGAGTCGAGGTTATGCACTGTGCATGCCCATGGTTCCAAGGCCCGCAGTGGGATTACGTTAGATGAGACTGCGAGGTGGGATCTGGAGCAGCGTGGACGCACAGGCACTGACAGCCTGACACCAAATTATGTCAGAAGACAGGCAGCGCTAATTGGGCATGGCCAAGGGCTAACAGAACAGCGCAGGCTCCGTGGCAGCTTAAAACAACGCTGAGGAGGCAGCGCACGGCATCAAGGGGATAGGAATGACAGCTGTGCTGTGTCCCATTACGAAGGAAATTCGCACCTCCGGAACGGTTTAACGGTATAAAGGGACACATTTTTAGTGTTTACTTCGGTGTTTGCAAGGAGCATAATTAAAAGAGCAACCTTTTCCTTTTGCATCCTTAGTGCTGCACAACATGGCTCTTTCAGCTACAAACGTCTTGGGGGGGGGGGTTAAAGGTTTCCTTTCAACTTGCTCCAATCAGGCTTCGGCCTACACTCTGTTCCTCTGCTCCTCCTGCTGTCCCTGGGCTCTAACACCGCCAGTTGGTGCCTGGAAGTGCTGTGTGCACAGTCAACAGTCGCTCCTCTGTTATTGGGGTTCAGTAACGTCAGCTGATCCCCAGCTGTGTGTGCGGCAATACCTCCAATCTGCTCCTCCTGCTGTCCCTGGGCTCTAACACCGCCAGTTGGTGCCTGGAAGTGCTGTGTGCACAGTCAACAGTCGCTCCTCTGTTATTGGGGTTCAGTAACGTCAGCTGATCCCCAGCTGTGTGTGCGGCAATACCTCCAATCTGCTCCTCCTGCTGTCCCTGGGCTCTAACACCGCCAGTTGGTGCCTGGAAGTGCTGTGTGCACAGTCAACAGTCGCTCCTCTGTTATTGGGGTTCAGTAACGTCAGCTGATCCCCAGCTGTGTATCCGGCAACGTGTCATGCGACCGCCACGCTGGCACAACTAAAATGTAAGGGGACCTGTCCCCCCCCCCCCCCTAGGCGTTTGTTACTGAAAGAGCCACCATGTGCAGCACTAATACTGCACAAGGGAAAGGTCGCTCTTGAAATTATGCTCCTTGCAAACGCTGAACTACACACTCATGTAATGTGTCCCCTCACACCGTCCAACCGTCCCGGAGGTGGGACTTTCCTTTGTAATGTGACGCAGCACAGCCGTCATTGCTACCCCCTTGGCACCGTGCGCTGCCTCCTTAGCGTTGTTTGATTCCGTCATGGACCCTGCGCTGTTATGTTATCCCTTGGCCATGCACAGTTTGCGCTGCCCGTCCTCTGACATCATTTGTTGTCGTCCTGGCTGCGCCTGTGCGTCCACGCTGCCCGAAATCACACCTCGCAGTGTCGTCTAATGTGATCCCACAGTGGGCCTGGTATCCATGGCCATGCGCAGTGCATATACTAGCCTCTCACTCCCCTTCTTCACGCTTCTTCAGACTAGGCGGCGTCAGCTGATCCCTAATAGCATGCCACGGCCGTGACGCCGCACAGTCTGAAGAAGCAGGAAGGAGGTGAGTGAGAGGCGATGATATGCACTGCGCATGCCCATGGATCCCTGGCCCGCAGTGGGACTACATTAGATCACACTGCAAGGTTGGATCTCGGGCAGCTTGGACGCACAGGCACTGCCAGCCTGACACCTACATGATGTCAGAAGACGGGCACCGCTAACTGTGCATGGCCAAGGGATAACATTACAGTGCGGGCTCCGTGACAGAACCAAACAACGTTGAGGAGGTGGTGCCCGGCACCAAGGGGGTTGGAATGACGGCTGTGCTGTGTCACATTACAAAGGAAAGTCCCACTTCCGGGATGGTTTGACGGTGTGAGGGGACACATTATATGAGTGTGTACTTCAGCGTTTGCAAGGAGCATAATTTTCGGAGCCACCATTTTCCATGTGCAGTATTACTGCTGTACAAGATGGCTCTTTCAGCAACAAATGCCTGGGGGGGGGGGTTAAAGGTTCCCTTTCAACTTGCTCCACTGCAGGCTTCGGCCTACACTCTGCTCCTCTTTGATTCCCTGGGTTTCAACACTGTCAGTTGCCACCTGGAAGTGTTGTCTACACAGAAAAAAACACTAGGTGATGTGTCAGTGGGGTTCAGCACCGCCAGCTGTTCCCCTGCTGTGTAGTCGGCAACGTGTCCAGCACAAGCCACGCTGGCACAACAGAACAAAAGCTGCCACCAGTGCAGGCTTCGGCCTACACTCTGCTCCTCTCCTCCTCCTGCTGACCCTGGGCTCAAACACCGCTAGTTTTTGCCCGGAAGTGCTAGCTGCACAGAGAAAAACACCAGCCAATGTGTTAGTGGGGTTCAGCAACGCCAGCTGTTCCCCTGCTGTGTAGCCGGCAACGTGACCTGCAAACGCCAAGCAGGCACAGGAACTGAAATTAAAAGGGAACCTGGCCCCACCCCCCCAGGTGTTTCTATGTATAACAGCCACCTAGTACAGCAGTACTGCTGCATTTGTACAAGGTGGCTGACTTTTTCTCCTTGCCCACGTGGAACTCAACACGTACAAAATGTGTCTCATTGAGACCATTCCACTGTCCCTGAGGTGTGACTTTCCTTTGTAATGATACGCAGCACCCCCCTTGGTAGCGTTTCCCGTCTTTTGTCATCATGGTTAGCTGGCTGCGCCTGTGCATCCGCCCTGCTAGAAACAACGCCCCTCGTTGTCATATTTATTTTGTCAGCGAGGGTGTGGTTTATGGGCACGAGCAGTGCATATGTTCGCCTGTCTTAACTCATCTCCTTCCGCCTTCTTCAGACTGTGCGGCCTCCTGGCCGTGGTAGGCGATAAGGGATCAGCTGAGGCCGCCCAGTCTGGAGCAGGTGTAAGGACATGTGTAAGCGGCAAACCTATTTACTGCACAAGGCCACGAATCCCAGCCACGCAGTGTGATTTTTTGAAAACACACTGTGGGTCTGGGATTCATGTCCATCGCTAACCGCAACGGCCGACATGAAATGAGGTCAGAAGACAGGAAGCGCTCACAGCGCATGGCCAAGGGATCACAATAGCGCAGACTCCTGTACAGCAAATAACAACGCTCAGGAATCTGCGCCCAGTACCTAGGTGCAAATTTTGACACCTGTGCTGCGTCTCGTTAAAAAGACAAGTCACGCCTCCACAACTGTTTGACAGTATAATGGGCTAAATAGTGTACGTGTTTTAGTCAGCGTGTGCAAGGAGCAAAACAAATAGAGCAACCTTTTACTTGTGCAGCATTAATGCTGCACAAGGTGTGGCTCTTGTACCTTGCAACACCTGAGGGGGGGGTTAAAGGTAACCTTTGAAATTGGTTCAACTAGGCTTCGGCCTACACTCTGCTCCTCTACTCCTCCTGCTGACCCTGGGCTCAAACACCGCTAGTTTTTGCCCGGAAATGCTAGCTGCACAGAGAAAAACACCAGCCAATGTGTTAGTGGGGTTCAGCACCGCCAGCTGTTCCCCTGCTGTGTAGTCGGCAACGTGTCCAGCACAAGCCACGCTGGCACAACAGAACAAAAGCTGCCACCAGTGCAGGCTTCGGCCTACACTTTGCTCCTCTCCTCCTCCTGCTGACCCTGGGCTCAAACAACGCCAGTTTCTGCCCGGACATGCTAGCTGCACAGAGAAAAACACCAGCCAATGTGTTAGTGGGGTTCAGCACCGCCTGCTGTTCCCCCGCTGTGTAGCCGGCATCGTGTCCAGCACAAGCCACGCTGGCACAACCGACCAAAAGCTGCCACCAGTGCAGGCTTCGGCCTACACTTTGCTCCTCTCCTCCTCCTCCTGCTGACCCTGGGCTCTAACACCGCTAGTTTTTGCCCGGACATGCAATCTGCACAGAGAAAAACACCAGTCAATGTGTCAGTGGGGTTCAGCAACGCCAGCTGTTCCCCTGCTGTGTAGCTTGCAACGTGACCTGCAAACGCCACGCAGGCACATGAACTGAAATTGAAGGGAGCCTGCCCCCCACCCACAGGTGTTTCTATGTATATCAGCCACCTTGTACAGCAGTACTGCTGCATTTGTACAAGGTGGCTGACTTTTTCTCCTTGCCCACGTGGAACTCAACACGTACAAAATGTGTCTCATTAGAGACCATTACAATGTCCCTGAGGTGTGACTTTCCTTTGTAATGACACGCAGCACCACCCTTGTTAGCGCTGCCCGTCTTTTGACATCATTGGTTAGCTGGCTGCGCCTGTGCATCTCCCCTGCTCGAAACAACGGCCCTCGGTGTCTTATTTTTTTGGACAGCGAGGGTGTGATTGATGGGCATGTGCAGTGCATATGTTTGCCTGTGTTCACTCATCTCCTTCCGCCTTCTTCAGACTGGGTGTCCTCATGGCCGCGGCAGGCGATAAGGGATCAGATGAGGCCGCCCAGTCTGAAGCAGGTGTAAGGACATGTGTGAGCGGCAAACATATTTAGTGCACCAGGGCACGAATCCCAGCACCGCAGTGTGATTTTTTAAAAACACACTGTGGGTCTGGGATTCATGTCCATCGCTAACCGCAACGGCCGACATGAAATGAGGTCAGAAGACAGGAAGCGCTCACAGCGCATGGCCAAGGGATCACAATAGCGCAGACTCCTGTACAGCAAATAACAACGCTCAGGAATCTGCGCCCAGTACCTAGGTGCAAATTTTGACACCTGTGCTGCGTCTCGTTAAAAAGACAAGTCACGCCTCCACAACTGTTTGACAGTATAATGGGCTAAATAGTGTACGTGTTTTAGTCAGCGTGTGCAAGGAGCAAAACAAATAGAGCAACCTTTTACTTGTGCAGCATTAATGCTGCACAAGGTGTGGCTCTTGTACCTTGCAATACCTGAGGGGGGGGTTAAAGGTAACCTTTGAAATTGGTTCAACTAGGCTTCGGCCTACACTCTGCTCCTCTACTCCTCCTGCTGACCCTGGGCTCAAACACCGCTAGTTTTTGCCCGGAAATGCTAGCTGCACAGAGAAAAACACCAGCCAATGTGTTAGTGGGGTTCAGCACCGCCAGCTGTTCCCCTGCTGTGTAGTCGGCAACGTGTCCAGCACAAGCCACGCTGGCACAACAGAACAAAAGCTGCCACCAGTGCAGGCTTCGGCCTACACTTTGCTCCTCTCCTCCTCCTGCTGACCCTGGGCTCAAACAACGCCAGTTTCTGCCCGGACATGCTAGCTGCACAGAGAAAAACACCAGCCAATGTGTTAGTGGGGTTCAGCACCGCCAGCTGTTCCCCCGCTGTGTAGCCGGCATCGTGTCCAGCACAAGCCACGCTGGCACAACCGACCAAAAGCTGCCACCAGTGCAGGCTTCGTCCTACACTTTGCTCCTCTCCTCCTCCTCCTGCTGACCCTGGGCTCTAACACCGCTAGTTTTTGCCCGGACATGCAATCTGCACAGAGAAAAACACCAGTCAATGTGTCAGTGGGGTTCAGCAACGCCAGCTGTTCCCCTGCTGTGTAGCTTGCAACGTGACCTGCAAACGCCACGCAGGCACATGAACTGAAATTGAAGGGAGCCTGCCCCCCACCCCCCCAGGTGTTTCTATGTATAACAGCCACCTTGTACAGCAGTACTGCTGCATTTGTACAAGGTGGCTGACTTTTTCTCCTTGCACACGTGGAACTCAACAAGTACAAAATGTGTCTCATTACAGACCATTACAATGTCCCTGAGGTGTGACTTTCCTTTTTAATGACACGCAGCACCCCCATTGTTAGCGCTGCCCGTCTCCTGACATCATTGGTTGGCTGGCTGTGCCTGTGCGTCCCCCCTGCCCGACACAACGCCCCCCGTTGTCTCATATATTTTGACTGCGAGGGTGTGATTGATGGGCACGAGCAGTGCATATGTTCCCCTGTTTTCACTCCCCTCCTTCCGCCTTCTTCTGACTGTGCGGCCTCATGGCCGCGGCATGCGATAAGGGATCAGCTGAGGCCGCCCAGTCTGAAGCAGGTGTAAGGACATGTGTGAGCGGCGAACATATTTACTGCACAAGGCCACGAATCCCAGCACCGCAGTGTGACTTTAGGAAAAGCCACTGTGGGTCTGGGATTTATGGCCATCGTTAACCGCACCGGCCAACATGAAATGAGGTCATGAGACGGCCTGCACTAACAGGGTATTGCCAAGGGATAACACAAGAGCGCAGTTTCCTGTACTGCAAATAACAACGGTAAGGAATCTGCGCACAGCACCTAGGTGTAAATTTGTACACCTGTGCTGCGTCTCCTTAAAAAGACTAGTAGTCACGCCTCCACTACTGTTTGACAGTATAATGGGCTAAATAGTGTACGTGTTTAATTCAGCGTGTGCAAGGAGCAAAATTAAATAGAGCAACCTTTGACTTGTGCATCATTAATGCTGTTCAAGGTGTGGCTCTTGTACCTTGCAACACCTGAGGGGGGGGGGTTAAAGGTAACCTTTGAAATTGGTTCAACTAGGCTTCGGCCTACACTCTGCTCCTCTACTCCTCCTGCTGACCCTGGGCTCAAACACCGCTAGTTTTTGCCCGGAAATGCTAGCTGCACAGAGAAAAACACCAGCCAATGTGTTAGTGGGGTTCAGCACCGCCAGCTGTTCCCCTGCTGTGTAGTCGGCAACGTGTCCAGCACAAGCCACGCTGGCACAACAGAACAAAAGCTGCCACCAGTGCAGGCTTCGGCCTACACTTTGCTCCTCTCCTCCTCCTGCTGACCCTGGGCTCAAACAACGCCAGTTTCTGCCCGGACATGCTAGCTGCACAGAGAAAAACACCAGCCAATGTGTTAGTGGGGTTCAGCACCGCCAGCTGTTCCCCCGCTGTGTAGCCGGCATCGTGTCCAGCACAAGCCACGCTGGCACAACCGACCAAAAGCTGCCACCAGTGCAGGCTTCGTCCTACACTTTGCTCCTCTCCTCCTCCTCCTGCTGACCCTGGGCTCTAACACCGCTAGTTTTTGCCCGGACATGCAATCTGCACAGAGAAAAACACCAGTCAATGTGTCAGTGGGGTTCAGCAACGCCAGCTGTTCCCCTGCTGTGTAGCTTGCAACGTGACCTGCAAACGCCACGCAGGCACATGAACTGAAATTGAAGGGAGCCTGCCCCCCACCCCCCCAGGTGTTTCTATGTATAACAGCCACCTTGTACAGCAGTACTGCTGCATTTGTACAAGGTGGCTGACTTTTTCTCCTTGCACACGTGGAACTCAACAAGTACAAAATGTGTCTCATTACAGACCATTACAATGTCCCTGAGGTGTGACTTTCCTTTTTAATGACACGCAGCACCCCCATTGTTAGCGCTGCCCGTCTCCTGACATCATTGGTTGGCTGGCTGTGCCTGTGCGTCCCCCCTGCCCGACACAACGCCCCCCGTTGTCTCATATATTTTGACTGCGAGGGTGTGATTGATGGGCACGAGCAGTGCATATGTTCCCCTGTTTTCACTCCCCTCCTTCCGCCTTCTTCTGACTGTGCGGCCTCATGGCCGCGGCATGCGATAAGGGATCAGCTGAGGCCGCCCAGTCTGAAGCAGGTGTAAGGACATGTGTGAGCGGCGAACATATTTACTGCACAAGGCCACGAATCCCAGCACCGCAGTGTGACTTTAGGAAAAGCCACTGTGGGTCTGGGATTTATGGCCATCGTTAACCGCACCGGCCAACATGAAATGAGGTCATGAGACGGCCTGCACTAACAGGGTATTGCCAAGGGATAACACAAGAGCGCAGTTTCCTGTACTGCAAATAACAACGGTAAGGAATCTGCGCACAGCACCTAGGTGTAAATTTGTACACCTGTGCTGCGTCTCCTTAAAAAGACTAGTAGTCACGCCTCCACTACTGTTTGACAGTATAATGGGCTAAATAGTGTACGTGTTTAATTCAGCGTGTGCAAGGAGCAAAATTAAATAGAGCAACCTTTGACTTGTGCATCATTAATGCTGTTCAAGGTGTGGCTCTTGTACCTTGCAACACCTGAGGGGGGGGGGTTAAAGGTAACCTTTGAAATTGGTTCAACTAGGCTTCGGCCTACACTCTGCTCCTCTACTCCTCCTGCTGACCCTGGGCTCAAACACCGCTAGTTTTTGCCCGGAAATGCTAGCTGCACAGAGAAAAACACCAGCCAATGTGTTAGTGGGGTTCAGCACCGCCAGCTGTTCCCCTGCTGTGTAGTCGGCAACGTGTCCAGCACAAGCCACGCTGGCACAACAGAACAAAAGCTGCCACCAGTGCAGGCTTCGGCCTACACTTTGCTCCTCTCCTCCTCCTGCTGACCCTGGGCTCAAACAACGCCAGTTTCTGCCCGGACATGCTAGCTGCACAGAGAAAAACACCAGCCAATGTGTTAGTGGGGTTCAGCACCGCCAGCTGTTCCCCCGCTGTGTAGCCGGCATCGTGTCCAGCACAAGCCACGCTGGCACAACCGACCAAAAGCTGCCACCAGTGCAGGCTTCGTCCTACACTTTGCTCCTCTCCTCCTCCTCCTGCTGACCCTGGGCTCTAACACCGCTAGTTTTTGCCCGGACATGCAATCTGCACAGAGA
Organism: Ranitomeya imitator; assembly: GCF_032444005.1. Lineage (NCBI taxonomy): Eukaryota > Metazoa > Chordata > Amphibia > Anura > Dendrobatidae > Ranitomeya > Ranitomeya imitator. Next base: position 433,007,294 of record NC_091287.1, on the reverse strand, counting down.
AAAACACCAGTCAATGTGTCAGTGGGGTTCAGCAACGCCAGCTGTTCCCCTGCTGTGTAGCTTGCAACGTGACCTGCAAACGCCACGCAGGCACATGAACTGAAATTGAAGGGAGCCTGCCCCCCACCCCCCCAGGTGTTTCTATGTATAACAGCCACCTTGTACAGCAGTACTGCTGCATTTGTACAAGGTGGCTCACTTTTTCTCCTTGCACACGTGGAACTCAACAAGTACAAAATGTGTCTCATTACAGACCATTACAATGTCCCTGAGGTGTGACTTTCCTTTTTAATGACACGCAGCACCCCCATTGTTAGCGCTGCCCGTCTCCTGACATCATTGGTTGGCTGGCTGTGCCTGTGCGTCCCCCCTGCCCGACACAACGCCCCCCGTTGTCTCATATATTTTGACTGCGAGGGTGTGATTGATGGGCACGAGCAGTGCATATGTTCCCCTGTTTTCACTCCCCTCCTTCCGCCTTCTTCTGACTGTGCGGCCTCATGGCCGCGGCATGCGATAAGGGATCAGCTGAGGCCGCCCAGTCTGAAGCAGGTGTAAGGACATGTGTGAGCGGCGAACATATTTACTGCACAAGGCCACGAATCCCAGCACCGCAGTGTGACTTTAGGAAAAGCCACTGTGGGTCTGGGATTTATGGCCATCGTTAACCGCACCGGCCAACATGAAATGAGGTCATGAGACGGCCTGCACTAACAGGGTATTGCCAAGGGATAACACAAGAGCGCAGTTTCCTGTACTGCAAATAACAACGGTAAGGAATCTGCGCACAGCACCTAGGTGTAAATTTGTACACCTGTGCTGCGTCTCCTTAAAAAGACTAGTAGTCACGCCTCCACTACTGTTTGACAGTATAATGGGCTAAATAGTGTACGTGTTTAATTCAGCGTGTGCAAGGAGCAAAATTAAATAGAGCAACCTTTGACTTGTGCATCATTAATGCTGTTCAAGGTGTGGCTCTTGTACCTTGCAACACCTGAGGGGGGGGGTTAAAGGTAACCTTTGAAATTGGTTCAACTAGGCTTCGGCCTACACTCTGCTCCTCTACTCCTCCTGCTGACCCTGGGCTCAAACACCGCTAGTTTTTGCCCGGAAATGCTAGCTGCACAGAGAAAAACACCAGCCAATGTGTTAGTGGGGTTCAGCACCGCCAGCTGTTCCCCTGCTGTGTAGTCGGCAACGTGTCCAGCACAAGCCACGCTGGCACAACAGAACAAAAGCTGCCACCAGTGCAGGCTTCGGCCTACACTTTGCTCCTCTCCTCCTCCTGCTGACCCTGGGCTCAAACAACGCCAGTTTCTGCCCGGACATGCTAGCTGCACAGAGAAAAACACCAGCCAATGTGTTAGTGGGGTTCAGCACCGCCAGCTGTTCCCCTGCTGTGCAGCTTGCAACGTGACCTGCAAACGCCACGCAGGCACATGAACTGAAATTGAAGGGAGCCTGGCCCCCACCCCCAGGTGTTTCTATGTATAACAGCCACCTTGTACAGCAGTACTGCTGCATTTGTACAAGGTGGCTGATGTTTTCTCCTTGCCCACGTGGAACTCAACACGTACAAAATGTGTCTCTTTGAGACCATTCCACTGTCCCTGAGGTGTGACTTTCCTTTCTAATGATACGCAGCACCCCCCTTGGTAGCGCTTCCCGTCTTCTGACATCATTGGTTGGCTACTTGCGCCTGTTCGTCCGCCCTGCCTGAATAAAATGCTCCTCGTTGTCTTAATTATTTTGACTGCGAGGGTGTGATTGATGGGCACGAGCAGTGCATATCTTCGCCTGTCTTAACTCATCTCCTTCCGCCTTCTTCAGACTGTGCAGCCTCATGGCCGCGGCATGCGAGAAGGGATCAGCAGAGGCCGCCCAGTCTGAAGCAGGTGTAAGGACGTGTGTGAGCGGCCAAAATATTTACTGCTCAAGGCCACGAATCCCAGCACCGCAGTGTGGCTTTATGAAAAGACACTGTGGGTCTGGGATTTATGGCCATCGTTAACCGCACCGGCCAACATGAAATGAGGTCATAAGATGGGCAGCGCTAACAGGGCATTGCCAAGGGATAACACAAGAGCGCAGACTCCTGTACAGCAAATAACAACGCTCAGGAAGCTGCGCCAAGCACCAAGGCGTTATTTTGGACACCTGTGCTGCGTCTCATCAAAAAACCAAGTCACGCATCCACTACAGTTTGACTGTAGAATGGGGTAAATTGTGTATGTCTTTCATTCAGCGTGTGCAAGTAGACAAATTAATAGAGCAACCTTTCACTTGTGCAGCATTAATACTGCACAAGGTGTGTCTCTTGTACTTTGTAACACCTGAGGGGGGGGTTAAAGGTTTCCTTTGAAATTGGTTCAACTAGGCTTCGGCCTACACTCTGCTCCTCTCCTCCTCCTCCTGCTTCAACACGGGCTCTAACATCGCTAGTTTTTGCCCGCAAGTGCTAGCTGCACAGAGAAAAACACACGCCATTGTGTTAGTGGGGTTCAGCAACGCCAGCTGTTCCCCCAGTGTGTAGCCGGCAAAGTGTCCTGCAAACGCAACGCAGACACAAAGCTGCCTCCAGTGCAGGCTTCGGCCTACACTCATCTCCCCCTGCTTACCCTTTGCTCCAACACCTCTAGTTGGGGCTCTAGGAAGACAATCTTTAATAGGCAAGGCAACGCATCCGGGTTCCAGCACCGCCAGCTGGTTCTCGGCAGTGTTGTTGTCACAGGTACTCCCTCGTGCCAAGCCTGGTTTCAGCACCGTCAGCTGTTTCCGGGTTGTGTCAACTTCACTGAGACGCCTATGCTTGCCCCGTCGTGGGGCGGTCGAGTTAGCCAACTCCAGGGTGCCTCCAGTTTAGGAGCTTCCTATGTGGGCTGCGTGAACTGGTAGTCAAGGCTGGTTCTGTAGTGCCAGTAGGCCCAGCTCCCCCTGTAGGACTGTTGGGGTTCGGTAACTGCGGCTGCCTCGCGGCCTAGCTGTTCTCTCCTCTCCTGTGGGCCTTGGGGTCCACCACCTGGTTCCAGCACCGTCAGCTGGTTCCGGGCCGAGCCTTTGGCTTAGGTGCCTCCTCCTGGGTATCCGAGTTCCGCCAACGCCAGGCGGTCCTTGGTAGTGCTTTTAAGCGCGGGCACCTACAGCTTAGCAACCGGGTTCCAGCACCGTCAGCTGGTCCTCGGTCGTGCCATTGGCTCTTGCACACTGGGGCAACGCATCCGGGTTCCAGCACCGCCAGCTGGTTCTCGGCAGTGTTGTTGTCACAGGTACTCCCTCGTGCCAAGCCTGGTTTCAGCACCGTCAGCTGTTTCCGGGTTGTGTCAACTTCACTGAGACGCCTATGCTTGCCCCGTCGTGGGGCGGTCGAGTTAGCCAACTCCAGGGTGCCTCCAGTTTAGGAGCTTCCTATGTGGGCTGCGTGAACTGGTAGTCAAGGCTGGTTCTGTAGTGCCAGTAGGCCCAGCTCCCCCTGTAGGACTGTTGGGGTTCGGTAACTGCGGCTGCCTCGCGGCCTAGCTGTTCTCTCCTCTCCTGTGGGCCTTGGGGTCCACCACCTGGTTCCAGCACCGTCAGCTGGTTCCGGGCCGAGCCTTTGGCTTAGGTGCCTCCTCCTGGGTATCCGAGTTCCGCCAACGCCAGGCGGTCCTTGGTAGTGCTTTTAAGCGCGGGCACCTACAGCTTAGCAACCGGGTTCCAGCACCGTCAGCTGGTCCTCGGTCGTGCCATTGGCTCTTGCACACTGGGGCAACGCATCCGGGTTCCAGCACCGCCAGCTGGTTCTCGGCAGTGTTGTTGTCACAGGTACTCCCTCGTGCCAAGCCTGGTTTCAGCACCGTCAGCTGTTTCCGTGTTGTGTCAACTTCACTGAGACGCCTATGCTTGCCCCGTCGTGGGGCGGTCGAGTTAGCCAACTCCAGGGTGCCTCCAGTTTAGGAGCTTCCTATGTGGGCTGCGTGAACTGGTAGTCAAGGCTGGTTCTGTAGTGCCAGTAGGCCCAGCTCCCCCTGTAGGACTGTTGGGGTTCGGTAACTGCGGCTGCCTCGCGGCCTAGCTGTTCTCTCCTCTCCTGTGGGCCTTGGGGTCCACCACCTGGTTCCAGCACCGTCAGCTGGTTCCGGGCCGAGCCTTTGGCTTAGGTGCCTCCTCCTGGGTATCCGAGTTCCGCCAACGCCAGGCGGTCCTTGGTAGTGCTTTTAAGCGCGGGCACCTACAGCTTAGCAACCGGGTTCCAGCACCGTCAGCTGGTCCTCGGTCGTGCCATTGGCTCTTGCACACTGGGGCAACGCATCCGGGTTCCAGCACCGCCAGCTGGTTCTCGGCAGTGTTGTTGTCACAGGTACTCCCTCGTGCCAAGCCTGGTTTCAGCACCGTCAGCTGTTTCCGGGTTGTGTCAACTTCACTGAGACGCCTATGCTTGCCCCGTCGTGGGGCGGTCGAGTTAGCCAACTCCAGGGTGCCTCCAGTTTAGGAGCTTCCTATGTGGGCTGCGTGAACTGGTAGTCAAGGCTGGTTCTGTAGTGCCAGTAGGCCCAGCTCCCCCTGTAGGACTGTTGGGGTTCGGTAACTGCGGCTGCCTCGCGGCCTAGCTGTTCTCTCCTCTCCTGTGGGCCTTGGGGTCCACCACCTGGTTCCAGCACCGTCAGCTGGTTCCGGGCCGAGCCTTTGGCTTAGGTGCCTCCTCCTGGGTATCCGAGTTCCGCCAACGCCAGGCGGTCCTTGGTAGTGCTTTTAAGCGCGGGCACCTACAGCTTAGCAACCGGGTTCCAGCACCGTCAGCTGGTCCTCGGTCGTGCCATTGGCTCTTGCACACTGGGGCAACGCATCCGGGTTCCAGCACCGCCAGCTGGTTCTCGGCAGTGTTGTTGTCACAGGTACTCCCTCGTGCCAAGCCTGGTTTCAGCACCGTCAGCTGTTTCCGGGTTGTGTCAACTTCACTGAGACGCCTATGCTTGCCCCGTCGTGGGGCGGTCGAGTTAGCCAACTCCAGGGTGCCTCCAGTTTAGGAGCTTCCTATGTGGGCTGCGTGAACTGGTAGTCAAGGCTGGTTCTGTAGTGCCAGTAGGCCCAGCTCCCCCTGTAGGACTGTTGGGGTTCGGTAACTGCGGCTGCCTCGCGGCCTAGCTGTTCTCTCCTCTCCTGTGGGCCTTGGGGTCCACCACCTGGTTCCAGCACCGTCAGCTGGTTCCGGGCCGAGCCTTTGGCTTAGGTGCCTCCTCCTGGGTATCCGAGTTCCGCCAACGCCAGGCGGTCCTTGGTAGTGCTTTTAAGCGCGGGCACCTACAGCTTAGCAACCGGGTTCCAGCACCGTCAGCTGGTCCTCGGTCGTGCCATTGGCTCTTGCACACTGGGGCAACGCATCCGGGTTCCAGCACCGCCAGCTGGTTCTCGGCAGTGTTGTTGTCACAGGTACTCCCTCGTGCCAAGCCTGGTTTCAGCACCGTCAGCTGTTTCCGGGTTGTGTCAACTTCACTGAGACGCCTATGCTTGCCCCGTCGTGGGGCGGTCGAGTTAGCCAACTCCAGGGTGCCTCCAGTTTAGGAGCTTCCTATGTGGGCTGCGTGAACTGGTAGTCAAGGCTGGTTCTGTAGTGCCAGTAGGCCCAGCTCCCCCTGTAGGACTGTTGGGGTTCGGTAACTGCGGCTGCCTCGCGGCCTAGCTGTTCTCTCCTCTCCTGTGGGCCTTGGGGTCCACCACCTGGTTCCAGCACCGTCAGCTGGTTCCGGGCCGAGCCTTTGGCTTAGGTGCCTCCTCCTGGGTATCCGAGTTCCGCCAACGCCAGGCGGTCCTTGGTAGTGCTTTTAAGCGCGGGCACCTACAGCTTAGCAACCGGGTTCCAGCACCGTCAGCTGGTCCTCGGTCGTGCCATTGGCTCTTGCACACTGGGGCAACGCATCCGGGTTCCAGCACCGCCAGCTGGTTCTCGGCAGTGTTGTTGTCACAGGTACTCCCTCGTGCCAAGCCTGGTTTCAGCACCGTCAGCTGTTTCCGGGTTGTGTCAACTTCACTGAGACGCCTATGCTTGCCCCGTCGTGGGGCGGTCGAGTTAGCCAACTCCAGGGTGCCTCCAGTTTAGGAGCTTCCTATGTGGGCTGCGTGAACTGGTAGTCAAGGCTGGTTCTGTAGTGCCAGTAGGCCCAGCTCCCCCTGTAGGACTGTTGGGGTTCGGTAACTGCGGCTGCCTCGCGGCCTAGCTGTTCTCTCCTCTCCTGTGGGCCTTGGGGTCCACCACCTGGTTCCAGCACCGTCAGCTGGTTCCGGGCCGAGCCTTTGGCTTAGGTGCCTCCTCCTGGGTATCCGAGTTCCGCCAACGCCAGGCGGTCCTTGGTAGTGCTTTTAAGCGCGGGCACCTACAGCTTAGCAACCGGGTTCCAGCACCGTCAGCTGGTCCTCGGTCGTGCCATTGGCTCTTGCACACTGGGGCAACGCATCCGGGTTCCAGCACCGCCAGCTGGTTCTCGGCAGTGTTGTTGTCACAGGTACTCCCTCGTGCCAAGCCTGGTTTCAGCACCGTCAGCTGTTTCCGGGTTGTGTCAACTTCACTGAGACGCCTATGCTTGCCCCGTCGTGGGGCGGTCGAGTTAGCCAACTCCAGGGTGCCTCCAGTTTAGGAGCTTCCTATGTGGGCTGCGTGAACTGGTAGTCAAGGCTGGTTCTGTAGTGCCAGTAGGCCCAGCTCCCCCTGTAGGACTGTTGGGGTTCGGTAACTGCGGCTGCCTCGCGGCCTAGCTGTTCTCTCCTCTCCTGTGGGCCTTGGGGTCCACCACCTGGTTCCAGCACCGTCAGCTGGTTCCGGGCCGAGCCTTTGGCTTAGGTGCCTCCTCCTGGGTATCCGAGTTCCGCCAACGCCAGGCGGTCCTTGGTAGTGCTTTTAAGCGCGGGCACCTACAGCTTAGCAACCGGGTTCCAGCACCGTCAGCTGGTCCTCGGTCGTGCCATTGGCTCTTGCACACTGGGGCAACGCATCCGGGTTCCAGCACCGCCAGCTGGTTCTCGGCAGTGTTGTTGTCACAGGTACTCCCTCGTGCCAAGCCTGGTTTCAGCACCGTCAGCTGTTTCCGGGTTGTGTCAACTTCACTGAGACGCCTATGCTTGCCCCGTCGTGGGGCGGTCGAGTTAGCCAACTCCAGGGTGCCTCCAGTTTAGGAGCTTCCTATGTGGGCTGCGTGAACTGGTAGTCAAGGCTGGTTCTGTAGTGCCAGTAGGCCCAGCTCCCCCTGTAGGACTGTTGGGGTTCGGTAACTGCGGCTGCCTCGCGGCCTAGCTGTTCTCTCCTCTCCTGTGGGCCTTGGGGTCCACCACCTGGTTCCAGCACCGTCAGCTGGTTCCGGGCCGAGCCTTTGGCTTAGGTGCCTCCTCCTGGGTATCCGAGTTCCGCCAACGCCAGGCGGTCCTTGGTAGTGCTTTTAAGCGCGGGCACCTACAGCTTAGCAACCGGGTTCCAGCACCGTCAGCTGGTCCTCGGTCGTGCCATTGGCTCTTGCACACTGGGGCAACGCATCCGGGTTCCAGCACCGCCAGCTGGTTCTCGGCAGTGTTGTTGTCACAGGTACTCCCTCGTGCCAAGCCTGGTTTCAGCACCGTCAGCTGTTTCCGGGTTGTGTCAACTTCACTGAGACGCCTATGCTTGCCCCGTCGTGGGGCGGTCGAGTTAGCCAACTCCAGGGTGCCTCCAGTTTAGGAGCTTCCTATGTGGGCTGCGTGAACTGGTAGTCAAGGCTGGTTCTGTAGTGCCAGTAGGCCCAGCTCCCCCTGTAGGACTGTTGGGGTTCGGTAACTGCGGCTGCCTCGCGGCCTAGCTGTTCTCTCCTCTCCTGTGGGCCTTGGGGTCCACCACCTGGTTCCAGCACCGTCAGCTGGTTCCGGGCCGAGCCTTTGGCTTAGGTGCCTCCTCCTGGGTATCCGAGTTCCGCCAACGCCAGGCGGTCCTTGGTAGTGCTTTTAAGCGCGGGCACCTACAGCTTAGCAACCGGGTTCCAGCACCGTCAGCTGGTCCTCGGTCGTGCCATTGGCTCTTGCACACTGGGGCAACGCATCCGGGTTCCAGCACCGCCAGCTGGTTCTCGGCAGTGTTGTTGTCACAGGTACTCCCTCGTGCCAAGCCTGGTTTCAGCACCGTCAGCTGTTTCCGGGTTGTGTCAACTTCACTGAGACGCCTATGCTTGCCCCGTCGTGGGGCGGTCGAGTTAGCCAACTCCAGGGTGCCTCCAGTTTAGGAGCTTCCTATGTGGGCTGCGTGAACTGGTAGTCAAGGCTGGTTCTGTAGTGCCAGTAGGCCCAGCTCCCCCTGTAGGACTGTTGGGGTTCGGTAACTGCGGCTGCCTCGCGGCCTAGCTGTTCTCTCCTCTCCTGTGGGCCTTGGGGTCCACCACCTGGTTCCAGCACCGTCAGCTGGTTCCGGGCCGAGCCTTTGGCTTAGGTGCCTCCTCCTGGGTATCCGAGTTCCGCCAACGCCAGGCGGTCCTTGGTAGTGCTTTTAAGCGCGGGCACCTACAGCTTAGCAACCGGGTTCCAGCACCGTCAGCTGGTCCTCGGTCGTGCCATTGGCTCTTGCACACTGGGGCAACGCATCCGGGTTCCAGCACCGCCAGCTGGTTCTCGGCAGTGTTGTTGTCACAGGTACTCCCTCGTGCCAAGCCTGGTTTCAGCACCGTCAGCTGTTTCCGGGTTGTGTCAACTTCACTGAGACGCCTATGCTTGCCCCGTCGTGGGGCGGTCGAGTTAGCCAACTCCAGGGTGCCTCCAGTTTAGGAGCTTCCTATGTGGGCTGCGTGAACTGGTAGTCAAGGCTGGTTCTGTAGTGCCAGTAGGCCCAGCTCCCCCTGTAGGACTGTTGGGGTTCGGTAACTGCGGCTGCCTCGCCTCCTAGCTGTTCTCTCCTCTCCTGTGGGCCTTGGGGTCCACCACCTGGTTCCAGCACCGTCAGCTGGTTCCGGGCCGAGCCTTTGGCTTAGGTGCCTCCTCCTGGGTATCCGAGTTCCGCCAACGCCAGGCGGTCCTTGGTAGTGCTTTTAAGCGCGGGCACCTACAGCTTAGCAACCGGGTTCCAGCACCGTCAGCTGGTCCTCGGTCGTGCCATTGGCTCTTGCACACTGGGGCAACGCATCCGGGTTCCAGCACCGCCAGCTGGTTCTCGGCAGTGTTGTTGTCACAGGTACTCCCTCGTGCCAAGCCTGGTTTCAGCACCGTCAGCTGTTTCCGGGTTGTGTCAACTTCACTGAGACGCCTATGCTTGCCCCGTCGTGGGGCGGTCGAGTTAGCCAACTCCAGGGTGCCTCCAGTTTAGGAGCTTCCTATGTGGGCTGCGTGAACTGGTAGTCAAGGCTGGTTCTGTAGTGCCAGTAGGCCCAGCTCCCCCTGTAGGACTGTTGGGGTTCGGTAACTGCGGCTGCCTCGCGGCCTAGCTGTTCTCTCCTCTCCTGTGGGCCTTGGGGTCCACCACCTGGTTCCAGCACCGTCAGCTGGTTCCGGGCCGAGCCTTTGGCTTAGGTGCCTCCTCCTGGGTATCCGAGTTCCGCCAACGCCAGGCGGTCCTTGGTAGTGCTTTTAAGCGCGGGCACCTACAGCTTAGCAACCGGGTTCCAGCACCGTCAGCTGGTCCTCGGTCGTGCCATTGGCTCTTGCACACTGGGGCAACGCATCCGGGTTCCAGCACCGCCAGCTGGTTCTCGGCAGTGTTGTTGTCACAGGTACTCCCTCGTGCCAAGCCTGGTTTCAGCACCGTCAGCTGTTTCCGGGTTGTGTCAACTTCACTGAGACGCCTATGCTTGCCCCGTCGTGGGGCGGTCGAGTTAGCCAACTCCAGGGTGCCTCCAGTTTAGGAGCTTCCTATGTGGGCTGCGTGAACTGGTAGTCAAGGCTGGTTCTGTAGTGCCAGTAGGCCCAGCTCCCCCTGTAGGACTGTTGGGGTTCGGTAACTGCGGCTGCCTCGCGGCCTAGCTGTTCTCTCCTCTCCTGTGGGCCTTGGGGTCCACCACCTGGTTCCAGCACCGTCAGCTGGTTCCGGGCCGAGCCTTTGGCTTAGGTGCCTCCTCCTGGGTATCCGAGTTCCGCCAACGCCAGGCGGTCCTTGGTAGTGCTTTTAAGCGCGGGCACCTACAGCTTAGCAACCGGGTTCCAGCACCGTCAGCTGGTCCTCGGTCGTGCCATTGGCTCTTGCACACTGGGGCAACGCATCCGGGTTCCAGCACCGCCAGCTGGTTCTCGGCAGTGTTCTTGTCACAGGTACTCCCTCGTGCCAAGCCTGGTTTCAGCACCGTCAGCTGTTTCCGGGTTGTGTCAACTTCACTGAGACGCCTATGCTTGCCCCGTCGTGGGGCGGTCGAGTTAGCCAACTCCAGGGTGCCTCCAGTTTAGGAGCTTCCTATGTGGGCTGCGTGAACTGGTAGTCAAGGCTGGTTCTGTAGTGCCAGTAGGCCCAGCTCCCCCTGTAGGACTGTTGGGGTTCGGTAACTGCGGCTGCCTCGCGGCCTAGCTGTTCTCTCCTCTCCTGTGGGCCTTGGGGTCCACCACCTGGTTCCAGCACCGTCAGCTGGTTCTCGGCAGTGTCTTTTGCTCTTGTACCTTCTGCTCCCCATCCTGGTTCCAGTACCGTCAGCTGGTTCCGGGCAGAGCCTTTGGCTTAGGTGCCTCCTTCTGGGTATCCAAGTTCCACCAATGTCAGGTGGTCCTTGGTAGTGCTTTCAGGCACGGGTACCTCCTGCTTAGTAACCGGGTTCCAGTAACGTCAGCTGGTCCTTGGTAGTTCCATTGGCTCTTGGACATTCGGCTACCCATCCGGGTTCCAGTACCGTCAGCTGGTTCTCGGCAGTGTCTTTTGCTCTTGTACCTTCTGCTCCCCATCCTGGTTCCAGTAACGTCATCTGGTTCCGGGCAGAGCCTTTGGCTTAGGTGCCTCCTTCTGGGTATCCGAGTTCCGCCAACGTCAGGCGGTCCTTGGTAGTGCTTTTTAGCACGGGTACCTCCTGCTTAGTAACCGGGTTCCAGTAACGTCAGCTGGTCCTCGGTAGTTCCATAGGCTCTTGAACCTTCGGGTAGCCATCCGAGTTCCAGTTCCATCAGCTGGTTCTTGGCATTTTCTCAGCCTTCTTGTACCTTCTGCTACATTTCCAAGTTGAAGACCCTAACGTCGACAACCCGGAAGACCACCCCGATGACGACGACCCGGAAGACCACCCCGATGACGACGACGACGGCGGAGACGACGACGGCTGAGACGACGACGGCGGAGATGACGACACTGGAGACGAAGACCCTGGAGACGACAACATGGAAGACCGAGAAGCAGAAGAACAAGAGGCTGCAGAACAAAGAGCAGAAGAACATTAAGCATAAGACTTAATATCAGAGCAAAAGATATTATCTAAATTATATGCAGAAGAAGACTAAGCAGTGTATGGGGGTGAGTCCGTTCCTCCTCGTGGTGCCCCTGGATAAAGCCTGATGCTGCAGGCCAAACTGAACGCGGACAAATGTAACTTTTGTGACTGGCAGAACGGAAGGTGTAATCTTCCAACTTTTATAGATAACAACTACGGGAATGCCTGTCACAAATGAGAATATGATGAAGAAGTAGAATAGGAAGAATAATAACAGTGGAATAAAAAGAATATGTAGAATAGGAAGAATAATAATAGTTGAAGAAAATGAATATGAAGAATGTAATAAAAAAAAAAAATAGGTAGAAGATGAAGAAGAAGATGAATAAGGTGAAGAAGTTGATGTCAAGGATGCTGATGATGATGAAGATGAAAGTGTGGGAAAAGAAAAAAAAAAAAGAAAAAAAAGAAGGGGAAGGGCGTGGAATAGTGAAGCATCAATATCTGACAAAATAAAAAAAATTTACATACTCAATATCTTTTTCAATCCGAACGTCTTTAAAAAAAAAAAAAAAACATGCTATTCTATTTGATTGGACTAATCCTCATTGCCTTTAATGTCTCCGCCACCTCCCCCATACATCCTACATTATTCTTAGTTGTTTTCCTTCAGGTAGAATGAACCTACAAGGAAAGAAAGGGTTTATTTTAATTCCGATATTTTGGTCCCATTGACTTGCATTGGGATCGGGTATCGGTATCGGCGATATCCGATATTTTTTGAATATCGGCCGATCCAAACCGATACCGATACTTTCCGATATCGGAAGGTATCGCTCAACACTAGTTCCAAGTTCTCATGTGGCATAATATTTTGCAATTTGCCTTTATAGCGAGGATCAAGGAGGCAGGCCAACCAGTAATCGTCATCGTTCATCATTTTTGTAATGCGTGTGTCCCTTTTGAGGATACACAAGGCATAATCCGCCATGTGGGCCAAAGTTCCAGTTGTCAAATCTGCGGTTGTGCTTGGTTGAGGGGCAGTTGCAGGCAAATCGACGTCACTTGTGTCCCTCAAAAAACCAGAACCCGGCCTTGCCACGCCACCAATTTCCAGTGCCCCCGGGAAAGCTTCCTCATTAAAAATATACTCATCCCCATCATCCTCCTCGTCCTCCACCTCCTCTTCGCCCGCTACCTCGTCCTGTACACTGCCCTGACCAGACAATGGCTGACTGTCATCAAGGCTTTCCTCTTCCTCTGGTGCAGACGCCTGATCCTTAATGTGCGTCAAACTTTGCATCAGCAGACGCATTAGTGGGATGCTCATGCTTATTATGGCGTTGTCTGCACTAACCAGCCGTGTGCATTCCTCAAAACACTGAAGGACTTGACACATGTCTTGTATCTTCGACCACTGCACACCCGACAACTCCATGTCTGCCATCCTACTGCCTGCCCGTGTATGTGTATCCTCCCACAAAAACATAACAGCCCGCCTCTGTTCGCACAGTCTCTGAAGCATGTGCAGTGTTGAGTTCCACCTTGTTGCAACGTCTATGATTAGGCGATGCTGGGGAAGGTTCAAAGACCGCTGATAGGTCTGCATACGGCTGGAGTGTACAGGCGAACGGCGGATATGTGCGCAAAGTCCACGCACTTTGAGGAGCAGGTCTGAGAAACCAGGATAAGTTTTCAATAAGCACTGCACCACCAGGTTTAAGGTGTGAGCCAGGCAAGGAATGTGTTTCAGTTGGGAAAGGGAGATGGCAGCCATGAAATTCCTTCCATTATCACTCACTACCTTGCTTGCCTCAAGATCTACTGTGCCCAGCCACGACTGCGTTTCTTGCTGCAAGAACTCGGACAGAACTTCCGCGGTGTGTCTGTTGTCGCCCAAACACTTCATAGCCAATACAGCCTGCTGACGCTTGCCAGTAGCTGCCCCATAATGGGACAACAGGTGTGCAACAGTGACAGCTGACGATGGAGTGGTTTCACGACTGTGGTCTGTGGAAGAGCTCTCGCTTCTGCAGGAGGACGAGGAGGAGGAGGAGGGGGTGCGAACGCCTACAGCCAACTGTTTCCTAGACCGTGGGCTAGGCACAACTGTCCCGAAATTGATGTCCCCTGTGGACCCTGCATCCACCACATTCACCCAGTGTGCCATGATGGACACGTAACGTCCCTGGCCATGCCTACTGGTCCATGCATCTGTAGTCAGGTGCACCTTTGTACTCACAGATTGCCTGAGTGCATGGACGATGCGCTGTTTAACATGCTGGTGCAGGGCTGGGATGGCTTTTCTGGAAAAAAGTGTCGACTGGGTAGCTCGTAGCGTGGTTCAGCGTACTCCATCAGGGCTTTGAAAGCTTCGCTTTCAACTAACCGGTAGGGCATCATCTCTAACGAGATTAGTCTAGCTATGTGGGCGTTCAAACCCTGTGTACGCGGATGCGAGGATAAGTACTTCCTTTTTCTAACTAGAGTCTCATGTAGGGTGAGCTGGACTGGAGAGCTGGAGATCGTGGAACTAGCGGGTGTGCCGGTGGACATGGCAGACTGAGAGACGGTTGGAGACGGTATTGTTTCCACCGGTGCCCTAGATGCAGTATTACCTCCAACGAAACTGGTGATTCCCTGACCCTGACTGCTTTGGGCTGGCAAAGAAACCTGCACAGATACTGCCGGTGGTGAAGAAAATGGTGGCCTTACAGTGACGGAAGGGATGTTGCATTGCTGAGTAGCTTCATTGGCCGAGTGTGCTACAACCTTAAGGGACGTTTGGTAGTTAGTCCAAGCTTGCAAATGCATGGTGGTTAAATGTCTATGCATGCAACTTGTATTGAGACTTTTCAGATTCTGACCTCTGCTTAAGCTAGTTGAACATTTTTGACAGATGACTTTGCGCTGATCAATTGGATGTTGTTTAAAAAAATGCCAGACTGCACTCTTCCTAGCATCGGATCCCTTTTCAGGAATTGCTGACTGAGCTTTAACCGGATGGACACGCTGTCCTCCAACATTTTTTTGCTTTGCCACGCGTTTTGGGCAAGATACGGGCCCGGCAGATGGAACCTGTTGCGATGTTGATGCCTGCTGCGGCCCCTCCTCCTCCGCTTCAGAACTACTGCCGCCTGCACCCTGTTCCCCCAATGGCTGCCAATCGGGGTCGACAACTGGGTCATCTATAACCTCCTCTTCTAGCTCGTGTGCAACTTCGTCTGTGTCACCGTGTAGGTCGGCGGTATAGCGTTCGTGACGGGGCAACATAGTCTCATCAGGGTCTGATTCTGGATCAGTACCCTGAAAGGGCAATGTTGTGGTCTGAGTCAAAGGACCAGCATAGTAGTCTGGCTGTGGCTGTGCATCAGTGCACTCCATGTCAGATTCAACTTGTAATGGGCATGGCCTGTTAACTGCTTCACTTTCTAAGCCAGGGACGGTATGTGTAAAGAGCTCCATGGAGTAACCCGTTGTGTCGCCTGCTGCATCCTTCTCTCTTATTGTTGTTTTTGCTGAAGAGGACAAGGAAGCGACTTGTCCCTGACCGTGAACATCCACTAACGACGCGCTGCTTTTAGATTTGCCAGTTTCAGAAGAGGAGGCAAAAGAGCTAGAGGCTGAGTCAGCAAGGTAAGCCAAAACTTGCTGTTGCTGCTCCGGCTTTAAAAGCGGTTTTCCAACTCCCAGAAAAGGGAGTGTTCGAGGCCTTGTGTAGCCAGACGACGAACCTGGCTCCACAGCTCCAGACTTAGGTGGAATAATTTTTTTCCCACGACCACCTGATGCTCCACTACCACTACCATCATTACCAGCTGACAATGAACGCCCACGGCCACGACCTCTTCCACCAGACTTCCTCATTGTTTTACAAACTTAACCAAAGTAACTTTATTTGTTGCTGTCAGACAACTTACACGGTGAGCTATAACTTCAGTATGATTTCGATATCGCTTTACAGGTTGGTGAAACCGCAAGGAAAATCAGGCACAATGTTACACACTCTGTTTTCTGTGGCACAAAATCAGAGAGATGCAACACACGCAGGACTTTAGAAAAAAAATTAAATAAAATTATTTATTCAGGAAGAATTTAGAAACCAAATAAAATAAAATGATTTTTCAGGGACAATTTAGAAACCAAATAAAAAAAAAATATAGGCTTTCTATGGCCCACTGAGTGAGAGATGGCACCCACAGGAGTCAGGAGTGGCACACAAGCCCAGAGGCCAATATTTTTCTCCCACTGATTGATGTGATTTTTTTTCAGGTAGATTTTAGAACCCAAATCAAGCAAAAAAAAAATATATAGGCTTTCTGTGGCCCACTGAGTGAGAGATGGCACCCACAGGAGTCAGGAGTGGCACACAAGCCCAGAGGCCAATATTTTTCTCCCACTGATTGATGTGATTTTTTTTCAGGTAGATTTTAGAACCCAAATCAAGCAAAAAAAAAAAATAGGCTTTCTATGGCCCACTGAGTGAGAGATGGCACCCACAGGAGTCAGGAGTGGCACACAAGCCCAGAGGCCAATATTTTTCTCCCACTGATTGATGTGATTTTTTTTCAGGTAGATTTTAGAACCCAAATCAAGCAAAAAAAAAAATATAGGCTTTCTATGGCCCACTGAGTGAGAGATGGCACCCACAGGAGTCAGGAGTGGCACACAAGCCCAGAGGCCAATATTTTTCTCCCACTGATTGATATGATTATTTTCAGGTAGATTTTAGAACCCAAATCAAGCAAAAAAAAAAATATAGGCTTTCTATGGCCCACTGAGTGAGAGATGGCACCCACAGGAGTCAGGAGTGGCACACAAGCCCAGAGGCCAATGATTTTCTCCCACTGATTGATGTGATTTTTTTTCAGGTAGATTTTAGAACCCAAATCAAGCAAAAAAAAAAAATATAGGCTTTCTATGGCCCACTGAGTGAGAGATGGCACCCACAGGAGTCAGGAGTGGCACACAAGCCCAGAGGCCAATATTTTTCTCCCACTGATTGATGTGATTTTTTTCAGGTAGATTTTAGAACCCAAATCAAGCAAAAAAAAAATATAGGCTTTCTATGGCCCACTGAGTGAGAGATGGCACCCACAGGAGTCAGGAGTGGCACACAAGCCCAGAGGCCAATATTTTTCTCCCACTGATTGATGTGATTTTTTTTCAGGTAGATTTTAGAACCCAAATCAAGCAAAAAAAAAAATATAGGCTTTCTATGGCCCACTGAGTGAGAGATGGCACCCACAGGAGTCAGGAGTGGCACACAAGCCCAGAGGCCAATATTTTTCTCCCACTGATTGATGTGATTTTTTTCAGGTAGATTTTAGAACCCAAATCAAGCAAAAAAAAAATATAGGCTTTCTATGGCCCACTGAGTGAGAGATGACACCCACAGGAGTCAGGAGTGGCACACAAGCCCAGATGCCAATATTTTTCTCCCACTGATTGATGTGATTTTTTTTCAGGTAGATTTTACAACCCAAATCAAGCAAAAAAAAAAATATAGGCTTTCTATGGCCCACTGAGTGAGAGATGGCACCCACAGGAGTCAGGAGTGGCACACAAGCCCAGAGGCCAATATTTTTCTCCCACTGATTGATGTGATTTTTTTCAGGTAGATTTTAGAACCCAAATCAAGCAAAAAAAAAAAAATAGGCTTTCTATGGCCCACTGAGTGAGAGATGGCACCCACAGGAGTCAGGAGTGGCACACAAGCCCAGAGGCCAATGATTTTCTCCCACTGATTGATGTGATTTTTTTCAGGTAGATTTTAGAACCCAAATCAAGCAAAAAAAAAAAAATATAGGCTTTCTATGGCCCACTGAGTGAGAGATGGCACCCACAGGAGTCAGGAGTGGCACACAAGCCCAGAGGCCAATATTTTTCTCCCACTGATTGATGTCATTTTTTTCAGGTAGATTTTAGAACCCAAATCAAGCAAAAAAAAAATATAGGCTTTCTATGGCCCACTGAGTGAGAGATGGCACCCACAGGAGTCAGGAGTGGCACACAAGCCCAGAGGCCAATATTTTTCTCCCACTGATTGATGTGATTTTTTTCAGGTAGATTTTAGAACCCAAATCAAGCAAAAAAAAAAAAATAGGCTTTCTATGGCCCACTGAGTGAGAGATGGCACCCACAGGAGTCAGCAGTGGCACACAAGCCCAGAGGCCAATATTTTTCTCCCACTGATTGATGTGATTTTTTTTCAGGTAGATTTTAGAACCCAAATCAAGCAAAAAAAAAAATATAGGCTTTCTATGGCCCACTGAGTGAGAGATGGCACCCACAGGAGTCAGGAGTGGCACACAAGCCCAGAGGCCAATATTTTTCTCCCACTGATTGATGTGATTTTTTTCAGGTAGATTTTAGAACCCAAATCAAGCAAAAAAAAAAATATAGGCTTTCTATGGCCCACTGAGTGAGAGATGACACCCACAGGAGTCAGGAGTGGCACACAAGCCCAGATGCCAATATTTTTCTCCCACTGATTGATGTGATTTTTTTTCAGGTAGATTTTAGAACCCAAATCAAGCAAAAAAAAATATAGGCTTTCTATGGCCCACTGAGTGAGAGATGGCACCCACAGGAGTCAGGAGTGGCACACAAGCCCAGAGGCCAATATTTTTCTCCCACTGATTGATGTGATTTTTTTCAGGTAGATTTTAGAACCCAAATCAAGCAAAAAAAAAAAAATAGGCTTTCTATGGCCCACTGAGTGAGAGATGGCACCCACAGGAGTCAGGAGTGGCACACAAGCCCAGAGGCCAATATTTTTCTCCCACTGATTGATGTGATTTTTTTTCAGGTAGATTTTAGAACCCAAATCAAGCAAAAAAAAAATATATAGGCTTTCTATGGCCCACTGAGTGAGAGATGGCACCCACAGGAGTCAGGAGTGGCACACAAGCCCAGAGGCCAATATTTTTCTCCCACTGATTGATGTGATTTTTTTCAGGTAGATTTTAGAACCCAAATCAAGCAAAAAAAAAATATAGGCTTTCTATGGCCCATTGAGTGTGAGATGGCACCCACAGGAGTCAGGAATGGCACACAAGCCCAGAGGCCAATATTTTTCTCCCACTGATTGATGTGATTTTTTTCAGGTAGATTTTAGAACCCAAATCAAGCAAAAAAAAATATAGGCTTTCTATGGCCCACTGAGTGAGAGATGGCACCCACAGGAGTCAGGAGTGGCACACAAGCCCATAGGCCAATATTTTTCTCCCACTGATTGATGTGATTTTTTTTCAGGTAGATTTTAGAACCCAAATCAAGCAAAAAAAAAATATAGGCTTTCTATGGCCCACTGAGTGAGAGATGGCACCCACAGGAGTCAGGAGTGGCACACAAGCCCAGAGGCCAATATTTTTCTCCCACTGATTGATGTGATTTTTTTTCAGGTAGATTTTAGAACCCAAATCAAGCAAAAAAAAAAAAAAGGCTTTCTATGGCCCACTGAGTGAGAGATGGCACCCACAGGAGTCAGGAATGGCACACAAGCCCAGAGGCCAATATTTTTCTCCCACTGATTGATGTGATTTTTTTCAGGTAGATTTTAGAACCTAAATCAAGCAAAAAAAAAATATATAGGCTTTCTATGGCCCACTGAGTGAGAGATGGCACCCACAGGAGTCAGGAGTGGCACACAAGCCCAGAGGCCAATATTTTTGTCCCACTGATTGATGTGATTTTTTTTCAGGTAGATTTTAGAACCCAAATCAAGCAAAAAAAAAAAAAAAATATAGGCTTTCTATGGCCCACTGAGTGAGAGATGGCACCCACAGGAGTCAGGAGTGGCACACAAGCCCAGAGGCCAATATTTTTCTCCCACTGATTGATGTGATTTTTTTCAGGTAGATTTTAGAACCCAAATCAAGCAACAAAAAAAAATATAGGCTTTCTATGGCCCACTGAGTGAGAGATGGCACCCACAGGAGTCAGGAGTGGCACACAAGCCCAGAGGCCAATATTTTTCTCCCACTGATTGATGTGATTTTTTTCAGGTAGATTTTAGAACCCAAATCAAGCAAAAAAAAAAAAGGCTTTCTATGGCCCACTGAGTGAGAGATGGCACCCACAGGAGTCAGGAGTGGCACACAAACCCAGAGGCCAATATTTTTCTCCCACTGATTGATGTGATTTTTTTTTCAGGTAGATTTTAGAACCCAAATCAAGCAAAAAAAAAAAAATATAGGCTTTCTATGGCCCACTGAGTGAGAGATGGCACCCACAGGAGTCAGGAGTGGCACACAAGCCCAGAGGCCAATATTTTTCTCCCACTGATTGATGTGATTTTTTTTCAGGTAGATTTTAGAACCCAAATCAAGCAAAAAAAAAATATAGGCTTTCTATGGCCCACTGAGTGAGAGATGGCACCCACAGGAGTCAGGAGTGGCACACAAGCCCAGAGGCCAATATTTTTCTCCCACTGATTGATGTGATTTTTTTCAGGTAGATTTTAGAACCCAAATCAAGCAAAAAAAAAAAAAATATAGGCTTTCTATGGCCCACTGAGTGAGAGATGGCACCCACAGGAGTCAGGAGTGGCACACAAGCCCAGAGGCCAATATTTTTCTCCCACTGATTGATGTGATTTTTTTTCAGGTAGATTTTAGAACCCAAATCAAGCAAAAAAAATATAGGCTTTCTATGGCCCACTGAGTGAGAGATGGCACCCACAGGAGTCAGGAGTGGCACACAAGCCCAGAGGCCAATATTTTTCTCCCACTGATTGATGTGATTTTTTTCAGGTAGATTTTAGAACCCAAATCAAGCAAAAAAAATATATAGGCTTTCTATGGCCCACTGAGTGAGAGATGGCACCCACAGGAGTCAGGAGTGGCACACAAGCCCAGAGGCCAATATTTTTCTCCCACTGATTGATGTGATTTTTTTTCAGGTAGATTTTAGAACCCAAATCAAGCAAAAAAAAAAAATATAGGCTTTCTATGGCCCACTGAGTGAGAGATGGCACCCACAGGAGTCAGGAGTGGCACACAAGCCCAGAGCCCAATATTTTTCTCCCACTGATTGATGTGATTTTTTTCAGGTAGATTTTAGAACCCAAATCAAGCAAAAAAAAAAATATAGGCTTTCTATGGCCCATTGAGTGAGAGATGGCACCCACAGGAGTCAGGAGTGGCACACAAGCCCAGAGGCCAATATTTTTCTCCCACTGATTGATGTGATTTTTTTCAGGTAGATTTTAGAACCCAAATCAAGCAAAAAAACAAAATAGGCTTTCTATGGCCCACTGAGTGAGAGATGGCACCCACAGGAGTCAGGAGTGGCACACAAGCCCAGAGGCCAATATTTTTCTCCCACTGATTGATGTGATTTTTTTTTCAGGTAGATTTTAGAACCCAAATCCAGCAAAAAAAAAAAATATAGGCTTTCTATGGCCCACTGAGTGAGAGATGGCACCCACAGGAGTCAGGAGTGGCACACAAGCCCAGAGGCCAATAAATTTCTCCCACTGATTGATGTGATTTTTTTTCAGGTAGATTTTAGAACCCAAATCAAGCAAAAAAAAAAAAAAAAGGCTTTCTATGGCCCACTGAGTGAGAGATGGCACCCACAGGAGTCAGGAGTGGCACACAAGCCCAGAGGCCAATATTTTTCTCCCACTGATTGATGTGATTTTTTTCAGGTAGATTTTAGAACCCAAATCAAGCAAAAAAAAATATAGGCTTTCTATGGCCCACTGAGTGAGAGATGGCACCCACAGGAGTCAGGAGTGGCACACAAGCCCAGAGGCCAATATTTTTCTCCCACTGATTGTTGTGATTTTTTTTCAGGTAGATTTTAGAACCCAAATCAAGCAAAAAAAAAATATATAGGCTTTCTATGGCCCACTGAGTGAGAGATGGCACCCACAGGAGTCAGGAGTGGCACACAAGCCCAGAGGCCAATATTTTTCTCCCACTGATTGATGTGATTTTTTTCAGGTAGATTTTAGAACCCAAATCAAGCAACAAAAAAAAATATAGGCTTTCTATGGCCCACTGAGTGAGAGATGGCACCCACAGGAGTCAGGAGTGGCACACAAGCCCAGAGGCCAATATTTTTCTCCCACTGATTGATGTGATTTTTTTCAGGTAGATTTTAGAACCCAAATCAAGCAACAAAAAAAAAATAGGCTTTCTATGGCCCACTGAGTGAGAGATGGCACCCACAGGAGTCAGGAGTGGCACACAAGCCCAGAGGCCAATATTTTTCTCCCACTGATTGATGTGATTTTTTTTTCAGGTAGATTTTAGAACCCAAATCCAGCAAAAAAAAAAATATAGGCTTTCTATGGCCCACTGAGTGAGAGATGGCACCCACAGGAGTCAGGAGTGGCACACAAGCCCAGAGGCCAATATTTTTCTCCCACTGATTGATGTGATTTTTTTTCAGGTAGATTTTAGAACCCAAATCAAGCAAAAAAAAAATATAGGCTTTCTATGGCCCACTGAGTGAGAGATGGCACCCACAGGAGTCAGGAGTGGCACACAAGCCCAGAGGCCAATATTTTTCTCCCACTGATTGATGTGATTTTTTTCAGGTAGATTTTAGAACCCAAATCAAGCAAAAAAAAATATAGGCTTTCTATGGCCCACTGAGTGAGAGATGGCACCCACAGGAGTCAGGAGTGGCACACAAGCCCAGAGGCCAATATTTTTCTCCCACTGATTGATGTGATTTTTTTTCAGGTAGATTTTAGAACCCAAATCAAGCAAAAAAAAATATATAGGCTTTCTATGGCCCACTGAGTGAGAGATGGCACCCACAGGAGTCAGGAGTGGCACACAAGCCCAGAGGCCAATATTTTTCTCCCACTGATTGATGTGATTTTTTTCAGGTAGATTTTAGAACCCAAATCAAGCAACAACAAAAAAATATAGGCTTTCTATGGCCCACTGAGTGAGAGATAGCACCCACAGGAGTCAGGAGTGGCACACAAGCCCAGAGGCCAATATTTTTCTCCCACTGATTGATGTGATTTTTTTCAGGTAGATTTTAGAACCCAAATCAAGCAAAAAAAAAAAATAGGCTTTCTATGGCCCACTGAGTGAGAGATGGCACCCACAGGAGTCAGGAGTGGCACACAAGCCCAGAGGCCAATATTTTTCTCCCACTGATTGATGTGATTTTTTTTCCGGTAGATTTTAGAACCCAAATCAAGCAAAAAAAAAATATATATAGGCTTTCTATGGCCCACTGAGTGAGAGATGGCACCCACAGGAGTCAGGAGTGGCACACAAGCCCAGAGGCCAATATTTTTCTCCCACTGATTGATGTGATTTTTTTCAGGTAGATTTTAGAACCCAAATCAAGGAAAAAAAAAATATAGGCTTTCTATGGCCCACTGAGTGAGAGATGGCACCCACAGGAGTCAGGAGTGGCACACAAGCCCAGAGGCCAATATTTTTCTCCCACTGATTGATGTGATTTTTTTTCAGGTAGATTTTAGAACCCAAATCAAGCAAAAAAAAAAAATAGGCTTTCTATGGCCCACTGAGTGAGAGATGGCACCCACAGGAGTCAGGAGTGGCACACAAGCCCAGAGGCCAATATTTTTCTCCCAATGATTGATGTGATTTTTTCAGGTAGATTTTAGTACCCAAATCAAGCAAAAAAAAAGAAAAATAGGCTTTCTATGGCCCACTGAGTGAGAGATGGCATACACAGGGATGGCACTCTAGCAGAAATGCCAATCTTAATCTCCCACAAAAAAAAAAAAAAAAAGGAACTGTCCTTCAATTACTATCTCCCTGAAGTAATCTCAGCCAGGTATGGCAGGCAGCAATAAGGAGTGGACTGATGCACAAATGAAATAAAAAGTGTGGACAAACAAAAAAGATAGCTGTGCAGAAAGGAAGGAACAAGAGGATTTTTGGTTTGAAAAAAGCAGTTGGTTTGCACAGCGGCGTACACACAGCAATGCAGCTATCAGGGAGCCTTCTAGGGCAGCCCAATGAGCTACAGCGCTGAGGAAAAAAAAAAAAATGTAGCCTCCACTATCCCTTCACACCGAAGGTGGTGTTGGACAGTGGAAATCGCTACAGCACAAGCGGTTTGGTGGTTAATGGACCCTGCCTAACGCTATCCCTGCTTCTGAAGAAGCGGCAGCAACCTCTCCCTAAGCTCAGATCAGCAGCAGTAACATGGCGGTCGGCGGGAACGCCCCTTTATAGCCCCTGTGACGCCGCAGACAGCAAGCCAATCACTGCAATGCCCTTCTCTAAGATGGTGGGGACCAGGACCTATGTCATCACGCTGCCCACACTCTGCGTTCACCTTCATTGGCTGAGAAATGGCGCTTTTCGCGTCATTGAAACGCGACTTTGGCGCGAAAGTCGCGTACCGCATGGCCGACCCCGCACAGGGGTCGGGTCGGGTTTCATGAAACTCGACTTTGCCAAAAGTTGGCGACTTTTGAAAATGAACGACCCGTTTCGCTCAACCCTACAAGCCGTTATATAAAAAGTGAAGAAAAAATGGAATGGTTTACCACAGCAACCAGAAGTCAATCATTTCACCCGGATACAAAACAGTGATTTATTGGTTTGGAGATCACGGAATTACTTAAGTTACTAAAATTAAGTCACAGCAACCATATGAAATTCAGCAGCATTTCTTTATTGTAGTTAGCAAATCATCCAGCAGAGGAAGCACATGTATGCATATACCAAAATTATCCAGCAGAGGGAGCCCATATAAAGGGAATACATTGTATTAGTAGTATCTAATAAATAGCAGGGGAGCCCATGTACAAATATCCCATATATAGCCAACAGAGAAAGCCCGTGTCTAAATATCCAGCAGGGGGTGCCCTTATAAAGGAAATACATTGAACTAGTAGTATCTGTTAGGATTGCTACTTCCACTAGTAGTATCTGAAATATCCAGCAGAGGGAACCCATGTACAAATATCCCATAGAAGGAGGAAATAACAGGAACACTTATGATTAATATAACTGGCAGTCTGGATGGGAATGACCCCTTATGCCAAATTTTGATAGGCAGACACATTACACTACAGGATCTTTAGTTACAGTGATCACATGAATGGTGGGAAATATGAAGTTGGAAACCAGTAGCTTGCTGGGAGATGTAGTGACCGGTGCCGGGTGGTGTGTACCATGGTGAAGATCTGGGATTGCACATTTGAGCTTTTTAGTCACAGGCTGCTAGAAAGCTGCACAAACCCACAACATTGTGAAATATCGTCTTTGTATGCAGATATGCTTCTTTTTAGAAAGTTGTGGGTTGTTTTGGTTTTCAAATAAAACCTATTTTTCTGGTCTTAAATATTGTCACTTTGTGCCCATTGTCCAGATGTCAGTGACGTGATGCAGGAGGCGCAGCAGAGAAATGAGAAGAATTCAGTGTGCTTGGTGTGAGTGTTTCCGCCATCTGGTGCTACAAATACAGTGAGAATTCACCAAAAAACCAGCCTTCACACAGAAGCCATAAAGTAAAAAACTATATATAATCTTTTTTAAGTTCAATGCATATAAAATCAGAATTAGGCGGGTAACATACCCAGAGCACAGAACAAACGGTGGGCAACCCAGAGCGGAAAAGTATCGTAAATCACATCCCAAATGTAAACAATATGACGTAACAAAGTGCCAATGTGCAGTTGATCACATACATACATACATACACATAATACAAGTATATAAAGGCAAGTAGTAACTTATATATTTACCAGATGGAGCGCTCCTGGGGACCCACCACACCCGACGCGCGTTTCGCACCGAAATGCTTCGTCCGGGGGTGGTTAGGTG
Source organism: Ranitomeya imitator (assembly GCF_032444005.1). Classification (NCBI taxonomy): domain Eukaryota; kingdom Metazoa; phylum Chordata; class Amphibia; order Anura; family Dendrobatidae; genus Ranitomeya; species Ranitomeya imitator. Next base: position 432,982,195 of record NC_091287.1, on the reverse strand, counting down.
CCGACCAACAATCATATTTAAACCCCTGGTACCCAATAGAAATGGTGCTGACATCATAGTATAACTTAAAACAGCTGTGGGCGCATGCGCAGTATGAATCAAATGACGCGCTAACACAGATGGCAACATAATGACCGGAAATACCGTGACTTGCACTGGCGGCAGCATGTTCCTAATGACGGACGCAGAAGCGGGGCCGAAAACCGGAAGTGGTAATGTAGCGACGTAACATCCGGCCCGACGCTAACATTGTTAACAGCCACCCCTGGCAACCAACAGACGGCGCCTACCATGACGCTCGTCTAGGGGGCGTGACAGGCACACTCCATGCAAAACCATCGGAGATAACTGCAATCGCCGTAACCATCCCGACGTGGATCTCCTGTAACCATGGGTATACAGTACGTTGTCATGAAGCGTGCATGAATGGAAAAAGTCACCAGCGCCAATCAAACACACCTGCATGGTAGCCAAAAGTAAAAAAAAGTGCAAAGTGACAAAAGTGCGCAGTGAAAAACGTGATTCCTATTCGGGAAAAACATCTGATTAATAAACATTACATAAAATGTGACTAATACATAACGAAATACAGAAAAACAGTAAAAATATGCATTAACAATAACAGTTAATGTGTAAAACATGATGTAAGGACGCAAGGCATCCAAGTGCATGAAGTACAAGACCAAGTGCACATAAGGCCGAAATAGCATAATTGATAAGAACACGCCAGATACAAATAACAAACGAATATCCACATCCACTGAGCTTCCAGAAGTCCACACCACCTATAAGACCAAGGACAAATATGACAAAAATTAAAAATGAACAAAATAAAACAAAATAAAAACAGGACACCCATAAAAACAAAGAATAAAATAAAAACCGCACTTAGATACATAGAAACCACATTCTACCATTTCAACCCTACTATACCTACAATTAACCAGAGCAGAACAAAATATCAATAACCAAAGGGGCCTATATAAGGGAACCTACCAGCCTTATTACGGTAAGAAAGAGGAAAAACTGTTATACTCATTTAGACCCAGGGGTGCAAGGGTGCCCAGCCTAAAAATCCACCGGGCCTCCTTCTGTGCCAGCAATTTTTTCCAATTGCCACCCCTAGGGCCAATAAACACTCGATCAATGCCCTTAACCTGTAACAATGTTGGATCACATCCATGAAGAGCTTTGAAGTGACGTGGGATAGATTTTAATTTGAGGGGGTCAGTCTCCATCTCCGCCCTCTCAATATCCAACACGTGTTCCCGTACCCTCCTACGGAGTTCACGCGTAGTCATACCAATGTATATCAGGCCACATGGGCACGTGGCATGATATATGACTGCCTTCGTGGTACAGGTAATGGTATGTGTGATACGATACGTCCTATCCCCTTTAGAGTTCTTAAAATCCAGGGCTGTAATGATGTTACGGCAAGCTACACATTTACCACAATTGGAACAACCCCATACGGGGCCCTTGGTTCCAAAAATATACTGAGGGTCCGGTCCCCTATGATAACTGTGTACCAATTGATCTCTAAGATTAGGCGAACGTCGGTAGGTAATCGATGGATAAGAACCAACGCAGTCAGCGATAGTCCTATCCATCAAGAGTACCGGCCAGTGTTTAGTAATTGCCTTCCTAACGTCTTCGCTCCTAGAGTTAAAATCCAGGATGCACCGTACCTGATCTTGATCCTTCACAGTTATTTGTTTCCGTAATAAAGCACTCCTTTGGCTATGATAGGCCCTCTGGTATGACCGACAGATAGTCTTTTTGCCATAGCCTCGATCCCTAAAGCGTGTCCATAGATCTTGAGCTTGATGTTCAAATAGATCGTCTTGGGAACAAATCCTCCTGGCACGCAGGAATTGTCCTGTGGGGATGTTTCTGATCAGATGACGTGGATGCTGTGAGGAGGAATGAAGGAGGGAATTAACGGAGGTAGTTTTACGGAACAAATCAGTACAGATAGTTCCATCAACCCCGACCTTGATGGAAATGTCCAAAAAATCTATTTGTTGAGTGTCATATTTAAATGTTAGTTTAATATTTTTGACATTTGAATTCAGTATACTGATGAACTGCTCCAAATCCCGCTTAGTCCCTTGCCACACCATCAGAATGTCATCAATATACCTCCATCATGACACGACAACTTGACTCAAAGGGTGGGGGTCCGTCTGAAAGATATTACGTTCCCAGAGGCCTAAAAATAAATTTGCATATGGGGGCGCACAGGACGCCCCCATAGCAGTGCCCTGCGTTTGGAGAAAAAACAAATCCCGAAACATAAAAAAATTATGGGTCAATACAAAATCAAGGGCTTTAATCAAAAAGGAAATCAGGCCCTGGTCCAATCCACTATTAGACAAAAAGAAGGAAGCTGCTTCGATACCATCCTGGTGTCGAATCGAAGTGTATAACGATTCGACATCGCAGGTGACCAGAGCCATGTCCTCCTCAAGCTGTAACCCGTCTAATTTTTGCAAGACATCCGTGGTATCTTTAAGGAAAGAAGGTAATGTTTCCACTAGGGGTTTAAGATGGAAGTCTATCAGTTTTGACACAGAATCACATAGGCTACCAACCCCAGATACTATGGGCCTACCTGGGGGTGAAACCGGATCTTTGTGGATCTTAGGTAGAAGATAGATGCACGCAACCTTTGGATCATCATTCCAGAGACCATCCCTCTGTTTAGATGTTAAAATACCATCCATAACTGCTTCATCCAGAAGTTCTGATAGTTCCTGCTTAAATTTAAATAAGGGATTGAATGTAAGTCTCTTATAGCATAATGGATCTTTAAGCTGTCTCATCATCTCTTTTTCGTAAGCCACCTTAGACCAAACCACCACATTTCCACCTTTGTCCGATGGTTTAATAATTACCTCTTTGAGATCTCTTAATTCTTTGAGGGCTTGTCTTTCTTCAAAGCTGAGGTTATCCCCCTTAATGGTCTCAGGAATTAATTCAACTTCCTTCATTACCAGCTGAACAAAGAGGTCAATCGATGGTATTGTACTAGTTTGTGGAAACTTTTTTGATTTTGGAAGAAGATATTTAGGAAACTGCTTGATGGTATCAGCCTCCAATGCCAAGTCTTCTAAGATCTGAAGTACCTCTTCTTCGGTCTCTATAGGAGAAATTCCAACATGTGGTGGTTGATTATACAGTCTCTTGAAAAATAGCCTACGTGCAAACAGTTGTAAGTCCTTGAGTATGGAAAAATGGTCTGGTGCAGATGACGGAGCAAACGTAAGACCCTTACTCAAAACACTCACCTGGGCATCAGTTAATGCCACATCTGATAGATTAATTACCTTCATTAAATTCCTTTGTGGTGCCTCTTCTCCATCATCTGAGTTGGCCTGAAGTCTCCTTCTTGTATTGTACCTACGGGAACGGTCATCCTTCCTCCTCTGGCTAAACCTCATATGACTTTGTTCCCCCACATTAGTAGATGAAGCGGATGTGCCAGTGCTAGATGTACTGGCCACTTCAGATGTCGGTCCACCCCTATCTTGATTGTGCGTATGACTCCATTTGTACACTTTATTCTCATTCTTGTCCTGGAGGTCTCTCATGAATTTTTTATTTTTATTAGCCGCAATGACTTTTTCCCATTCATCACATGATGCATCCACATCCTTCCTAAATGCATCTAATTCCTCCTGCGAACATTCTTTCTGGAGTTTCTTATGGATCTCATCAATCTCCAGACCCAGCTCATTAATAGATTTTGTATTAATATCAATCAAAATAGACATAAATGTCATAGAGCATGTATGACATGCTTCTTCCCACCGTGTTCTTAAGGTGACATCATTCACAGGAAAGGAAGGAAAAATTTGCACCATCAGGCCCCTCGGGATGATATTCTTAAGTATATAGTTATCCAATGACATTTTATTCCACCAAATGCGGGTTCTACGGTTCAATAAATTTTTAAAAGTTTTCTTAAGTGCCGTCTTTTGTACCGGTTCCTGTGCCTGGGAATCCCCATCGCCAAAGACATTAAAAGCTTGTACTGTCCTAGAAGCATCTCTGCTTCTAAAATCCATATCGGATAGGGATAATACTGACCTAAACCAAGAAAGGAAACAATAATCAACACCTATAAATATCCCTAATGTATAGCCATGAAGGAAACGTATAAATTCACCAAAAAACCAGCCTTCACACAGAAGCCATAAAGTAAAAAACTATATATAATCTTTATTAAGTTCAATGCATATAAAATCAGAATTAGGCGGGTAACATACCCAGAGCACAGAACAAACGGTGGGCAACCCAGAGCGGAAAAGTATCGTAAATCACATCCCAAATGTAAACAATATGACGTAACAAAGTGCCAATGTGCAGTTGATCACATACATACATACATACACATAATACAAGTATATAAAGGCAAGTAGTAACTTATATATTTACCAGATGGAGCGCTCCTGGGGACCCACCACACCCGACGCGTGTTTCGCACCGAAATGCTTCGTCCGGGGGTGGTTAGGTGCCGACCAACAATCATATTTAAACCCCTGGTACCCAATAGAAATGGTGCTGACATCATAGTATAACTTAAAACAGCCGTGGGCGCATGCGCAGTATGAATCAAATGACGCGCTAACACAGATGGCAACATAATGACCGGAAATACCGTGACTTGCACTGGCGGCAGCATGTTCCTAATGACGGACGCAGAAGCGGGGCCGAAAACCGGAAGTGGTAATGTAGCGACGTAACATCCGGCCCGACGCTAACATTGTTGACAGCCACCCCTGGCAACCAACAGACGGCGCCTACCATGACGCTCGTCTAGGGGGCGTGACAGGCACACTCCATGCAAAACCATCGGAGATAACTGCAATCGCCGTAACCATCCCGACGTGGATCTCCTGTAACCATGGGTATACAGTACGTTGTCATGGAGCGTGCATGAATGGAAAAAGTCACCAGCGCCAATCAAACACACCTGCATGGTAGCCAAAAGTAAAAAAAGTGCAAAGTGACAAAAGTGCGCAGTGAAAAACGTGATTCCTATTCGGGAAAAACATCTGATTAATAAACATTACATAAAATGTGACTAATACATAACGAAATACAGAAAAACAGTAAAAATATGCATTAACAATAACAGTTAATGTGTAAAACATGATGTAAGGACGCAAGGCATCCAAGTGCATGAAGTACAAGACCAAGTGCACATAAGGCCGAAATAGCATAATTGATAAGAACACGCCAGATACAAATAACAAACGAATATCCACATCCACTGAGTTTCCAGAAGTCCACACCACCTATAAGACCAAGGACAAATATGACAAAAATTAAAAATGAACAAAATAAAACAAAATAAAAACAGGACACCCATAAAAACAAAGAATAAAATAAAAAACGCACTTAGATACATAGAAACCACATTCTACCATTTCAACCCTACTATACCTACAATTAACCAGAGCAGAACAAAATATCAATAACCAAAGGGGCCTATATAAGGGAACCTACCAGCCTTATTACGGTAAGAAAGAGGAAAAACTGTTATACTCATTTAGACCCAGGGGTGCAAGGGTGCCCAGCCTAAAAATCCACCGGGCCTCCTTCTGTGCCAGCAATTTTTTCCAATTGCCACCCCTAGGGCCAATAAACACTTGATCAATGCCCTTAACCTGTAACAATGTTGGATCACATCCATGAAGAGCTTTGAAGTGACGTGGGATAGATTTTAATTTGAGGGGGTCAGTCTCCATCTCCGCCCTCTCAATATCCAACACGTGTTCCCGTACCCTCCTACGGAGTTCACGCGTAGTCATACCAATGTATATCAGGCCACATGGGCACTTGGCATGATATATGACTGCCTTCGTGGTACAGGTAATGGTATGTGTGATACGATACGTCCTATCCCCTTTAGAGTTCTTAAAATCCAGGGCTGTAATGATGTTACGGCAAGCTACACATTTACCACAATTGGAACAACCCCATACAGGGCCCTTGGTTCCAAAAATATACTGAGGGTCCGGTCCCCTATGATAACTGTGTACCAATTGATCTCTAAGGTTAGGCGAACGTCGGTAGGTAATCGATGGATAAGAACCAACGCAGTCAGCGATAGTCCTATCCATCAAGAGTACCGGCCAGTGTTTAGTAATTGCCTTCCTAACGTCTTCGCTCCTAGAGTTAAAATCCAGGATGCACCGTACCTGATCTTGATCCTTCACAGTTATTTGTTTCCGTAATAAAGCACTCCTTTGGCTATGATAGGCCCTCTGGTATGACCGACAGATAGTCTTTTTGCCATAGCCTCGATCCCTAAAGCGTGTCCATAGATCTTGAGCTTGATGTTCAAATAGATCGTCTTGGGAACAAATCCTCCTGGCACGCAGGAATTGTCCTGTGGGGATGTTTCTGATCAGATGACGTGGATGCTGTGAGGAGGAATGAAGGAGGGAATTAACGGAGGTAGTTTTACGGAGGTAGTTTTTCCTCTTTCTTACCGTAATAAGGCTGGTAGGTTCCCTTATATAGGCCCCTTTGGTTATTGATATTTTGTTCTGCTCTGGTTAATTGTAGGTATAGTAGGGTTGAAATGGTAGAATGTGGTTTCTATGTATCTAAGTGCGTTTTTTATTTTATTCTTTGTTTTTATGGGTGTCCTGTTTTTATTTTGTTTTATTTTGTTCATTTTTAATTTTTGTCATATTTGTCCTTGGTCTTATAGGTGGTGTGGACTTCTGGAAACTCAGTGGATGTGGATATTCGTTTGTTATTTGTATCTGGCGTGTTCTTATCAATTATGCTATTTCGGCCTTATGTGCACTTGGTCTTGTACTTCATGCACTTGGATGCCTTGCGTCCTTACATCATGTTTTACACATTAACTGTTATTGTTAATGCATATTTTTACTGTTTTTCTGTATTTCGTTATGTATTAGTCACATTTTATGTAATGTTTATTAATCAGATGTTTTTCCCGAATAGGAATCACGTTTTTCACTGCGCACTTTTGTCACTTTGCACTTTTTTTACTTTTGGCTACCATGCAGGTGTGTTTGATTGGCGCTGGTGACTTTTTCCATTCATGCACGCTCCATGACAACGTACTGTATACCCATGGTTACAGGAGATCCACGTCGGGATGGTTACGGCGATTGCAGTTATCTCCGATGGTTTTGCATGGATCGTGCCTGTCACGCCCCCTAGACGAGCGTCATGGTAGGCGCCGTCTGTTGGTTGCCAGGGGTGGCTGCCAACAATGTTAGCGTCGGGCCGGATGTTACGTCGCTACATTACCACTTCCGGTTTTCGGCCCCGCTTCTGCGTCCGTCATTAGGAACATGCTGCCGCCAGTGCAAGTCACGGTATTTCCGGTCATTATGTTGCCATCTGTGTTAGCGCGTCATTTGATTCATACTGCGCATGCGCCCACGGCTGTTTTAAGTTATACTATGATGTCAGCACCATTTCTATTGGGTACCAGGGGTTTAAATATGATTGTTGGTCGGCACCTAACCACCCCCGGACGAAGCATTTCGGTGCGAAACGCGCGTCGGGTGTGGTGGGTCCCCAGGAGCGCTCCATCTGGTAAATATATAAGTTACTACTTGCCTTTATATACTTGTATTATGTGTATGTATGTATGTATGTGATCAACTGCACATTGGTACTTTGTTACGTCATATTGTTTACATTTGGGATGTGATTTACGATACTTTTCCGCTCTGGGTTGCCCACCGTTTGTTCTGTGCTCTGGGTATGTTACCCGCCTAATTCTGATTTTATATGCATTGAACTTAATAAAGATTATATATAGTTTTTTACTTTATGGCTTCTGTGTGAAGGCTGGTTTTTTGGTGAATTTATATGTTTCCTTCATGGCTATACATTAGGGATATTTATAGGTGTTGAAATACACTGAGAAGCCAAGCAATGCTCAGTGGCAATCACTGACTATATAACATGCCCTGCAGAAATAGCCAGGACTATGTACAGAGGAGCTGGGCCCACAGTCGCCTTCAATGTGCATTTGGTTAATTGTTTGCATTAGGTTTTACACCCCCTCCACTACAATGATACCCACCACCCAGGCTCCAGATATAACCAAGCTGGAGCCCTCCCCCCTGGCAGTATATATTAGCTCACACATACACATAATAGACTGGTCATGTGACTGACAGCTGCCGTATTTCCTATATGGTACATTTGTTGCTCTTGTAGTTTGTCTGCTTATTAATCAGATTTTTATTTTTGAAGGATAATACCAGACTTGTGTGTGTTTTAGGGCAAGTTTCATGTGTCAAGTTGTGTGTGTTGAGTTGCATGTGGCGACATGCATGTAGCGACTTTTGTGAGATGAGTTTTGTGTGGCGACATGCGTGTAGCAACTTTTTGTGTGTCGAGTTCCATGTGACAGGTTAGTGTAGCAAGTTGTGTGCAGCAAGTTTTGTGCATGGCAAGTTTTGCGCGTGGCGAGTTTTATGTGTGGTGCATTTTGAGTATGGGCAAGTTTTGTGTGAGGCAACTTTTGCATGTGTTGCAACTTTTGTGCATGTGGCAATTTTTCCGCGTGTGCAAGTTTTGCGTGTGGCGAGTTTTCCATGAGGTGGCATTTTGCGTGTGTGTTCATATTCCCGTGTGTGGTGAGCATCCCATGTCGGGGCCCCACCTTAGCAACTGTACGGTATATACTTTTTGGCGCCATCGCTCTCATTCTTTAAGTCCCCCTTGTTCACATCTGGCAGCTGTCAATTTGCCTCCAACACTTTTCCTTTCACTTTTTCCCCATTATGTAGATAGGGGCAAAATTGTTTGGTGAATTGGAACACGCGGGGTTAAAATTTCGCCTCACAACATAGCCTATGACGCTCTTGGGGTCCAGACGTGTGACTGTGCAAAATTTTGTAGCTGTAGCTGCGACGGTGCAGATGCCAAAATCGGACATACACACATACACACATACATTCAGCTTTATATATTAGACTAGCTGAAGAGCCCGGCGTTGCCTGGGCACAGTAAATATCTGTGGTTAGTTATAGCACCTCACTTCTCTTATTTTCCCATCATGCCTCTCATTTTCCCAATCACATCTTTCTTTTCCCCTCACATCTCTCATTTTCTCCCTCACACCTCTCATTTTCTCCCTCACTCCTCTCATTCCTCCCTAACACTTGTCATTTCGACCTCACATCTGTCATTTTCCGATCACTCCACTATTTTCCCTCACTCCTCTCATTTTGCAATCACACCTTTTCATTTTCACCTCACACCTCTCATTTTCACCTCAGTATATACATGTTTGTCATCTCCATTATATATAGTATACACCTGTATGTCATCTCCTGTATATAGTATATACCTGTTTGTCATCTCCCCTGTATATAGTATATACCTGCTGTGTGTCATCTCCCCTGTATATAGTATATACCTGTATGTCATCTCCTCCTATATATAGTATATACCTGTATGTCTTCTCCTTCTATATATAGTATATACCTGTATGTCATCTCCTCCTGTATATAGTATATATCTGTGTGTCATCTCCTCCTGTATATAGTATATACCTGTATGTCATCTTCTATATAGCATATACCTGTATGTCATCTCCTCCTGTATATAGTATATACCTGTGTGTCATCTCCTCATGTATATAGTATATACCTGTAGGTCATCTCCTCCTGTTTATAGTATATACCTGTGTGTCATCTCTTCCTGTATATAGTATATACCTGTAGGTCATCTGCTCCTGTATATAGTATATACCTGTGTGTCATCTCCTCCTGTATATAGTATATACCTGTAGGTCATCTGCTCCTGTATATAGTATATACCTGTATGTCATCTCCCCTGTATATAGTATATACACCTGTATGTCATCTCCTCCTGTATATAGTATATATCTGTGTGTCATCTCCTCCTGTATATAGTATATATCTGTGTGTCATCTCCTCCTGTATATAGTATATACCTGTGTGCCATCTCTCCTGTATATAGTATATACCTGTGTGTCATCTCCTCCTGTATTAGACCGCATTCACACGTTATTTGGTCAGTGTGTTTTAGCGAGTTTCGTTTGTCAAGTTGTGTGTGTTGAGTTGCGTGTGGCGACATGCATGTAGCGACTTTTGTGAGATGAGTTTTGTGTGGCAACATGCGTGTAGCAACTTTTTGTGTGTCGAGTTGCATGTGACAGGTTAGTGTAGCAAGTTGTGTGCAGCAAGTTTTGCGCATGGCGAGTTTTGCGCGTGGTGAGTTTTATGTGTAGTACCCTTTGAGTATGTGCAAGTTTTGCGTGAGGCAACTTTTGCATGTGTTGCAACTTTTGTGCATGTGGCAATTTTTCCGCGTGTGCAAGTTTTGCGTGTGGCGAGTTTTCCATGAGGTGAGTTTTGCACTTGTGGCGAGTTTTGCGTGAGCCTAGTTTTTGCATGTGGCGAGTTTTGCGCGTGGCGAGTTTTGAGCGGCGACTTTTGTGTTTCGACTTTTATGTGGCGAGGTTGGTGTATGTGTGGTGAAATGTGTGCTGAGGGTGATATGTGTTCAAGCACATTTTGTGTGTGTGTTCATATCCCCATGTGTGGTGAGTATCCCATGTCGGGGCCCCACCTTAGCAACTGTCCGGTATATACTCTTTGGCGCCATCGCTCTCATTCTTTAAGTCCCCCTTGTTTACATCAGGCAGCTGTTACTTTGCCTCCAACACTTTTCCTTTCACTTTTCCCCATTATGTAGATAGGAGCAAAATTGTTTGGTGAATTGGAAAGCGCGGGGTTAAAATTTCACCTCACAACATAGCCTATGACGCTCTCAGGGTCCAGACATGTGACTGTGCAAAAGTTTGTGGCTGTAGCTGCGACGCCTCCAACACTTTTCCTTTCACTTTTTTCCCCATTATGTAGATAGGGGCAAAATTGTTTGGTGAATTGGAACGCACGGGGTTAAAATTTCGCCTTACAACATAGCCTATGACGCTCTTAGGGTCCAGACGTGTGACTGTGCAAAATTTTGTGGCTGTAGCTGCGACGGTGCAGATGCCAATCCCGGACATACACACATACACACACACACACACACACATTCAGCTTTATATATTAGATATACATATATATATATATACAGTACAGACCAAATGTTTGGACACACATCATTTAACCCCTTCACGACCTTGCCCTTTTCCGTTTTTGCGTTCTCGTTTTTCTCCTTCCCAGAGCCATAACTTTTTTATTTTTCTGCCAATATGGCCATGTAAGGGCATGTTTTTTGGGGGACAAGTTGCACTTTTCAACAACATCATTGGTTTTAGCACGTCGTATACTAGAAAACGGGAAAAAAATTCCAAGTGCGGTGAAATTGCAAAAAAAGTGCAATCCCTCACTTGTTTTTTGTTTGGCTTTTTTGCTAGCTCCACTAAATGCAAAAACTGACCTGCCATTATGATTCTCCAGATCATTAAGAGTTCATAGACACCAAACATGTCTTGGTTACGTTTTATCTAAGTGGTATAAAAAAAAATTCCAAACTTTGCTAAAAAAAAAAGTGCAATTTTCCAATACCCGTAGCGTCTCCATTTTTCGTGATTTGAGGTCGGGTGGGGGCTTATTTTTTGTGTGCCGAGCTGGCATTTTTAATGATACCATTTTAGTGCAGATACGTTCTTTTTCTCTTGCAGTGGCAAAAACCATCAAGCGCTACAAAGAAACTGGCTCACATGAGGATCGCCCCAGGAAAGGAAGACCAAGAGTCACCTCTGCTTCTGAGGATAAGTTTTTCACCAGCCACAGAAATTGCAGGTTAATAGCAGCTCAGATTAGAGACCAGGTCAATGCCACACAGAGTTCTAGCAGCAGACACATCTCTACAACAACTGTTAAGAGGAGACTCTGTGCAGCAGGCCTTCATGGTAAAATAGCTGCAAGGAAACCACTGCTAAGGACAGGCAACAAGCAGAAGAGACTTGTTTGGGCTAAAGAACACAAGGAATGGACATTAGACAAGTGGAAATCTGTGCTTTGGTCTGATGAGTCCAAATTTGAGATCTTTGGTTCCAACCATCGTGTCTTTGTGCGAAGCAGAAAAGGTGAACGGATGGACTCTACATGCCTGGTTCCCACTGTGAAGCATGGAGGAGGAGGTGTAATGGTGTGGGGATGCTTTGCTGGTGACCCTGTTGGGGATTTATTCAAAATTGAAGGCATACTGAACCAGCATGGCTACCACAGCATCTTACAGCAGCATGCTATTCCATCCGGTTTGCGTTTAGTTGGACCATCATTTATTTTTCAACAGGACAATGACCCCAAACACACCTCCAGGCTGTGTAAGGGCTATTTGACAAAGAAGGAGAGTGATGGGGTGCTACGCCAGATGACCTGGCCTCCACAATCACCAGACCTGAACCCAATCGAGATGCTTTGGAGTGAGCTGGATCGCAGAGTGAAGGCAAAAGGGCCAACAAGTGCTAAGCATCTCTGGGAACTCCTTCAAGATTGTTGGAAGACCATTCCCGGTGACTACCTCTTGAAGCTCATCAAGAGAATGCCAAGAGTGTGCAAAGCAGTCATCAAAGCAAAAGTGGCTACTTTGAGGAACCTAGAATATAAGACATATTTTCAGTTGTTTCACACTTCTTTGTTAAGTATGTAATTTCACATGTGTTCATTCATAGTTTTGATGCCTTCAGTGTGAATGTACAATTTTCATAGTCATGAAAATACAGAAAAATCTATAAATAAGAAGGTGTGTCCAAACTTTTGGTCTGCATTGTATATATATTTAGCAGGTTTACACATTTGGAATTAATTTGGCATTGTGACATTTGGACTGTAGATCAGCCTGGAAGTGTGAAATGCACTGCAGCAAAAAAGAATGTTATTTCTTTGTTTATTTTTTTTTTAAATTGTGAAAAGTCTTTAAAGAGGGTCATTTATTATTCAACCCCTTAACCCACCAGAATTCTGTTTGGTTCCCCTAAAGTATTAAGAAGTAGTTCAGGCACAAAGAACTATGAGCTTCACATGTTTGGATTAATTATCTCTTTTTCCAGCCTTTTCTGACTATTTAAGACCCTCCCCAAACTTGTGAACAGCACTCATACATGGTCAACATGGGAAAGACAAAGGAGCATTCCAAGGCAATCAGAGACAAGATCGTGGAGGGTCACAAGGCTGGCAAGGGGTACAAAACCCTTTCCAAGGAGTTGGGTCTACCTGTCTCCACTGTTGGGAGCATCATCCGGAAGTGGAAGGCTTATGGAACTACTGTTAGCCTTCCACGGCCTGGACAGCCTTTGAAAGTTTCCTCCCGTGCCGAGGCCAGGCTTGTCCGAAGAGTCAAGGCTAACCCAAGGACAACAAGGAAGGAGCTCCGGGAAGATATCATGGCAGTGGGGACATTGGTTTCAGTCAATACCATAAGTAACGTACTCCACCGCAATGGTCTCCGTTCCAGACGAGCCCGTAAGGTACCTTTACTTTCAAAGTGTCATGTCAAGGCTCGTCTACAGTTTGCTCATGATCACTTGGAGGACTCTGAGACTGACTGGTTCAAGGTTCTCTGGTCTGATGAGACCAAGATCGAGATCTTTGGTGCCAACCACACACGTGACGTTTGGAGACTGGATGGCATTGCATACGACCCCAAGAATACCATCCCTACAGTCAAGCATGGTGGTGGCAGCATCATGTTGTGGGGCTGTTTCTCAGCCAAGGGGCCTGGCCATCTGGTCCGCATCCATGGGAAGATGGATAGCACGGCCTACCTGGAGATTTTGGCCAAGAACCTCCGCTCCTCCATCAAGGATCTTAAGATGGGTCGTCATTTTATCTTCCAACAAGACAACGACCCAAAGCACACAGCCAAGAAAACCAAGGCCTGGTTCAAGAGGCAAAAAATCAAGGTGTTGCAGTGGCCTTGTCAGTCTCCTGACCTTAACCCAATTGAAAACTTGTGAAAGGAGCTCAAGATTAAAGTCCACATGAGACACCCAAAGAACCTAGATAACTTGGAGAAGATTTGCATGGAGGAGTGGGCCAAGATAACTCCAGAGACCTGTGCCGGCCTGATCAGGTCTTATAAAAGACGATTATTAGCTGTAATTGCAAACAAAGGTTATTCCACAAAATATTAAACCTAGGGGTTGAATAATAATTGACCCACACTTTTATGTTTAAAATTTATAAAAATTTAACTGAGCAACAAAACTTTTTGGTTTGTAAGATTTATGCATCTGTTAATAAATCCTGCTCTTGTTTGAAGTTTGAAGGCTCTAACTTATTTGCATCTTATTAAACCTGCTAAATCTGCAGGGGGTTGAATACTACTTGTAGGCATTGTATATGTATATATATATATATATATATATATATATATACATATATATATATATGTATATATATATATATATATATATATATATATACAGTGGGGCAAAAAAGTATTTAGTCAGTCAGCAATAGTGCAAGTTCCACCACTTAAAAAGATGAGAGGCGTCTGTAATTTACATCATAGGTAGACCTCAACTATGGGAGACAAACTGAGAAGAAAAAAATCCAGAAAATCACATTGTCTGTTTTTTTATCATTTTTTTTGCATATTATGGTGGAAAATAAGTATTTGGTAAGAAACAAACAATCAAGATTTCTGGCTCTCACAGACCTGTAACTTCTTCTTTAAGAGTCTCCTCTTTCCTCCACTCATTACCTGTAGTAATGGCACCTGTTTAAACTTGTTATCAGTATAAAAAGACACCTGTGCACACCCTCAAACAGTCTGACTCCAAACTCCACTATGGTGAAGACCAAAGAGCTGTCAAAGGACACCAGAAACAAAATTGTAGCCCTGCACCAGTCTGGGAAGACTGAATCTGCAATAGCCAACCAGCTTGGAGTGAAGAAATCAACAGTGGGAGCAATAATTAGAAAATGGAAGACATACAAGACCACTGATAATCTCCCTCGATCTGGGGCTCCACGCAAAATCCCACCCCGTGGGGTCAGAATGATCACAAGAACGGTGAGCAAAAATCCCAGAACCACGCGGGGGGACCTAGTGAATGAACTGCAGAGAGCTGGGACCAATGTAACAAGGCCTACCATAAGTAACACACTACGCCACCATGGACTCAGATCCTGCAGTGCCAGACGTCTCCCACTGCTTAAGCCAGTACATGTCCGGGCCCGTCTGAAGTTTGCTAGAGAGCATTTGGATGATCCAGAGGAGTTTTGGGAGAATGTCCTATGGTCTGATGAAACCAAAATGGAACTGTTTGGTAGAAACACAACTTGTCGTGTTTGGAGGAAAAAGAATACTGAGTTGCATCCATCAAACACCATACCTACTGTAAAGCATGGTGGTGGAAACATCATGCTTTGGGGCTGTTTCTCTGCAAAGGGGCCAGGACGACTGATCTGGGTACATGAAAGAATGAATGGGGCCATGTATCGTGAGATTTTGAGTGCAAACCTCCTTCCATCAGCAAGGGCATTGAAGATGAAACGTGGCTGGGTCTTTCAACATGACAATGATCCAAAGCACACCGCCAGGACAACGAAGGAGTGGCTTCGTAAGAAGCATTTCAAGGTCCTGGAGTGGCCTAGCCAGTCTCCAGATCTCAACCCTATAGAAAACCTTTGGAGGGAGTTGAAAGTCCGTGTTGCCAATCGAAAAGCCAAAAACATCACTGCTCTAGAGGAGATCTGCATGGAGGAATGGGCCAACATACCAACAACAGTATGTGGCAACCTTGTGAAGACTTACAGAAAACGTTTGACCTCTGTCATTGCTAACAAAGGATATATTACAAAGTATTGAGATGAAATTTTGTTTCTGGCCAAATACTTATTTTCCACCATAATATGCAAATAAAATGTTAAAAAAACAGACAATGTGATTTTCTGGATTTTTTTTTCTCAGTTTGTCTCCCATAGTTGAGGTCTACCTATGATGTAAATTACAGACGCCTCTCATCTTTTTAAGTGGTGGAACTTGCACTATTGCTGACTGACTAAATACTTTTTTGCCCCACTGTATATACCACTGACAACTACATATCTATGCATTCTATGTGTATATATCTATTCTGTCTATTGTTTTCTAACCTGTCACTCTGTGATTTTACTGTATGCGGCAGATGAATTTGCCGACTCTTCAAAGTACATCAGTGCATAAAAATCAGACAGCACTCGTATTGTCCGAGTGCTGTGCGATTTTTTTCCTCACACCCATAGGAGTGCATTGGCGAGTCTCTGCTGAGTCTTGGTGCATATCGCAGCCTGCTGCGATTTTACACGCACGCCGAATACATCTGAAAAAAAAGCTGATATGAGCTGCCTCATAGATTAACACTGGGCCGAGTGCTATGCGATGTTTTCTCGCATAGCACTTGGTCGTATTCTACGGTAGTGTGACTCCGGCCTTAAACTCATTTTCACTGAGGGCCACATCAGCATTATGGTTGCCTTTGGCCATTTGTAATTGTAATATTGTATAAATATCATTACTCCTTGACATATTGTTAAATAATCTAAGACACCAGATCACACACTGTCTGCACCAAGTGTTCACATTCTGTAAATAACAAGAAACACTAAACAAAATGAAAGCATACAAATGTAAGGTTAAAATGGAATTCAACTAGATTTTTTGATTGAAATACTTTTTAGTACATTTTTAATTTAAGGTTTTACCTATTTTGTTTCTTTTACGGTTGCCTGACAATGTTTTCCTGTGTCTATGTCTGGTTTTAAGTCTTGCACTGTAGCAATAGTATGGAGATTGTCATCGGTAATACATGGTCTGTGCTTAGTCTTGTTTAGATGCATTATTGAAAAGAGCTGTCAGACATGTGCTCTAGGTGGTACTCTTGGATTTTGCCTGGGTAGGACTCTCAGAGCTATCCCTTGGTAGGTCTTTCAAGAGCTGAGACCTGCGTAGGACTTACAGCTGTGCCCTGGGAAGGAATCTTAGAGCTGTGCCCTAAGTAGGGCTCTCAGAGCTTTGTCTGGGTAGAGCTCTCAGTGCTGTGCCTAGGTAGGTTTTTTAGAGCTGTGCCCTGTGTATTACTCACAGATGTGCTGTGGGAAGGAATCTCAGCTGTGTCTTGTTGGGTAGGGTTCCCAGAGCTGTGCTTGGGTAGAGTTCTCAGAGCTGATCATGGGTAGGGTTCTCAGAGCTGTGCCCTGGGTAGGACTCTTAGAGCTGTGCCCTAGTATGAGTCTTAAAGCTATGCCCTGAGTATTTCACTCAGAGTTGTGCTGGGTAGGGCTCTCAAACCTGTGTCCTGGGTAGGACTTTGAGAGCTGTGCCTGGATAGGGTTCCCAGACCTGTGTCCTGGGTAGGGCTCTCAGAACTGTGCTTGGGTAGAAAACTCAAGATCTGTGCTGTGGTACTGCTCTCAGAACTGTGCTTTGATGGGGCTCCCAGAGCTGTGCCCTGGGTTGGGCTCTCAGAGCTATGACCTCAGTAGTGCTCTCAGAGCTGTGCCCTTGATAGTGTTCTCAGCTCTGCCCTGGGTAGGGCTGTCAGAGCCTTGCCTGGGTAAGGCTCTTAAAGATGTGCCCTTGGCAGACCTCTCAGAGCTGTGCCTGGGTAGAGCTCTCAGACGTGTCCTCATTAGGACTCTTAGAGCTGTGTTGGGGTACAGCTGTCAGAGCTGTGCCTTGGGTAGGGCTCTCAGAGCTGTAGGGCTTTCAGAATTGTGCCCTGGGTAGGGCTCTCAGAGCTATGGCCTTAGTAGGGCTCTCAGAGCTGTGCTGCGGATAGTGGTTTCAGAGCTGTGCTGTGGTAAGACTTTCAGAACTGTGCCCTGCTTAGGGCACTCAGAGCTGTGCCCTGCTTAGGGCACTCAGAGCTGTGCCCTTGGTAGTGCTCTCAGAGCTGTGCCCTGGGTAGCACTCACAGCTATTCCCTAGGAAGGACTCTTAGACGTGCTCCCTGGGTAGGGCTCTCAATGGTGTGCCTGGGTAGGGCTTTCAGAGCTATGGCCTGTGTAGTACTCACAGCTGTTCTGTGGTAGGACTCTCAGCTGTGCCTGGTTGGGTAGGGTTTCCAGAGCTGTGCTTGGGTAGGGTTCTTAGAACTGTGCCCTGGGTAGGACTCTTAGAACTGTGCCCTGAGTATGGCTCTCAGAGCTGTGCCAGGGGGTAGGGCTTTCAGAGTTGTGCTGGGTGGGGCTCTCAGAGCTGTGCCTGGGCTGGGTAGGGATCTCAGACATGCACCCTGGGTTGGGATTTCAGAGCTGTGCCATGGATAGTGCTCTCAGTGATGTGACTGGGTAGTGTTTTCAGAGCTGGGCTTTGGAAAGGGTCTTAGAGCTGTGCCCTGGGTAATGCTCTCAGAGTTTTGCCTTGGGGTAAGATTCTCAGAGCTGTGCCCAGGGTAGGACTCTCAGATCTGTGCCCAGGGTAAGACTGTCAGTGCTGTGCCCTGGGTTGGACTCTCAGAGCTGTGAATGGGTATGTGTCACGACACAGCTGTTGAGTGACCTTGGACCAGGGGCTCCTTCCCTGTCTCTAACACTAGGGGGCACCCTAGCTCGCCCTGCTCCCCGGGATACTTTAAATGGTGAAGATATCGGGGCCTCCGCCCTTGCCTTATCTTCTGTTAGCCCTCTGTCTGTTCTCTTCTCCCCACCTAGGAAAGAGGGGGTGCTGCTGTGCACCGTAGTACACCAACCCGACAACCAAGGCAATACAAATAAGGGTTAACAGAAAACTCCAGGCATACGAAATATTCACTCACATATAACAGAGAAATGCATCGGGGTGTGAAGGTAGGGGAATAAATGAAAACAGAGACGGATAAGGAATTACCACGCATACAAACCAAGCAACAGTCATTAATAACTCCTTCAACTCTCCTCATTCGAACTCCTATCCCTCCGTTAGCCATGCAGCAATAAAGCTAGCTCTTACAAGGATTAGTATCAGAGCCCAAATTATAAAGGGAAAAGGAGCGTTTAACCAAGCACAGCTGTGAGCACTGGGATTTCCAACATGGCCGATTAACCCCTGTACTGCCAGAAGGAATAAACACATTTAAAATGAAGGAGAAGTGCTTCTTCTCAGCACCGGAGAAGGAGCAATCAGACGCTGCGGTCTTCTGGCGCCACACCTCAACAAACCTGGGAAACACACATTCGCCAGAAGACTCGCTACACTCATCAGGAGGGCGTTAAACTAGAAGAAGAGGGGACGGGAAGAAAAACATTAGACTTGAACAAAGAAGACCCAGGAAAACATACTCAGATGGGAGGTAAGAACATTTCTAAAACAATCCACAGCGAGGAGATTGGAACAAAACAAAATCCTCTAAACTGCATGCTCGCAAACGCCAGAAGCCTGACAAACAAGATGGAAGAACTAGAAGCAGAAATATCTACAGGTAACTTTGACATAGTGGGAATAACCGAGACATGGTTAGATGAAAGCTATGACTGGGCAGTTAACTTACAGGGTTACAGTCTGTTTAGAAAGGATCGTAAAAATCGGAGAGGAGGAGGGGTTTGTCTCTATGTAAAGTCTTGTCTAAAGTCCACTTTAAGGGAGGATATTAGCGAAGGAAATGAGGATGTCGAGTCCATATGGGTCGAAATTCATGGAGGGAAAAATGGTAACAAAATTCTCATTGGGGTCTGTTACAAACCCCCAAATATAACAGAAACCATGGAAAGTCTACTTCTAAAGCAGATAGATGAAGCTGCAACCCATAATGAGGTCCTGGTTATGGGGGACTTTAACTACCCGGATATTAACTGGGAAACAGAAACCTGTGAAACCCATAAAGGCAACAGGTTTCTGCTAATAACCAAGAAAAATTATCTTTCACAATTGGTGCAGAATCCAACCAGAGGAGCAGCACTTTTAGACCTAATACTATCTAATAGACCTGACAGAATAACAAATCTGCAGGTGGTTGGGCATCTAGGAAATAGCGACCACAATATTGTGCAGTTTCACCTGTCTTTCACTAGGGGGACTTGTCAGGGAGTCACAAAAACACTGAACTTTAGGAAGGCAAAGTTTGACCAGCTTAGAGATGCCCTTAATCTGGTAGACTGGGACAATATCCTCAGAAATAAGAATAAAGATAATAAATGGGAAATGTTTAAGAACATCCTAAATAGGCAGTGTAAGCGGTTTATACCTTGTGGGAATAAAAGGACTAGAAATAGGAAAAACCCAATGTGGCTAAACAAAGAAGTAAGACAGGCAATTAACAGTAAAAAGAAAGCATTTGCACTACTAAAGCAGGATGGCACCATTGAAGCTCTAAAAAACTATAGGGAGAAAAATACTTTATCTAAAAAAATAATTAAAGCTGCCAAAAAGGAAACAGAGAAGCACATTGCTAAGGAGAGTAAAACTAATCCCAAACTGTTCTTCAACTATATCAATAGTAAAAGAATAAAAACTGAAAATGTAGGCCCCTTAAAAAATAGTGAGGAAAGAATGGTTGTAGATGATGAGGAAAAAGCTAACATATTAAACACCTTCTTCTCCACGGTATTCACGATGGAAAATGAAATGCTAGGTGTAATCCCAAGAAACAATGAAAACCCTATATTAAGGGTCACCAATCTAACCCAAGAAGAGGTGCGAAACCGGCTAAATAAGATTAAAATAGATAAATCTCCGGGTCCGGATGGCATACACCCACGAGTACTAAGAGAACTAAGTAATGTAATAGATAAACCATTATTTCTTATTTTTAGGGACTCTATAGTGACAGGGTCTGTTCCGCAGGACTGGCGCATAGCAAATGTGGTGCCAATATTCAAAAAGGGCTCTAAAAGTGAACCTGGAAATTATAAGCCAGTAAGTCTAACCTCTATTGTTGGTAAAATATTTGAAGGGTTTCTGAGGGATGTTATTCTGGATTATCTCAATGAGAATAACTGTTTAACTCCATATCAGCATGGGTTTATGAGAAATCGCTCCTGTCAAACCAATCTAATCAGTTTTTATGAAGAGGTAAGCTATAGGCTGGACCACGGTGAGTCATTGGACGTGGTATATCTCGATTTTTCCAAAGCGTTTGATACCGTGCCGCACAAGAGGTTGGTACACAAAATGAGAATGCTTGGTCTGGGGGAAAATGTGTGTAAATGGGTTAGTAACTGGCTTAGTGATAGAAAGCAGAGGGTGGTTATAAATGGTATAGTCTCTAACTGGGTCGCTGTGACCAGTGGGGTACCGCAGGGGTCAGTATTGGGACCTGTTCTCTTCAACATATTCATTAATGATCTGGTAGAAGGTTTACACAGTAAAATATCGATATTTGCAGATGATACAAAACTATGTAAAGCAGTTAATACAAGAGAAGATAGTATTCTGCTACAGATGGATCTGGATAAGTTGGAAACTTGGGCTGAAAGGTGGCAGATGAGGTTTAACAATGATAAATGTAAGGTTATACACATGGGAAGAAGGAATCAATATCACCATTACACACTGAATGGGAAACCACTGGGTAAATCTGACAGGCAGAAGGACTTGGGGATCCTAGTTAATGATAAACTTACCTGGAACAGCCAGTGCCAGGCAGCAGCTGCCAAGGCAAACAGGATCATGGGGTGCATTAAAAGAGGTCTGGATACACATGATGAGAGCATTATACTGCCTCTGTACAAATCCCTAGTTAGACCGCACATGGAGTACTGTGTCCAGTTTTGGGCACCGGTGCTCAGGAAGGATATAATGGAACTAGAGAGAGTACAAAGGAGGGCAACAAAATTAATAAAGGGGATGGGAGATCTACAATACCCAGATAGATTAGCGAAATTAGGATTATTTAGTCTAGAAAAAAGACGACTGAGGGGCGATCTAATAACCATGTATAAGTATATAAGGGGACAATACAAATATCTCGCTGAGGATCTGTTTATACCAAGGAAGGTGACAGGCACAAGGGGGCATTCTTTGCGTCTGGAGGAGAGAAGGTTTTTCCACCAACATAGAAGAGGATTCTTTACTGTTAGGGCAGTGAGAATCTGGAATTGCTTGCCTGAGGAGGTGGTGATGGCGAACTCAGTCGAGGAGTTCAAGAGAGGCCTGGATGTCTTCCTGGAGCAGAACAATATTGTATCATACAATTATTAGGTTCTGTAGAAGGACGTAGATCTGGGGATTTATTATGATGGAATATAGGCTGAACTGGATGGACAAATGTCTTTTTTTGGCCTTACTAACTATGTTACTATGTTACTATGTTACTGTCACGGTAACCACATGACAGTAGGACTCTCAGAGCTGTGCCCAGGGTAGGACTCTCAGAGCATTGACTGGTTATGACTCTCAGTACTGTGCCCTGGGTAGGACTCTTAGATCTGTACCCAGAGTAGGACTCTCAGATCTGTGACTGGTTATGACTCTCAGTTCTGTGCCCTGAGTAGGACTTTCAAAGCTGTGACTGGTTATGACTCTCAGTGCTGTGCCCTGGGTAAGACCTCAGAGCTGTGACTGGTTATGATTCTCAGTGCTGTGCCCTAGATAGGACTCTCAGAGCTTTATCCAGGTTAGGACTATCAGAGCTGTGACTGGTTATGACTCTCAGTTCTGTGCCCTGGGTAGGATTTTCAGACTGGTGTCCTGGGTAAGACTCTCAGAGCAGTGCCCAGGAAAGGACACTCAGAGCTGTGACTGGTTATGGCTTTCAGTGCTGTGCCCTGGGTAGAACTCCAAGAGCTGTACTCAGGGTAGGACTCTCAGAGCTGTGACCGGTTATGACTCTCAGTGCTGTGTTCTGGTTAGGATTCTCAGAGCTAGTTCCAGGGTAGGTCTCTCATAGCTGTGACTGCGTAGGACTCTCAGTGCTGTGCCCTGGTTAGGACTATCAGAGCTGTACCCAGGGTAGGCCTCTCAAAGCTGTGCCCTGGTTAGGACTCTCAGAGCTGTACCCAGGGTAGGACTCTCAGAACTGTGACTGGTTATGACTCTCAGTGTTGTGCCCTGGTTAGGACGTCAGAGCTGTGCCCTGGTTAGGACTCTAAGAGCTGTGCCCTGGGTAGGACTCTAAGAGCTGTGACTGGTTATGACTCTCAGAGCTGTGACTGGTTATGACTCTCAGTGCTGTGCCCTGGTTAGTACTCTCATAGCTATACCCAGAGTAGGACTCTCAGAGCTGTGCCCTGGTTAGGACTCTCAGAGCTGTACCCAGGGTAGGACTCTCAGAGCTGTACCCAGGGTAGGACTCTCAGAGCTGTGACTGGTTATGACTCTAAGTGCTGTGCCATGGGTACGACTCTCAGAGCTGTGACTGGTTATGACTCTCAGAGCTGTGCCCTAGACAGGACTCTCAGAGCTGTATCCAGGGTAGGACTCTCAGAGCTGCGACTGGTTATGACTCTCAGTTCTGTGCCCTGAGTAGGACTTTCACAGCTGTGACTGGTTATGACTTTCAGTTCTGTGCCCTGGGGAGGACTTTCAGATTGGTGTCCTGGGTAGGACTCTCAGAGCTGTGCCAAGGATAGGACTCACAAAGCTGTGACCAGTTATGGCTCTCAGTGCTGTGCCCTGGGTAGAACTCCAAGAGCTGTACTCAGGGTAGGACTCTCAGAGCTGTGACCGGTTATGACTCTCAGTGCTGTGTTCTGGTTAGGATTCTCAGAGCTCTTTCCAGGGTAGGTCTCTCAGAGCTGGTTAGGACTCACAGAGCTGTACCCAGGGTAGGTCTGTCAGAGCTGTGCCCTGGTTAGGACTCTCAGAGCTGTACCCAGGGTAGGACTCTCAGAGCTGTGATTGGTTATGACTCTCAGCGCTGTGCTCTGGGTATGACTCTCAGAGCTGTGACTGGCTATGACTCTCAGAGCTGTGCCTGGTTATGACTCTCAGTGCTGTGCCCTGGTTAGTACTCTCATAGCTATACCCCAGAATAGGACTCTCAGAGCTGTGCCCTGGTTAGGACTCTCAGAGCTGTACCCAGGGTAGGAATCTCAGAGCTGTACCCAGGGTAGGACTCTCAGAGCTGTGACTGGTTATGACTCTAAGTGCTGTGCCCTGGGTAGGACTCTCAGAGCTGTGACTAGTTATGACTCTCAGTGCTGTGTTCTGGTTAGGATTCTCAGAACTCTTTCCAGGGTATGTCTCTCAGAGATGTGCACTGGTTAGGACTCTCAGAGCTGTGCCCTGGTTAGGACTCTCAGAGCTGTGACTGGTTGGGACTCTCAGAGCTGTACTCAGGGTAGGACTCTCAGAGCTGTGACTGGTTATCACTCTCAGTGCTGTGCCCTGGGTAGGACTCTCAGAGCTGTGACTGGTTATGACTCTCAGAGCTGTGCCCTGGGTATTACTCTCAGAGCTGTGACTGGTTATGACTCTCGATGCTGTGCCCTGGGTAGGACTCTCAGAGCTGTGACTGGTTATGACTCTCAGTGCTGTGCCCTGGGTAGGACTCTCAGAGCTGTACCCAGGGCAGGACTCTCAGAGCTGTGACTGGTTATGACTCTCAGAGATGTGCCCTGGGTAGGACTCTCAGAGCTGTGACTTGTTGTGACTCTCAGTGCTGTGCCCTGTGTAGGACTCTCAGAGCTGTGACTGGTTATGACTCGCGGTACTGTGCCCTGGGTAGGAATTTCAGAGCTGTGCCTTGGTTAGGACTCTCAGAGCTGTAGACAGGGTTGGACTCTCTCAGAGCTGTGACTGGTTAAGACTCTCAGTGCTGTGCCCTGGTAAGGACTCTCAGAACTGTACCCAGTGTAGGACTCTCAGAGATGTGCCACCACCTTTGAGTTGCAGAACAAAGCAGTGTAGAGATGCAAGATGCCACCTAATCCCTGTACGGGTGCTTCATCCTCTGCCAAACACTGGCTCCATCTAAATCAGGCATTTGCTTCGTCCAGGACACAGCCACTATTTGTCAGAGGAGGCATCGCCAGCTTTGTGGGCCCCATTAAATTACCTGGCTGGCCGAATTTGACATACTCTAAAGGATTCAGACATTTATTTGCTTTTGTGCTTTAAGGTACCGTCACATTAAGCGACGCTGCAGCGATATAGACAACGATGCCGATCGCTGCAGCGTCGCTGTGTGGTCGCTGGAGAGCTGTCACACAGACAGCTCTCCAGCGACCAACGATGCCGAGGTCCCCGGATAACCAGGGTAAACATCGGGTTACTAAGCGCAGGGCCGCGCTTAGTAACCCGATATTTACCCTGGCCAAACAACATATGTTAGAGCGGGCACCATCCAATATAAAGGTATGGGATCACCTATTGCATACTCACATGAAATACACCAAACAAAGAAAAGGTATGCAAGACAAAATGGGATCACCAACACAATAAGATACTAAATAACAATTTGTTTATTGAGAACACACAAAACACATTTAAAAACATTTAAAAGGCCTCCACCACATAAGTAGAGGTGGCGGGTCCACACTACAATTTAAAGGGAACCTGTCATCCCGTTTTTTCAGTAGGAGATAAAAATACCGTTAAATAGGGCCTGAGCTGTGCATTACAATAGGGTATTTTTTGTCCCCCGATTCCCTACCTATGCTGCCGAAATACCTTACAAAAGTGGCCTTTTTCGCCTGTCAATCAGGCTGGTCAGGTCGGATGGGCGTGGTCACAGCGCTGTTTCTTCCCCCACATCTTGCTTATGTTCCCGTTGGTGGCGTAGTGCTTCTCGCATGCGCAAGTGCCGAATGCACTGCGCAGCTGTAGAAAAAGAGCGCGCTCGCCGCTATTCAGCGGTTTCTCGGTGGGCGCGGCCATCTTCCTGAGGCCGCGCGTGCGTAGATGGAGTCTCCTGCTTCCCGGGGCTTCAGGAAAATGGCCGCGGGATGCCGTGCGTGCGCAGATGGACATCGCGGCGGCCATTTTCCTGAAGCCGAGTTTGAATCTCGGCTTCAGGAAAATGGCCGCCGCGATGTCCATCTGCGCACGCGCGGCACCCCGCGGCCATTTTCCTAAAGCCCCGGGAAGCAGGAGACTCCATCTGCGCACGCGCGGCCTCGGGAAGATGGCCGTGCCCACCGAGAAACCGCTGAATAGCGGCGAGTGTGCTCTTTTTCTACAGCTGTGCAGTGCATTCGGCACTTGCGCATGCGAGAAGCACTATGCCACCAACGGGAACATAAGCAAGATGTGGGGGAAGAAACAGCGCTGTGACCACGCCCATCCGACCTGACCAGCCTGATTGACAGGCGAAAAAGGCCACTTTTGTAAGGTATTTCGGCAGCATAGGTAGGGAATCGGGGGACAAAAAATACCCTATTGTAATGCACAGCTCAGGCCCTATTTAACGGTATTTTTATCTCCTACTGAAAAAACGGGGGTGACAGGTTCCCTTTAACAAAAACAATATATTGTACAGAAAGTCTTTTGTCTTGCATACCTTTTCTTTGTTTGGTGTATCCGATATTTACCCTGGTTACCATTGTAAATGTAAAAAAAAAACAAACAGTACATACTTACATTCCGGTGTCTGTCGCGTCCCTCGCCGTCAGCTTCCCGCACTGACTGTGAGGGCCGGCCGTAAAGCAGAGCACAGCGGTGACGTCACCGCTGTGCTTTACGGCCGGCGCTCACAGTCAGTGCGGGAAGCTGACGGCGAGGGACGCGACAGACACCGGAATGTAAGTATGTACTGTTTGTTTTTTTACATTTACAATGGTAACCAGGGTAGATATCGGGTTACTAAGCGCGGCCCTGCGCTTAGTAACCCGATGTTTACCCTGGTTACCAGTGAAGACATCGCTGGATCGGCGTCACACACGCTGATTCAGCGATGTCAGCGGGTGATCCAGTGACGAAATAAGGTGCTGGCCTTCTAGCTCCGACCAGCGATGTCACAGCAGGATCCTGATCGCTGCTGCGTGTCAAACACAACGATATCGCTATCCAGGACGCTGCAACATCACGGATCGTTATTGTTATCGTTGTAAAATTGTTCAGTGTGAAGGTACCTTTAGTTTGTTTCCACTTGTTCTCCCGAAAACCTGTTAAATCTCCACCAGGGCTCGCTTTTTGTGGGACACCATTCATTTTACCACATAGTGGATTTTTTTTTAATGTTCAAGTGCAGTTATGTTGTGAGAAAATGCAAATTTGATATTGTTTTTCATGTGTCATTTGTACAGTGCTCACTTAGGGTACTTTCACACTAGCGTTTTTTGTAAATCCGTCACAATGCGTCGTTTTGCAGAAAAAACGCATCCTGCAAAAGTGTTTGCAGGATGCGTTTTTTCCCCATAGACTTCTATTGGCGACGCATTTGCGACGGATTTGCACACTTCGCATCCGTCTTGCGATGGATGCGTCGTGCTTTGGCGGACCGTCGGGAAAAAAAAACCCTACATGTAACGTTTTTTTCTCCCGACGGACCGCTTTTTCCGACCGCGCATGCGCGGCCGGAACTCCGACCCCACCTCCCCGCACCTTACAATGGGGCAGCGGATGCGCCGGAAAAATGCATCTGCTGCACCCATTGTGCAAAGCGTTAAACGCTAGCGTCGGAATCTCTCCCCGACGCATTGCGACGGGGAGATTCCGACGCTAGTGTGAAAGAAGCCTTAGGCAACAAAAATGACCTGATAACATGATTCTCCAGGTCAGTGTGATTACAGTGATACCAAACATATGTCACTGTTATTTTAGGTGGTAAAAGGTCACGTGGTTTGTGCACTTTAAATGCCACTGTCAGAGATCGACAGCCATCATCTGTTGGGAATGATGCAGGCTCAGTCGGGAAGGGGTTAATTGTGACCTTTTATACACATGGAAACGCCCACAATCCTATGCAGGATTCTCTATAAACCACTAGAGGGTGCTGGCCTGCCTCTTAAAAGGTGAGCGCAGACACACCCTGGTACAGGACAGTGCAGGTCAGTAACATTGTTAAAGTGTTAACCAGCGCTACATTGTTACTAGCTGGCAAAGCCCCAAACAGTAAACTGGAGTGTTAGGCTACTTTCACACTAGCGTCGTACTCGGCCCGTCGCAGTGCGTCGGGCCGACGTACCGACGCATACTGCGGAAGCGCCGCACAACGGGGGCAGCGGATGCATTTTTCCAACGCATCTGCTGCCCCATTGTGAGTTGCGGGGAGGAGGGGGCGGAGTTCCGACTGCGCATGCGCGGTCGGAAATGGCGGACACAACGCTCAAAAAAACGTTGCAAGCAACATTTTTTTGTTCGGACGGTCCGCCACAACACGACGCAACCATCGCACAACGGTTGCGACGTGTGGCAATGCATCGCTAATATTAGTCTATGGGGAAAAACGCATCCTGCAGACAACTTTGCAGGATGCGTTTTTTCCCCAAAACGACGCATTGCGACATATCCCAAACGACGCTAGTGTGAAAGTAGCCTAATCCATGTTCACATGCAGAGTATTTGCTGTGTGTTTGTCTGCAGCCAAAACCTGCTCTCTTAGCAGGAAAATTGACTTTTTCAAAATGCTCATTTTTCATTTTTTTTTTTTTTTTTTTGTGGCTTTTATTGGGTGCAGATCACATATGTAATGTCTACACTACATGTTTAATAAGATTAGTTTTATTAATCAAAAATTGTGAAAGTGTCAAAAATACTATTGTGTCTGCAGCTTTTTTCACTCTAATTGCTTTCTATGGATGGAAAAAAACTGCAAAAAAGCTGAAAGAATTGACATGCTGCAGACTACAAATGCATAAACCAGGGAGTGTGCGTGAGGTTTCTGAAATCTCAGTTTTTGCTGGTAATGTAAGAAACAGCATTTAATTTACACAAAAAATGCAGCAGAAAGATGCTGCAAAAAAGGCATCGTGCGAACATAGCCCTAGGTGACCAGCCTGAGAAAAGTAAGAAATAAGCAATAACAGAGAAGGTTTGTCAGACTAGGAAAAGTCAGTCAGGAATTCAGGAATAAAGGAAAATAATCTACCTCTTCGCACTAGTGAGCAGACTGAATGGTCCATCAGGTCACATTGCCATCTTATGGACCAGAGTGTTGTCTGGACAGGACAGAGGCGGCCAAGCCACGGGGACATAGCTTCTGAGTGAAGGGAAGCAGAGATGTAGCACAATTGTACTAATCGGCCTGTGACCAGATCCCTTTAATGTTAATGTAACAATTGCCTATAATAGATAAAAAAAAAAAAAAAAAATGCTTCAGCGAACAATAATACACAGACAACCTGATGTTTGGTATATAGGCTTACAGGTAATATTGATGCACCATAATTGGGAATACTTAGCAATACGGATCTACACTTGCACCACTATACAACATTGTTCACACATCGCAGTCTTCCATCATGCATTACTCCCAGTGTTACTATATGAATGCCACAGTCCTCAGTGATGAAGTATCTTTGTGGACATTGTGCTTCTTTCCTCCTATTCATCTGATGGAAGAATTCCTTTAACGGTTACTGCTGTAGAAAGCGAGTGTAAACACTGCCCTAATGGACGTCAGGGAAGACGGAGCCGCGCTGTCCGCGGAGCAGAGTGCTCTGCTGGATCCCTCGATGTGCAGCACTGCCGGGGACATGCTTATCTCTGACTGCTCAGCACTGGTAAGTCCTTTCCAGTATCCCACCTTTCAGTCCTGCAGGAGAGGGCTTTGTACACTTTTATTTTTTCAGTTTTTTTTTTTTAATGTTCTGTGTCTACAGGTACAGCATAAGGCCTCATTCACACGTCTGTATATTGCGTGTTTGTATGCCAAAATCGGGAGTGGAACTCGGAGAAAAACTATAAGGCCACCTTCACACTGTCAGTAATTAACCTCAGTATTTGTAAGCCAAAACTAGGAGTAGAAAAATCTGATGAAACATATCATAGAAACACATCACCGCTTCTGTTTTTTTCACCCACTTCTGGTTTTGGCTTACAAATACTGAGGTAAAATGCTGAACGTGTGAACATGGCCTAAGGCCGGGATCACGCATGCGAGAAATACGTCCGAGTTTCGCATGTTAATACCCGGCATTGCCGCCGTCACTCAGGAGCGGAGCGTGTGGCTGCATGTATTGCTATGCGGCCGCACTCTCTGCTCCTGAGTGACGGCGGCAATGCCGGGTATTTGCATGCGAGATTTGGCGTATTTCTCTCATGTGTGATCCCGGCCTAATTGAGAGACTGACGCCTGGTCTGTGTTTTGAAGACACTCCTGGTTTTGGCATAGAAATACTGATGTGTGAATGAAGCCTTATAAACCTGGTCGCCTATGGTTATAGACCACAAAAAAACTTGTAGTTAGATCCTGCAGTCAAGGCTTCCTCAAGACAACGTTCACACACTCAGTATTTGGGCAGTATTTTACCTCGGTATCTGTAAGCCAAAACCAGGAGTTGGTGAGAAATACAGAAGAGGTGACATGTTTCTATCATACTTTTACTCTGAACGTTCCACTCCTGGTTTTGGCTTACAAATACTGAGGTAAAAAACTGACCAAATACTTAACGTGTGAACATGGCCTAACGTGTAGGATGGCACAAGGCAAGGTTAGATGGAAGGATCACTGCAGGATTAGACTACACCTAGGGTTTGTTGGCATCTGTAACCACGGAGATGCATACGTCTGCCTCGGAGCAGTGGACACAAACTTGGTGCATTTTTATTTTCTATGTTCTTTCTCGTTTACAGCTGATTTCAGTTTCCTCTTAAAGAACCAGTCATCCTGGTTTTCTGGTTCGCTGAGGGTCCTAGTAATAGGACTGTATTTAGGAATTTTCATAATAGGGGAACTTAAGGCTGCAATCACACATGCAGTTTTGGGTGCATTTTATTGTGTCAGGCAGGAGTCAATTAAAAAGGCTGTTGGGCTGATGTTCTACTTGCGGCAGTGGGTAGTGACTGTCGGGGTACAGGCCGTGAGCTTAGTATGGATGCATTTATTTTAGCCAATTTTGGGGAAAAAAATGACTGTAGGCACCCATTTAATTCTTGTGGTGTCTGTTTTAATGATGAATGTGTTCACAAGAATATTCGGTGTATTGAATATGTTCACTTGCATAATTTTTTTGTCTCTCCGTGTTTCGCAGAGCTCCCAGGCTTCACATCCACTGAAGGTGTTTTTGCGAGTGCGACCTTTTTCAAAGGCAGAACTTAGTAACCATGAATCTCAGGTTGGCTTAATTTCTTTTTGCTGAGCTTAATTTATACCGGCTTTTTGCACCTTCACTGGTTTGATTGAGGAAATCCTAATGTTTCCAGTGTGACTTCTCTCTTATGAATCCTAGGTTGCTGGGTTCAGCAGCTCAAGCTTGATTGACGTAGGTCTTGATCAGCTGCAATATCACACACAACACTTTAACAGGTGGTGTCTGCTATAACACAGGTTATAGATTTGATTCTGGACAAACCCTTAAACCAAGTCTAAAAGCCCAAATGTGTGTTCTAAGCCTTACAAAATTCCAAATTTTTGTGTACTATTCATGTATGTAATAATAAATAAAATGGTTACTCTTTAATGGTTACTCAATTCCAAACCCACAAGTCATACCAGGTCCGAGCACTGACGAATCTAAGGAAATGTTCGGACCTGGTATGATTTGTGGTTTGGAATTGAATATGTTTGTAGACTAATGAAGAGTAACCACCATTTTACATAAATGAATGGTATCCATGAAAATTAAGAACTTTGTAATATATCTTATCAGAGAGAGCTGCTTCTTTCTTCTCCTGGACTTATCATTCACTTTCAACTCATGGCTAAAATTTGTATTCAATGATTACAATGTTCCCATTACTGAGATAGGAGATGAGGAGGTGCTTTCAAAAGTCCATAGAGGGGAAGGAGAGGGAGCTAGAGGCACAGACGTTCTCCAGAAAGGAGTTGGTTCTCCATGGAATTTTGAGCACTAACTGTCGTCTCCTGTCTCAGAAATGTAGATGGGTTTTCTGTATCATGTCACTGTCTGTTTTTTAGGATTGTGTGTCTATTGAGAACACCGAGGTTGTGTCACTACATGCTCCTAAAGACTCCTCTACAATGAAAAACTGTGAGCGCGGCATTGGGCAGGCGGTGCACAAGTTTACTTTCACAAGGGTACGTACTTCCACTACTCTTACCAGATCAGTGATGGCTATTTGACTACATATGTATCTGCATAAATGTTCTTTATTTTACAGATCTTTGGCGAGGACACAACACAGGCAGATTTTTTTGAAGGCACGATGAAGGACCTCGTGGTCTCTTTTGCCAATGGGCAAAATGGACTTGTCTTCACTTATGGTGTCACGAATGCTGGGAAAACCTTTACAATACAAGGTATCTAATCTAGTATGACCTCTTGGAGGCAGAAGTCGCACGGATACTGTGAGTGTCATTACAATTTTTTTATTTTTTTATTTAGATGCAACTTTTTTTTTTTTATCTTTGTTTATATAAGATCAAAATAAAAATGTATAACATGATTTTAATTCATTCTGTTTGTCAAATTCTGCATGAAAATACACAAGCTGCGATGGGACATCTAATCCAGGCAGCAGCCATATTACTCTTATACACCCAGGGCCTTTTTGAGTCTTTGTGGCTATTTCCATTGTTCATGAGACTCCTACTCCTCATTTAGTGTATGTACCACGAGGCCTTCATGAATAATACGATCAATATCTACAATCTATCTGTGTCTATATATGTAATTACAATATTAATTTACTGTTGCTAACCACTGCTGCTATACATATTCTGGATAATTAATGTCCCATTATTTGACCTTCTTTGTCTTGCTCTACTATGTTTGTATTTTGTTCAATAGTCTTTTTACTAAATCTGGGGATTGTCCTTCTCTCCTGAGTTTAATTTAGGATTTTGTTTGATTTTAGATGGTTTTAGTGTGGTCCCAATCTCTTATAATGTGGATCTAGTCAAATGAGGGCTTATTTTAGGGTTTTATGAAATAACATAGGCTGTTTAAATCACAATATTATGTAGAGGAGCTGCGGAGACACCATCACGTGTTTCTCAACGCAGGCAGTGAATAGCTAGGCCTTTCTCCAGAAAGTAACAACCAAGGGAAGGGCAGCATCCAATAAAGGAAAACATCCAATAAAGGAAAACCACCTATGCCAAGCATGGTATCCATCCACAGACAGCTGTCTGTGGATGGATACCATGCTTGGCATAGGTGGTTTTCCTTTATTGGATGTTTTCCTTTATTGGATGCTGCCCTTCCCTTGGTTGTTCCTTCCCGGGGAAAGGCCTGGCTATTTACTGCCTGTGTTGAGAAACACGTGATGGTATCTCCTCAGCTCCTCTACATGCATTTGCATATTTGGGGGCAGTGTTCTGGATCACTGCGTTGAGAAACACGTGATGGTGTCTCCGCGGTGTTGGATGTTTTGGTCTCCACGAGGTCAATCATCCGTGCCTTTATAAATCACAATATTAGGCCTTAAACGTTCCTGAATGCAATAGTTGGCAGTAGGAACCTGCAAAATGTTAGAGGGGTCTCCATTACAGGACAACTCCAGCTAAAT
The DNA here is from genome assembly GCF_032444005.1 of Ranitomeya imitator. Taxonomy (NCBI): domain Eukaryota; kingdom Metazoa; phylum Chordata; class Amphibia; order Anura; family Dendrobatidae; genus Ranitomeya; species Ranitomeya imitator. Next base: position 432,948,781 of record NC_091287.1, on the reverse strand, counting down.
CAATTCAGTTCCCTATGGAAAATAAAAACGATTTACATATACTGACCTCGCGAAGTAGGGCTGTGTGGGTGACATGACAACTGCAGCCAATCAACACCTTTTTAAATAGTCATTTTGTATATTGTGGAATATTAAATCTTTTGGTATGGAGATGGATTGAGCAGTCACAAATTATTATTTCATCCCTTAGGAACACCAAAAGATGGAGGTATTCTGCCCAGATCACTGGATGTGGTCTTTGATCATATGAAAGGGCGGCATTACGAAAAGATGAATCTCAAGCCTTATCTTGGTAATGACGTTATGATGTTGGATGCTGCTCAAGTAAGGCAAGAAGAAGCCATGAAAGCGTCTCTCCTTTCAAGCATAAAGGAGGTCTGTTTGTACTTAAAGTTTAGGGATTGTCTGTTACTGTGATGTCCACAAGGCGACGGTGGAGATGTCGTGCGTTTATCTTCCTATAAACAGGATATTAGAACAGATCTATATTTTGGAGGTGGAGCAAATATGCAAGAACATTGGATGTTTTGTTACTGATACCTCTGAATTCAGAAGCAATTAAACACTTTAACTCCTTATGACTCACTTTGCAGTAAAATATAATCCATAGCCGTTGCTAATAAAGCTTGGTTGTTTTGTTCCAGGATAGTATGAAAACTGTTCTAAATACTGGCAATCTGAGAAGTCTGGTGTGTGAAGACGCCTTACTTGATGATCAAGGTGGATTAGACTCTTGGCTATATTCTTACATATTGAGCCATTTCGATTTTGTGAATCTTCCTCAATACTGCTGGAAATTTTCGGCTCTATCCGTTTAATCTTCTGACCTATTTCTAGGTGGTAATGAACAAAGACAGTTCTCCGCTTGGGTGTCCTTCTTTGAAATCTACAATGAGTATGTGTATGACCTACTGGACCAGCTCCCCTCATCAAAGAACCAAAAGAGGGCAGCCTTGAAGATCTGTGATGACCAGTTAGGCACATCTTATGTGAAGGGTAATGCTCTACATCTGCTGTTTTATAGGGAGGTTGAATATTTATGAATGCAGATGGGCAAACTAATTTAGCTATAAATTTAACCTTTTTTAGCAAAATTGTATCCAGCTAGCTGTATTTTGCTAGATTACACCTGGGAGAGGCTTACAGTAAAATACTTAACTCTCCTTGGCCCTCTCCCTAACCATTCTCTTGCTCTGTCCTGTCCCCTGAGTCCCTTTGGATTTTTCATGAAAACGTGAGTGCAAAATGAGAGGAGTGAGGGGAAAATAGTGGAGTGATCGAAAAATGACAGATGTGAGGTCGAAATGACAAGTGTTAGGGGGGAATGAGAGTAGTGAGGGGGGAAATGAGAGATGTGAAGGAGCAAATGAAAGATGAGGTGCTAAATGAGAGGCGTGATGGGAAAATAAAAGAAGTGAGGTGCTATAACTAACCACAGATATTTACTATGCCCAGGCAACGCCGGGCTCTTCAGCTAGTAGTCTATAAAGCCAAACTTTATTTTTTTCTAGAAAGAGGTGCTTTCTAGAATGATTTAGACTTTGTTGAGCTAGTCACTTATAGATGGAAAATGTATTTTAACTTTTTTTTTAGATTTGAAGTGGTTTAATATCACGAGCACAGAGGAGGCATGTAAAATTCTGCAAATCGGCAACAAGAATCGAAGTTTGGCATCAACCAAAATGAATCAGCAGTCCAGTAGGAGGTAAGACGCCATCAAGACTTGTGGATTGTTTGGCTGGGCACTAGCCTTTCCAGTATGTTCTATTGTTCTATATATTTGTTCAATAAAATCTCCACTGCTGCGGACCTTCTTTTCATATTTTAGGCTTTGTTGCAGTTTATAATACACACTACAACCCCCTTCCCTTGGAATAGAAGGTTGTATAGCACAGAACTTCCAATATGTTAGGGTCACAGAGTGAACCCATCTGATATAATTTGAGCATGTGATAGGATGTTATGTCTTTTTTTTTTTTTTTTTTCTAATCCATACTTTTCTGTTTAAGCCATTAACCCACCACCACCTCCACCTTCCTTTTCACACTCATAAATCTGGCAGAATAAAAGATTTTAAGTATTCTTAGCAACCCTATTTTGGACATTAAACACTTATGCTAGTTTACCATGTCCAAGTATTGTCTGCAAAAAATGTGACTAGCCAAACTCATCGATATCAGGGATATCGGCCAATATCAATATATTGTGTATTTGTGTGATTTAGTCTGTTTATAGTTGGCTTCTTCCTCTGCATTATTACACAAGTCTATGATTCAAATAGACCTGTGACTGGTTCTAAAGTGACCAGTTTTTGCTCTTATCTAATTTTCACTTCTCCCTGGGTGATAGTGTTATTTTTTTTGTTTATTTAAATTCATCGTACAGTTCAAAAGATATAGCACTCCATAAAGAAGCCTTTTTTTTTACCTTCTCCAAGGGGGTGTTGCTCATGAGTTAATACGAAGCAACTTAAGACCCACTTCTAGAAATCGTTAGAGCCATGCCCCCTTGGTAAAAGCCATAAAAATTTGTACTAAGCAAAAAGGCTTGTATCTTTGGTACTGTTTGGCAGATTGTAATAGGGGAACAAAACATGCAATACTCAGGGGAACAAGAACAGGCTATTTTTGAAATGTTGACTGGTCCTTTTTAAGACCATTTGCCTTTGCCTTCCCATGCCATTGCCTACAATAAGAGACTAAGGGCCCCCATACACATTAGACTTAAGTTGGCTGAACCTGCCAATATCGAATGGTTTCGACTGTCTGTGTATCGGGGCGTAGGCCGACTGATTGTCAATCGCACATGTCCGATTTCAGACTGCCAATTGTAGTGTTCTCCCTGAGATATGCCACAGCCCGACTTATTAATCAGTCACTTTCTCATAGAGAACAAACAAGCACTAGGGGCAGAGCTGGCTGAGGTCTGTTGTCCGCAGCATAATTCTACTACTTTCAAGCTACAATCTCTGGCTAAGCTGCACCTCCTAAATCCCTCAGTTGAACCTGGGTGAGATCAGGAATAAAACCTACCATGGTTTGCGAAAGTATTCACTAGTGATGAGCAAATATACTCGTTACTCGAGATTTCTCGAGCATGCTCGGGTGACCTCCGAGTATTTTTTAGTGCTCGGAGATTGTTTTTATTGCCGCAGCTGAATGATACAGCTATATGAAAGTTTGGGCACCCCTATTAATCTTAAGCTTAATGTTTTATAAAAATTGTTTTTTTTGCAATAGCCATTTCAGTTTCATATATCTAATAACTGTTGGACACAGTAATGTTTCTGCCTTGAAATGAGGTTTATTGTACTAACAGAAAATGTACAATCTGCATTCAAACAAAATTTGACAGGTGCATAAGTATGGGCACCCTTATCATTTTCATGTTTTAAATACTCCTACCTACTTTTTACTGACTTACTAAAGCACTTTTTTTGGTTTTCTAACCTCATTGAGCTTTGAACTTCATATCCAAGTGTATGCAATCATAAGAAAAGCTACTTAAAGTGGCCACTTGCAAGTCGTTCTCCTGTTTGAATCTCCTCTGAAGAGTGGCATCATGGGCTCCTCAAAACAACTGTCTAATGATCTGAAAACAAAGATTATTCAACATAGTTGTTCAGGGGAAGGATACAAGAAGCTGTCTCAGAGATTTAACCTGTCAATTTCCACTGTGAGGAACATAGTAAGGAAATGGAAGAACACAGGTACAGTTCTTGTTAAGGCCAGAAGTGGCAGGCCAAGAAAAAACATCAGAAAGGCAGAGAAGAAGAATGGTGAGATCAGTCAAGGACAATCCTCAGACCACCTCCAGAGAGCTGCAGCATCAACCTGCTGCAGATGGTGTCACTGTGTATTGGTCAACTATACAACGCACTTTGCACAAGGAGAAGCTGTATGGGAGAGTGATGCGAAAGAAGCCATTTCTGCAAGCACGCCACAGTCGGCTGAGGTATGCAAATGCACATTTGGAGAAGCCAATTTCTTTTTGGAATAAGGTCCTGTGGACTGATGAAACCAAGATTGAGTTGTTTGGTCATACAAAAAGGCATTATGCATGGCGGCCAAAAAACACAGCATTCCAAGAAAAACACTTGCTACCCACAGTAAAATTTGGTGGAGGTTCCATCATGCTTTGGGGCTGTGTGGCCAATGCCGGCACTGGGAATCTTGTTAAAGTTGAGGGACGCATGGATTCCTCTCAGTATCAGCAGATTCTTGACAATAATGTTCATGAATCAGTGACAAAGTTGAAGTTACGCAGGGGGATGGATCTTTCAGCAAGACAATGATCCAAAACACCGCTCCAAATCTACTCAGGCATTCATGCAGAGGAACAATTACTGTTCTGGAATGGCCATCCCAGTCCCCAGACCTGAATATCATTGAACATCTGTGGGATCATTTGAAGAGGGCTGTCCATGCTCGGCGACCATCAAACTTAACTGAACTGGAATTGTTTTGTAAAGAGGAATGGTCAAAAATACCTTCATCCAGGATCCAGGAACTCATTAAAAGCTACAGGAGGCGACTAGAGGCTGTTATTTTTGCAAAAGGAGGATCTATTAAATATTAATGTCACTTTTCTGGTGGGGTACCCATACTTATGCACCTGTCAAATTTTGTTTGAATGCAGATTGCACATTTTCTGTTAGTACAATAAACCTAATTTCAAGGCAGAAACATTACGGTGTCCAACAGTTAGTTATTAGATATATGTAACTGAAATAGCTGTTGCAAAATTTTTTTTTTTATAAAACATTAAGCTTAAGATTAATAGGGGTGCCCAAACTTTTTCATATAACTGTGCATCTGTTAGCCAGCATAAGTACATGTGGGGATTCCCTAGCAACCAGGCAACCCCCACATGTACTTATGCTGGCTAACAGATGTAAATCATTCAGCTGCAGCAATAAAAACTAAATCTCCGAGCACTAAAGAATACTCTGAGGACACCCGAGCATGCTCGAGAAATCTTGAGTAACAAGTATATTCGCTCATCACTAGTATTCACACCCCTTGGCTTTTTACCCATTTTGTTACATTGTAACCTGTGTTTAAATATTTTTGTAATCTAATTTGTGTGTGATGCGTCAGCACTAAATGGCCTGAGTTGCAGTGAAAAAATGTAGGCATAAATTAAATTTATGGGATCAAATCACTAAAAATTGTCATGGGCATATGTATTCGCCCCTTTTGCTATGAAGTCCTTAAAACTTCCTGGTGCAAGCAATTACCTTCATAAGTCACATGCTTAGTGTCAGGAAGTCCACCTGTGTGCAATCTAAGTGTCACATGGTTTGTCAGGATATTGTTGTGAATTCAGCTTTTGTGCTCCCTCCGGTGGTTGTAGAGGGTAATGCAGTTGTGACTGGACTGCAGGATTGGATCTACTAATTGCAAAACTGACTGGGGTATATAGCCTTGCTGGACTCTTTAGTCCCTGCCAGTTGTCCATTGTTTTTGAAGGATTCACTTCCCTGCTCGTCTCTCCAGTTTGCTGTGCTTTTCTACAAAGATAAGTCCTGGCTTTGTTTTTGCTGTCCACCTGCGGTGGACCTTACAGTTTTGTGCATATTCATGTTTTTGTCTTGTTCAGCTTTGTCTGTGAAGGATTTTTTGCAGCTAAGCTGTGTCTCTGGAGATGCAGATATATCCCCCATATCTTTAGTCAGATGTGGTGATTCGTATTTTCTGTGGTGGATATTTTCTAGTGTTTTTATACTGACCGCATAGTACTCTGTTCTATTCTTTCTTTTTAACTACTATGGCCTCCTATGTTAAAATCTGATTTCATTTCTGCGTGTTATTTCCCTCTCCTCTCACCGTCAATATTTGTGGGGGGCTATCTATCCTTTGGGGATTTTCTCTGAGGCAAGATAGGTTTCCTGTTTCTGTCTTTAGGGGAAGTTAGATCTTAGGCTGTGCCGAGGGGTCTAGGGAGTGTCAGGTACCCCCCACGGCTACTTCTAGTTGTGCTGCTAGGTTCAGGGTTTGCGGTCAGTACAGGGACCACCTTCTCCAGAGTCCGTCTCATGCTGCTCCTAGGCCACCAGATCATAACAGTATATACACACATTTTCTGAAAGGCCACAGAGGTTGTAGCACTATTAAGCAAGAGGTACCACTAACCAAACATCACCATAAAGACCACAGAGATCTCCAAAGTCAGGGACAAAGTTTTGTAGACGTATAACTCTAGGTTGCTATATAAAAAAAAATCCTAATCTCCAATGCCCCAGAGCACCATCAATTATCTATCCAGTATCATCAAATGTTGGTACCACAACATACATGCCAAGAGAGGGCCGCCCCCCCACCCCCCAAAGCTCTCGGCCTTAGCAAGGAGTGCATTAATCAGAGAGGCAGCACAGAGACCAAAGGTAACCCTAAAGGATCAGTAGACTATAGTTCCCAAGCAGAGACTGAGTATCTGTCCATACGACCACAATAATCCTGACACTTCATAGAGCTGACCTTTATGGTAGAAAGGGCAGAAAAAAAGCCTTTACTTACACACAAAAATTGTAAGACTTGTTTTGAGTTTGCCAAAAGACATGTTGGAGACTCCCCAAATGTATGGAGGAGGTTGCTGTGGTCAGATGAGACCAAAATTGAACTTATTGTCCAACAAGGTAGACGCTATGTCTGTCTCTAAACCAACACACTTCATCACCTCAAGAACACCATCCCCACAGTGAAACATGGTGGCGGCAACAAAATATTGTGGGAATGTTTTTCAGCAGCAAGGACAGAGAATCTGGTCTGAGTTGAGCGGAAAATGGATGGTGCACAATACAGGGATATTGAGCAAAACCTTTTTGTCTGTGATTTGAGATTTAGACTGAGATGGAGGTTCACCTTCCAACAAGACAATGACCCAAAGCATACTGCTAAAGCAACACTCGATTGTGGAAATGTTTTGGTGAGGCCTATTCAAAGCCCAGACCTTAATCCAATTGAGAATCTGTGGACAGACTTGAAGATTGTTTCCACTGGTGAACAGCAATCTAACTTGAAGGAGCTGTAGCAAGATAATTCTGGGAAAATCTTGCAGAATTTGTGAGTTTGTAGTGGCAAATGAAAGATCTAATTTGCTAATGTCGTGTCTATATTGCTGTGTGTTTGACTGGTAATGTACTATAAACATAAGGATGAATGACCTCGGGGAGATCAAAACATCCAACACCGCGGAGACACCATCATGTGTTTCTCAACGCAGTGATCCAGAACACTGCCCCCATCCGTTATGGGAAATATGCAAATGCATGTAGAAAAGCCGCGGATGCACACTGATGAGGGGCAAATACCCCAAAACAGCTGTCTGTGGATGGATACCATGTTTTGGCATAGGTGGTTTCCCTTTTGAGATGCTGCCCTTCCTGTGGGTGTTCCTTCCCGGTGAAAGACCTGGCTATTTATTGCTTGCGTTGAGAAACACGTGATGGTGTCTCCGCGGCTTTTCTACATGACTGGTGATGTAGACTAATATTTTTTATGTATATCTTTATTTTGTTTTAGTCACAGTATTTTTACCATTCGACTTCTCCAATTAAGCCATGGTGATGACCCCAGTGTCCTCGGAGTGTCTGAGTAAGTGAAAACGTATGTTGATTTTGATGCTGTAAAGGTTGCTCCTTTTTAAAATGGAGAGATTTATTACTTCACCACCACAGCAGTTAGACGAGCTTCACACGTCAGCGTCTTACTGTCCATGTACGATTTTTGATTGCCGGTACGGCCGCAGGTCTGAACAGAGCTCAAAAGCTTTTA